>NC_139022.1:49316709-49916709 GCF_964662115.1 Mustela nivalis | reverse complement strand
TGTAAATGGTGTGGGATCATCTCAATGTCATAGTGCACACACTGGTTCCCTTCTGGTGTGTTCTGAAATGTGGCTTCTCTTCCCTTTTTCATCCAGTCCAATCTATTCAGTGTATATTGCAGTAGGTCCCCAGCTACCACGTGCAGAGCACATTATTATGAGTAATTTAAATGGGTACCCTCTATTATATTTGTATCCCTTCTTCCCTAATCCCCACTTTCACTTCTCCCCTATTGGAACTCCCAGTAATGTATTGATATGCCCTCAAAATATACAATATGCAGTTTTTATAATATGTTGTGTATTTGAGTCTTTCATTTATACAAATGATATTGTGCTTTCCCATTCTGTTTGTACTTTTGTCACGTAACTTTCACTTACTCTGTTTCTCGCTTTTCTACTCACTGCTGCCCAGGGCATCACAGAATGCATTCACTCCTCTTCAATTATCCAATTCCCTTAACTTTCTTCCAGCAACCCACTACCATAATGACCGCTGTGTACATATCCAAAGGCTATTTGGGTACGCGTACCCAGCACACCTGAGAATGAGTCTGATCCCAGGAGTGAAATAGCTGGGTCATAGCCTACGCACATCTTCCCATTTTCTGTCTTTGATAGATTTGCTGAAACCCATCAATCCATTGATAATCACCACCCCACTCTCATTCTCTGTGCTGTTATACATTTATTCATTTTGCATTTATTCTTTATTTCAGTGGAATCTTGAGGAGGATTGGAAACAAATGTGTGTGCTCGGTCTGACATTTGAACTGGAGGTCACTCATCTTTTTTTCAGTGTATTAGAGTTAGCCTGGGGTGTGGCCCAAGGAGGAGGACTAGGAGAGAGAGTGCAAAAGACATTCCTGTTGATGTTAAGCTGTGTAATTGACCATAAACTTGTCATTGAAATGCATTACCTCAAAGTGGAACATAGACTAAAAGGAAAGATTGCATCTAACTAAAGGTGGGAGTTGGCAGTCATCCGTGTTTCATAATTTATAGGGTAATAGGCTGACTTTCAACCCAAAAGCATGACAGTTATTTCTGGAATCAAAGGCCTATTGCCTTAGCTGACCCTCGCCCCAGGCCAACAGCTGTTGGGATTCTATTCCGAGTTTACGGATTCTGTTCAGTACTACAACAGACCATTCTGTGTAAGTTTGCAAAGTAAAACTGTTTCCATAGTTCATTTGACAGGACTAGCCTTCAATTTGGGATGGTTTTGTGATGGCTCTAACAAGACACCTCTGGGAATACCGCTATGAACTAATCAGAATTGTATTTCCTGGGCCAGTCAACTAGGTGGCTATGAGAGGGCTAAATCCAATTTGTACTTGGAAAAAGCCAAAGCAGGACTTTATAAAAAGGTGAACGCGTTGCCATCAGGTCAGCCTACATCTCAAGAAAGACACCTGTAGTCATGTCAGCACTTTTTTAAAATTAGAGTATTCTGGGTGCTGCCTGTCAGGGATGTTGGTTGGATTTGAACAGACTCAGTGAAAAACAGCCAAGCAAACCCCAGGTGACAAGGTATTCAGCTACATTTCAAGGCATTTAACCTCCCTGTTTCCATTATTTGCATCCATTAAATTTTCCAGGGTACAGGCTACTATTCCATATTGTTCGGGCCAGTTGTCCCACGGCGATCCTCCTCTGCTGCCCAGACCGGATCTCTGCTATCTCACTGAGATCAGTGGAGGTGACAGCATGTAGGTACCGATACTGTGATATTGGGGCCTGGGCACTTGATTTAGAGTCACGATGCTACTTATGGTTACCCTCAGTCATCTTATCTATGTACTAGAGAAAATACAAGTCTCTTTGCTATGTTAAAAGTTGCTGCAGGTGGTTCCATCAGTTAAGCATCCGACTCTTGGTTTTGGCTCAGGTCATGTTCTCAGGTTGTGGGATCAAGCCCTGTGTTGGGCTATGTGCTTCATATGGCATGTGCTCGAGATACTTTCCCTCTCCCTCTACTTCCCTCCCTCTCCAATAAAATCTTGGGGGGTGGGAATAAGTTGCTGTGAAGACCAAATAAAATAATGTAACGAAAGTTCTAAAAGGTTTGTATTCTTGACGTTATGGGCTGCGTTGTGTGTATTATGTCCACAGTGCTCCCCTCCCCAATTCATACATTCAAGTTGTAAGTCCCAGAACCTCACAATGTGACTATAATTGGAAATCAGGTTTTCAAAGAGTTAATTAAATTAAAATAAGGTCTTTAGAGTGGGCCCTAATCCAGGATGACTGGTGTCCTGGTCCCGTCAGGAAGAGGAAATTTGGACCCACCAGAAACACTCACGGACAGAGGGAGGATGGTGTGAGGACACAGTGAGAAGGTGGCCATGTACAAGCCACTCGTGTGGTATTTCGCTGCGGCAGCCTGAGAAGACTGATACAGGTCCTCCCTAGCACGCTGGAATGAGTTGCTTTCATGTTATTCTCTTCATCCTTTACAACACCAACAAATACTCATTTAGCACCTACCACATTCGACCAAGCACTCAGCTATGCGGTGGGAACAAATCAGTATTGTACCTGCCTTCAGGGATACAGACAAATATCTTCTAACAGTGCCATCCATTCTGTACTTTTAATTTGTCCTTATTATTGATTGCTCTTCAACATCCTGTAATTTTGTGTATTTATTTTGTTGTGTAACCATTTTCTCCTCTAGAACGTAAGCTCCATGAGAGTAGAGATATTTATTTTCAACACTATATTCAAGGCTACCAGAACAGTGTCTGGCCCACAGGGAGGGATCAAGGATGTTTGCTGAATGAGTCATGACAGCTTAGGCTAAATAACATAAAACATGAGAATGAGGTGTCATGATCAGGAGGAACATAGGGAGTATCTAAGTCTCAGAGACGATTGGGACCTTCTTCTCCATAGTTGGCCTGTGTATGGTGGGGGCGCCAGGTAGGAATCCTATGGATACCAAGCCTCTACCAGTTTTCTGCATCTGTTTGCTCGCTTCTGAAAGGTTTCTTCACCTTTATGAAGATAACACAAGGATTAGCTAAAAACTAAAACTATTCTATAAAACAGACTTCTTATTTAGCGTATTAATATTTAACTTTAGCAGGCAGAGCAACAAATGATAAATAATATACAGACAACCTTGGGCTTGGTGGTCAATTACTCACTGCAGCCTTCACCGGGGGAGATTCTGGCCCTGTCTCTGGCCAGGTCTTGGCCTGGGTCTTCTTGTTCAGTTGTCCCCCTTCCATATCTCCAACCAAAATTACCCCCAATTGAAACTATTCTCTTGGCTTCCAGTATCAATGAAGATATTCCCTGTGGTGGACCCTACTCCTCTCTCCCTTTCGCATAGCCATAGCTAGGCCACCATATTCCAGTGTGGCTCTGCTGGTGTCCTTGGTCATACCAGATTAGCCCAGGGGAACTTGCTCATTGATTCCACTTGGTCATTGTAGATCCAGTCAGTATCTCTTTAGAGTCTGCAACTATGAGATCTAAAACTTGGGAGTTCTGTCAGCCATGCTTTCCATCACAGGCATCAAGACGGATGAATGGAGCCGAGCTGAGGAGTGGGGATATTCCCAACAGTGTTCAGGTCCCTGGTTCAAATTATCCTTCATCTCCAGCCCCTCTGCATTCTTAAGTCTGAGTTTTGTAAAACTCTCTGATATCATTACACATAAGATTTTCCTTTTCACTGTACTAATTCTAGTTGGTTTCTGTCATGTGCTTATATCCTCTCTGCTTTCAGTGGCTCCGAGTGTGTTTCTAAAGAGCAGGCTTTCTATGTTAAACTGCACAGACTTCTAGTTCTAATACTTTAATATGTGTCTAAAATTTCTACTGTACAGAAAACAAAACAGTGATAAACACAGCTTTGCCAAGAAGTTTCACCTTGATGGACACTGAATGTAGCAGTGGGAAAGGTTTTATGGGCCTTTTTTGGTTTTAGGCAGGTAAAGG
This sequence comes from Mustela nivalis, assembly GCF_964662115.1. Classification (NCBI taxonomy): domain Eukaryota; kingdom Metazoa; phylum Chordata; class Mammalia; order Carnivora; family Mustelidae; genus Mustela; species Mustela nivalis. The sequence goes on along the minus strand of NC_139022.1, from coordinate 49,912,758 downwards.
GTGACCTGAATGTGGTCTGGGATGTTGCTTCATCTCTTGTCACCTCTAAAGACACCTACTCTTGCTTTGTCCTGATGTGGAGTTATCCGTTGCAAGGAGCTTTGTAAAGTTAAGAGCAGTCACTCAGCAAAAATTGGTCCGTATCTCTCTCTCTCTATTCCAGGCTCTCTGGTAGAAGTAGATGTAAAATCCAAAAGCAACAGATATTACCCCCGAGGAGTTGACAGTGCAACAGGAGAGGCAGGTGGGTAGAGGAGCAGCACAGTGCCTGCTGGAAGGTGTGGGGACAGTTGGTGAGGAGAGAAAGGGAGAAATGATTCATTTGCCTAACACAGTGTATTCAAGGCAGGACGCCTGGAATAGGCGATGCAGGAGATGTGCTTCAGAAGATGGTCAGAACTCACTGTCCCAAGCACACAGGGAGCTGCACGCATGGAGGCAACACAAAGGCATAGCACAGGGGAGCCCCGCTGAGGACTTTCGAACTGCGCAGCGAGCGGGAGTCCTCCCATCCAAGAGATAGGAGAATGAGCAAGGACCCAGGCATGGGACACCTTTGTACCCTGCCTTGAAAGTTGAAATTTATGTGATAGATCTCTGATTCTCTAATTTTAGTACATTCAAAAAAATCTCCTGAAGAGTTCATTAAAATCCAGACTCCTGGGACCCCTCTTCAATGATTCAGATTTCATACGTCTGTGGCAGCAACTACAAATCCTAATTTTTTAAAAAAAGAGTTTATTTATTTCTTTGAAAGAGAGAGAATGAGAGAGAAAGAGACAGAGAGCACAAGAAGGGGTCAGAAGGAGAAGCAGACTCCCCACTGAGCAGGGAGCATGATGCAGGACTCGATCCTGGGATTCCAGAATCGTGACCTGAGCTGAAGGCAGTTGCTTAACCAACCAAGCCCCACAAATCCTAATTTTTTAAAATAACTTTTTAAAAATAAACATATACGAGGTCTTTTCTGGTTCCATATAAATTTTAGAATTATTTGTTCCATTTCTTTGAAAAAGATGGATGGTACTTTGATAGGAATTGCATTAAATGTGTAGATTGCTTTGGGTAGCATAGACATTTTCACAATATTTATTCTTCCAATCCAGGAGCATGGAACATTTTTCCATTTCTTTGTGTCTTCCTCAATTTCTTTCATGAGTACTTTATAGTTTTCTGAGTATAGATTCTGACCTCGAATAGCCAAAGGGATATTGAAAAAGAAAGCCAACGTTGGTGGCATCACAATTCCGGACTTCAAGCTCTATTACAAAGCTGTCATCATCAAGACAGCATGGTAATGGCATAAAAACAGACACATAGATCAATGGAACAGAATAGAGATCCCAGAAATAGACCCTCAACTCTAAGGTCAACTAATCTTCGACAAAGCAGGAAAGAATGTCCAATGGAAAAAATACAGCCTCTTCAATAAATGGTGTTGGAAAATTGGACAGCCACATGCAGAAAAATGAAATTGGATCATTTCCTTACACCACACACAAAAATAGACTCAAAATGGATGAAGGACCTCAATGTGCGAAAGGAATCCATCAAAATCCTTGAGGAGAACACAGGCAGCAACCTCTTCGACCTCAGCCGCAGCAACATCTTCCTAGGAACAACGCCAAAGGCAAGGGAAGCAAGGGCAAAAATGAACTATTGGGATTTCATCAAGATCAAAAGCTTTTGCACAGCAAAGGAAACAGTCAACAAAATCAAAAGACAACTGACAGAATGGGAGAAGATATTTGCAAACGACATATCAGATAAAGGACTAGTGTCCAGAATCTATAAAAAACTTAGCAAACTCAACACCCAAAGAACAAATAATCCAATCAAGAAATGGGCAGAGGACATGAACAGACATTTCTGCAAAGAAGACATCCAGATGGCCAACAGACACATGAAAAAGTGCTCCATATCACTCGGCATCAGGGAAATACAAATCAAAACCACAATGAGATATCATTTCACACCAGTCAGAATGGCTAAAATAAACAAGTCAGGAAATGACAGATGCTGGCGAGGATGCCGAGAAAGGGGAACCCTCCTACACTGTTGGTGGGAATGCAAGCTGGTGCAACCACTCTGGAAAACAGCATGGAGGTTCCTCAAAATGTTGCAAATAGAACTGCCCTATGACCCAGCAATTGCACTATTGGGTATTTACCCAATAGTGATCCAAAGGGGCACATGCACCCGAATGTTTATAGCAGCAATGTCCACAATAGCCAAACTATGGAAAGAACCTAGATGTCCATCAACAGATGAATGGATCAAGAAGATGTGGTATATATACACAATGGAATACTATGCAGCCATCAAAAGAAATGAAATCTTGCCATTTGCGACAACATGGATGGAACTAGAGCGTATCATGCTTAGTGAAATAAGTCAAGCAGAGAAAGACAACTATCATATGATCTCCTTGATATGAGGAAGTGGTGATGCAACATGGGGGCTTAAGTGGGTAGGAGAAGAATCAATGAAACAAGATGGGATTGGGAGGGAGACAAACCATAAGTGACTCTTAATCTCACAAAACAAACTGAGGGTTGCTGGGGGGAGGGGGTTTGGGAGAAGGGGGTGGGATTATGGACATTGGGGAGGGTATGTGCTTTTTTTTTTTTTTTTAAGATTATTTATTTATTTATTTGACAGAGATGACAAGCAGGCAGAGAGGCAGGCAGAGAGAGAGGAGGAAGCAGGCTCCCTGCTGAGGAGAGAGCCCGATGCGGGGCTCAATCCCAGGACCCTGGGATCATGACCTGAGCTGAAGGCAGCGGCTTAACCCACTGAGCCACCCAGGCGCCCCGGAGGGCATGTGCTTTGGTGAGTGCTGTGAAGTGTATAAACCTGGTGATTCACAGACCTGTACCCCTGGGGATAAAAAATATATGTTTATAAAAAATAAAAAATTAAAAAAAAATAAATAAACATATAACATATTATTAGCCCCAGGGGTACAGGTCTATGAATCGCCAGGTTTACACACTTCACAGCACTCACCATAGCACATACCCTCCCCAATGTCCATAACCCCACCACCCTCTCCCTAACCCTCTCCCCCCAGCAACCCTCAGTTTGTTTTGTGAGATTAAGAATCTCTTATGGTTTGTCTCCCTCCAGATCCCATCTTGTTTCATTTATTCTTCTCCTACCTCCCAAGCCCCCCACGTTTCCTCTCCACCTCCTCATATCAGGGAGATCATATGATAGTTGTCTTTCTCTGCTTGACTTAATTCATTAAGCATAATACCATCTAGTTCCATCCACATCGTCGCAAATGGCAAGATTTCATTTCTTTTGATGGCTGCATAGTATTCCATTGTATATATATACCACATCTTCTTTATCTATTTATCTGTTGATGGACATCTAGGTTCTTTCCATAATTTGGCTATTGTGGACATTGCTGCTATAAACATTCGGGTGTATGTGTCCCTTCAGATCACTACACACAAATCCTAATTTATGAAAGGTCTTTGGAATGACTAATAATGTGTGTGTGGGTTGTGGAGAAACACTTTGTGAGTCACTGGTTGAGAGGATAGGAAGTTGTGAGAGGGATTTTGTCAGCCAGAACAGCACGATCAGGGTGCCTTGTAGAATGTTTGGAGAAAGAATAACTAAGATGTGGGAGACGTGGCAGGGTGGCCATGGAGCCTCCTCAGGGGTCCTGGGAGAGCTGACAGGGCCATAGTAGAAGCAACAGAGAAAATGAGAGTCTGGGAGATCAGTAAGGAACAGAATTGGTAGATGATAGGGTCAGAACAGCTTAGGTAATTAAGAAGAGGGTATCTGACTTAGGTTAGATGGGTTGCATGGGTTCTACCTGTAAGCAGAATCAGCCACATGGTAGAGTACAAGCAAGTTCCACGAAAAGATGGTGAATTCAGTAATTTGCATTGTACAAAATACGTCACTATTTTATTATTAGGGGATGAGAATCAACTTAGTATAATGGTTAAGAGCAGGGACTGTTTGGGTTTATATCCTGGTTCTGCCACTTACCAACTTTGTGATCTTGGAGTAGGTATTTAACTTTTCTGGGTCCTTAGCATCTTCATCTATAAAATGAATTTAATAATTTTTCCTTCTTCATGGGTTCCTCATGAGGATTAGCTGAGTTAATATTGGAAAAAAAACACTTAGAACAGTGCCTGGCAGATAGCAAGGACTATATGACGAATGCATAAATCATAAAATCTGGTTAATAGGATAAATATGGACAATTAGACTGAAGAGTGTTGTGCTTCACTTGCTATCCTGAGCCCTGGTCATATCACAAGTTTTACAGCAGGAGGTACATTTGAAATGTGAGAACGATACTGATTAGTTGCTCCTCATGGTGGATTATGTTTTCTTTTGTTTGGCTTTGGGAAGTGGATGGGTTTGACACTCACAGCCCAGTATCCCCAGTCCACCTGTGCAGACTGTGTGTGAGAACTGAACATCATCGGAAACCAATGAGCTGCCTTTTGGAAGTGCTTTGGGATTCCTGGTCAAGGGAAAGAGAACTGAAAAACTGGTCTCCAGACCTCACTCTCAGTTCTGAGCCCCATCATTTCCAGTGGACACCTGTAGAAGAAGGAACCAACTGGAAATGACCTCTCTCAATCTGAAGTATAGTGAGAGTTAAGGGATGGCAGTGTGATTGTTTCTGAATCACAATGTTTTATCCATAATGTAAGGAGACAAACTGAGGGGGAAAAAAGACTGGGAGTAAACTTACTGTCTAAGGAGTTTGAGCTGGCAGAGCTCGGTGCCTGAGAGCCATGCAATGCGTTACTGTGGATGTTCTGCATGGTAGAAACCACAAGCCTCCACTGTTATCTAAAAAAAAAAAATTTTTTTTAAATATATTTCCAAAAAGTGATTCTCTCAGCAGAAATGTAATCGGAGCAATTTTTGTTTTAAATGACAGCTCCAGAGTCAGTGGAAAACATTTTCAATCTCCTTTTCTGTTAGTCCCATAAAGGCCTATTATTAACGAATGTTTTTAGGAAAAGTATTATTTTAAAATTAAGTACTTAAGGGAAAGTTTAGAAAGAGGAAATGTTAAGTATTTTTATAACAAAGGAAGTCACAAAATGAGGGGAAAAAATTTTTTCCCTTGGCAAATTTTTGAAGTAGATGGGCCTTGTCTTAGGTACTTCTGATTGTACTTGTAGGGAAGCACTGCTTGCCCTCACATTTGCTTATTCTCCATGATTCTCCTTATAAAAATCTACTCCATGGACAATTTCCAATATAATCATTGTCTTGTTCAAGAGAGGAGTGACTGGTAAAGTTAATTGTTTTCCTTTCCCTGTGGCATTTGTATTTAACAGAGTTGGTAGTGCAAAGTACAACTCTTTATTTATTTATTTTTAATTAATTTTTTAAAAAATTTAATTCCAATATAGTTAACAACATACAGTGTTATATTAATTTCAGGTGTAGAACACGATTCAACACTTCTGTACATCAGCTGGTGCTCATTAGCAGAAGTGTACTCTTAACGCCCATCACCAAATTCACATTTCTACCCACCCACCTTCCCTCTGGTAACCAACACTTTGTTCTCTATAGTTAAAAATGTGTTTTTTTGTTTGTCTCTTTTCTTTCTTTGCTCATTTTTTGTTTCTTAAATTTCACATGTAAGTGAAATTGTATGGTATCTATTTCTCTGACTGACTTATTTCATATAGTATTATACTCTCTAGATCCATTCATGTGGTTGCAAATGGCAAGATTACATTCTTTTTCGTGGCTGTGTAGTATCCCATTATATATGTGTACCACATCTTCTTTATCCATTCATCCGCCAATGGATACTTGGGCTGCTTCCATAATTCAGCTGTTGTAAATAACACTGCAATAAGCATACGGATGCTTATATCTTTTTGAATTAGTGTTTTCATATTCTTTGGGTAAATACCCAGTAGTGGAATCACTAGAGTGGATCCTAGAGTAGTTCTGTTTTTAATTTTTTGAGGAAACTTCATACTGCTTTCTACAGTAGCTACCTCAGTTTATATTCCCACCAACAGTGCACAAAGATTCCTTTTTCTCCACATCCCACAGAAACTGTTGTTTCTTGTGTTGCTGGTTTTAGCCATTCTGACACTGTGAGGTGGTATCTCATTGTGGTTTTGATTTGCGTTTCCTTGATGATGCTGAGCATCTTTTCATGTGTCTCTTGGCCATCTGGATATCGTCTTTGGAGAAATATCTGCTCATGTCTTCTGCACATTTCTTAATTGGATTATATTAGTGTTTTGGGTGTGGAGATTTATAAGTTCTTTATATATTTTGCATCCTAATCCTTTACAGATATGTTGTTTGCGAATATCTTCTCCCATTCCATAGGTTGTCTTTTACTTTTGTTGTTTCAGTTGCTGAGAAGAAACTTTTTTTATCTTGATGAATTCCCAATAGTTTATTTTTGCTTTTGTTTCTCTTACCTCATGACACATCTAGAAAAGTGCTGCTATTGCCGATGGTAGAGAAATTATTCCCTGTGCTCTCTTCTAGGATTTTCATGGTTTCAGGTCTCACATTTAGGTCTTTAATCCATTTTGAATTTATTTTTGTGTATGGTGTGAGAAAGCAGTCCAGTTTCTGTCTTTTGCATGTTGCTGTCCAGTTGTCCCAACACCATTTGTTGAAGAGACTGTTTTTCCCCCCACTGGATCTTCTTTCTTGCTTGGTCATAGGCTAATTGACTGTATGATTGTAGGTTTATTTCTGGGCTTTCTGTTCTGTTCCTTTGATGTATGTATCCATTTTTGTGTCCATACCATACTATTCTGATTACCATAGCTTTGTAGAATATCTTGAAACCTGGGATTGTGATACCTCCAGTTTTATTCTTCTTTTTCAAGACTGCTTTGGCTATTTGGGGTCTTTTGTGGTTTTATACAAATTTTGGGATTATTTGTTCTAGTTCTAGTTCTGGTATTTTGATAGAGATTGAGTTAAATCTGTAGATTGCTTTGGGTAGTAGGCACATTTTAACAGTATTTTGAAGTACAGTTCTTGAAAGTGATTTCAGACAGGTTAGTCAACTCAGGAGGAGAAAGACATTGTTTTAGATCTGGTGTGCTGACTTCATCTGATTCATCCTTTTAAAATCACTTTTTAAGTAGAGAGTGTCAAAGAGGGCAGTCTTTGAGCCCTCTGCTCTGTGACAAGTGGCCAGGAGCAAGGCGACAAGGAGATAGGCCTAAACACGGGCTGTAAGGTGCCAGGTAGCCATGTTCACAAGTCACCCAAAATGGGTGTTTTTGGAAGGAGAGGCCTCTCTCTCCTTAGTCCCAGCTCTGTGTAATTCTCAGAAAACTTCCTCTAAAGGCTTGTGACCTATATAGACTTTGGGCTTATGTATCTATAAGATAATAAATCTGTGTCTTTTTAGCCGCTGAGTTTGTGGTCATTTGTTACAGTGATGATAGAAAACGACCTCCCCTCTCATTCTCTCTGTCCCTTTTATCATCACTCCTATATGGCTCTCTTCTGGCCTGGCAAACATAAAGATTAACAATAATAATGGAAAGTTTTAGGAAGTGCTTAAAATGTGACAAGACATTATAATAAAACATGTTACCTGAGTTATTATGTCTCATTTTCACAATGGTATTTGAGGGTAGGTGCTTTTATATTCCCCAGTTTACAGGTGACCAGGCAAAGGCTTGGATTGGGAAGTAAACCAAGGTCACATTGCAATTAAGTAAGTAACATGACCTACATATCACCTGGGAATACCTTATCCCTGGGATCCTAGTGAGAATGGCTGGAATACTGGCAGTCTCTCAGCCTGTGAAAAGTTAAAGCCCATCCCAGAGATTTAGTCATGTACACATTAATTAATTAATTTTATTTTGGTAGTTGAGGTGACACAGAAGTTTGAGAAATGTGAAGGTTAACTTCTTTCTCCCAAAACTTGCTACCAAGATATTAATGAATTGTCTTGCCTCAGATTATGCCATAAACATGAACACTTGATAAGTGAATATACATTAGAATGCTAGGCTAATACTGTTCATAAATCTATAGTTTAGCAAGTTCTAATATTTTGTCCTGAGGTGCTCCAACCGCACCTGTACAAAAGGCTTACTTAAGCAGAATTGACTATATTTCAGAGACCAGATTCTGTTACCTTTATAGGTGGCCCAGGCAACCATCAGTTCTTTCAAACTAATGATAGAACATAGGACCTCTTAGAGATCAAACTTGAATGCTGTGAAGTATAATTTTATGGGTCAACTTGACTGGGCCATGAGATGCCCAGATATTTGGTCAAACATTATTCTGGGTGTTCTTGTGAGGGTGTTTTCACATGAGATTAACATTTAAATGAACATAAATTGGTAGCTTAGCTGGAGAAGATTCCCTCCATTTTGTGAGTGGGCCTCATTCAGTCACCTGAAGGACTGAATGGAAGAAAAAGCACAACTCTCCCCTAAGTAAGAGAATTCTTCCTGCCTGACCACCTTTCAAGCTTAGACATCCTTTTTTTCCCCCCTGCCTTTAGACTAGAATGGAAACTGGCTCTTCCTATATTTTGAGTCTGTCAGCTTTCAGGCCAGAGCTATACTATGAGTTCTTCTGGGTGTCCAGCTGCTGACTCATCTTGTAGATTTGGGGACTTGCCAACCTTCACAGTTACATAGGCCAATTCCTTATAATAAATAAGTATATACAGAGAGAGAGAAGGAGGGGGGAATATAACACACACAAACACACACACACACACACACACACACACACACACACACACACATCCTATTAGTTTAGTTTCTCTGGAGAATCCTAACTAATATAGATGCCTGAGGGTGCAGGGTATGATCCTCTCCAGAATCTTATATGTTGTGTAATAGTTTCAAAGTAATAAAGTACCACAAATTGGATGCCTTAAATCAATAGAAGTTTGTTTTCTCATAGTTCTGGGGACTAGAAGTTCAGCATCAGGACGTCAATAAACCCATGCTATCTATGAGGCTCTGGGTGGAATACTTCCTTGCCTTTCTGGTGGTGGCCTTCAGTGCTTGGCATTCCTTGGCTTACATCTGTACAACCCCAGACTGTGCCTCCATTTTCACATGGCAACCTGCCTGTATAGGATTCTTTCTCTTCTTTTTAACAGACACCATTCATTCACGACAATGACCCACCTTACTTCAGCATGACTCTATCTGAGCTAATTACATCTGCAACAGCCCTATTTACAAATAAGTTCACCTTTTGATGTACTAGGGGTTAAGATCTCAACATGTCTTTTTAGAGGACACAACTCAACCAAAAATATTTGTTTGTGCACTAGTTTACCAATCCACATATAATGAAGACCTTTTAATTTCACCAATGAAATCCATTTCAGAAATTCATCATGCTAATTAAACCTTTAATTTCACCAAAGAAAATCCATTTTTGATGTGCTAATGATCAGTGTCATGCTAAGAGCCTCAGCTGTTGATGAAGATATGGAGAGCTTTGGGAGGGAACAAGCTAGATGACCACTGGTGTGATGCATTATTAGTCAATAGTCTGTCTTTAGAGTCGAAATTAAAACTAACTGGCATATACAAAGTATCACAGTTTCTTTTCTTTTTTTTTTTAAGATTGTATTTATTTATTTGACAGGAAGAGACACAGCGAGAGAGGGAACACAAGCAGGGGGAGTGGGAGAGGGAGAAGCAGGCTCCCTGTTGAGCAGGAGCTGGATGCGGGACTTGATCCCAGGACCCTGAGATCATTACCTGCGCCAAAGGCAGGCGCCCTAGTATCACAGTTTCTATGCTGAAGAAGTTTAAAGTAAACCCACATTCTAATGTGCTCTTTTTTGCCCTACATCAACTCAGCCACACATGTATTTCTCTATGAAGAAATTAACTCACAGAAAACATTTCTTGCATTTGGTCAACTTTACGTTCATTCTTCCTCTTCTTACCCACTCTTTCTATCAGGAAAGAAAGCTTTCTCTCCCTGCCCCCTCCTGTTGCTTTTAGTATGCTCTAAAGGTCTCTAGAACTTTCCTCTCTAGAACTTCTCAAAGTATATTCCTTCCAAACAAATCCATTGTGTCTCCTAAGAAGAATTTTCCTAATTCAATTTGTTCTTTCTCTCCATGTGGTTATACTGGATCATTTATATACTATTAAGCATAAAGAATGGTAGGAGTGTAAAACAATGAGAGCACAGCATGCAGTTGCTGATAAAAACTTAGGATATTTAGTTAAAACTAAATAGTTAGTTAACGACTAATAATTGAAGAACAACCACACTGCTCAGTTTTAGAAAAGAAGTAAAATTTAAATAATTGTGGGTAAGTTTTTGCTTTTTTGTTGAAATGGGGTGATCAGAAATATGTATTTTTGAAATAACTTTAGAATAGTTTCTAGCAGCATATCAACAAATGGAATTTAAGGAAATTCTAGTTATTGTTCTTCCACGGAGCTGATGTACAATTTTGAGTAAACCTCTGTTCTTCACTTGCTTCCTCTGATGTGGATAAATGATTCTCTCCTTAACTAGTATGAGGATGTAAGTTCTATAACTATACCTGTATCCGTGCCAGTATCTATATTTGTACCTACATGAGACAGACACACATATGCAAATAGACCCTCTTTTGTAAACTATTTGCTTTTGCTCAAATTACTCCCACCTTATGGTCCCCACCATTTTTTTTTTTTAAAGTTCAAAGTGAGCTTCTGTGTACCTACTATGACAACAAATATACAATGGCCATTTGCCACTCAGGCAGAACTTTCCAAATACCTTTCAAAATAGTCACATTTAGTCATTCGCCCTCCACTCAGAAACTTTGTACTTTCCAATCCACTTGGTAGATCCATAAGAGTGGTACCCATCATTCATGTTGAGTATGGAAAGTTCGAGATTGTGGTGAAATATCAGACGATACTTCAGGTTTGCCTTCCATGAAGAGGTTTCGTGCTTGAAGTGTGGTTAAAAGAATGTGCCTCGGCAATCTCTCTGTAGAGGCTGTTCTGCAACAGGAGAAGCAAATTCAAGTGCCATCAGCTATTAAGGAGCTGGCATCTGAGAGAAGTGGACTCAGTGGCAGCTGTGGTCAAGTTGGATATGAGTACTACTTCTAAAACAGCAATTTTTTCTCACCTTCACCCAATTGTTGCTGATACTCATAATGGCCCAGAGTTGCCTCTTAACCCAGTATTTTTAAGCAAAGCTAGAAATTGATGTATTTTGTATGAAACTTACAGGTAGTATATTATTGGTTCAATTTCCTTGAAAAACAAAATCCATCTGTGATTTTGATCCATTTGTTGTGAAAAAACACCAGGTTGCAATTGGTATCCTACACTGATAATTAAAAAACCAAATCTCCCTGACAATGCTCTATTCATCCTCTTTGCTTGGCCAAGAAATCTGTTAACAGTTTAACTTAGAATTTCCTAAATGTATTTCAACAGAAAATCTGCCTCTTTGTTCAGGAGGCTGTATGAGGACATGATATCTGTTGCTTTTTCTTTTTCTTAAGCTGTTTGGGATAACATTTGAAGATACCCTGGAAACTGAGATCCTCCATATGATCTTGACCTCTGTGTTTCTGTGAAGTTGTCCTTTCCTGATGAATTAAGACACAGCCTCAATTTCTATGTGAAACTCTGAGTTAGTGGTAACAGTATTTTTTTTTAAATTTCGTTATTATTTTTTCTTAGTGGAGAGAAGAACTAGCACCTCTCTAACTTCCTCTCCTGAACTTTAGAAGACCAGTGCCAGGGACTTGGGGTAGAAGGAATGGGAAGTGAGTACTTAAGAGGTACAGGTTTTCTTTTTAGAATGATGAAAATGTTATGGGCTTGGGAAGTGGTGATGGTTGTACAGCCTTGTGAAAGTACTGGAAGTCATTGAATTATGCACTTCAAAATGGATAAAATGGTGAATTTTGTTAGGTGAATTTTACCTCAGTTGAAAGAAAAAAGTCATCACCACAGGGCCAAGATGTGTATTCACTAATCAAGGGATATGCAGTATCAGGTAAGGGTGCCTTATTTTCTTTTGTTTTCTGAAGAGATGTCTCCAATTTTCAAACCCTTCTGATGTGATTCTTTTTTTTTTTTTAAGATTTTATTTATTTATTTGACAGACAGAGATCACAAGTAGGCAGAGAAGCAAGCAGAGAGAGGAGGAGGCAGGCCCCCTGCCAAGCAGGGAGCCCAATGTGGGGCTCAATCCCAGGACCCTGAGATCATGACCTGAGCCAAAGGCACAGGCTTTAACCCACTGAACCACCCAGGTGCCCCTTCTGATGTGATTCTTAACCTCTCTAATAAGTAACCTAAAATTTCCTTGATGCTAGTTATTTATTTATTTATGAGTTAGGAGTTTATTTAAGTAATCATTACACCCACTATAGGGCTTGAACTCACAATTCCAAGATCAAGAGTCTCATGTTCTTACAACTAAGCCAGCCAGCCACCCCTCCTTACTGATATTTAAGTATTTCTTATCTGTGTTTATGTGTGCTATGGCCTATATTGTGAAACCCCTTCTTCCCCCAAATGTACATATTGAAACCTCAACCTTGGATGTGACTATCATTGGAGACAGGGCTTTTAGAGGGTTAATTAAGGTTAAAACAGGTCATAAATATTAGGTTCCTAATCCAATAGAATTGGGTGACCTTATTAGAAGAGGGAACTCTCTCTCTCTCTCTCCTCTCCCCTCCTCCCCACCCCCCCCCACCCCCCATCTGCAAGGGCACTGAGAAAAGGCCCTGTGAGCACACAGCAAGAAGGAAGCCATGTGCAAGACAGGAAGAGGGTTCTCACCAGAACCAGACCATGCTGGCCCTCTCATCTCAGACTTTCACCCTCCAAACTGTGAGGAAATAAATCTCTGTTGTTTAAGCCACCAATGTATGACATTTTACTGTGGCATCCTGCCATTCTTTTTCTAGCAACTCCTACTTTGAGTGTCCATAGAGAAGCCCACAAGAGAGCTCTATATTTCAAGGCAACAGAGTGCATCTGAAGTTGGCTGGGAGTGGCTATGTATCCCCGTAGTGCTTTTCAGCATTAGCTTTTATGCACTGTTGAACAGAACTTATGGTTTAGGCTGCACCACATGTATTCACAATCTTTTCTAAAAGATGGTGGTGATCAGAGCTGCACACAGAGTAACCAGGGAGTTAATCTGGGGAATGATGGATGGTCTCAGGGCGCTTTGTATTATCCATGCAGTCTCTGCGGAATTTCTATGCAGTTAAGTCTGCTTCTTCGATAACAATTGGGACCATTAGAGGGAGGAGATAGGAACTCTGATAACAAAATAGCCACTGTTTTCCAAGACCGGTATCAGCCAAGCCATAACCCTTCACTGCTTCCAAGTCTCTTCCTTATCATTTCAGTCTGTCCTGGTGGCAACAAAGCACCACATAGCCTGTGTCCCCAGCAGCTGCCTGCAACACTGGGCGAAGCCGATTCCCTCACTAAGACATGGTCCAGCTCCCAGTGTTACATGTTGCCATCCACATACTGGGGTCAAGTCTAATATAGCTCATTCCCCAGGGACTTTAGCAGTTAAAGGGCTACAACCCTACTATGAATTTCCAGTGCTAAGGAACACAGATTTCAGCAAGGACATGTTCATTCGGCCAGTTTTCCAGATGGGTGAGCCAACAACAGGAGAATTGCCAAACATTCACCATGGCCACATTTTTTTGTAGTGTTGATTGTGCCTTCAGTACAGGTTAAAATTTTTTTCCAAATCTATATGTTGCTCAAGACTTTTTTTTTTTTTTTTTAAGATTTTATTTATTTATTTGACAGAGAGAAATCACAAGTAGATGGAGAGGCAGGCAGAGAGAGAGAGGGTAGCAGGCTCTCCGCTGAGCAGAGAGCCCGATGCGGGACTCGATCCCAGGACTCTGAGATCATGACCTGAGCCGAAGGCAGCGGCCTAACCCACTGAGCCACCCAGGCGCCCCTGTTGCTCAAGACTTTTAATTGTTCCTATTGCATCAACCTCTCTAGACCATAGAGTTGCTTCTCCTATCCTGGAGTGTGAAGAAGAGAGCACTCGAGCACTGAGAAAACTCCAGTGGTCCTTCACGCCCCTGGGATGGGAAGGTGTTCCCCATCCCTTCAAAGTGAAGCAGGTTGCTCCACTGGCCTGTCTTTAAAACTGTTCCCCTTGAAGGTATAACAATCAGTGAATTTTATTTTATTTATTTATTTTTTTCAATAAGTGAATTTTAAAGTTCTGCCTAAAGTGTCACGTTACCAGCTTCCCTTTTGAACATTTAAGATAAGTAAGTGAAATTATTCGGTCCTTGTCCAGACCAGATTTTCTAAAGTGTAAGATTTATATATAGTGTGATAAATGCTGAAAGAAGTCCTATTCAGTAATACTATATGATTGAATAAAATGGATAACCGCCTTTTGAATTTGGTTTTTAATTTAAATTTTGGTAGATATTATCTTCCCTTGGTTCTAATATCAAACAAAGTGAAAGGGTACACCTTGAACATTTTTGTTCCCATTGCTTCCCTTCCCCAGTACCCCATGTCTACCCTTTGAAACAGCCATTTTGACTCATTTCTTTATGTCCTAGCATCAGTGTTTCCTAAACTTTTTCATCGTCAACCCACTAAGGAGTCTTTGAAGACATTTTCCTTCCTGATTATTTCACCTTCACCCAGATTTTAATATGCAGATACAGTGTAGATCTGTTTTTATATTATATAACTGTACTTTATATATAAAAGGATGAAGATTCCCCCTACCCAAGAACTAGTTTTTGCCCCCTTGGGGGTGATATCATCCCATTGAGAATGCGGGTTCTAGGCATGTTTTATGCATATGCAAGTAAATACAAAAGTGTTTTATTTCCCTCCTTTTTACCATTTGTTACAAATGGTAACACTCTATCCAAACTTCTCTAATCTTTGCTTTTTAACCCAATAATATCTCATGGTAATATTTCCATAACATTATATTAAAAGTTTTCCCATTGTTTTTTAATGGGAACATAGTATTTTATTTTATAAATTTAAATAAATTTATTTAGCCAGTATCCCAGTGATGGAGGTTTAGGTTATATCCAAGTTTTTCTGCTTATAAAATATGTTACAATGAATAAATGGTTCATGTCAAATATTGATGTCTGTGGGAAACTAAATCTGCCATGATTTCTCTGATAATACTCCTGCAAAAGTTGTGGTCTGTGTCCCATACTATTGAATCTTGGTGAACAACATGACTGTTTGACCAATAGAATGTAGTAGAGATGATGTGCCATTTTCTAAGCTCAGACTTCAAGAGACTTCCTATATCTTAGAATGTTTGCCATGGTGTGAGGAAGGCCAAACTGTCCTCATGGCATGGCCATATGGAGAACTACTGAGGATTCCAGGTGACAGAAGGATAGCACCAGCTTCCTGGCCATGTTTATAAACCATCTTGGGTAGGGAATAAGAGATCATTGGATTACGGTTTTTATCTTATTTAACTGTTCATCACCAATTGACATTGATTATGATTGCTTCTTGAAATATTCCTTTCCCTTAATTCAGTGGGACTGCACTCTCAAAGTTTTCACTTCTCTACCATTTCTCAGACTCATTGTCTCATCCTCTTGGCCTCAAACTTTAGATGTTAGTTCTTAAGGCTTGGTCCTAGACCTTTTGTTTTTTTTTCTCTTACTAATAATGTCTCTAAGCAAACTCATCTATGCCCAAGTCTTCAACCTTCTGGGAAGAGACAATTTCCAAATGTACACTTTCAGCACAGACCTCTTTTCTGATTTTCAAACCTGGGTATCCAACCACCTACCTGCCCAATTCCACCTTTCTTTCTTTCTTTCTTTCTTTTTTTTTTTTTTTAGGATTTATTTATTTATTTATTTGATGGAAAGAGAGATCACAAGTAGGCAGAGAGGCAGGCAGAGAGAGAGGGGGACGCAGGCTCCCCACTGAGCAGAGAGCCTGATGTGGGCCTCAATCGATCCCAGGACCCTGAGATCATGACCTGAGCTGAAGGCAGAGGCTTAACCCACTGAACCACCCAGGTGTCCCCACCTTTCTACTTGAATGTTTTATGGGTATCTCACATTTGGCACATAAAAAACTGAACTCCATCTTTTTTTTTGTTCTATTGCAGTTTACATCAGTGAATGGCACTACCACCAAAGAGAGACCAGGAGATCATTCTCTCTCATTCATTCTCTACATCTAATCCATCACCAAATCGGCTTGATTTTAACTTTTAATTTTTTTTATGTTTTTCAACCTTATCTATTTCTAATGCCATCATTCTGTACCTAACTACCACCACTTTGACCTGGATAGTACCACAGCTTTTTAACTGATCTGCTGGGGTCCATTCTTGCCTCTCTTGACTCTGTTTCCACCCAGAAGCCAATGCAATCTTTTGTAATTGCAAATGAGATATATCATCCCCTGACTAAAAACTTTCAAGGGTCATCCTCTTAGAATCGATATCAAGATATGTAGTCTGTTTTCTAATGCCCCACATAATCAATTTCCTGTTTACCTAATGGAGCCTACTCTGGTCTCACCTTTCTTTTTGTTAGATGAGATGAATTATACTGGTGGGCTCTAGATTTTTACTTTCTTCCTTGTTTACTTGTCACAATTATAAACAAATAATTATGCAATGGGGAATTTTAAATCTGTCTCCTTAATTAGGTTGTAAGCCCTGTCTCTTAAGTTAGACTAGAGTCTAAAAAAACCTAATGAAAAGCATTTCAAGTTGTACTCTGTAGCAATGTAGCAGGTGCTATACTCTCATAGGTCTGAAATCTAATCATGAAAATGACATTTATGTTTGTGATGGCTCTTTCTGTTATCAAATACAATGCAATATAATGACTGATAGAAGGGAGATCTGTAGACGATACCATGGGCACAGAAAAAAATGGAGCCTAACTAGTTCTGGGAAATCAAAGACTTCACTGAGATGATGTTTACCTTGAGAATTCTAGGTATGTGGCATCAGTTTCTCCTTGTGATTAGCACTCCCTTCATTCCCCCTTGTGTATCAAATGCCCACCAGAGGCACTGCCACATCTAAAACATCCCATGCATTAGCCTGAGGGTGAAAACCTTTGCGGCCACCAGTTAAGCACATGCAGAAGTCAGATTGCACATTTGGGTATTCCAAAAACAGAACCCAAAGTCACCACCATGGCCGTTGTCACAGGGGCACTTCCCAATCTTTGTACCTGAAGCCTTGGAATCTTTAGTTGCCTTTGACATTTCCTACTCTCTGAGAGGTTCCCTTCTTTTTTTGTTGTTTTTTTTTTTTTTTTATTTTTAATTTTTTATAAACATATATTTTTATCCCCAGGGGTACAGGTCTGTGAATCACCAGGTTTACACACTTCACAGCACTCACCAAAGCACATACCCTCCCCAATGTCCATAATCCCACCCCCTTCTCCCAAACCCCCTCCCCCCAGCAACCCTCAGTTTGTTTTGTGAGATTAAGAGTCACTTGTGGTTTGTCTCCCTCCCAGAGAGGTTCCCTTCTAAATGTAGTCTAGGTTGTGGTTTTCTCCATTATTCCTTTCTCATCTGTTTTCTTCAGGGATTCCTCTTCATTTTGTGTTTTTTCTTTCTTTTTGTGATTTTAAGAATCTTTTCTGCCACATTTAGGGATTTAGGGCAGAAGTGTGTTCTCAGAGCACCATCTTGATCCAATATCTGGAGCATTCATTGTTGACATTTTTTATATGCAGTGAACCATAAAATTATGCATAAGCATGTTACAAATGTTTCTCAAATGTTTCTGAAAGGTTTTTTTCTTTAATTGCTTACATTGGTATCATGCTTCTGAATACATAAGGCCTTTCATTTGAATTATCCTACTCCTTCCTAACACAACAATTTTTCACTTTGCTTTTTCAAAATGATGTCTCTTGTATGTTGGTTGATGAATAAGAACTAGAGTTTAAAATAAAGAGTACCACCCTTTTGGATATTGCCCTGGAAAATAGGCAAAATGGTTTTTCTTTGGTGTACAGATTGGAAGCTGAATTTAGGACAGATTGAAGGAGGAAGAGGTTGGAATCTGTGCGGCTAGCTAGGAAATTTATGCAGTGAGCAAAGCACTATGTGATAAGACCCAGGATTAATGTGCAAATAGAATGGACAAAAGGTATAAATGAAAGAAATATTTTAAGTAACACATGATAGATGCTGGTGAAAAGTTAGATATAAGTGATGAGAAAAGGCAGTCAAAGGGAGGTCAAGCTTTTCAGCAGAATCTGAAGAAGGCAATGGCATCATTTGGGGAAACAGAGCACTCAAAGGGAGCATCTCCTACTTCCCAAGTGTACACACACTCACACTGGTGCCTTGAAATAGTTGCTTTAAGCCTTGAATTTAGTATAAGGTGATTTCATCTTCAACCCCATCCAAGAAAGTTTATTCCTGGAAGTCCTAGAAGGATTTCATTACAACATCATTTTTCACTTACAACATGATTATGCAACTCGCATGTAAGAGGAGAGTCAACAGTAAGGCTCCAGAGTATTGGCCGGCCCTGTAAATTAGTCCAAAGGCCTGAAATCTGAAAGAAATTTTGGTGAGCCAATAGAGCCAAATTGATGAGGAATAAGAATACTAATAAAAAGTTCAACATGATCCCAAATTAGTTTAGGTTTATATTCACTGCCCCAAGAAACATTACCAGGCACTGTTAGTAGTCGGATGACCTGATTAAAAAATACTGGGCAGATAAAGTTGCCTGTGGGATGGTAGATATTTTTGGACTTCTCAGCAAGATTCCTGGAACCATTCTGTTTTCAGCATGGCCGGGCTTGACCTCCTCTTGCAGTCCTTGGAAAAATAAATACCAACAGGTATGGTAGGGTGGGAGTGGGGTGAGCCAGCAGGGGGAAAGATTGTGCCTGGCTCTGAATCCTTAGCAGATCTGTGAGCCCATTAGCATTGCCCTTTTAAGCTTTGTCCCCTTCGCTTCATTCCCCTGGCCTCCAAGGAGCTCCAGTTTCCTAATTTATACTAAACAGCAAGAGGAGATGCTGTGGGACACAGCTGCCTGGGATATTCTCATCTCTGACTCAAATATGCCTTTTTTTCCCTTGGCAAAAATTTTCATTCGGAAAGCAATTTCTCCTGTCTAAACTTGTTATCATTTCCCTTTCTATGGATAGATCTTAAGCTGTACCATTGAAATTGTGCCCAAGATTTTCTTTGGCTAGCCAGGACTAGTGTCACCTACTACTATGGAGTCCCTTGTTTTTGGTATCCAATAATGAAAGAGTAAAATCTTTGCTCAAAATGACTCTTCAGATAAGGGATTTTTTTTGGGTGAGAGATAAGGGAGCATGCCATTTAAGCTGTAATTCGAAGTATTCGAAATGATCTCTTTGACCACCTTTGTTCAACCCTAAGAATTCACATTCTTTGTCAGCCCATCTTATCAGAGGCATGTGGTCAGCAGGATTGACCCCCTAGAGCTGCAGAGTAGGAGGTAGAACTTAGTTTTTTCCTGACTCAGTCATTTATTTTTCAAGACTAGTTCTTTGGCTGGCCATCCATACATGGCCTTTTACTTCATTGAAGGTTTCTCAGTGAGAAATGGGAATGAGGCTGAGGATGTTTGTGAGAATCATTATGACATAAAAGGGTTCCGTGTACTCTTGTTGGTGTTGGATGTTCTAGAAAGATAGATCATAAGTGGAAGTACGAGGGTTTATGAGGCATTTTGCAGTAGTGGTGGGGGAAGCTGTCTATGTGACCAGATTGAATTCTAGTCTTCTAATTGTTTTTTATCTTGGCTAAGTTATTTCGTGACTTTGAGATTCATTTTCCTCATGTATAAAATGAATGATGCAGAATGTAGGATTTCCAAAGCACCTATTAGCTCCCAGAGTCTTATGAACTTTGCTAAAGTTTTTGTTTTGTTTTTTTGTTTGTTTGTTTTTTTGTTTGTTTGTTTTTATCTAGAGCCCCTTCATGAGTGCTACCCTGTTCCTTGCAGACAAAAAACTGGACCAGGTGCTCTCAGTACATATAAAGCGAGGCTAGACCAGGCAATCGAGACTTTTTTGGAAAGACGTGGGCTGTGAAAAACCCAGATTGTATAGGTGGATAGAGGTAAAATGGAATAAAATTAAGAGGAACCTCACTCTGTAGGGATGGGTGGGGGTGCTGTAGTACAGGAACAAGGACTGTGGTGGACTCTAGGTGGACTCTGTGGTGGACTGTGTGGACTCTAGGTCAGTGATTCTCAAACTTTAGCATGATCAGAATCACCTGGAAGACCTATCAAAACACAGCTTCCTGACCCCACCTCCAGAGTTTCCATTGAATAGGTCTGGTATAATGCCTAAAAATGTGATTTCAAACAAATACTCAATGATGCTAATGCTGTTGTCTCTGGGGACCTCTCTTGCGAGCTATTGCTCTAAGTTGTTTTCTCATTTTTCGGTGTTGTAGCCTGAAAAATGTTTTTAAATGCTCCAAAGTAGGTTGACATAGTCGAGGATCACATGGGTCATTTTTTTCATATCCTCCACTGTTGGTTGCAGACTTGGTATTAGAGGGTACCGCATTTGGGGCAGTGGCTGTGGCCACTTCCTATTGCTTTTTCGGTGCCACAGGAAGGTGGACAGCTACTAATGTTCTCTGCTGCCTTCAGGGGACAACAAAAAACAGCACATGCATTCCTTTGTTTTTCTATTCAACATGTATTTTGTTGAGTTCTTACTATGTTCCACTCACTGTTCTAGAAGCTGGGGATCTAATGATGAATGGGACAGTCAAAAATCCATCTATCATGGAGTTTATATTTCCAAGTATTGTGAAGAGAGCTCAACTCAAGGAATTCCTTTTGTCCCAAGAAAGACAACTTAGTGATCAGCTATTTTTATTGCTTCCCTGCCCTACACCCAGCAGCCTAACACACAGCTCAGGCTAGTAAAATAACCAATGATCCACACATTTAAGAGACTTAAAGCTTATTGAGTTGGTAAGACCAAGTCATAGGAAGTTACTAGAGTTTGATTGGGCGAGAATTGAGTATATCTTTAATTTTTCCCAACTGCTAAATTATGTGATACTAATTTTAAGGTCAAAGTTCCAAGAGGGAGAGCCATAATGCACGCCAAAGGACTGTCCATTGTGCTATCAACGAAGGTTCTGCTCTCTTGTCTGTAATGTTGGCTACTTGAGCTTATGGCAAAGCCAGTATCATGCAGCTTTGTAGTCCGTGACCTCAGTGCCCAGCCAAGTTCCTGTGCAGAGAAACTTCTGGATGTAGTGACCCCTATGACCCACAATGTGGGGATGACAGATAGTTGTTTGCAGCTAAAGCCTCCCAAGCCTGCTCTTGGTAATCCCAACCCTGCTTTCCAGGAAAATGTAAAGGCCAGCTCCCATTTGGAAATCCAGCACGTGCTTTTTGAATTCTGTGGAAATTTCCCATTACATCTGTGTAATATTCAACTAGGATGTTTCTATAAATAGACAAACTGGAAGTAAAATGAAAAAGACTACACTGAAACCTACAGAAATGAAAGCAACAAAATTAAGAGAAATCAAAGTTGGTATCAAGCTTATAAAAACAATCTAACACACAGACAAGAGCTGTATGTTGAAAGTATGAATAGTCAGCAGTCAAACATCCATATACCATATCAAGCTCTTTCCTTTGGGCTGCAAAAAAAGATACTTGGGGCCTATTGTGACTGCAACACGTTGAGCATCTTTGTATTTTTTTCTGTAAAGATTTTGTTTAAAAAAAAAAAAAACTATGTTCAGATTTTCTATCCCCTTGAAAACAGGGACAGCATTGCTAGATTTAGTAGACCACTGGAGGGATCATTTTTGTGGACAGGTAGCATCCTAAGTGGAAACATCCCAGACCCTCAACCTTGCTTCCTTTCCACTTCATTGGCAGGTGGACTGGCCTACATCTAGCAAGGGAGAGAGAGGGATGAGACCAAGAGACACCTCTCCAGCTGGAGCCCAGCAAATCCACCAAACTGGTCCAGCTATCATCTGTTCTCATTTAGGTCTTCTTCAAAACACAGGGTAGACGAAACAAGGCTTTTTTTGTATCTTTAAAAACATCTTTACAGCTGCAAATAGTTTCTTTCACCTTTCTTCTCCCCTCCAAGCTGCCTTTGGTGGTCATTTTAGCCCGAGTTTACCTGCATAAAAGCACCCCTGGGGAGGAGTACGGTTTGTCCTCATCCTGTACCACTAGGAATGGATGGCCTTGCATGTGGGGTCAGGGTGGCCTGTGTCCACGGTGTTTTGCTTCTGCAATATTAATGAAGTCAGCCTCCTCCAAGAATGTCCTCAAATCCCCTGAAGGTTCTTAGATGTTGCAGTTTGCATTTCGCTATTTACATTAGCAAAAACTGTTGTACAAACAGGCCTGTCAGTCAGGGCTCGCCTGGCTTCACTTCAGAGAAGGAATCAGAAGTGTGAGTTAAATGAGCCCAGCAGGCATTTAACCTCTGGGTCTGGAAAAATCCTGACTCATGGAGTGATCTGGGAGGTGGGAAGGCAGCCCCATTTGGTGAAGAAGCTTGAAGCATCCCAAACCAAGGCTAGAACAAATGATGATGGTCACAGCTACCATAGGATAGTCACTTTGTGCCAGCCACTGTGCTGGTAATCCTCAAAGCCATTTGTTGTGTTAGAGAGGTTTTATTCTTAGTTTACACCCATGGAAACTGAGCTGCAGAGAGATGATCTTGACCAAGGTCCGAGCACGATAAGTGGTGGTACAGGAGTGAATGCTTGCCGTCTGTCTGATCTTGTGCTTTTAATCCCATACGGCACTGTGAAAATGTATGCCCTATAGGTATGTAATTTGGTAAAGATACTTTCCGAAACAAATTAGTGGTATATGTTAAAACAAACACTCATGAACTAACTCAGCAATTCCACTTACTAATGTCCATCTTAAAGAAATGTACTCACTCATTTACTGCGAGACATTGGTTGTACGTTTTTGTTTGTGTTGGTGAAAAAAAATGCAGTGACCTAGATAACCATCAGTAAGAGTATGGATGAATAAACAACAGTGCTCATACTATGGAACGACACCTAGCTATTAAAAAAGGAGTCAAGGGGCGCCTGGGTGGCTCAGTGGGTTAAGTCTCTGCCTTCGGCTCAGGTCATGGTCCCAGGGTCCTGGGATCGAGCCCCACATCGGGCTCTCTGCTGGGTAGGGAGCCTGCTTCCTCCTCTCTCTCTGCCTGCCGCTCTGCCTATTTGTGATCTCTCTGTCAAATGGATAAATAAATCTTTAAAAAAAAAAAAAAGGAGTCAAGGTGGGTAGGTGGGCGGTTGGGGTAAGGGTGATGGGCATTAAGGAGGGCACTTGTTGTAATGAGCACTGGGTGTTGAATGTAACTGATGAATCACTAAATTCTACCCCTGAAACTGATAATATACTGTGTGTTAATTAAACTGAATTTAAATTAAAAATTTTTAAAAAACAGAATGAGGCATATTCTGGAGCGATCTTTAAGACCTATGTGATAGAGTTGCAGAATGAAACAAGTAGTATGATACAATTTATGTAAAACAAAAACAAAAACAATACTGCCTATTTTCTCTGCATCTATTTGGGTGTGAAAAGTTCTGGAAGGTTGCAAGGAGAGTGCTTATTTCTGGGAAGGCATGGAAGGAAAGGTTATGGAGATGATAATCAGGAGGATTCTGGCCTTATCTATAAAGTGGGGTTTCTTTTCCCCCCATCTTTTCTTTTTTTTTTTTTAAGATTTTATTTATTTAGTTGACAGAGTGAGAGAGCACAAGCAGAGGGAGAGGCACAAGCAGGCTCCCCACGGAGCAGGGAGTCTAACATTGGGGCTTGATCCCCAGACTCTAGGATCTTGACCTGAGCTGAAGGCGGATGCTTAGCTGACTGAGCCACCCAGGTGCCCCCTGTCACTCGTTTTTATTTTTCCATTTTCATGTTTTACTTATACGATAAAAAAATAAATAGAAATTGATAGATGGATAGATACATGAATTAATGATTAAAAGTATTTTTAGTGTAGTATTCCAGATCAGGAGAAACCCCTAGTAGGGATTTGGAATCCAAAGATGATGGGGTTGGAAGGGACCCTAGAGATTTTCTAGTCTAACCTGCGTGGTTCACCAATGAAGCAAGTGAACCTCAGGGAGGTTGTGTAGCCTGAATATGGTCCCCCAGAGAGTGCTCACCACAGAGAGCTTGGGATAAAAGCCTCTGACTCATAGGAAGTGCTTATGGCACTCACTGTGAGCTCATCAACCAGTGCTCCCCATTGGCAGGTGACCGTCCAAGGTGCCACCCAGCAGAGCAGAAGAGGTTTGGTCTTGTGCTCCATGAACTTGGTGTATGTGCTCCAGAAGCCCTGAGCAGTGAAAGCTGCTGGGCCCCTCCGATGAACAGCCTTTGTTAAGATTTTTCCCAGACTTTAGGACAATTCTTCCACATGCATATTCATCATGGAGAGTGTTTCTATATTTGAAACTATTTTTTTGTTTGTTTTCGGTGGCTGTGTGGCTTGGATTTTTGTTTTTAATTCTTCTTTGAGAATAAAGAGAAGGAAAAATCCTACATTGCTTTCAGCTTATGCAGCTTCCCCAGAGGTGTGAGATATAAACACAGTCTGTTTCCTGTATGGTTTTCCCAAGGGCACTAAAAATGTGATGATATTTAATTGGCTGTTCCATGTCTTCAGTGCCTCGGTAAAATAGCAGACACAATCATAAAATGAGAAAGAGCATCTGTGGCTGAATCATGGAGAACATGAGCAGCTCAGGAGAAAAGAGCAGCTTCCATGCAGTTCAGACCTTAGAAGCTCAGAGAGGAGATATTTAGGAGGTTATATTCACCTTGAAAAAAAAATGGGATGGGCCACTCTATGTTGCCCATGTATGTGCTCTGTTCCCTATAAGATGTATAGTCCAGGCCTAGGTACCTTGACATGTTTCTAAGGGTGGGGGGAACCACTTTGTTATTATTTTCTAAGGGAGGAATAGTAACTAACTTCGTGCTTATTTCTGTTAAAGACCTCTTTTGAAAAAGATTAACAGATTTTATTTTTTAGGATAGTTTCAGGTGTACAGAGAGTATGAGCAGAAATTAAAGAGGTGTCTCACATTCCCCTATCACTAATATCTTATGTTTGGATAGTACATTATAACTGATGAACAAGAATTGATCCATTTTTATTTTATTGATCCATTGATCCGTTATTATTTATTACCTAAAGTCCACAGTTGACATTAGGGCTTGCTCTTTGTGTTGTACTTTCTATGGGTTTTGAGACCTGTGTAATGACACGTATCTGCTGGCACAGTATTCTAAAGCATAGTTGCATTGCTCTAAAAAATCTCTGAGGGATCTAGGCACAGAGAGGTTTAGTGATTTGCTCAGGGTCACACAGTGACTAAAAAGGTGGAACCAATATCTGAAGCACGGTGATCTGAACCCAGAGCTCATGTTCTTGGTGTCTCGTTATGATTTCTTAATGCCCTACTTGTGCACTGCAGAAATAATGGTACTTAGGTACTTACTGCATCAAAGAACATAGGGTTTGGTTTTGTTTTTTTAGAACATGGGATTTTTAAGGAAAATTTCCTGGGGTGTCTGGGTGTCTCAGTCAGTTAAGCCTCTGACTCTTGATTTTGGCTAAGGTCATGATCTCATGATTGTGAGACTGAGCCCCAAGTTGGACTCCATGCTGGGTGTGGGGTCCCCCGAGATTTTCTCTCTCCCTCTCCCTTTGCCCCTTCCCCATCCCTGCTCACATGCTATCCCTCTCTCTCTCTAAAAGAAAGAAAAGAAAGAAGAGCCTCCTAATTTACTAGTAAAGTATATATGCCCCCCCTCCACCAAAATGGAAAGGGCGTTCTCAAGGTCCCAAATTAAGCAGTAGGCTAGAACTAGAACCCAGGACTCCAGACTTTAACCAGTTTCAAGAGCATGCTATGCTCATAATAGGCACTTCATTAATATCTCTTTATTTGAATTGAAGTACATTCAGATTCCTAAGGGAAGTGATGATAAGCCAGGGTGACTATGAGTCTGAGAAATTCTAAGATGCTACCTACCCATGTCCAGCCTTCGAGGACATGACAATATTTTGAACCATTCCCCTGGTCAGAGTGTTGTGTGGAAGGCCTGAGGGTAGCAGGAGGACTGAGGAGCTGAAGGGAATCAACATAACTGGATGATAAAGTGCCCTTGGGGGGTTTGACTTGGCAGCAGGAGATACAGGAAAAGAGATTATACATGAGAAGGTAGAGAAATTATACAACATCGCTTCTCTCTCCCTACCTCACCTTCCAGCCACAACTTGAAGAAAAAAGCTAACTGTTGACAGCCCATCCCCCAGGTGGTCTCTAGAGCTCCGGTCTCCTGACTGAAAGCTCATTAGCTATTGCCTGACTTCTCTGGAGGAAGAAATCCTTAGGAAATGGATTCGTGTCTTGTAGGACACTAAGTCTTTATCACAAATATTCCGTGTTGGGGGAAAAAGGCTAAAAAGATGGTTCTGAAGTCTCTGACATTATTTATGTAGGCAAATATGGTAACTTGTTGTCTAACCTGGTAGGATGGCTGTAACTTTTTTTTCTTAAGTCTGAGGTGAAGTAGTCAGAGGTTTCCTTTCTAAGCCACAGACATTAGAGTAAAAGTAATAAGAAATAGTATTTGTCAATTAATTACTATCAGGGAAGAAATACCAAGCAGAAATGTAAAGGAAGTGTGACTGATAAATTCTCCAGCCAGAAAACAACTAGAGAACAACCAGGTGCAGCACAGTTAGCACAACAGCAGTACAGAAAGAAGAACATTCTGTAGCGGGTCACTAGAGTATCTGCAGAGGCTTTCTGGAGCTTGACCACACCATAGAGGCTGGGTAGGATTTAAGCAAGTGGCTAAAATGATACCTGGTTCATGGAACATTACCCATAAATACTTGCTGAACAAAAAAGAAAGAAAGAAACTATATCTCTCATGGATAGAACAGTATGGGCACCATGAGCACACTCAGCCTGAAGGAGGCTAAAGAAAGTGAACTTAGATGTGATAGATAGAGTAGCACTAGGCTGTAGTGGCCCTGAAGGGAAATGACATTTAATGGCAACTTCCACGTGCCAGACACTATAACTGAACCAGCGTTTGCTCCTCGGTATGTCAGAAACTGCACCAGGTTGAGTTGTCCCACAATGAAAACTTTTATTTGCAAGAAGTAAGGAGATCACAGAGAATGGCTTCCAAAGCCATGACTCCCCAAGAGGGGTTGAATGGGTTCCTTTGGTTTAGGGTTAGGATGAACAGATAAGGAGGCCTTGTCATCTGATGTAGAGGCGAGCATAAGGTGGCACATGCAACTTAGGAACCATGCCTGTACCTACACTGTCTGTTGGGTAAATGAGGCTGAGGATTCTGCGTGGGCAGAGACTTTCCTTATAATGAGGTGAAGGTGATGGTAGGTGAGTCCATAAGTCACTCTATGGTCCATCTGTGTAGGCCTGAGTCAGACCTAGGTCTGGGTGGTCTAGATTGTCTGGGTCTTAGGGAGATTTTGTCAGGGTCAAGGTCACACACCTAGTGATCAATAGATTAGTGATTCACACCCTATTCTTTCTCTTGCATTACGCTCTTTTTCAGGGCACAAGCTTGGGAATGGTGTGGTAAAGCCTAGACACCCTCTATTCTCAGTTCTTGAAGAAGGAAAGGGAAAAACAGTGATTTAGGAAATTGTTCACAATGCTTCCTATTCAGGACAGGGTAGTAAAGGTTGAGAATGGGAAGTTGAGGGCCTGGCCAAAAAGTCCACATTGAATAGTGGCAGAGACAGACTGATGCAGCAAGATTTAGGGACAAGTTAGAGAGGAAGGATGAAGGAGAGGAGAAGCTCAAGTTAATCATAAGATTTGAGGGCTGACAGAATAGGAAATTTTTAAAAAAATGATACTGCTTTGGAAAGCAATGACTGGCCTGGGAAATAGAATCATGTGGGTGAGGGACATGTTGATTTGCACATGGTATCTGGAGACAGAAATGGAAATACGCTGCAGGCTCCTGAAAATATTAGTCTAGCCAAAGATCAGGCTAAAATATAAAACTGGAAGTCTTTTGCGCTGAATAAAATCATGAGTCCCCTGGTGGAGAAGTGTAGAACCCACAATAGCAGAGAGAAAGACAGAATCCAGGAAAGCGGCTACACAAGCAGTAGTCAGAGAAGTGGCAGGAGGGCGGAGATTATAGATTAGATAAACAGAAAGGGACCTGTCATGAAGAAGAGACAGTGAACAGTTTAGAGGAGAAATGGTTAGCTCCCAACGCTGTCAGATGACGGGAAGACCTCTTTATTAGTTAGGCTGAGATTCTGTAACCGGTAAGTCAGAATGACACCATTAAATGGTTCAGGGCTGGTCTGGAGGTTCCAGTCATCCGAGTCCCAAGCTCTGTTTGTTTCATTGATCTGCTCCCTAACACTGGGCACCATGGATTGAACATTTGCGTCCCTCCCCTCCCCCAAAAGCGAAATCCTAACCCG
Organism: Mustela nivalis; assembly: GCF_964662115.1. Taxonomy (NCBI): domain Eukaryota; kingdom Metazoa; phylum Chordata; class Mammalia; order Carnivora; family Mustelidae; genus Mustela; species Mustela nivalis. Next base: position 49,884,218 of record NC_139022.1, on the reverse strand, counting down.
CACTATGATAGTATTAGGAGGTGGAGGCTTTGGGAAGTGATAAGGTGATAGATAATTTGGGATTAGAACCCTTGTTACGGGGCCCGAGATAGCTCTTTCGCCCCTTTCCACTGCGTGAGGCTGTAACCTGAAGAGGGTTGTCACCAGAAGCTGGTGGCGCTGGCGCCCTGATCCCAGGCTCGCAGCCTCCAGAACTGTGAGAGACACGTTCCTGTTGTGCATAAGCCATCTAGTCGGCAGTAGTCTGGTAACAGCCTCAGCGAAGACACCGCGCTTCCTTCGCACAGTCTAAGTGAGTTCCTGCACTTCCTGCCCTCACACCTGTGCTCAAGCCTGCAGGAAGGAGTAAAGGGGGAACGGGAAAGGCCTGCTTTGGAAGCTACACCTCAGTTGCGAGTACATGGCCACACCCGGCTACCAGGGCATCTGGGAAAGGCAAATCTGCAGCTGCACAGCCTTGGGCCCCACTGAATTTTAACTACTGACTGTATAAAAAGGGAAGAAGTACAGTATTGGGGGCCACCAGCAGTCTTAACCATGAATGGTCAAGGATAATAATAATTCAGAAAAGACCCTTGAGGGGCACCTGGGTGGCTCAGTGGGTTAAAGCCGCTGCCTTCGGCTCAGGTCATGATCCCAGGGTCCTGGGATCGAGCCCCACATCGGACTCTCTGCTCAGCAGGGAGCCTGCTTCCCACTCTCTCTCTGCCTGCCTCTCTGCCTGCTTGTGATCTCTGTCTGTCAAGTAAATAAATAAAATCTTCAAACAAACAAAAGCAAAAAGAAAAGACCCTTGAATTTGACAAGCAGTTGGCTACTACAAAAGCTAATTTAACTTGGGGTGCCTGGGTGGCTCAGTGGGTTGAGCCTCTGCCTTCAGCTCAGGTCATGATCTCAGGGTCCTGGGATCGAGCCCCGCAACGGGCTCTCTGCTCAGCAGTGAGCCTGCTTCCCCTTCTCTCTGCCTGCCTCTCTGCCTGCTTGTGATCTCTCTCTCTCTTTCTGTCAAATAAATTTAAAAAAAAAAAAAAAAAAAAGCTAATTTAACTGTTCATTCCGTCATCAGCCTTGCCGTCTTCCAGTCCATTGTCCATGCTGCAATTAGAGGTAATTTGCTCAAGGGTCCCTCCTCTGCTCCAACACTTCACTGTCTCCTCTGTACTTTCAGAAGACAGTCCAAAACGCTTAACATAGCGAGGCTTTCATGATTAGAACCTTACCTACCTGTGAAGATTCACCTCTCCCTACACCCCTCCCTTCCACAGCCCATGGCAACCCATATTCCTCCCTCAGTTTCTAGCTTTGATAGAAATGCATTGTTAATCTCCTGTCCTGTCCCTCTGAGACGTGAATCTCCCATTTCCTCTTCGTGGTATGCTGTTCCCCGTTTTGCCTGGATTCCTCCCGTCTTCCTTCAGACTAAATACCAGGTCCAACAGGGTGCTGTCATGGACTTCCCAGGGCAGACTTCTGTGCCCTATCCATATGTTCCAGAAACACCCTGCAGGTCACACATACCACTGATTTGAATCTGCTTGGGAATGTTTGGCTCTTCTGTGTTAACCACGAAGCCATCAGCAACTTGAGGAAAAAGGCCCCGCCTTCTCCAAATTTGTGCACACAGAGGCCAATGCACAGCCTGGTACAGAGTGGGAAATCTAGAAGTATTGGCTGAATGAGCGAAATGTCCAACTCTGATGAGTAGAAGAATCCAAAGCTATTATTTACTGATGCAAGGGAACACACTTTGAATTTCCTGCCCACTTACTGTTGTTCCTTAGGCTCAGTCCCCTCTGCTACATAATGAGGAACTTGTTAATGTGCTGACAAATGGCAAAGAAAATGAATTGCTTTGACAAGGAACATTAGAGTGCAGCATTCATATTATAACCTGAAACATTGTTGGATGTCATGATTCCATGTCTTGGAGTTAGTCGGCAATCCCCATTTCAAGGGAGGGGAAATTGCCTATTGTAAGGGATGCATCCACAACCCACTATTTAGCAGAGCTGCGAGAGCTTATTTGCTTATTACCATGGCAACCACCAGCCCAACATGGCACATTAGTGTACTTGTCTAGACGGCACCAAATTTATCAGCACTTCCTCTTTTGTGTGCCTGATTTTAAACAGGCAGGTGTGGATCCAAGGTGCTACTGGGAGAGAAAAGATTTTTCTCTCCATGTGGGCAAATGAGCATGTTGAAAGCATCCCAGGAGCTCCTAAATGGCTAGCACTGAAATCTGCACTAATTTGAAAGCTCTTGCGTTAATCTGTGTTTTTCTTTTTTAATAAAACCGTACTAGAAATAAAGAACTAGAAATACATCCATATGGCCTGCCAACTGAATCTAAAAATAGTTTATGTGAAACAAAGAGCTCACTGACTTTTACATTTATGGAAAACTAAGAATTTAAAATGTCTTTTAATTATGTTTTTCTCCTTGTCGTCAGTATTTGGACACAGATAGCCAACACCATAAGCCAAACATTTATCAGCTTAGAATATTTGTAATATTCTCTTCAAGGGAAGAATTTGGGCAAGACCAAACCCTTGGGACCCAGTCTCTTGAGGCTTGCTGAATCTCAGGGTCAGGGCCTTCTGCAGACAGAGCCCTTCCTAAGACTTGCTGGGTCTTAAATCTTTGACAGTGCTAGAAGGTCCATCAGCAAATGTCCTCTAGGAATGTCTTGGAATGGAGGACCTAGCAAGGACAAATGTTTATTTCCCTGTGTTGATGCAATCAGTGTTTTTGACTAGCTTATTTTTATGAACAGAAACTTTAAATTGTATCTGCACACAGTTAGCTATGTGACTGGTGACTGTGTGTGCAATTTATTCTAATTCAATAGTAAATAACTGGGGTCAGGGGGATATTTGGCCCATGCCTCCCATTCACAAAGGGCAGCAAATTGAGAAATTGACCTTGTCTACAAACCTGCGTATAGAAGGAGTCCGAGACATAGCGACAGCATTGGAACCAGATGGCATTCTTCATCTAACTTTAAACCTGGGTCTATCACCGGACCACAGTGCTTTGCAGAGCACTTGGAGATGGTATAGTTTATAAATCTCATCATTTTTGCATGGAGAGCATAATTATGTCACGTTGATTTTTGTGTATAAAAAGCAATGCTTTGTTGCATGTAAATATTTAACATGGAAAACAAAACATGCTTCTCATATCTTCATTTTTAGAAACCTATCACTAGCCTCATGAAACCAAAGAGACCACGTTTCTCTCAGGGCTGGGAAGACTCTGGGATCAGGCAGCATTTGGTATTAGCATTTGGTCCTCTAAGTCTTTTTGCTTGACTTTATGACATTTGGTGGATGCTTAATAAAACATTCGTTTAATTAACGCATGAATGAATGAACCATGAATATGAATAAACACATTTTGGTTTCTAATCAGATTCTCTTTTTTTTTTTTTTTTAAGATTTTTTTTATTTATGTATTTGACAGAGAGAAATCACAAGTAGATGGAGAGGCAGGCAGAGAGAGAGAGAGGGAAGCAGGCTCCCTGCCGAGCAGAGAGCCCAATGCGGGACTCGATCCCAGGACCCTGAGATCATGACCTGAGCCGAAGGCAGCGGCTTAACCCACTGAGCCACCCAGGCGCCCCAGATTCTCTTAAATTATATACAAACAGCTTTAAATAGGCCTTGGGCAAGGTTAACTAGCGAAAGCAATGTCACATCCAGGGAATAAACCCAGGTGATTTTGGTATCCTCTCATGGAACTGAGAGTCACAGGGAGGAACACTAAAATATCAGTGACTGGGAAAAATCAAGCAGAAGGTGAACTTGACTTAGGGGCAAGTGCACTGCGGTGTATCTTTTAAAAGAAGTAAAGTTTCATTCTTCTCAAGTTAATGTCACTCAGAAGAGACTGATCTCACAGAGGTCAGGTTAACCGTTTAACCAAAACATAGTGACTGCAAGAAACCCTCTGTATTAAGGTGCCTCTGGCCGCAGTAATAAGTTACCACCAATTTACTGGCTTAAAACAACACTCAATTTATTCTCTTACAGTTCTAGAGATCGGAGGTACAAAATCCACTCCGCGGGACAAAGGCGAGGGCTGGTTCTTTCTGGAGGCTTTAAGGGAGAATCGGTTTCTTTGCCTTTTCGATCTCCTGGAGGCTGCCTGCCTCCCTCGGCTCCCATGGCTCCATCTTCCGCTCTCAGGCTCTCATCTCCTACTTCTTCCTTTGACCTTCTCGCCTCCCTCTCCTAAGGACCCTTGTGATTACATTTAGGGCTCTTGTGGATAGTGCAGGATAATATCCCTTTAACAAGATTTCTAAGTAGAATCACATCTGCGAATCCTATTTTATGACATGGGGCAACATTCCCAGGTTTCAGGGATTAGGATGTGGCTATCTTTTGGGCCACCTAGCAGTTTGCCTCACCTTTTTATCCCATCCGTGCTTGTCTGGGTTTCCTTGTCTGTGCAGTCAAATTGTATGACAGTTGTTGTTCCCAACCTCTTTTTCAAAATTTTTATAGTAAGAAAAACCAAGGCTCGCTCTCTTTCTACTGCCACCCCCCCAGCATACACACACAACACACACACAAACACACACATGTACACACCCGAGTCTGGTTAAAAGCACGGCTTCCATAACCAATCTGCCTAGCCTAGCATGCAGTGTCCACTTACTAGGTATGCGCCTGTGTGCAAGGAACCTCCCCTCCCGGCACCTCAGCTCCCCCATCTGTGGAATGAGGATAATAATAGTACCTCCCTCTTAGAGTGGTTGTATGGCTGAAATTCATTAAAATGTGTAGCGTGCTTTGGTTGTTCAGGAAGTGTTAGCTGTTAGTACTTACTAAGTCTAAGGAACCAGTCATACGTCCACTTAGGCAAACTCAGCAAAGAGTGACATCAACATAAAAAATGAGAACATTTTCTCTCACTGTTCTACTCAGCGCATGCTGATATGGGGTGGGGCGCGGGGGCAAGGCAAGGGAAGGTGTGACTCATTGTCCCTCAGCTGATCTCCGTTCCCTTGTTCTCGAGCTTCTGTCCTTCCTTGTGTAAACATCTTGTAGCCCTCGGTGTGATTCTATAGTTTTAATATCTGTGGTATTTGGATAACAGTGTCACCCTCATGCAAGCTAATTTGCTCTTTTCAGTTGAAAAAGAAAATGCACTTAGCAAAATAGAGAGCACTCCTTCAGTAAGGGTGGAGCCTGATTTCGTTGTACCAACTGGGAGATGCTCAGAGTTCAGTCCTTCTTCCGAGGAGAGTGCAAGTGCCTTTGGCTCTTCCCAGCTGAACTTGCAGCTTACCCCTGCACTTAGGTAAAGCTCCTCGGCACACCTAACAGTATATCTTGCAACAATTCTTGCCTGCAAAAGATTGATATCTATGATATCTCCCCCAGCCAACCTTCTAGGGCCTCCATTTCGACCATAAATTCGGGGCATGGATATATTTTCTTCTAGAAAAAGGAAAATGCAAAGGCATTTCAAGAACATGAGAGCATTAGTTCAGTGAAACAGGAACTAGTGTTGACACTAGCCTTAACTATCAGAGGAAGCATGTAAAAACAAAGTGAAGGGATATACAGAAGTGTGCGCACCACCAGACCTCAACAGTGATGTTTAGGAGCAAAAATACCATGACACTGCAGTTTTCCATCCAGAGCCCCCTGTGTGTTTCAGGGCAGCATCGTGGAGTGCTGATTGAGGTTTGTCACTTACGCATGTCTTTGACGTCGGGCTTCTCATCTATACCTTCAAAAAGCATGAAACATGAACAATTAGAAAAAATTGAAATGTGACCTTCAACCTAGTATTTTTTTATCTCTACTCTGATTATTTCTCAGCACTAGAGCTCCCAACCTAGTATTTTTTTATCTCTACTCTGATTATTTCTCAGCACTAGAGCTCCTAACCTATTCTGGATCCCTGAGTCCTCTGAAACTCTAAGACGTCCCCTTAAGAAAAAAATGCATAAGAGCGTGTGGAGAAAGGGGAACCCTCCTACACTGTTGGTGGGAATGCAAGCTGGTGCAACCACTCTGGAAAACGGCATGGAGGTTCCTCAAAAAGTTGAAAATAGGGCCACCTGGGTGGCTCAGTGGGTTAAGGTCTCTGCCTTCAGCTCGGGTCATGATCCCAGGATCCTGGGATCGAGCCCCGCATCAGCCTCTCTGCTCAGCAGGGAGCCTACTTCCTCTTCTCTCTCTCTCTCTCTCTGTCTGCTTCTCTGCCTACCTGTGATCTCTGTCTGTCAAATAAATAAATAAAATATTTTTAAAAAAAAGTTGAAAATAGAGCTACCTTATGATCCAGCAATCGCACTACTGGGTATTTACCCTAAAGATACAAATGTAGTGATCCAAAGGGGCATGTGCACCCGAACATTTATAGCAGCAATGCCCACAATAGCCAAACTATGGAAAGAACCTAGATGTCCATCAACAGATGAATGGATAAAGAAGATGTGGTATATATACACAATGGAATACTATGCAGCCATCAAAAGAAATGAAATCTTGCCATTTGCGATGATGTGGATGGAACTAGAGGGTATCATGCTTGGTGAAATAAGTCAGTCGGAGAAAGACAACTATCATATGATCTCCCTGATATGAGGAAGTGGAGATGCAACGTGGGAGGTTTGGGGGTAGGAAAAGAATAAATGAAACAAGATGGGATCAGGAGGGAGACAAACCATAACAGACTCTTAATCTCACAAAACAAACTGAGGATTGCTGGGGGGAGGGGGGTGGAGAGGAGGGCGATGGGGTTATGGACATTGGGGAGGGTATGTGCTATGGTGAATGCTGTGAAGTGTGTAAACCTGGTGATTCACAGACCTGTACCCCTGGGGCTAATAATACATTATATGTCTATGAAAAAATAAAAAAACCTTTTTAAATGCATAGCTACACTCACATAAACAAACCTCCACATACAATTCAGAGGTGTGCCCTCGGGGGGGGGGGGGGGGATGGGCATGGGGAATCCCAGGATTAAGAACCTTCTATAAGAATTCAAGGGTTTGAGGTGCCTGGCTGGCGCAGTGGGTAGAGCATGCAGCTCTTCATTTGAGGGCTGTGAGTTCAAGCCCCATGCTGAGTGTAGACATGTGTTAAAATGAAATCTTTAAAAAAAAAAGAGAGAGAGAGAATTCAAGCTCCTGCCTACTTTTCTAGTCTTTTCTCTAAATATTATCTCTTCCACTGTGCCCAGACCATAGTGTATCAGACTACCTTTTATGCCAGGCCTAAGATCCTACTGGTGAACATTTTATTCCAGCTATTGCTGCAGAGACCAGCTTCCTGTCCATGTAACTTAACAATATTGGGCTTCAGCTGTTCCTTTTCTTTCTTTCTGCCTGGGACTTTTCTGGAAGGAAGGCAAAGATGCTGTTGAGAACTTTCGTGACATTAGTGCACGTGCAACCTGAACATGCACAGTCGTTAACAATTCATGGCACTTGTGGAGGATAAGAGCCTATGGGTTCACACTCCCATTTTCTAGCCCTTGAGTAGATAATTCTGTGTATCCTTGCAGAGTCCCAGCAAAGTAGGGTCTCACTTGATAATCCCCCCTTGTTTGGGCTCTTCCCCTGTCCTTGCTTCACTTTTCCCTGACTTTTACACCTCTTCCCTGGATTATGTCCCCAAATAAATTACATGTGTGCAAGCTGTGGTCTCAGACTCTGATCTTCAAGAGAAACTCAAGTTCAAGCACACAGAAACTACACAAATCAGTTTCTAACTCTACCCTGTCTTCCATTGTATTTTAAGCCAGAACTGCCTTTTTTTCCTTTATTTTTGACAAATCGCTATATTCAAAGTCTTGCTCAAGTATCCTCTACATCAGAGGTCACAAGCTGCATTTGGCATGGTCTGGCCCACATAGTTTTTCCTGTAACACATCTACTCTCTATACTTGGGTACATGTTTGTTTGAGACTTGGCTTATGTCAAGTAGAAGCATTGTGTCCTGTTCTTTCATGTAATTTCCATGGAGTGGCCATTTGTAAGCATTAGATAATGTGTTGTCATCTGTTGAATAAACAAGACATTTTTTGGAAAGTGAAAGAGTAACTGCCTTAAGTCGGTCTCATCTCTGCCCTTATAGATTGTGTGAACTTGGAAATGTCCATTTTAAGCATCGAGTCTCTGCCTCAGTGGGGAATCCATTTGGAAAACCCAGCTGCTTGTCTTTTAATCATATAAGGGCCTAGATTTTTAAACCGTAAAGTCCAGAAATAAGCTGCTGAACAAATATTTTGGGGTTGTTTTGTTCTTTTTTTTTTTTTTTTTTTTTTTTGACCTTTCCTTCCTGGTCGCATAATGGCTATGGCAGCTCCCGCCCTCCCATTCACGTACAAGGCAGGAAGGAGAGTGGAGGACAGAGATAGCCGTGTCCTTTCCTTTAAGCAAAACGCAGCAAACATACAAACAAAGATGTCCCAGAAAAGCCCAGCAGATTTCTTGTTTATGAGTCATGAGACTGAACTGTAGCACATACCCCTAGCAGCAAGGCTGGGGGAAACAAATACCTAGACTATGACAGATCAGTCTCTCTCTCAAACACAATCAGGATCTTGTTAGCAAGGAAGGTGGGGTGGTGGGAAGAATGGATGTCAGGTAGGCACGCAGTAGTGTCTGCCACCGTCTCACTCCACAAAATGGATTGAATACCTACCCTTCCAACTCTCCAGAGTTGCATGAGACTCAAAGAAGACCATGTTTGTAAAAGTGCTTTGCAGAACGCCATGCAAACTACTAAGTAGGTGAAATGATGCCCATAACAGGAAAATTCCTGTTCTGTCCTACACTAAACTACATAGTAGCTGCACAAACATTCATTTACAATTCGTATTGATAAAACAAATTTGCCTTCTACTTCTGACAGAGGACCTTTATAAAGCATTATGCATGGACTGGTGGTGTTTTCTTCTTCCGAAATGGATAGACTGTCGCCGTAGTAATGATGGTAGCCATAACAGCAAGGCCGTCAACACTGCCTTACAACTTAATGACAGGAAAGGAAGGAAAAATATCTCATCATTTTAGTTGTATGGGAGAATTTTCCTAAGAACATACTGTAGCTTGGCCAGGGCATCTGCACTCTTAACGAAAACAATACAGAAAGCCAAAATATTGGTTTGACAGCTGACTTGAAAGAGTCATTCTGAGGCATGGTGCTTGTCCCTGGGTGTCATGTGGAGATGTGGGCAAAGTAGGAAAAACGCATATTTTGAATCACCCACATCGTGTCCTAGGACTCTGGTCACTGGCCTGCACACTCTGGAAGTAGAGTGCCTCCTGGTCCCCCAGCTAGTGAGTTGACTACATCACACTTTAGATTCCCTCTCCTTTACTTTTGTCTTTTAAATCAAATGACCATGCAGTAAAAGTCTGTTAAATATTAAGCTACAACTTTGTTAACAAATACTTGTTATGCTAGAGATGGTGTAGTAAATGTCAGTGAGAATGAGAGCTAGATTTATTTCCTTCATTTTACTAAAGGTTATGATTTCATGTAAATTTAGTCAGAAGAGCGTAATTCAGAGTCGTCATCTAAATACTAAATGCCTAATACTTGAGAAGGCATCTCTAAAAAATATGGACATTTCCCTCCATTGATAAATTTACGTTACGCCACCTATCAAAAATGACAGTGCCTCCTTAATTATTTAAGCCCATATTTAAAATTTTCTAATTGTCTCCAATGTGTCCCTTAGAGCTGGCTTGTAATGTATACAGATATAAATATAGATATAAATACAGATATAGAATAGTATTCTGCATACATTGGGTTAGATAAAATGTACATAGAATGTATTACTAAAACTAATTTTACTGTTTCATTTTTTTGAAGTATGCTTACTAGAAAAACTTCAACAATGGATGTGACAACAATAATTTCTTTTGAGTAGCTCTGCTCCAGCCTCTGTATTTTCTGTAATTGAAAAATTAGACTGTAAAGATTTTATTAGATTAAAGTTGAACCTTCCCAGCAAGATGACATCGAAGGGTTACTTCATAAGGCAGGAGAAAGTATTATCTTGTATACTAGTGATTAAGAGTCTGGCCACTGGATGACTCTCTGATTTTTCCATGGTAAGATTATGTTTTTTTCTCCTTGTGACCAGAAAGTAATCAGAAAGTAATCATCATGCTGTTACTTTGCCACCGTAAGAATGTCCAGTTTCTCAACAACAATTCTCCAAATGGTTTCAATAACAACTAATAATCCTTCCTTGAATAAATAATTTCATCAGAGGTTACAAAAAGCTGACATCCATCTGTTTCATTCCTTATACGTAATTAATGGTCATTATTCTATAAAGTTTTCCTCTTCACCTCAGGGCCACTGGTGGCTATGAATGCTCATTGGAAATGTAAGATAGATTTGCTATTTCCTTTAATAACTGATTTTCAAAGTAATATCATTATAAACTTATGAGCTTGTTGAATATCTTTCAATCAACTTGAACCATTATTCTTTTTGATGCTTGAATTTTCATAGCTTGGACTATAGGAGCCCCTTCAATATGGTTCCAGTGTCCTTTTGACACAATCTCATCAATCCCGGAAAGATTTCTTACTTTCTGGCACAGTAATATATCCCGGCCTCACCTTGTACCTTTCTGCTCAGATCTTAAATCAGTCATTGCTCCAAGAAGCTCTGACTCTTTGTATTAGGAAATGAACTTAGAAAGCAAGGTTTTATGCTTAAAGTCATGACTTTATTTTCTTGTAATTCTGAATTTCATAGTCAGAAACCTGGGGTAAAAAAATAAAAAAGAAATGGAATTTCATTTTCCTATAAGCAACCTGAATTTCCATTGATGTCAGAAAACTGCAGCTTGCCAATCAAAATAAACTTAGTCCCTTCTGGATTCTTCTTAGCTTCAATTGGGTTAAAATTCAATCAAATTTAGGCCTGTCTCCTTCCTTTCAATCCTTTTCTTTCTGCAAAGATGGTGCAGACTTGGGGTTTCGGGTGGAAGGAATGTTTTGTTCTGTCCTAGTGCCCCAAAGTGGTGTCTTATTCACTTATGGGATGCCAGATTTTTGCAACACATAGGATGCTTTTTTCAGTGTCCACCGCCCCCACAACTAAAACGCTCAGGTTCTCTCTGTTTCTTGGTCACCATGTCTTTGTAGACCACTCTGTGTCCTCTGTCTCCCAAATGCTTGGAATTTTTAGGTCTAATGATGCATTCACAATGAATGCCAACACCTCCTGGGATATTAAAAAAAAAAAAAATTAGGATGTTCTCTTCCTCAACTCTGGGGCTCTGAAAGATTCAAGGAATTGTCTTATTCCTCACCACACATTTCTACTTTAATGCTGTCTTCTCTATGAAGTGCTTTGTGTCCTACCTGAGGCAATAAATATGGCTAATATTGATGTAGAGTACAAAAGGCAACGTAAGGAATGAAAGTCTTGCGTTACTGTTTCCAAATTTTATTTCTCTGTACATTCCTCGGGATGCATTTGCTGTTCTCTGTGTTCGCTCCTGCTTTTTCCTACCTCCAACATTTTGCTCATGTATTCTTTGTGCATAAGTGACCTAACCCACCCTCTAAGAGTCTATGTATATTCAGATCCACCCATTCCCTAAGGCCTAAACAAACCTAAAAATATCCCTTTCTTCTTCTATTCTAATTATATTTCATCTCACCTTCTTTGTGGGATTTATTACTTTATTCGTTATTCATTCTGTAGACATACACTAAGAAGCTACTGCCTACCAATGTTTGTGTTCTTTTATCTGAACTAGATTGTAAATTCTTTGGCAGGAGAATCCGTTCATCACTGTATTTCCATATTCAGTAAACATGAAGGAAGGAAGGAAGGACTGAATGAGTAAGTGTATGAACTGCTGACCACCCGGATTGCAGGAACCTTCTCTCCTTCTCTCCTTCCCAGGGCTGGGGCCAAGATGCTTAGTTCCGGCTTCTTGCACTTCTCTTTCAAACTTACTGTCCTCTTTGCTTATGTTCTCTTTGCTTGTCTTTCTAATGGGAAGAGACCCATTTTTGATCTCAGATGAAGCTTATCCACTCATCTTCTAGAAACTACCTTTTAATCTTAATTGAGCAATAATCTTCCTGCTTCTGTCTTTGCCCATTCTATTGGCTCCTTCTACTCAGCTTACCAGTGTTTCCAATCTTTAAAACTCCCTTCCCTTCTTGCCTATGTGCTCTTACCTGCCTCTCCATCTTTACTTCCTATTACTTGTATCCCTAAAGCTCTGTTCCAGCTGTATTGAAATATCTGACCCTCTCTTGGTTCACTTCTTTTTCCTGCTTGTATATGATCCTCTCATTCTTTGCTTCCAAGTCTCAGCTAGAGCGTTTCCTTTGGGAAGACTTCTGAGACTCCTACAGAAGAGCTGGTCATTCTTTCCTTCTATCATTTTATCTAGTATCGGATATAATTATCTCTTGGCAGATCTGCCTCCCCCAAGTGATTGTGGGGTCCTTGTGGGCAGGTTCAAGTTCCTGTTAATAATACGTGTATCCCCAGTGGCTGTCTATAGGAGGTCCTAGAAGCTTTAATTGAGTAGACGAATGACTGAAAACATGAGACTGACCATCTCATTATCTATAGCTCCTGAACTATGCCCAGGAAAAACTCTATGATAGTCTGCGCCAGTGGGTGTGTTCCTTCAGTAGTAGCCCTGGCGGGGACAGCATGACCTTGGCAAGGCTGTGTCATGTATTGAGTAGGAAATCGACTACCTTTCCTGTTTATGTAGTGTGCTGGCCAAAGGAAAGATGGCTGTGTGTGGTGAAGGCAGCAAATGAAAAGACCTTCTGTGCAAGGAATGCTCTGCTTTTATATTTCATTTCACAGGAGGTACCTCCTTGGAATGTAAACCCTAATTCAAGGAAGGTTAAAACAGATCTTACAAGGGCAGAGATGAGTACAGGGTTGTGAAAATCTTTATTCCAGTGTCAGAACCTTTTGCTAAAACAAACAGGAAAAAGAAAACTTCTCATGATTACCCATCTTAGCTTTAAATTCTTTCTACAATTCTTTGAAAATAAGACCTAGGGGAAAAAAATACTTAAAATTATCTAGCAAAACCCATTCATTTTTCCCACCCAGATTCAGTTTTACAGATGAAGAATCGAAGTACAGAGGAGTGAGAGGTAACCTGTCAAAGGACCCACAGGCAGTAATCGGAAAAACCAGGACCTGAGCTCAGTTTCCTGATATTTTACCCAATACCTTTCAACTTCATTATGCTAAGAATATGCATACATAGAAGAAGTACATGAAGAGAGAAAGGGATGATTGCACCCCTGGAATATATTATGGTACTGTAAAATCGTTTAATGGCTTGAATCTGTTTCCAGATATTACTGCATTTGTCATTTCCTTACATTGATCTATGACCTAGTGTCACTCTTTCCTGGCATTGGAAGTATTTTAGTTAAAAAAAGAACTGTTTCATGTCTTGGTCCTTTAGCTACAAAATGCATGGTTGCACTTTGGGAAGAATCATGCAGATCAATGACAGAACTAATGAGAGTCACAATGTTTAGTAATGAATCTGCCAAATTGCCATCATGTAGCTGTTAAGAACTGTGACGAGTTTGAAATTTTACCATACTTGTGGTCTCACACGTTAACTCAATGGTTGGTGACAGAAGACATGAAACTCATGGGTCAGGGATCAAAGTGACGAAGTTTTAGAATATGGGTGAGGTTCGGTGGTGTGAGATCTGGAGCCGAAGACCAAGAAAGAATTCTTAAGTTGCAGAGATGCTTCTAGTGCAAAAACAGTGATTTTATTAAAGCACAGGAACCGGACCCATGGGCAGAAAGAGCGGCTTTGAGTTTGTGAGCTGTGGCTGATTATATACTTGGGAGCTGGGGAGGTGAGGGCAAAGGGGTGTCCTGAAGGACTGTCAAGTGCTAAAGAAGACTCTCGGAATAATGGAGACCTGGTTCTTGTTGAGCCAAGGCTGTTTTTTCCTCTAATGAGGCAGTAACATGAAGACAATTGGGAGTTTCCTGGAGGAAAGTTATATTACTCCTATCACACATCCTTATCAATGGGCTTCAGGTTTAGAAGAAATACAATTATATATATATATATATATATATATATATATATATATATATATATATATATATATATATATATATATATATATCAGCCTCCCTCAACTTTATGGAGGGGACAGTGATGTTAGGGTTTCAGGAAACTGAGTATGGGTCTCTGGAAGTTAGGCTATTGATAAGAAAGCTTCTTCCTTATAAATCACTAGGACATTTGTAAACTGAGGGAGACTCCTGTCCTGCAGGACTGGGATCTCTATCAGTTAACCATTTGTTTTTCTTTTAGGGAAGCCAGGAGTGCCTGAGGAATGTCACATAGATCACAGGGTGGAGAGTGGGGGGTGTAAGGTGCCAGCTTCTGCTTTGTCCTCAGCTAGCCTTCTGCTCCCTTATCAAAAGGACTTGATCACCCATGAGAATAGCAGTGGCCAGAGTATCAGCATGGGCGCTGGTTTCCTCAACCCCAGTTCCCATAGGGGGAAGGCCACAGAGAAGACCAGGGGACCTCTGCCCTCACAGTGGAGTGGGTTGGTGCGATAGAGGAGGAACCTGAAGCCTAAAGAGTTTAAATCTTTTTTAAAAGCCAGCAGGGCTGCCTGCTCTTTCTCTAGAGAGAGATGCTCTCTCTATCTTCTAAGGCTGCCTGCTATACAAACATACACAGATATCCTTCAAAAGATAATCTGAAGGGGCGCCTGGGTGGCTCAGTGGGTTAAAGCCTCTGCCTTCGGCTCAGGTCATGGTCCCAGGGTCCTTGGATCGAGCCCCACATCTGGCTGTCTGCTCTGCAGGGAGCCTGCTTCCTCTTCTCTCTCTCTGCCTGCCTCTCTGCCTACGTGTGATCTCTGTCTGTCAAATAAATAAAATCTTTAAAAAAAAAAAAAAGATAATCTGAAGCAAAGATAGTACTCTGCTCATAAGACATTCTGGAACAAAAAGAACCCACAGAATAGTCTCCCACTAACTCCCCTTCAACTCTATACTGCCTTGGCTTCTGGTGAATTTTCCTGTAAGTGTGCCTCTCCATCAACTACTCTGATCTGAGCTACACAGGCTGGGATCAAGTTTGTCAAGTAGTTGTATAAAGCATTTCCTTAAGGTTACTATCATCAGGACTTCAAGCGCTGGAATGAAGACATCCTGTTGCACTAAAGAGTTGTACCCCCAAGGTCTCAGACCCCCCTGGATTTACAAATCCTATAAACCACCCCTGTCTGCTGGAGAAAGTCAGGTGGTTTCTCATTAAATCTTTTGGCCTGAGGCATTCGTCCAGGTACAGCAGAATGTATTAGTGATTGGATAGATTCCATCTTGGTCTGTAAGGAAGAAAGAAGCCTAAGACAGTTCTGTCATTCACGCCAACTCTGGCCTACAAATTCAGACTGACCCAAATGCCTTCCAGTGCTAAGGTGGTATCATTGATCAGTTCGGCTAAAGTCAGGGGAACATTTTTGTATTGTTTTTTATAATTCAAAGATCTCCATTGTAGGGCAAACTGTTCTGAGGGTGCCCATAAATAGCAAGTCAGTTCTCCCTCTGAGAATGTTCCCTGAGAAACTCAAAGTAGCCTTATTTTGGAGAGACCTTGACAGTTGTCTAAGGGCTACACAATCTAGACATAGTGTTTCTTTAAACACTTTCAGGTCTCTCTTGACCATCTCTGAGGTACAAAACATTGTGCTATAGGAAGGAAGGGAGGGAGGTTTTTGCCTGGCTTCCACAAAGAAGCCCAGTCCTGGGGAAGTAACCATTCTTTACACTCTCTGGGGCCCATCAAGTGGATCTGACTTCAGTCAGAGGCGCAGGTTGACAGGGTGTTCTGTGTGGCTTCCTGGCCAGTTCAAGTTCCAAGTATACTTACAGTAATTGAGTATAATCCTTGCTTTTAGAGGAACTGCCTGAGGGAGTCCAACCTGGCCTTTTGGTCCATGGTACCACCTATGTGGCATTTGTCCAACTCCTCAAATTATTGAGTCTTGGCTATGGCAGTGGGAGTGATAAAAGTGATATGAAAGTATGGGAAGGTATTTTACATAGGAAGTGCAGAAGCTGGGGCCATACTCTGCACCTTCTGAGATTTCTTAGTGAGGTGAAAGGAACTGTATCTAAAGCAAGGTCAGAACCATCTGGTGGGGAATGGTGGACCCAGAAGCTAGCTAAATTTAAAATGCATACAACAGTCAGGGTGATCTGCACCAGGGCATTTTCTTCCTAAGAAGGCTCTAGGGTGGTTCTGAAAGACAAAGATCACTAATGTTCCTCCTTCTCCTTTATCTACCAAGGTCTAATGTGTTCCTTTCCCTGGGGTGAGGGTTGTGGTTATCCTTCCAATGCCAAAAAATCAGTATGCTGATTTTGTTTCCAGTAGAAACAATTCCAGAAAGTTACTTTATTTCAAGTCATTCTTTGCTCACTGTTAGAACTTTCATCAAGAGGGTTTCGATGCAAGAAGTTAAAGAGTTACAAAACTATGTAAATGCTTTATATCCATCCCTTTGGCTTGCATGGGCTACTTGGCAAGCCATGTACTCAACCAAATGGCCATTATCCTTATGATCTAGAACCATATCAAATCCACAAGAAAGTCATATGTTGGCACCAGAATTAAGTTTAAATTTGTCGGGCCCCTTTTGTTGGGTTAGCACCAAGAGGGTGTACCAACCAGGTTGACCTGAGGTAGCCATTAAGAGAAAGAAAGAAAGTCTGGTTGTCAATGTATAAGAATAGTCTGGAGTGGAATCCAAGTTTTCAAAATAGATCTACGTAACACTCTGCCCCTTTCTTCCTAATTATTACCCAGGAAATGTCTGAGAAAAGATGATTCCTTTCTGGGGACATCTACATTTAGTGAACAAATTCCTTTGCTAAAGTATATGGACCAGGAGATGAGACAGGTAGTCATTAATGTTTTGGGGTTGTTTTTTGAGAAGGCCATTTCAATACTCCACTATACAGGATGTTTGTGGGTGGTAGAGAGAATGAAAGGCCCATCAAATACCTTGACAACTAGTCCATGTTCAGTGTTTTTTGCAATAAAAGTCATGTATTTTCAGACTCTGAAAAACTGAAAACATGGGACACCTAGATGGCTCAGTTGGTTAAACAGCTGCCTTCAGCTCAGGTTATGATCCCAGGGTCCTGGGACTGAGTTCTGCATCAGGCTCCTTGCTCTGTGGGGAGTCTGCTTCTCCCTCTGCCTAGTGCTCCCCCCTGCTTATTCTCACACTCTCTCTGAAAAATAAATAAAATCTTTAAAATAAACAAACAGCAGAAAACCTGACACAGATTCATTTGAAGGGTCACAATAGTGGGACCAGAGTTGGCTGATGGGACTGAATAGTAACACAGGAATCTATAAAAGTGTCAGTGGGGGAGAGGAATCACCAAGAGCCTCAAGACAGAATAAAAGGTACAATGTAGTCAGTCTGCAAGGAACAGATAGAGTCCATATGTGTATGGTGTGGTCTCCTTCACCTTGACAAACAGGTCAACCCTTGACAAAAGTCACCACTCTAGCATGTAGTAGTAGCCTTGGCTTCAGAAAAGGTGTTCTTTTTGTTCAGTCTATGATGTGGATGTATTGCCATAGCTAGTAGGAACATGGATCTCAACAGAAATAGTAGCAGTCTGAGTGGCACAGATTCCACCAGCAGCTTGATTCTAGTTAGTCTCATTAAAGAAGAAGCCCTCACTGTGAGTTTCTACGTGAATGACCCAGATGGTTGACCAATAGCTAAGCTAGACCTTCAGGGTACCCTAATACTAAACCTACAAACCTAAGAGTGAACAAAAATAAAACAGGTTCATCAAAGGGAATAGCAGTCAAAAGTGTAAGAACAGCCTTGAGTCCTGTCCACTGAGGATAGTGACTATGCCCACTTCTGGCTCTGCATTGATGGCATTGAGATTCAAGTATCATAGCAGCACAGGGAACACCGTTTGGGTTTTAGCTTACTGGGCCATCAGTGAACCAGGCCCAGTCATTTAGGGGAGCCTCTGAGCATTGAAGATTCCATTGACCTAGTGGCTTTGCTTTAGGCAGGATAATGGGCAATATAATTTCCCCCAGGAAGACAGTGCCATTTCTTCATGTGAAGCCAAATCCTGCCTGGGCCAGACTGGTTGCATTCTTGAATATTTCCCTTTGACAAGTGAGTGCTTGTTGTGCCCTTCATACTTTGTTAGGTGTTGAGTCTGAGTCAGCCCACCCCAGCATGGGATTATCAGTCTGGAGAGTTATAAGGCCTTCATAGGTCAGGTGTTCAGTGTCAACAAGATCCCAGTGGCAAGCTAATAGCTTCTTTTCAAATGGGATATAGCCAGTAGCCTTGTCAGAGAAATGAGTCCAGAATCACAGGGGTGTTCCTGGGTAGATGCTTCTAGTAGGCAAAATCATCAGTCACAGAGACTTACAGCTCCAAGGGGCCATTAAGGTCAGTTGGCCCCACATGGGCTCAAGAAAGGGTTGGATAGTAATTTATGTGTTTCACTTACACCATTTTACTTGCAGCTCTTCCTAATTAGGAAAATTCCTTCTGGCACTTAAACTGGAGAATATAAGCCTGTAATGTCAGCTCTTCTTGTAGTTTCAGATGTGGAAGCTGCAACAGCAGTACATTGAATTGGTCCCAAGGGCACCACCGTAAAATCACATTACCTTCCCTACCCGCTGTAGGCCCCACCAATCCTTATTAGTAAAATCCTGATGCCCCCACCCCTCTGGGATTGGTAGGATGGTAGATTGTGTTCCTTTATCCAACAGAACTGTAAAAGTTTGAGTCCTTCTCCTCCCTAAAACTCCCCAGCATACTCAAGTGGTTGTATGTAACCACTGGAAACAAAGTGACCTTGGCCACACCCCTAATCACACTTTCTCTTAAAGTAGCTTAAACTAAAGGGAAAAGGAGAGCTCAGAAGCATGGAGGGAGACAATGACTCTGCGCCAGTAAATATACCTTTTCCATTTACTCTCAGGTTAGAGTATTGTGGTAGTGGTTCATGGATCACTCAAATGAACTTCTGATGTTTGGGGCCTAAAGCTCTAGATCAGAAGATGAGATCCACATCTGACACCATCAGTTTCAACTTTGGATACCTCTTGACTCAGAAGTGACAATCAGATTGTTTTTTGACATGGGGTGTGAAATGCCCACTCTTGGCCTGAGTGGAACTTGATTCTTTGAGTGGAGCTTTTTTGTTGTTGTTTTTTTGTTTTTTTTTTTTGTAAGGAGTCCACCTTAATCTGGGGCATTTGCAGCTTCCTTGTCATAATGACATCTCTTAAGTTTCCACCTGATTTGATGTAAGGTCTAGGAGAGTTTTCTAAGGCTAATCATAAGAATTGATCTAGATTCGTTTGCGTAAGTTTCCCATCCTGTAATGACTTACCTTCATCAGTGTTGTAAAACTCAGTCCAGGGCAGTAAGAGCCAATATAGGTAGTTGTCAATAAATCATCTATGATTTCTTATGGGAGTTTCTCTAGCCTGTGGCACTGTATTTGTGTGAGGTAGCTGAGTTTAGAGGGACAAGGATGGGTTGGACTAATTCAGTAGCTATTTGACATCCAGGTTCTTTCTCATCTAACAAAGAGGATGAATGGGGTGGTCGAGTGAGAAGCTGTGTTAAGGTAAGGTCTGGACTCACCAGGTCAGATACCAGGTATTTACTATGTATTTGCTCTGTTCAGTCATTGTGAGGAAAGAATTGTGATGGGAGAACTAAGCAAAGAAAGCAAAAAGAGTGGACGTAAAGGGGCAGAATTTGGAATCAAAGGTCAAAAACCCAAAGGGAAGTTGGTATGTGTGAGTACAGATAGGGAAAAAGCCAGAAGTATCAAGAAATACTGTCTTTATGGCCCAGTGGGTGTCAAACTATCTTTGAGGAACAGGTTCAAGATCATTGCCTCTCCTTTGGTCTTCTGAAATAGTCTCAGCTAGTTTCCCTGACTCCAAGGCTCTTCCTCTGCCAATTCCTTCCCCATGTAGCTGCCAGAGTTCCATTTATGAAATACAAATCTGATTATGTCAATACACTGCTTGAAAACCCTTCTTTGGCTCCCTCTGCAAAAGGAAAGTCTAAACTCTCCTGCATGACATTTAATATCCTTCACAAGCAGGACACAGTCTGCTTTGCAACCTCATCCCTGTGTCTCTGCAACATGTACCCAATGATCTAGCCACACAGAATTATATGTTTTTCCCCAAATACACCATCCTCTTTCATGCCAGTTTGCCTTAATTTTCTTACCTTGAATGACCTTGTCTTTGCCTGGAAAACTACTAGGTTCGAGCTCAGCAGTCTTCCCCTCTATACAGCTCTCTAATTAGCAGGCTATGTTCCCATGGTATCATATGCACATTGATTATGATGCCCTTCTATTACAGTGTCTATGCCTTTGCTGTCCACCAGACTGTGACCTTCTTCAGGCAACTTGTCTTATTGATTATGGTAGCCCCACTGCCTGCTACAGTCCTTAGCATATAGTAGGCACTTATTCAATATTTGTTGAATGCATTAATATCATTATCATGCACCAAATTGTTTCCTTAAAGCAATAAATATTTCATTTTATCATGTTAAAAATTAGATGAGGGCCCAAGACTCTGGATTATTGTGAATAATAGCACCAATTCATCAAGTATAATATTAATGACTTTATATTAGATAGCCATTTTTCATTTCCAAAGCAATCAGCAGTAACTGCTATAATTAAGCACTCTAATCTTTAAGGTTATTAAGTGTGAAATTAAGCTGAAGTCATCCAAGGGACAGCAGGTGAACATTGTTTTAGGAAATGAATATTTGTGTATGGTTTTTTTAAAGAGACACATAGGTCGTAGTATATTAACTGCATTTTTTTTCTATAATACTCTTATTATGTTCCCAAATACAGCACATCTCTCCTGAACCTCCCACACACATATACATGCCAACCTTTCTCTTCACCTATTGTCTACAAAATGAATATCCAAAGGAAATAGATATTTTTGTGTCGAGTCACCCATAATACAAAAGATACTTATATGAGCACTATTTGAAATGTTTTCTGAAACCCTTCACAAAAATCTTCTTATGAACTTGGTACCATATTGAATCTCTAGAGGGTGCTCTTCAGTCTGAAGGGCAACTGACATGGCCACACTCAAGAAAAGGATAGTAAACAGAAAATCTTGTCACTTTGGAGAAGTATCTTGGTTTCTCAGTATCTTAGGCATCAGGTGGCCATTTTGTGTTATGGAAGTGGAATGAAGAACATTTTGGCATCCCATAACACCCCTTCTGGTGGTAACACATTGACCTTCAAGGTACCCTAATACTAAACCACAAGTATATGTAGGAAGCAGACCAAAAGTGCTCATCTCTTACATTGATAAATATGATGCAGTAGTGCCCATTCTTCCACTAGTGAAGCTTTATTACACTTACATATTTAGACAGGAAATGATCCTTTAGTATATGTGGAAGACATTACCAGTCAGTCATGACATTTTCCCATTGAGCATGGGAAAGCCAGATATTAACAAGCAACCAGAATTGGCTTTTGAGAAAGTATAAAGTATTCACTTTTTATTTTTATTCTGGTGTGTATGAATAAATTTTCAAATATGAAAATAAATTCTGTGGCACCTGGGTGGCTCAGTAGGCTAATCCTATGCCTTTGGCTCAGGTCATGATCTCAGGGTCTTGGGATGGAGCTCTGCACTGGGCTCTCTGCTCAATAGGGAGCATGCTCTCCACTCTGCATCTCCCTGCCTGCCTCTCTGCCTACTTGTGATCTCTGTCTGTCAAATAAATAAATAAATACTCTTTAAAAAAAAGAAAGAA
The DNA here is from genome assembly GCF_964662115.1 of Mustela nivalis. Lineage (NCBI taxonomy): Eukaryota > Metazoa > Chordata > Mammalia > Carnivora > Mustelidae > Mustela > Mustela nivalis. The sequence continues at coordinate 49,862,332 of NC_139022.1, read as the reverse complement.
ATCCTAATTACTGTGAAGGAAATCCAATAAATACTAATTGAGTATTGGAATGTATTTTGAACATGGACTCATTCAATGTCCATTTCAACCCTCTTTTAGCTTGCTGTCTTCCATTAAATAGTCTAGAAAGCTAAAAGTTATAATTCCATACTACCTTGCAATTAGAATGTAGCCATGTGACCTAGGTGCCCTGGAGTTGCAACCTAGGTGTCCTAGGTTGGCCCTGGAGGAGACTTGAATATTAAAATGAGAAACTTGAGGCTGTGGCCTCCAAAAGACAACAGGTTTTTGTTTTTGTTTTTGTTTTTTAAGATTTACTTATTTTAATGGAGGGGAGCAGAGGGAGAGGAAGAGAGAGAGAGTCTTCAGATCTCCAGTGGACTCCCTGCTGAGTGAGGAGCCGAACCTGGAGTTCAACCCATGACCCTGAGATCATGACTAAGCCAAAATTAAGATTCAGATAGTCAACTGACTGAACCAACTAGGTGCCCCTAAAATAAAATTGTTCTGATGTGCACAGTTGAGTTAGAAGCTGATTCTTCTGGATTTGCTGTGGTGGAAGTTGTGATGTTCGTATGTAAGCATGCTCAGTGCTAAGTTTGGGGCTGCAGTTGCATTAGTTTATTTGATAGTCTATGGCATGAACTGGGCATTTTTTGTACCCTCATCGTTTCTGGCTAAGTAACAGCCAAGCCTGCATCTCTAGCCCTCCCAGAGATTTGTGAACTACTGAAAATCCCTTCTATTTCAACAAATCAGAGTGTTCTCTACTGTTTATAACCAAGAATTCTGCATGTGTTTTTGTGAACCAATCACATACATATTCTCTCCCTGTTCTTTGATCTATTATAGAAACAGAGATATAGAGTAAATACAAAAAGAAAAAAAAACCATGTCCTTGAAATTTTCTAATTAAAATCGAAAAAACGTAGGGAGATATGGGAAATAATGGGGTCAAAGTTTGAAGCTATGGCCCTGCCCTGGTCTCCTATCCCAAATACTCATCAAGCTATTTGTAACTGAGAACAAGAGGGAGAAACAAATGAGCAACTTGCTTCACTGTCAGTATCACTGGCTGGGTCTCTTCTGAAAATAGAGAGGAGCTCTGAGCTTTATTTTTTATCCATTAAGTGTCAAAGAATCTAATATTAATATTCATGAGCATGTATAATAGAACAATAGAGCCATTTCATGCAAAAGGAAATTAGATTCTGCATGATAACTATGTAATATACACACTTGGTAACTGTAATACAACATCATGTCCTCAATTCTGACTCAGACAGGAAGCAGTTAATGAGGAGACGTACAGCTCTTCTCTGATTAAGAATTAGCTCAAGGACAACATACATGGGAAGATAAATAATATATGTAATGCTTGTGTTGAATTGTTCATAGCACTTTACATAAAGACTCACCTTATTCCTTTCCTATTTCATGGAATTCATTTATTTTAATTAATGTATACCCTAGGCATTCCAGGCTATATAACTGGAACATAGGGTGCTAAACTGATCTGGAGAAGACTATAAATAGTAGCTGCAAAATTTATGTGTAGAATTCTAAATGCCATAGAAATATGAAAAATATGAGATCTGGCTTTGATGAACTATCTGACCACACTCAAGTATGGAGTGTAATAACCTTCATATAAAAATTCTATTAAATTCCCTTAAAAGGATTATATGTTCTCAAATTTTAACAAATCTGCACGTCCATCTGTCTGTCTCTACATAGAAAGCACAGTGTGCTGCAAAGAACATGGGCTTTGAAATCAAATAGAACCATGTTTGCATTCCACTGCTGCCGTTTACTAGCTCTGTGCCTGTGATCATGTTACTTAATTTCCCTGCACATCATTGCATAACGGAAGAAGTAATACCCACTTTACAGAGTTTAGATGTTAATAATATTTCTTTTCCCTTTTTTCCTAAATGCTACCTCCACCTCTGGCCCCTCAGACTTTCTAGAAAACACTCATTTCATTAATCTATTAACCAATTTTAAAAAGTAAACATTTATATGCATGCATATGTTTATTTATATGTATAGATACATGACACCCTAAAAATAAACTCATAAAATACTTAAATATACATTCGTAACTAGGAAACATCTACTAAGAACATTAATGATTTTGCTCCTGCTTGTCATCTGACTTTACAGAGTACTGACTTTATTAAGTTAAGTAAGAACCTGAAATTTTTTACTCAGAGACCATATTGAATTACTCTAGACTCTGTTTAGGAAATGTAAAACCGTAAGAATTAAGTGCTATTTTGAAACTCAAAAACTTTATCTGTGATTAACAGACAAATTAGAATATAATCTTGTAAAGAGAGCTCAGCTCAAATAAATAGACTTTTTCATTAATAATGGAATTTTAAATAATCCTGATTAATAAATACTTTTATATATGTCTTATTATCAGTTTAACAACATGACACATTTGGATGTATATGACATATGTAATGCCTTTATTGAACTGTTTCTAGCATTCTATTTTAACAATTAGACATTCTCTTTCCTTAGAGAAAAAGTGTATTAGAGAAAAATAAAAGAATATACATGAGTGTTGTAATTTAGATTAGTCCCAGTCATTAGGGGACAGAGCCAGATGGAGTAGTAGATAGAAAGACCGGGGTCGATGTGAACATACACAGTTTTCAGTTTTATCATTTTTACTTAATCCTTTTTTCTTTTTAGATTCCCTTTCTCTGCTGGTGACCTCCATCTTGTCATTTGTTCTTTGTGCATCCTAATGGCAAGTATTTTAAAGTCTCTCTCATAACTATAATATCTGGATGTCCTGTGGATCGGTTTCTATCATCACTTTTTTTTCCTATTGATTTTGACTTTGATATTGTCAACTGGTATGGCTGGCGTGTTTTTTTTTTATTATCATCATTGTTACGTGGTGGACAACGTCTGTGAAAGTTGTAGAGAGAATTTCAGGCTCTGAATGATTTTATGTGGTCTGAAGCAAGCTAATCCATCCTAACTGGAAGGTTCCTATGCTTCTGTGTGTATTTATGGAAATAATAGGCAACTCTTGCTAATACAGAGTTTGATGAACCGATTTTCAAATTAATTGTGGTTTAAAAATAGTGAAAAAGTAGGGACGCCTGGGTGGCTCAGTGGGTTAAAGCCTCTGCCTTTGGCTCAGGTCATGATCCCAGGATCCTGGGATCTAGCCCCACATCAGGCTCTCTGCTCAGCAGGGAGCCTGCTTCCTCCTCTCTCTCTCTGCCCGCCTCTCTGCCTACTTGTGATCTCTGTCCGCCAAATAAATAAATAAAATCTTTAAAAAAAAAATGAAAAGTACATTTAAAATATAATAATAATAAAAACATAAAAATAATAATTTAAAAATAATTCAAGTGTTTTCATAGTAGAAGAGGTTGTTGGTGCCATTTAGAAAACAGCATAACCTACATAATATTGTTGTAACACGGGATCATTCTCTACCTTCAAAAAAAATATCTAAATATTCTTTCTCCTGTAAACAGCCTCTTCTGAATCCTAAGCAATAGCCAGGAAAATAGTGAAGGCAAGAGGGAGCTAAAGAAGGAGTTTCCAATACCAGAGCTAGGACTAAGATGCTGAATGAATTAGGGGAAGAGAGAAAGGGACGAAAGGACACATGAAACTAGAGTTACATCTCTGTCCTACTTGTTTCCTCCTGTTTTGATATGTTCAAAAAAAAAAAAAAAAAAAGGCCAAAAACTCAGCTAAGAAATACCAATAACAGACATTTAAGTAGAGTAACTGTTGGCAATTGTTTTTGTCAAGAAACTTCTTTGGTGTTTTCCATTCTTAAATACTTCTTCTTGATTTGGATTCAGATTTAGAAGTATGTGTATCCCTAAATATGATTACATTGCTGACTTTAGGATTACATTAAATCTATTTTAGAACACATTTGTAAGTTTTTCCTTTTTCATATATGCATGCAGGATTTAAGCAACTTATTTAAGCCAAAGAAAGGAGTTGACTCTTTTTTAAAAGAAGGCGTATGACAAAATGTAACTAAAAATATATGTATCAGAAGCTACGTTTCATGTTTCACAGTCTTGAATGAGTCATTAGATCAGTGTCCTAATCAGGAATACAAAAATAATATACAGAGAAAGCACATGAGTCTAACAGGACAGACACACTGCACAGCTCCAGGAGGCACCAAGCATGAGCTGTGTGTGTGACGTTTTCTTAAGTATTATAGGGCAGAAGCCCTGTGTCTAAGGTTAACATCTAGTTGGTTGGTTCTCAGTCCTGTCTGTTAGAATCCTCTAGTAAGACTGTCAAAAAAATTGACTCCAGACCTAATAATTGGAATCTGAGAGATTGGGACCCAAATATCTGTATTTTTAAAAGTTACCCTGGTGTTTTTGCAGCAGAGCCAAGTTGGAAACTTCTGGTCGAATTCATTCCCATCTTCATTTCTAAAATGCTGTTACAGATTTAAACTTTGTTGTTCTCAGACATCACCTTCAATTAATGGCCTTTTTCATTTTATCTCAATAATCCATTTTAATTCTTGACAAATTTTATCACAAAAAATTTTTATTGCTTATCCAGTAACATTCAGCTGGAAATCAAAGTTTTTTTAAAGTCTTTTAATAAAACGATGAAGGAAGACAGATCATACCTCTATAATTTCTTATTTTTAAGTATAAAATATTTTAAGTATGTGCAACATTACATGTGTATAAAATTTCCATCCACTATTGTATATTTATCTATTCTTTTATTTCTGGCCATGTTTTTATTTTTTTTATAGTTTGTGGGCAGGTTTTTAGTTATGTAAGAATCTAGAAATATAATATCTTCATACCGAATTGACCTTTCTAAAGAATAAATTTTGTCTTTTTTGAGTAATACTTCCTATCTTAAATCTGCACTTGTTATTATTAGTATAGCGGCTTCAACTTTTTTTTAGCTAGTATTTTCATGGTATATCCTCTGCCATCCTTTTAGTTTCAGATTTTTGGATTAATATTTTTATAAAGTCTGAGAATCCTAGATGTTTAAATGGAAATATGAGGACCACTTACACTTAATGGAACTATGATATATTCAATTTAAATCTATTACCTTACTATTCTTGGGTATTACGATTTTTTTGTTCTTTCTTATTTTCTTTTGGGTTAATCAATTGTTTTTTATCATTCTGGTTTTTTTTCTTAGTTTACTGACTATACATTTTTGTTACTACTTTATTATACTGTAGATACGATGAAAGGCACTTTGACTTATTAGTGTCTGTCCTCAGTAATCTTCTAACATCTCACATACAGTAAAAGAACCTATTAATACTTTAAATCCATTTACCAAACTTTTACCTTTTCACTATTATTGCTATGTATTTTCACGTTATATAATTTTAATGTCACAGACATTGCTTTCAGTGGTTTAAATATCTATATTCATTTAGATCAATATTCTTATCTTTCTGGAGTTCTTCATTCTTTCAGGCAGTACTGTGTGTCCATGCAGGCTTATTTTCCTGTTGCTTAAAGAAACTTTTTGGTTCTTTCTATGCGGGCCTGTTGGCAATGAAGCCTTTCAGTTTATATTTATTTGAGAAGTCTGTACATTTCATTCTAAAATTCTTTTTGAAAGAAATGTTTTTAAGAGATTTAAAAAATAATCCTCAGGGCAAATCTTTTTACTGATTACTGGATTTTTTTTTTTTTCTTTCAGGTTGAGTGAGGTGTCATTGACATAGAGAACGGTATACATTTAAGGCATATAGCATAATGACAACTTGCACTGTGAAATAATTATCCACAAAGTGACATCCTTTACCTCATACAAATATTTTTAAAATGTTTTTTTTCCTTGTGATAAGAAGTTTTAGGACTTACTCTTTTAGAAAATTTCAAATAGGAGTGCCTGGGTGGCTCAATTGGTTAAGTGTCTGCCTTCAGCTCAAGTCATGATCCCAGAGTCCTGGGATCAAGTCCCACATCAGGCTCCCTGCTCAGTGGGGAGTCTGCTTCTCCTTCTCCCTCTGCCCCTCCACCTGCTTGGGGTTTCTCTCTTTCTCACTCTCTCTCTTTCTCAAATAAAATGTTTTTTTAAAAAAAAGAAATTTTCAAATATATCCTATGATGATTTTAACTATAGTTATCATGATGTACAATATATCCCTGATACTTACTTGTCTCATAATTGCAATTCATTCCTTTTGACCATTTTATCCAATTCCTCCCCTACCCTCTCTCCTTTTCTTCTGGAAAGCAAAAATATGATCCCTCTTGTTTTTAGATTTCACATATTAGTGAGAGTCTTACAATATTTGTCTTTCTCTGGTTTATTTCACTTAGCATAATATCATCAAGGTCCTTCCATGATGTTTAGTATGGCAGGATTTTCTTCCTTTTTTGCTGCTAAATTATATATATATATATATATATATGAAATTTTATTTCTTATTCCATAATTTCCATAATTTCTTCATTTATTTGTCAGTGGTTGTTTCTGTGTCTTGGCTATTGTAAATAATATTGTTTGTCTTGGGTCACACTTTTTTTCATCTAACCGCTTTTCAAAATTTTCTTTGTCTTTGATTTTCAGCAGTTTCACTCCATTGTGACTAAATATGGTTTTTCTTGACCTTATGTTGCTTAGATCTGTGGCCTGATATGTATTTTCTATTTGTTTTTCTGTGTATGCTTCAGTTTGGGTCTTTTTAAACTGATCCATTTTCTATGTTACTGTGTTCTGTCTAAACGTCAAAACCCAGTCTTTGCTTTCCTTATTTCAGTGATAGTATTTTTCAGTTTTAGAATTTCCATTTGATTTTTCATACTTTCTCTGGTGAAAGCTTAATTTTCTTTTCCATTTCCTTCAAGATATTTACAATTGCTTTAAAAAACTTTGTACAATAATCCTCTCATGCCTGGAAATTTTCTTTGAGTGATAATCAAGTCTTTTGGTAAAGTTAGATAGGTTGTAGATAGTTTTCTGTCTTTATAGAGAAGATTCACTTTTCTTCTGGAGAGAAATTAGAATATTATCTCAATCCAATAAAATATGGAAATTACCTGAATTTTAGGCTTGTCAATTTCCAATTTGTTTTTATTACTAGATGAGAGGCTTACTGGGTTCTCAATTTTCTTTGATAATCAAGTCTTTTGGTAAAGTTATATAGGTTGTAGATAGCTTTCTGCCTCTATAGAGAAGATTCACTTTTCTTCTGGAGAGAAATTAGGATAAAATGATTATCTCAATCCAATAAAATATGGAGATGACCTGAATTTTAGGCTTGTCAATTTCAAATTTGCTTTTATTACTAGATGAGAGGCTTACTGGGTTCTCAATTGTCAACTGAAAGCCTGGGTTTAATCAGCCATATCTTCCGTGGTAGATCCCTGACTGAAATTCTGGTCCCTCTAGCCTATCAGACTGTGAAATCTATGCCATAGCAGGTTTCTGCTTGGTTTCTTTCCAATTTTGCCCTCACACAGTTTCGTATTTGGCAAATGCTCAAGAGCAAAACTCACCTGGTGACTGGATTGACTTTTCTACGGTCCCTTGATAGATGTAGATCCCTTCCCGCAGCCTTAGTTCCTTTAGTAGTCCACATGCCATTTTTCTTCTCCCTAGCCTACCACATTCTTTTCATTCCTTTCAATAACCTCCATACTCCTATGCTGAATTCAGAGCCTCTCTATTACTCCTTTCCTACTCAATGTTCCCCAGTTCCTACTGCCTAGTTAACTAGCATCCCAGTGCCCAAAGACCAACCCATTTTCTCTCATTAACCCCTAGATGAATTTGCTCTTCCAATTCTTTACACATAGCCCCATTTCCTTCAATCTTTCCAAGTCTCTTTGGCCATTTCTTTAAATCCCAGTCTTTCTCGGCAGATAATGAGGGGGGTGTTTAGCATCAGTACCCCATAAAGTCCTACGAAGTAGCTAGCACTGTCTGATACATAGTAGTTTCTCAACAAATATCTGTTCTTTGCACAAGTCAATGAATGGCAGACAGTGAAAGTTTCTAGGCCTGGGGAACACTTTAATTCCAATATTTCTCAATGGTGAGCAGAAATCAATCAAAAAGAATGTTATGGAAGACAGTGGAGAGGGAAAAAAATTTCTGTCTTTGCCTTTTCTTGAGTATTAAGCTCTTGGAATGGTAATTATTTTCACTTTATTATATCCCATAATATATCTTGATACAAGAATGAATATAAAATTGTGTTTGAATGTTTGCCTGTTCCTTGTGTCTTGATTAAACATTTGAAAATTTGTATAAATAGGTAAGTCAGAGACTTAACTTCTTTTGAATAGTTTTTTTTTCTTTTACTGATCATATCTGCAGGTGTTCAGTGTTCCAAGTAAACATATCAAATAGTGCAAGAACATTATATTTGCATAACTGAAACTCGTGCTTTTTGATTTGCATATGACTATCAGCCTTCCACAGAATTCCCAGCCAGTCAGGTATGCCTGCAACAAAGAAAAACTGGCTGAAGGTGTTAAGACTCCCTTCTTTATCCAACATTTACACAGTTTAGTATTAAAACTGTTAGTGTGTGTTCAGAGCGCTTATCAAAATTATTTAAGAGGATATACACAAAAGCATAGGGAAGGCCGACTCCACATCAGTGGAATCTGGAATATGTCAGATACCAAGAGAATTAAGAAAGAGCATTTCCAGTTTCCCACGCTTATGACTATTAGTCCTCAGTTTCCTGAGAGGATGGTGAGGTAAGTCAGGCAGGAAATTGTTAATATGACCATTCCAAACTCAACTGTTTCAAAGTGACCTCTCTCCCTCTCTCTTTTCCTCTCTCTCTCTCTCTCCTTCTCTCTTACTTTCTTTCTGTGGTAACCATAACAACCAGGTCCTTTCAGAGAGGTCAATTACTAAAAACAGTGTGATCCATACATCACATAATATGATCATCTATAAAGTATACTTTGGACAGTGCTCATTTTTTACAGAAATTGGTTTAAGGCTGTGGAAATTTCTAAAATTGGAGGTTAAAATAAAAGACGAAAAATATATAGGTGTTTCTAAAAAGTCAAATGGAGATGACATATTAGAACATAAATGGCCCGTTCTAATTTTTAACCTGTTATTCATAACCATCAGGGTCTGGTACATAGTTTATCCTCAAACAAAACTATGATGACGGCTAATTTTGGAAAAAATATTTTTGATTGTTATTAAGAGTTTTTATTGAAACTAACAAGAAAAGAGACTCCTTTATGCCTCTAACAATATGTGCTATGTGCCTTCAAGAATATTTGACAGAAAAGTTGATTGGTGGAATTGCCATCAGGAGGCCAGTCCTGCCACTCACCAGCTAAATAACTTTGGGAAATCCTTTAACGTCCCTGAGCCTCAGAATTTCAATTTTTGAAATGAAGATTATAAAGCCTACTTCAAAGGTTGACTCTCAAGGTCAAAAATGTACATACTACATGTGAACCCCAACAGTTAAAATCCCTGTAAGACAAAACACAGGGTAGTAACTAAAAGTGAATATTTGGGGTTAGGCTGGCCCAGGTTAAAATCTGTAGTAGCTATTAACCGCTGCCAAGTCACTTAATTGGTGAAATCTTCAGTTTCTTACCTACAAAATGAAAATGAGTAATTCTCAACTCTTAAAAGATTATCTCACATGTGAAATTCTAGGCAAGATATCTTATTACTAATATTATACAAGCATGATTCTAATGCAGCATATAGTTCATGTAAGCATAATATGCATATAATACTGACGGCAGTGCAGTGACCATCATTGCTATATTAAAACTACCACTTGCATTATATAAAAATGGTAGCTTTGAGTTATACAATCTGGGAATAAGGCCCTGGAGAATGTTAAATATCCAAAGGGTTTGGCGTGGCTATGACTTATTAGAGGAGGGAAGTAAAGATAAGAGATTTATTTTACAAAATTTTATCACTTTTTATCTATCACTTTTAAGCCACTGGTTTAAATGAATTAAATACATTAATTATAATGTAGAATTGGATCTTGGTCTGTGTTGAGTAATACCAAAGAAATTTTACTCCATTCTCCCTTTTTAACTATATTAAATGAAGAAAATAATGCATAATATTGCATGGCCTTTGCTTAGATCAAAGCAAATATTAAAAACAGCTAAGCCACAGTATCTTACTTTAAGGTGGGATTTTGCAGAAATTTTTCAGGGATCAAACAGATGAAATAAGCTGAACCCAACTTAATCTAATTGAAGAACATTAGTCTCTAATTTTTCTAAAGTTACACTTACCTTTTGTGAACTGATCATTGCTCCTCTGAGACCAGGCATCAGGGAGGATAAGACTGAAAAAGGATCAGAATACTGATTCTCATCCTAGTTATTCATCATTATATAGAAAATAAAACCCTTTATATTGCTCCCAGTACTTGTAACTAACAAAAATCACAAGCAGTTCTGAGCTTCATATTAGCACCAGTGTCTCTGAACAGAGCCCTCACTAATGTCAAGAGAAGAATAAATATCCCTGTAGATCATTGTCCTACTCTAGAAAACTCTTAAAACCCTTTTATTTGGAAGCTTTTTCCTCTAGATGAGATCGAAGTTTGATACTTCCAAGCCTCTGAGATTGGACAGAAGGCTAAGACAGGTTCAAATGCAGGTAACTTGGAGTAAGAATTGCATGCTTGAAGGTTCCTATTTTGAGTGTATGTGTATGAAAGGGAAAAAAATGTCCTTGTTGAAAGAGATGGGTTCTGAGTTGGAAGACTCAAAAAGAGCACCGCCATCTTGTTTTCTCCATTAGCTGAGTAAGAGTGACCATTGAGCGAGCACATAAAGATATCACTAAGGGGAGGTTATAAACAATACATGTGTAATGCACACATCTTCACAGGGGGTTCATTTTCTCAGTATAGTGCTCAAAATTCCAATAATAGTAATAGGATAAAATCAGAAAGGTTATTTCGAGTCTGGGTCTTGCAGAGTAGTAGGCCAAAGGGCAGGGGAACAGAGAAATTAAGGCTGATGGCAGGAGAGGGGTTGAAGTGAGGCATCTTGAATGTATACTGCTTAGAGAGGGTAGTAATATTTAGAGGTATCTGAAGTTTGGGGAGAAAAAAGGAGAAAAGATTAAGGGCACAGGTCCAGAGTGCATCCCACACTTTTGTATAGTTTTTCTCAACAATGTGTGTAGAGCATTCTGCTCTACAATTATTTCATGTAAGGCGGCTTGGCTCTCTCTCCCCAGTGAACACCAAGAATCAATTCCCTCAATTAATTTACAGAGTATTGACCAGATAAGCCAAGTAATTTTCAATAAGTATGCAGTACTTGTAATGCACTTGAAAGAATTACTTCAGTTAACATTCAATCTTACCTGTCAACGTTGAAACATAATTATAGTGCTCACACAATTCAGTAACAATTTTGTACAAAAAATAAATAAAAGACTCAATATGCATGAAACTTGTTAAGAGGGAAACCATTTTTAGCAGAGCAAGATGCTCATTCATTCTTTGCGGTGATGGAGCAGCTTACAAAATTTCAGCACCAGCAGTAATGCGACACAGACTCTATCGTGTTCTCCATGTCGAAAGTTATTTCTATTTTATGGGATTCCTCCCAAAGAAATCGTATCCCACTGTTTCATAAAGGCAAAATGAAACTGTGCAGTTTTTCAGAGTTTTTCAGGGACAGAGATTCACTCAGGATACCTTAAATCAAATGCATGATTGTTATAACAGTACAGGCTCTCTAGGTATTGGGTATTACAGAAATGAGTTGTGGAGTTTGACTCTGTGGGGACTGGCTTATGGGGCAGGAGCAGAAAGGTGATCGGTCGTCATCATGACACGTGTGACCTGGTGATGCTCTTGCACCACACCAGCGGAGGGCCATTAGCTCCCGATTTTCAACTGCCTCCAACCGCCTCACACCCTGTTCTGTGTAGTTTTCTGCTTTTTGTTCACAGCTTCGATTGCCTCCCGGGCTCTGCCCACAGGGCATATTGCCTGCTTTTCTCCTATGTATCTGCTACTTCCTCTTTAACTTGCACTCTAACTCTTTGTCTCTCAGTCGACTTATATCTCTGTCTGATACCTCATTCAGATTTTGCCAAGAGATTGGTCTGATTGGTTCCTAGATCACTGCTGTCCATATTAGTCAGAACTTGCCCCACAGGCTCCTTTGAGATTCTAGCCCATCTAGAGGTTGGCCGTTGTTGTATCCATCATGAGCACACACGCATGAACACATGAACACACACCCCCCCCCCATGAACATGCACACAGAAGCATACCAGGGCCAATAAGCAGGGTGGCAAAGTTTATGCATATTGCCTTCATGGCTCTTATAAATAAGACTCCTTGGAGGAGGGGCTGTGGTGAAACTCAAACTCCACACAAGAGTGGGAGCTATGGATGTAGCCGGTGTTTTTAGGGTTGGTACTAAAGGTAGATCACAGAATCACAAAGGAACGTACAGTTTTGTCCAGAGTCCTATAACTTTGGACCAAGGCAATTGGCCCAACTCCAGTGGAAGCAAAGAGAAGTCGAGAAAACTAAAGAAAGACTAGGGAAGGGGCCATATGAAAAAGTGTCTTCCCTTTTTGAGGAAGCTCCACACTGTCTTCCAGAAGGGCTATCCCAGTCTGCATTCCCACAGCAGTGCACGAGGTTCCTTTTTCTTTTTCTCCACATTCTTGCCAATACTTGTTGTTTCTTGGGTTTTTGATGTTAGCCATTCTGAGAGGTGTCAGGTGATACCTCATTATGTTAACTTACCAGAATTAAAATTGGAAAAATGTTTTCAGCACCTTAACATCTAGACATACAAGTTGAAGTTTGATTATGAAGTACACTAACTGACATTAAAAGATGTTGGGCAGTACGTTGATAGAGGCAGAATTTAAGAGAGGCCATCTGGACAGTGGTACAAAGGATGGAGAAGAGAAAGAGAAGCTGAAGAAGAGGAAGTCATTTGTGATTATAATCACAAAATAATCATAACAATATAATACTACTTAGTACCTATTTCTTGAGTGCATACTACATGCCAACACATACCATATTCTGAAAATATAAAGGTTGATAATGTGGGATGGTCTTTGCCATCATGGGGCTTACATTCTGGTGGAAGACACAGAAAGGCAACAAGGCAGTTGCAGTGGGAACAGTAAAGGCTATCACAGGAAAAGTGTAGCATGTTAGGGCAGCACATAAGAGGAGTATGAAACCCTGCCCAGAAGGTCAAGGAAGATGTCCTAAAGGGGAATGTTATCAAAATTGAGACCTGTGAGCTAAATAGAAATGATCCAAGGAAAGAATGAGTTTGAGGGGGGGAGGGTGGGGCATTCAGTTCCAGCAGAAAGAATAATTGCCAAACATAAAAAGAACACTATGAAGCAGTTCTGCTTTTACAGGTTTATTTACTTATTTTATATATATAGAGAGAGCATGAGCAAGAGGGACAGAGAGAGAGAGAGAGAATCCCAAGCAGACTAAGCATGGAGCCCCACACAGGGCTTGATCTTAAGATGCTGAGCTAAGGATCTGATCTGAAACCAAGAGTCAGATGTTTAACCGAGTGTGCCACCCAGACGCCCCTTGGTTTTGTTTTAAACATCCAGTGTTGAGCACTGTGCTGGGAGCTGGAGATAGGACTCTGACTGAAAGACATGGCCCACCCTTATGGAGAATGACAGCACAGTGCAGGAGAGCAGGAGAGCAGTGATAGTAAGTACAGGAAATACTCTGATGAGAGAGGACCTGAGATGTTGACGGCTCACTGGAGGGGACATTAACAGTGTTGACTGTCACGGCAGTAGAACTTTAGTGGCATTCTTACGTATAACTAGAGGTCAGCCAAGGAAAGAACAGAGAAAAGATTTTTGTTCCAGGCATCAGGAAGACCAGTTGTGTGTGTCCAGAGGCAAGAGTGTGTACAAAACTATTGAGAAGTTGTAAAGGAGGGGAAAAAGGCCTCTCTCCATGCTCCCCCAAGAAGGAAAACCACATTTATACCCTACTTAATTGGATACTTGAGAATAAAGAGCTTTGTTTTGTTATCAACATGAGATTTTCCTCTTTTAAGCATTATCTTGGTAGATTAACTTCAGTCATGGACTATTGAGTCAATTTCTGTGGAAATTTTTTTCAACTTATAAAATGTGCATAGTGAAGAATGTCATACATGTTTCCAAATTGTCCTTAGATTGATCGATCAATCTATCTATGTATTTATAGAGCTCTTTCATTTTCTTTGGGGCTTCTAGTCATACAAATAACTATCACTTGATTATTTCGATCCCATCTAATAAAATCTACTTTTATCTTCTATTATTTTTCTAAAAATCGTCTTTAAAAATTGCTATTTTAAAAGTGACAATTTCTTTGTTTAAAAAATTAGCAAGGAGATTTTTAAAATATATTGCATAAAGTTTAAACCCTAATAATAGGACAAAATTGGTTGAATTATTTTAATCCACACACATTTACATAATATTTGGTAACTTTCAGGCAAGATTCCTTCATGTTTATTAGTCACCCCTCAGAGTCATCTGAGAGAAAGGTTAGGATTGTTATTCCCCAATAATTGAATAACCTGATGGGGTGTAATAAAGTTAGTGATTTTTTTCCATCTTATAAGAGAGTCTGCCCTAAAATTGGGTGTGGAATAAAGAATCTGTGACTTTCCGGTTGTTAACATTGAGTCAACAACTAAAAGGTATAAGGTGTTAGTTGGGATTTTATGACTTTATTGAAGCTGACATCTATAGTCAGATACATGAAGTAATTTTTTAAGATAAATTAGGTTTAATTGTCTTACATGCAGCCTTGTAAAGACATCAAAATTTGCCAGCCCACATTTTTTTTTTAAGCAGACTTTTCAAATAGCCAATTCCCCAGCACAGTCTGTTCCCTCTCCTCTAGCCAAAAGCCACATCAAATCTGGCTCTCCCTGGAGGTCCAGGGAGGATGGAGGCAGGCAGGTCTCTGCTTCAGGAAGCTTGATCTGTGAGGGTCTTCTTCCCACACCAGAAACACATTACTAAAATACATCAGCTTACTCACGCACTTAAGTTTATGTCAGGCTTGTGACACAGTCCACAGTCTAGTCCATTCCTGGGGGCAGGATCGAAAGGACTTGTTCAAACTTACAAAAGGGAAGAGCTGGTAATTCCCTTCAGAAAATAAAAAAAAATAAAAATAAAAAGAACAAACTTTTGGATTGCTACCAGAATCCAAATAGTCAGGGCTAGGAGTCCTGAATTAGATGCTTAGGATCCTCCCCAAGTTGGACCAAGAATTCAAGGCTAAATGGGTCTCCAAGGCTGGTGGTTGTAACAAATACTCTGAGTAATTCCTCTTCCACCAATAACACTTGGTGAGAGAATGTTTTTTCCTTCCTTTCTCTCCTCCATATCCCTTGTCAAGGCTGCTGATGAATAGGGACATACGACTGGAGATCTGTGACCACTCACTGAGGAGCCCTGGAGTCTGTGCCATCTCTGTGGTGGGCTCGTCATCCTTCCTGATGAATAGCACACATTTTTAGAGCCGCTTGAATTCCCCTCCCACTGGCCCTGTACGGAAACACTCTGGACAGCCCAGAATATCACTGTGTGGCCAAGGCTGTGTCAGCAGACGTACCAGTACCCATCCATAGGGACAGCTGGGTATGTGTGTTCTTTGACCCAAGGTGGCAAGGGGTGGCATGGGAGTGGATTCCCACAGCTGTCCCTGTCTCTCACGTACGTACAGGCTTCTGCTCTTCCTCCCCCATCCCCTGCTTATTTTGGAAAGTTTCAAACTTACAGAATGAAAAAAGCATAATACAGTAACACTCCTAGACCTTTTCCTAGATTCACCAATTGTTAACATTTTTGTCACATTTGCTCGATCTCTCTCTCTTCTCTTTCTATAATAAACATACATTTTCCATTCAATCATTAATTCATGTATTTGCTAAAGCATCTGAGAGCTAATTATAGGCCTTGTAACATTTGAACCCCCAACAGTTGCATGTATATCTATAAAACACACACACACACGCACAAAAGGACAAATCCCATGTAAACATACTACGATTATCACAGTTAGGAAATTTGATGTTCATACCATACAACTATCTAGTGCACAGTTCTAACTTTGATTGCACCAACTGCTCCCCCTAAGGAACTTTGCAAGGTTTTGTTTTTTTTTTTTTCCTTTGTACAGCCTGGCGTCCAGTTAAGAGCCTGCCTTGGGTTTCATTGTTGTGCCGTCTCAGTCTCCTTTTTATCTAGAGCAGCTCCCCAGCCTTGTACAGTTTTCGAAGATCGCAGACCAGTTGTTCTGCAATTGCTCTTCCGTTTTTATTTGTCAGATGGTTTCCTCGTGTCACTTTCAGGGCACACACGTCTGGCCGGGATACTGCCCCTGCGACGCCACGTCCTCGTCAGCGTGTCCCTCAGGGAGCTCATACTTCCGAAGTCACTGGCTTCTTTCCTTCTTCTGTGTGCTTATGTCACTGCTTGGATGTGTAGTTGGGTTCATTTGATTGTGTTTGCATTAAATTTTGAAGCCCCATCCTTTACTTAACCTTATTACTTAATGTATAAAACATTAACGTGGCCCCAAAACGAAAACTGGAAGATGTTATGATTAGTGCAGTCCTACTCCATTTTCTATAGCTTCCACTTTTTTCCTTACAGATTTCCTATATATAATAGATTTCTTTTGATACAAAACAGATTTCATTATTCTTCTTGCACAAGCACACACACACACACACACTCATGCGTGTATATTACATATTCTATTTTGTGGCCTTCCTTTTTTTTTTTAAGATTTTATTTATTTATTTGACAGAGAGATTACAAGTAGGCAGAGAGGCAGACAGAGAGAGAAAGAGGGAAGCAGGCTCCCTGTTGAGCAGAGAGCCCGATGCGGGACTCCATCCCAAGACCCTGAGATCATGACCTGAGCCGAAGGCAGATGCTTAACTGACGGAGCCACCCAGACACCCCTCTCCTCCACTTTTTAGAATTCTATTCCATATTAAGGGAGGCAGGTTTTTATCTAAACTATATGCTGCAGATATTATCTACCAGCTCGCATTTATCCTTGATATTGTTTATGGCATTTTCGTGTCATGGGAAAGGATTTTTAATGTAGTCCGTAAGTATCAATTTATTCTCTTACTGAATTTGCATTTGAATTCATAGTTAGAAAGTTTTCCCTCCACTCAGGTCATAAAGGAATTTACCTGTGTTTTCTTCTAGTCCTTGTGTGGTTTCACTTTATTTTGACGTTTAATTTGCAGTTTATTCTTGTGTAGGTGAGGTGTGGTGTCTTTTTCCAGCTGGCTGTCCAGTTGTTCCAAGTCATTTGTCTGGAAGTCTGTTTCCCTGTATTTGAAGATGCCACCTTCATCATATTCTACATTTCCATTTGCCATGTCTTTTTGGATTTTCTTTTTTGATCTGTGGTTCTCACTAAGCATTCAGCAGCAGGTACCATGCTGTTTTAATTCTGGAGATTTCTGTTAAAATTTCTAAGGGACCAGTCCCTCCTTCATTTCTCTTCTCTTTCTCTTATCTCACATTCTTCCTTAGGCCTGTCCTGATTACTCCAGAAACCAAATTCGGAATCAGCTTGTTAGTTCCAGGGGAGGTAGGGGAGCATGGATTACTAGTTGTATGGGGGTGTCATTACATTATACATTAATCCATGGAGAAGTCATAGTTTTATGATATTTATTCACCTCTTTCAAGAAAAGGGAATATCTTTCTATTTGTTCAAGTATATTTTTGTGTCACCGAGGAGGACTTGCACATCTTAAGTTTATTCCTATATATTTTATCTTTCGCGTCTATGCATGATTTTGTATTTTCCCCCTTTCAAATTTTAACACTAATCTCTATGAGGGACACAACATAAAATGACACTGAAAAATTCTATCAGGAAATATAACTAGAGATCAGATTTTTAGACGATAGGTCTATTAATAATGCTAGATATTCTTTGTGACAATAGTAAATATTAATAGGCATTTAAAATGCAACCTTGCCTTTGCCCTTATATCAACATAAGTGCTTTGAGCAACAAAAGATAAACTTAATATCTCTTACAGAGGGAGAACCCCAAACATTAGAATATTATCAAAGCAAGCATGTAATTAAAAGGAAGCAGATAAGAAGTTCAGGAAAGAAGATCATTGCAAAGATGTGTGCCGAATGCAGACATAGCAGTTTACTGTGTAGCAAATGAGCATTTTAGACAAAATATTTCCATTGGTTTCTGTAACTCTTTATCAATCTAGATTTTTTTGAAACCTCCCTGAATTAGTTTTCTCTACCTTCGTTAATCACCTCTGTCAGTTCTTAATCAAGACCTGCTCTTATCCAAAACTGCTTCTTCGAGGGTTCATTTACTATCGTAACTTAATTTCTTATCCAGATAAAATAAAACCCCATCATTAGACCTTACCCAAGTAGTAATTTTTTCCTCTGCACTTGATTGTGTGGTCGGTTTCAATGGCACTTGCTCATTTCCACTGATTTGCTCCATAGCCATATTAAACTCACCTTATCCAAAACCAGAACCAAATGAAATCCCAGTTTCTGTCTTTGGCAACATTACACTCCCTGTTTTTTATTCCACTGTTCCTTAGTCATTTACAATTGGTCAACAAGTTTTGTGACTTTTCCCTTAGACTATTTCTCGCTTCTGTTAGGTCAAGTTCATTCTTACAGTCATTGCCACCGTCTGCTGAAAGGGCCACCGACAGAGCCCACTGTCCCTTGCAGTCCACTCAGGACTCCACAGGATGTTTTGTGTTTTCAGGAAAAAGAGCTGTGAAACTATCTTTTCATGCACATTAAGTACATGTTGAATGGAAAATTCTAATTTAAAAAAATACATTAAAAAATAATTTCATCCTTTTACATATGCTGAAGGACTTGCTAATTTGAGTATGCCAATTTAATGTTCACGTAATGGGACGCATTCAAGTTGACATTTTTCATATCACGAATCTGTTATATTTTACATTTGTTAAATTGTATTTTTAAAAATACTGTATGCTGATCCAGGCCCTGTCATCTCTTGTCTAGAGCTCTGCAGTGTCATACTCACTCTCTTCCCTGCCTCCCATCTCTCCATTTGATACTCTCTCCTGCATAAGGCACGGAGTCCATTCCGTAGAAACATTCTGTGCTCCCCAGTGTTTCCAACAGAAAGGTTTTATCCAGTTAACGGGTCATCTGCTTGATCCTTCACCTGTTTCTTTTGCCCAAGGCAAATTGTCTCCCTGTCCCCTCTAACCCTTTATCTGACACATCTTTAAATGTTTTTGTTCATTGTGTACTTAGCCTTAATACCATCCCACTTAAAACTACACACAACTAAATCTTATTTTTCCTTCAAGGCTCTATTCATATTATTCTTCAGTGAGCCTTTTCTGACCACTCCAGGCAGCACGGTCTTCTCCTGAAGCCTGTAGTGGTGGCTCTTAATCAGAGACACTCACCAGAATCCTCCCGTTTGCATTAAAATTGTTAAAAGTACAAATGCCTGGGCCCTCTGCCTGGAGATTTTGATTTCATAGGTCTGAGGTGCGTAATCTGGGAACCTCGTTTATTAAAGCTCCACCAGGACTCAGAGCTAGCCGCATAATTTGTGGGGTCCCATGCAAAACCAACGCAGGGCCTCTTTCTCAAAAAGCAGAGGAGAAAAATCTTTTTCCTTTCCTTCCATGACCTCAGAACTTGTCCTGATATTTTTTACCTGCAGTATAATGTTGTTATTTTAAAGAGAGTAATATTTTGATATGTTAGAATATGTTAGAATGCATTTTAGTGTTCATCTTTATATTGTACAGTGCCGGCTTTAAAGGCAAATGTAAGAGTATTTAAGTGACCTGTGAGATCAGTGAGATTACACAATTCATACACCATAGTTCATGCATGCACATGGGTCATTTCTTATCAGAGCAGTGGAAAACCTCACAAATTGTACGGTTTTTATTTCCATTCTACCAACACTCTCTACCTTCCACTTACTGAGGAGCAAAGAAAGACTGAAGGAAACACACCTATGAGCAGCTTTCCCTTCCTTTTTCCTTTTCTGTCATTATTTTTAGAATAAAGTGTTTGGTGAATGCAGGGAAGTAACACAAGTAAGAGAGGAAAGGTTATGATTCCTTGGTCTCCATGACCTTCCTTCTGCACTGAAGGGGAGTTTGGGGATAAACAGAAGCATGGTCTCTTGGGGCCGTCAGCACACCCACCACTCCCACCTCAGTCATGGTGTAAGGGCAAATGCAAACTTAAAAATAGCAATGGCCACAGTTGACAAACTATGGAAAGAACCAGGATGCCCTTCAACGGATGAATGGATAAGGAAGATGTGGTCCATATACACTATGGAGTATTATGCCTCCATCAGAAAGGAGGAATACCCAACTTTTGTAGCAACATGAACGGAACTGGAAGAGCTTATGCTGAGTGAAATAAGTCAAGCAGAGAGCGTCAATTATCATATGGTTTCACTTATTTGTGGAGCATAACAAATAGCATGGAGGACATCGGGAGTTAGAGAGGAGAAGGGAGTTGGGGGAAATTGGAAGGGGAGGTGAACCGTGAGAGACTATGGACTCTGAAAAACAATCTGAGGGTTTTGAAGGGGCGGGAGGTGGGAGGTCGGGGTACCAGGTGGTGGGTATTATAGAGGGCACGGATTGCATGGAGCGCTGGGTGTGGTATAAAAACAATGAATTCTGTTATGCTGAAAAAAAAAAAAAAAACCGCCCATATACACTATGGAGTATTATGCCTCCATCAGAAAGGATGAATACCCAACTTTTGTAGCAACATGAACGGAACTGGAAGAGCTTATGCTGAGTGAAATAAGTCAAGCAGAGAGAGTCAATTATCATATGGTTTCACTTATTTATGGAGCATAAGAAATAACATGGAGGACATGGGGAGATGGAGAGGAGAAGGGAGTTGAGGGAAATTGGAAGGGGAGGTGAACCATGGGAGACTTCGGACTCTGAAAAACAATCTGAGGGTTTTGAACGGGTGGGGGATGGGAAGTTGGGTGAACCAGGTGGTGGGTATTATGGAGGGCACATATTGCATGGAGCACTGGGTGTGGTGGCGCATAAACAATGAATTCTGGTACACTGAAAAGAAATTTAAAAAATAAAAAATAAATAAATTTTAAAAATAACTATTAAGGCATCTACCAAGAAAATCCTTCAGACTTACAAATAAAATCTTTCTGTGAATTAAAAAAAAAAAAATAGGAGGCTTAACTCCTCCTATATAAAATACGAAAAGCTCCCTCCTCCACCCTTTTCTTAGAGAATTTATTTTAGAAATCTTGTAATTGCAAGTTCTTTCTGACTCTTTGAAGTGTATGTAAATCTTGAAAAACTAAGTAAGTCTTTTGCTAGCTTGAGGACCCAGGAATGTCTTTCTCAAAGACCTCGGAACCAATATTTGAAATGCGATCAAGGAAGGTAGTACCCATATCTCCAACCTCTGTGGGAGGGTAGGAGCCAAGTTTGCTCAAAAACTACCTCCTGGGGGCACCTGGGTGGCTCAGTGGGTTAAAGCCTCTGCCTTCGGCTCGGGTCATGATCTCAGGGTCCTGGGATCGAGTCCCACATTGGGCTCTCTGCTCAGCAGGGAGCCTGCTTCCTCCTCTCTCTCTCTGCCTGCCTCTGCCTGCTTGTGATCTCTCTCTGTCAAATAAATAAATAAAATATTAAAAAAAAAAAACTACCTCCTGTGGAAAGGTATGAAGAGTTTATTTTTCCTTTGGATAGAGCCATTTAGCTAGCACAGATGGTCAGCCCAATTTCCAGGTGCATTTGAGATGACCTATGTGTGACGAATGGTACTGTCAAGTCCTCTTACTTGAGGACTAGTTATTGTTTCTCTTGAGAATATGTGTGGTGATGGGTTATATCTGCTTCGCTGCGTAAAAGAGTAAAATTTCTTTCTGTCTTCACTGTCTCTTTAGTCGATGCCTGTGATGCAGATCACATTTGGGTTGAAGCCTAGTCAATAATGAAAATGGTTTTCTCCTCATCTACTTTTGTGGAAAGGTTTTTTGGGTTGTTTAAATACATATCCCCAGTAATATCCATGTTGAGTCTTCTGAACTTCCATGAACTCCAGAATTCTGTGCTCTGGGGGCACCATGAGCACCATAAGTAAAAGGGGAGGTGAGGGATGACAGCGGCCATGCCAACACTCTCTTGCTCCATAGGACTTCATTTACAAAACACAGGTTTAAAGATGAAATTATTAAGAATCTCAAGATGGCATCAGCAGACCATTAAACCAAGGCGGGGGGCTTCTAAATGCAGGGCCTGTGCATCTCGAAAGGCTGTATGTCCACGAAGCCTGCTCTAGTGATTCTAATATGGACCCTGGATTGACAGTCACTGGCTTCCAGCAAATACTGTCCAAGCCGTTGCCCCTCAGCTCCACTAAAAGACCTTAAACAATGAGAACGCCAGTACTTTTTCTGCATGCTTATTATTTTTTAAATTCTATTTCATATAATATAAAATTCCATTACCAACAGGTTCGAAGAAAATGACAGAATCCCTCCACTGAATTTTATTATATCTACCTTTACTCCAGAGAAGTGGATTATTGCCCAAGTCTCAGAAACACCTTATTTCCAAGTAATTTGCCAAGTAAATAACCTCATCCTTTACCTGGTTCAGAGTTTCTATAACCAGAAGTAAGGGACTGTAGTCTCTTGATAAACTTAAGTCAGAAATAACCAGTATCAAGCCCAACTATTTTTATTCCTTAGTGGGGGGCACGGAGCCTATCTCAGGCTTTGAAGCAAACATTTGTATATACATGTCAGGAGTAGATTAGAAGCATATTGGAAATGTAGGCAGTATAAACAGCAAGAATACAAGAGGGAGGAAACAAAGGAAGAAGATTTTAAAAGGGTTGAATTATAGAATCAACCATCTCAGGGCAAAAGTTCTTCTTCAGCATCCATCCATCCCACATGGAACTTAACAGGGATAATGCCAAATATCCCAGGAAATGTTAAAATAGCTCTTCTAGAATTTTCTATTGACCAAGGTATGGAATTATATAATCCACCGTCAAAGATTTTTATATTTCATTCTTAGAAAGCCTGTGGCTTAAATAATTTAATTTTCTATTTCTCTGTGGCCTTCTATAAACAGGAATTTACTTTAATTGTGTTTGTTAAAATTAAATTTGACCTGTCTCTCAAAATCCAGCTCTACCAAAGGAGGCATAATATCCTTTCCAATAATCACTATAATTATAATCTTTAGGTCAAAATATCCAGGGGAGGTCACTACATTTAAGGGGGGAACTCTAACATTATCTAATTAATATCCAGTAGTCAGTGCTTAGTGAAAGTCCCAAATAAGAGCAGTGTGTGAGAGCTGCAGATGATTGAGGTCTGGTTTCTTGCACACCTGGTGGGTTTTCCTCTTGGTTTTTACCTTGTGCACTTTCTGCACATTTCTTTGTGTTGCTTTTACCTAAACTCTACTTTCTTTCTCCCCTAAATGTGTTCTGTTGGCTTGTCTAATAACTTGCCTCATGCTGTTACATTCAGCTTTCTAGGAAAACCAGGTTTTCTAAAGAGGATAAAAAGCCCATCTTCATCAGGGCCCTTGCAATTGCAAGGCTGTTCTGACTCTGAGGTTGCTACCAGCGCTCTCATTTACATTCGCTTATTTAGTGGACTCATTCCATTTGAGGATCAAACTGGCACGCTTTTGAACTCATCTGACATCTGAGACCCTGCAACCCAGCATCCCTGTCTGCTGGCCTTCCCAGTTTAGCTTCAGAGCCCTGGAGAGCTCCAGCAAGATTATCATCTTTATATTTAGTATCAGAAAGTGCATATTTAAGGGACAGATTTCATAAATTCGAGGGAAGACAGCCCACGCAGAACATGAGACCTCTAAGGTCCGGCTTATTGTTCAAATTGTCTTTTCTTCTCTCAATTCTAGTCTGTCTAAGTCTGATCCTAAAAGTGTTAATACTTCTTGTAGGATGGTGGTTGGGCCAGTATTCCTCAACATAATTTTAAGCTATAAGAAAAAAAAAAAAAAAAGCAATTGCAAGAAAAGCAAATGTCACAGTTTAAGTCCAAGCTGTGAGTTTTCAGTATTTTCTCCAACACTTGGATAGCGCCTGACGCATAATAGGTACTCAAGAAATAAAAATTTGTTGAATAGACGAATTGTTGAATCTTGGTTTTCTTCTCTAATTGATCCCACAGTCCATGTGTATTTTCCACTAGCAAGTTGTTTACTTTCATTTGTGTCTGTGCACACCGCACTTGTGTTTTCTCCTCTCTCGGCTGGACATTGTCATCCCCAAAGCTCCACTGTTCCTCTTAGCAGTCTGCGTGCTATTAATTCTTCGAATTTTCCTTCTAGTATCGATTTCTCCAGCAGGAACAGCAAACCCTAAATACAATTGAGTTCTTGTTTACCAGTTTGATAGTTGTCTAGTGGTTTTGTGCCAAGGTAGAACTGTCTTTGCAATGCGACTTTAAGCTTCTTGAGAGCAGGAAAAATACCGCGAGCCCCTTGGTTTTACTGACAGGTTGTGTAAAAGTATTAGGTAGTTAATAAGTGGTCATTGTATCCTGAATGTTGAACTAAGTCAGGCGAGCCATCTCTTAGGAGCTACTCATTCATTCACTCTTTCCTGAGCCACACTGTGACACCACTGTAGGCTTCAAGGAGGCAGATCTTTTAAAATAGATTCCCTTTGTCATGAATGTTCTCATACTGTCTGTTTCATAATATGATTTTTTAAAAAAATAAGAATTATATAAAGAAGCGGAAGACCCCAAGTCTTGACTTTGGCTCTGTCTGCCTGGTTCAATGACTGGGTTGCCATTCAACAGGGTGGTTTGGATGGATGGAAAAATGTCCCTCAAAGAGGTCCCTGTCCTAATCCCCAAAATCTGCGAATATGTTGCCTTACATGGCAAAGGGTTTAAGAACTTGAAGTTACAGAGATTATTCTGGGTTATCGGGTGAACTCAGTATAATCACATGTGTCCTTACAAGGTGAAGGAAGGAGGTAGAAGAATCTAAGAAAAGAGGTAGGAAGCCAAAAGCTAGAGGTGATGGAACATGAGTCAGGGAGAAGGAAGGAGGGAGAGAGAGAGAGGAAAAAACAATGAAAGGTCCTATGCAGCAGCTCTGAAAATCGAGGAAGAGGCTATGAACCAAGGGTTTCTAGAAGGGAGAAGAGTC
Organism: Mustela nivalis; assembly: GCF_964662115.1. Taxonomy (NCBI): domain Eukaryota; kingdom Metazoa; phylum Chordata; class Mammalia; order Carnivora; family Mustelidae; genus Mustela; species Mustela nivalis. The sequence goes on along the minus strand of NC_139022.1, from coordinate 49,837,085 downwards.
AAGAAAACAGATTCTCACTTGGAGCCTCCAAAAGGAATACAAGCCTTGGTCTTAGCCCAGTGAAAGCCGTTTTGGGTTTCTGACCTCCAGAACTGTGAGATAATACATTTGTATGGTTTAAGTTTGTGGTAATTTGTTACAGCAATTAAAAACTAATATGGTGGTTAATTCAGGCTTTTCTATTTAAACACCTGGCTTTGCCTCTCTTCTTCAAGCTCCGAAACAGGTATAATGAAAGCACATTCCTCATAAGATGTTTGTTACGCCTGAATGCTGATAGATACCAATTGGCACCATGTATTCTATAGGTTTTCAGTTGATTTAAAAATACCTACTATAACTGTTATTTATGTATTATTTACTTATTTAACTAGCTATTCCTGGACAAGTTAGCCAAATTTTACCAAAACAATGTATTCTCAAAGTACTTAGTGTATTTTAATGAATGAATAATTTCTTAAACAAACATATAAGTGACTAGATTTAGGTTAAGAGATATAAATTCTCTGATGTAAGTATGAATAGCGACAGAAATTTTACTTCAGACAAGATTGAGACAGATTAAAAATTTTTTTTTAATTCATAGACTATAAAAAGGAGGTGAAGTCTAATCACAAGGATGAGTCAAGCAACTGTGGAAAAATTTTGATGTTGAGAGAAATGGTTCAGAATAATTCAGATTGATTGTCCACACAGCTTGAATTTGTCAAATGAAAGCCAAGTTTCCACTACATTCCACGGTGTGGTGCTTTCTTGTGAAGCTGTGTCAGGAAAATCACCTTGAAGTTTCCTACAGGAATCAGCAGTCTTGAGTAGAACACAGCCATGAGGTAGCCAGTCCACTCCCTGGCCTGCTGACAGCTTCCTTTTATTTATTCTTGTGTGTTCATTTAACAATGATCCATCTGTGATTCCCCATTTATTTATATAAAGTAGAAAGATTTAAAAAGAGCAAAGTAGAGATACAGTATGGGAGAACATCAGTGTCTCCTCATATTAGTCATTCTAATCTCCTTGAATTGAAGATACTTGAACTGGTTAACCGTTTTAGGACAAAGCCATTTGTTACACTGAATTTTTATATTGATTTCTCAATGGAAACACCAAAGTAATTCTTTTATGTTTACTAAAGAGGCTATAGATTGCACTTAGATCTCAGAAATTTTTTACAACAGACATTGACTCATCAACTTTCCTTAGCATTCATTGAGTATAAAGCATTATTCAAGAGAATGAGGAGGGCTCCTAAAGCCTAACACTTCTCAAAATGAAGAAAAAAAGAGTTCACTTGGGAAATTCCCATATTTTATTTGAATTCATAGCACTCACTTGACTGCATGGCTTGGGGAGAGTGCTGTCATTTCACATTCCTGGTTATAATTGTTAATCAATACAACATGTCCTCTTTCCTTTCCAAAGATCCATTTGTATTCTTTGTATGGTGATGTTCAACTTGGAAGAGCTGGAAAAACTAGATATAAGAAGAAACATTATCACAAAAGAATTTTCACATTCTGATGTGGCTTTAACATGGGCCAATTTAGCCAATTGCCAACCGCATAACAAATGACACACAGAAAATTAAGTTATGGTTGAATCATCAGTAGAACTGAATTTTGTATATTCATTACATTTGAATAATTTCTTCCTATTTTCTCCTCTCCCTTTTGTCTTTTCTCCTCTCTTCTTTCTGTTATTTTCACATGATGGAAGATTGCTAGAATGTTTTTTCCTACTGGTTCTTTGACATCTAGCCATCTCTCTTTTCAGAACATGATAGATATTATTTATATAAGTGAACTATCTCAGAGAGAATTGTGCTTTGCCCTTTTCCTTTGCCCTGTAAGAGTAGAACCCCATTTTTACCTGGCTTATGAAGACTATACCTTTTTGTGGGAAATCAAGCCATGTATTTTGTATTGTCCACCCAAGTTTAATTTATACAATCATTATAATATTTTTCTTCTAATTTTAGGGTGTTGGGAACGACATACATGTTAAATCTTTTCTGACAATATTATATAGTTGGGTTAGTTGATTAGTTAACTACGGTCTGTCTTGTTCTAACAGGACATCTAGGGAAGTATATCAGACTCTAAACAAGGCAATAGAAATTAAAAATAAAAAATTTAACTAGAAGAATGAGCCTAGGTCTGCATTCATGCAGGCCATAAGAACTTACAGGGTTATCAAACCTGAACCATAGAAAAGGCTCTAAGTAATCAATTAAATGTGAATTTCTTATTGTTAATTCCAAATTACTATATTGTCCAGAGAAACAAGAAGTTTCTTCAGATCTTGGTCTAAAGCAAATTATTTAGGTAATAATAAAAATCCCCACCCCCCCCCTACACACACACTCACACTATTGGGCATTGGAGCTGGTGTGTATGTGTAGTTTCAGAATGTTTTCTATTAAGACCAATGAGGAATAACAGTGCCAGACGAGGAGTGGTGGTGAGGGCCTTGAGTAGAGAATACTACTGGTTGGGACTTGGGAAGAAGCACGATGAGGACGTATCCCACAGGGACAGGGCTGAGAATGTAAGACAGAGATATTTCCTAAGCGGCCAGATCTAATGGCTGCTGCTGGTTCTGTGTGGTCTACTCCAATATGCAAAATTCTGATCATTTCCCCCTGCTAGGGAGATTAACACTGTCAAATCTTCAAAGATCCTAGTTCCCTGAAAGTGCTACTGTTCAACGCAGCCGCATTAGGTATGTATTGTACATTGATTATATATACTTCATAATGAATTTTTAAGAAAGGCATCGAATACGTGACATGTATCCAGAGGACAGTGACAAGAATGAAGTTTTCTCAAGTCATTGTACCTGAGGACCCCACGACAGACTTGGTGATATTTGGAGGACAAGATAACACTTAGAAGGGCCATACCAAGGATCTTTAAAATTTAAGACAGTCATGTGAAAGACTTTTCTCTGTCGGTTAGGAGGCCAGCAGAGGAGCAGAACTAGAACCAATAAATGGAAATAAGCACAGAGGATGGATATTTTGACAAATAAGAGAGGATCCTCTAGAGCACTTAGAATTGTTGGAAATCAAATGAGCTGCTTTAGGAACACCCTAAGCACTCTGTCATTAGAAGCAAATGATCAGAAGTTGAATGAACATTAGTGGAAGATAGAGTCTCTGATAGAGGCAATTAGATAGGGTAGACTGTAAGGCCTTTTCTGGCTTCTGGACAACTCAGTGAAGAATGGTGGACTCTCTTCATTTTTCTCTCCAGATCTTGCCCTCCTCTTCCCTCTGCATCTCCTTCCCGCTACAGATCTACCTCCTTCTTACAGTTTATATATGAACTATGAGGACTCGGGAAGACACAGGAGTGCCTCAGACCTCATGCCTGCCCCAGGGGTGCCTCTCTTATCCCCCTCAACCCCCATTCATTGCTATTGATAATTCCTGGCTTCCCCTAATAAGATGTGCAAGGCAGACACATCTTCAAGACCTCTTTCTTCTCCCTTCCACCAACTCACCACCCCAAGCCACTTCTTAGATGTAAATTCTGAAGTCACCATGGCATGTACCTATTTTTACCAACAGTAGCTTCCAAAACTCGGGAGTAATGATTAGTCACTTTGAGAAAGAAATGAGTCGTGTCTGAGATCAGCGTCCCTATGTTTAACAAAGCCATGCTTCCCATTAATGAAGAAAATCATGATGGATATTTTGTGGTCCAAACAATCTATATTAAAGAAAGAAATGGAACAAGATCCCAGTGATGGATTGTTCCTGAGAACACTTCCTCCCCTTTCTCTCCAGGAAGATGGGATACAGATTCTGGTTGTAGTTCAGACACATACCCGATGTTCTTTTTAGGCAAGACAATCCGTGACTCTCTAACTCCAGACCCGATGATGGCAGCAGAGGAGCCCTGGGAATACAAGCCTTCTCTTGGCTGGAACAGTTTCTCCCTTTCCCAGGCACACCCAGCCTGACTTTGTGGAAAGTGAATTCTGTTCCAGATATCATTGTATTTCCTTTATAAAAATAAGTGGAATGAGTGATGGTTAGGAACGCTGAAAATATAACTTTCTATTTAATTGCTGTCATTGAATATCCATTGCCTTAATAATTCTCAAGCCAAGTCCTATTGTCTTCATAGGTAATTTACAACAAACTAAGGTATGGAAATGATTCGCATTCTATGCATTTTGGGAGAGTCAAAATGCTTATCAATACATTAAAGGTCCTGAGAAGACTTACAGGAAAGACACTTTTTAAAATATGTTTAGACTTAACATTTCCTCATTTGACCACACAAAACCTTTTTGTCAAAGACCATCCATGGTGCAGGACTTCATTGTTCTGCCGGACATAGTCTGAGAAATGCTACATTATAACAAACCAAAGGTAGCGTAGCATACAGTATGTCGCCTAGTACCTGACCTTCAAAGGATGCTTAATAAGTACATCTTCATTTTTGGCTTCTCAAGGCAGAGATAATTAGCAGTTCACCAAAAATTCATGCTCCACGCTTTACAGTAATTTGATAAGGAAACAGCTACAGGGAAACAGACTACATTGCCAACCTCCCCTGCATCTATGTGCGTTCATGTATAAAACTCTGGCCAGTGAAATATGAATAGAAATTAAACATAGCACTTTTAGGCCTAGCCTTTTAAAAAAAGACCATGTGACAACATCTACTATTTTCCCCCAGCCCATTGGCTGGCTATATTCCTTAAGATAGCATTGAGAGCTGTATGTTAAAGAAGGAAAACCCTCTTGTTCCTAGCTTATTTGTGGAGCAGAGCCCTCTCTTCTGTCATCTACCCCTCCCCACACTGCATGTATATATCAATTGGATTTTATAGGAGAAATAAAAATAATACCTTATCCCAAATTTGTTTGCCATGCAGATTACTGAGATCACCACTACTTGTATAGGAAGATTTTATCATTACTAAACAGAAATAGAAGCCAACACATACTTGATATGTCTGGTGTCCTGAGTTCATTTATTCAATCATTCACCAAACATTTATTGGTCATGCACAGGGTTCTACGTTTAAGAATATAAGGATGAATACATTTGAGTCTCCATCTAAACATGGATATTTAGGGGCACCTGGGTGGCTCAGTGGTTTAAAGCCTCTGCCTTCGGCTCAGGTCATGATCTCAGGGTCCTGGGATGGAGCCCCGCATTAAACTCTCTGCTTAACAGGGAGCCTGCTTCCCCCTCTCTGCCTGCCTCTCTGCCTGCCTCTCTGCCTACTTGTGATCTCTCTCTCTGTCAAATAAATAAATAAATCTTTTTTTTTTTAAAGATTTTATTTATTTATTTGACAGACAGAGATCACAAGTAGGCAGAGAGGCAGGCAGAGAGAGAGAGAAGATAGCAGGCTCCCTGCTGAGCAGAGAGCCCGATGTGGGACTCGATCCCAGGACCCTGAGATCATGACCTGAGCCGAAGGTAGCGGCTTAACCCACTGAGCCACCCAGGCGCCCATAAATAAATAAATCTTAAACATGGATATTTATACAAATGAAGTCACAAAATTTGGACATTCCTTAAATTGTTGTATTCATAGAATAAAGGAGAAAAGTCATATATCAATTTAATAGAAGTTTGTATGCTTGACAAAATTCAATACCCAGTCAATATAAAAAATGTTCAGCAGACTAGGAATAGTAAGGAATTTCCTCAAATGAATGAACAACATCCCTGAAAAAAGCAAACAGATTACAGCTAATGTTATATTTGAATGTTGAAAGACTGATTATTTCCCCCTTGAGATCAGAAACAGTGCAAGGGTGCCCACTTTCATCATTTCTATGAAGTGTAATTCAGGATGTCTTATCCAATGAATTAAGGCAAGAAAAATACATAAAGTGCATAAAAGACAGGAAGATTTAAAACTATCCTAATTTGTAGATATGATTGTTACAGAAAATACTAGGAAAACTGAAAACTGGCTAGAATTACAACTAATTAATTCATCAAGATCCCAGGATACAAGGCTAATACACAAAATATCAATTACATACGATCTGCCAACAATTAGAAAAACAAACTTTATAGCAGAAATTTATTTTAGAAATTGAACAAAAAAGTCTTATATTTAAGTACTGAAAACTAGAAAACATCACTGAGAAAAATTAAAGACGACCTAAATGTGTGAAAAAGTATACCATGTTCAAGCACAGTTTGCAATTCTAACCAAATTGATCTATGGCTTTAATGTAGCCAAGTCAAAATTTCAGCAGCTTAATTTTGTAGAAATAGACAAACTGATTCTAAAGTTCATATGAAAATGCAAAAGACAAGAATTACAAAAGGAATTTTTTTGAAGATAGAGTTAGAAGACTTACCCTGCCAGATTTAAGGACTTGCTATAAAGCTGTAGTATTAAGGACATCTTTTTTTTTTTTTTTAAGATTTTATTTACTTATTTGACAGACAGAGATCACAAATAGGCAGAGAGGCAAACAGAGAGAGAGAGGAGGAATCAGGGTCCCTGCTGAGCAGAGAGCCCGATGCGGGGCTCGATCCCAGGACCCTGGGATCACGACCTGAGCCGAAGGCAGAGGCTTTAGCCCACTGAGCCACTCAGGCACCCCTTAAAGACATCTTTATATCAAAGTATTAACATAGAGATCAGAACAGACCTACATATATGTTGTCACTCATATTTGACAAACCAAGACAATTTGATGGATAAACAAATGTCCATTCAACAAACTGTGCTTGGTAACCTCCTATGGGGGAAGAAAATGAACATTGATCTTTACCTTATTCTATACACAAAAATTAAATCAAACTCTATCGTAGACCTAAATGTAAAACCTCAAACTATAAAACTTCTAGAAGAAAACATAGGAGAACACCTTTGTGAACTTGGAGTAGGTAAGGTTTCCTTAGATTGCATCCAAAAATTATAAACCATAAATAAAAATTGGACTTCACCAAAATAAAAACATTTTTCATCTTCATGAGTTGAAAAAGAAATACTGGGAGAAAATGTTTGCAACAGATACATTAGACAAGGGACTTGCTCTACACCTCTATAGAATATTAACAACCTCAAAATAAGAAAACAAACAACCTAGTAAGAAAATGGATCAACAGATTTGAACAGACACTTCACAAAAGAAGATATAGGAATAGCCAAGAAGATGCTGAACATTATTAGTCACCAGCAAATACAATGGGATACCACTACACATCCATTAGAATGGGTAAAATTTTTAAAAATCTGATAGTACCAAGTGTTGACAAGGATGTGGAGCCCCTGAAGCTTTCCAACATGCCATGGCAGTTTTTTAAAGAGTTAAACTTACATCTACTATATGACCCAGCACTTCTAATCCTTGGTATTTACCCAAGAAAAACAAAACCTATGTCCACACGAGGACTTTTATACAGGTATTCATAGCAGCTCTACTTGTAATTTCCCCAAACTGGAAGCAACCCTAGTGTCTATCAACAGGTAAATAAATGATCTAATTGTGTTTTCTCTACATAATGGCATATTCATTACTTGGTAATAAAAAGGAAGGAACTATTGATGTATCTAACAATGTGATTAATCTCAAAATCATGCTGAGTGAAAGAAGGAGGCTGAAAAGAACATGTACTCGAGGAATCCATTTAAATATAATTCTAAAAAGTGCCAAATAATCCATAGTGACAGAGAGGAGATCTGTGGTTGTCCATGGATAGGGACCGAAGGAGAGAAGCCTTAGAAAAGGTCACAAGTTAACTTGTAGGGATGATGTAAATAATTGTTATCCAGATTCTGGTGATGATTTTGTGGGTATATGCATATGTCAAAGCTGATCGAATTGTACACTTTAAATATGTACACTTTAATGTACCTCAATTATCCCAAGGTGAGCTGAAAAAATTTTAAAAATGAAATAGATTGGCTTGACAGTTTTCCACCTTATTCAATGTCATGCATTTCAAAATTGATTTGTTAGGCTTTGTGAAAAATCTGTTGGAATCTGTACACGCTGAGACATCTTTTGAGCAAAATTGATTTCACCTCCAACAGACATCTTAACTAATTCCTCTTTTGTGTTGTGTCTACATGGCTGGTAAAGTTAAAGTGAAAAATGACAAACTGATTTGCATATTTGAGCCAAACAATCTCCTATTGTATATTTTCCCCAACTTGAAGAATATCTGAAGTAACCTTGGGACTTTTTTTTTTTAACTCTTTCGGGAAATTGAAATTTCAAATTATGAAACAATAAAATAGAAATTTACACAGTACAACTGAGTTGCCTCCAGGAGTCAGCACACTTTCTCTGCTCCATCTCTTAGAGGAACAATAGGGATGAAGATTTTAGTGGAGATATTATGACCAATTATGTAGTTAGTAAGTCTCTTGAAGTGTCACCTATAGTTTGGGGGTTGTTTCCTACTGCTACTATAGAACAATGAGGCCTTCCTACTGCGAGTTCACCCAAAGCCTGAAAAGGGTCTCTATTTAAAAAATAGCATGTGGTTCTTTGTTTTCCTACACCCACTTAGTTGAATTTCCCAATTATTGTGTGTATTATGGAAAATTTCTGGGTTTTCTCTGCTTTACTCATCAAAATGTTATTTATAGAGTTAATTTAGAACTATCAGATGCCCAGAGAAGCTATTTTCAGCTCTATTTTACAGAAGAGTCAGAAGTTTCATGTAGTTAAGTGTAAATGGAATTAACTACTCAAAATGTAAGAGTCTAATTTGAAACACAGATCCTCCAAGTTATGAATATGTTCCAAGATTGGCACAACATATGATCACATCTCTAAAGATTGCCATTTATACTCCAACACATGTAGAGATGACTCAATGCCTTTTTAGGCTGGTAGCTAACAAATGGCTTTAGGTTAGGACATTTTGAATGAGTTCAATTTTATCATGAGCTTACTCATTGTACTGGTATTGGTACATTCAATATACTACAGAACTTTCTGTCCTTTTCGTATGCAAACTAGAGGGACATGGCCATGGACTAGAAAGGCAGAATTTAGTGATACAGATTAGCATGTTAGAATAAATACTTGGAGCACTACAGTAATTTCAGCCACCATTTATTTAGCCATTACGTAGTGTTAGGTGCTATGCTAGGCATATTATTAATAACTAGCTAGTATTTATAAATGGCTTATTCTGGACCAGACACTATGCCAAACAGTTTGCAGGCATTTTCTCTATTAATCCTTACAATATAAACATGGATTAGCTGAATTTGCAGGTGAAGAAACTGAGAAAAAAAAAAAGTAATCTTCCAGTAACGTGGTTAGTAAAATCTGGAAACTGCAGGAATTAATTCTTTAGTGTGTCAAGCCACTTGTTTTCTCCTTGACGATCTCTGGAGTATGCTTTTTATTCCTGAAAGATGAAACTGCTCCCTTCTTATCTTAGAATGTTCCAGCTGCTGTAACAGAATGCCACGGGCATTTACACAACACGAACTTCTTTCAGAGTCCTGGGGGCTGGAAGTCTGAAATCAAGGTGCCTGCATGGTTGGGTGAAGGCTCTCTTGTGGCTCTCAAACTTCTTGTTGCCATGTGGTGGAAAGGGCCATGCATCTCTCTGGAGCCTGTTGTGTGAGGTACCAACCCCACTCATGATGGTTCCACCCTCGTGACTTAAGCACTTCCCAAAGTCCCCACCTCCTCATACCATTACCCTTAGGGGTTAGGATTTCAATACACTAATTTCGTGAAGAGTCGGGTGTTCAGACCATCCCTTTTATGCCCTGATCACCTTTATCTTTAGACTACAGAATTCTTCCTCTTCCTCTCCCCCTCCTCTTCCTTCCCTTCGTCATCGTCTTCTTCTTCTTTTTCTTCTTCTTCTTTTTCTTCTTCGTCGTCTTCTTCTTCTTCTTCTTCTTCTTCTTCTTCTTCTTCTTCTTCATCTTCTTCTTCTTCTTCTTCTTCTTCTTCTTCTTTCTCCTCCTCTTCCTCCTGCTTCTCCTTCTCCTCCTTCTTCTTGTTTTTTGTCATCGTCATCATCGTCTTCTTCTTCTTCTAAGATTTTATTTATTTAAGAGAGAGAGAGAACACACGTGCACACAGGCAGGAGCAGAGGGACCTGGAGGGAGGGGCAGAGTGAGAGAGAGAGAAGCAGACTCCCTGCTGAGCAGGGAGCCTGTTGTGGGACTTGATCTCAGGACCTTAAGATCAGACTCTTAACCAACGGAGCCACCCAGGTGCCCCAGGCTACAAAACTCTTGACGCGCAGAGACTAGTACTTGAGATCTAACAAGGGCCATGAAAACAGATATGATGCCATTCTTTAAGCTTTAAGTAGAATTAGTCCAAATTTCCTCACAAAGTTCTCAATTCTTTCTGGGGATTCTGGGAGTGAGGATCTATTACTTATCTATTATAGCGTAACAAATTTCCCTAAAACTTAGGGGCTTAAAATAATAACACTTATTTCTTATGGTTTCTTTGAGTCAGGATGTGGCAGAGATGGCTGGCTTCTGCCACACAATGTCTGGGCTTTAAGCTAGAAAACTTGAAGAATGAGAATGGGAATCACTGGAGGCTTGTTTGCCCATATTTTTAGGAGTTGAAACTGAGATGGTTGGTTAGAATATATACACATGGCCTTTCCATAATTATATGCCTGGGCTTCCTCACATATGGAGGTGTGGTTCCAAGAGCAGGCATCCCGAGGGAAAGCAAGAGCAGGTGGAAGCCACATTCTCATCTTGGACCCTAGCCTCCGAAGTCCTATAGCATGCCTTTCACTCTGTTTATTGGTTGAGGCACTTATGAGGCACCCCCGGGTTCAGGGAGAAGGATCATAGACTCTCTCCGTGATGGAGATGCATCAGTGTCACATTGTTAAAAAACAAAAACAAACAAACAAAAAAATCGCAGGGTTTGGGGAATATACTGGTGTGGCCTTCTTGGCAAAGGAAAGGTTCCTACAGGAAATGATAGTGAGGAAGTGAAAAGTTTTCCATCACTGATGCCCCTTAGCTCCTGCTTTTCCTGAGTGAGTTCCATGAATGAACTGTCTGTTTTATGTGCTATCTCCCTATTCTCTATCACTTAGAAGACTCCAAGTCCGGCCTCCTTCCATGATTTACACACACAAGGAAGGACCCTCCCTACTAAACAAACACTCACAAAGAAAAGCACTCATTAAAGTTTTTTCTGTGTAGCTGACTTGACTGAGGTTTGCAGCAATGGATGGGATTTACACGGTGGCCAAAGAAATCACTTAAAAATAGAATATCGGAAACCCTTAATTTGAAAAGCTCTATGGACCCTTCCTGTGTCCAGGGGCTTTCCTCTCTCCCTGTTGCCCTGTTTCCTTGTCTGCCTCTTCTCTCTCTCTCGGGAGTAAAAACTTTAAATACCTTCCATTTTTTTATAAAAAGTAATTCTTCTTGGCTGCACTGAATCTCCATACCCCACACTCAGCAGATGGGCTTTCTTTGTCTGAGCAAAGCCCCGAGAATGTAACCTGCTAAACCATGTAACCTGCTAAACCACACAGGCCGCCTAAACTTCCGCCTCACCCCATCTCCCTCCTCCCCTTCTTGCTGCAAGGGGGAAGGAGCAGTGAAGAGAATTAGTCCTGGCGGGATGAATTACCCCCTCTCCCCACCCCTGTCTTCTCCATGGAAAAGGCAGAAGTTGCCACATTCGGTTGTGGTTTTAAATAACATCCCCCCCACCCCCACCCCCAGCATTGCACTAGCATGCCTTGAACGGCAGCCAGCACTATCCACTGAAGTTTTCCATCTCTGATTTCCAAAACATTCAGGGAAAGCTTCAGCCTCAGATGTTATAAATATGCCTTAAGAACAGAGCTTCCGAGGCAAAAATCACCATTCAATGGAGAGAGCCTCCGAGTCTCCATTAAAATCTAAATCAAGTAGGTAAACCCCACCGTTGTCTTCTCTCCTGTAGCCCCATTCCAAAGCCCATCCCTAAATCTTATCAATTTTCAGAACTAGATTGACTCTGGAGAAGCCTTTATGGAAACATGCAAATATGACGGAGAGGCTGTCTGCCTAGTCCCTAAATAGGCAGAGTCGGGAAGAATATTGCTTCCCACATGGCAGCTATAATACAAACTGTAACTATTTTTGCCACAGTCATGTCTTCACTGTTCCCCCAGTCCTCTTCTCAGCAAGTGTGCCCCGGGCTAGCTCCTCTCCACTCCCATGGCCCCGCCGACGGGAGGGCGCCCTGGGATCCCACACACCTGACCACAGCTGAATGGACTATGGTGCCCACTGGCTCAGAGTAATCCAGTCCCATGGTGGGACAGGACTGAAAGACGGGAGCTAGAAGAGCCTGAACAAAGCAGCGCACACCTGTCAGCTGAGGCAGAAGCACAAAGTAGATGCTGAGAGATTTGACAAATACGCAATTGATTTGGCTTCCAGAATTGGAGAATGAAATCTAGTTCGCCAAAGCCAACTAGTTCTTGCTTCCAGGTCCTTGAGATCTGGTTACTCCTCTTGCCCCCAGGGCTGGCGGAGAGATTCCCAACAATGAAACAACAAGCTGACTCCATTTCTTCCAACTACTCCACAACCAAACAAACAGAGATGATTCTACATACCAAACGTGAGAAGGAAAATGGCAAGCTATTTCTATTTTCATTAATTTATCTACCTACCATTTTCTGGGCATCTATGCTGTAAGCAATGAAGAATTTTAAATCAAGGAGTTTCTCTACAGTGTAACTGATGTTCCTCCTTGATACTCTAGGACCATTAAAAGGATAAAACATACTTTAATACTGAATGAGATGTTGCCATCTTGAACTTACCTGAGATAATCAAAGAGCTGTCTCGAGAAATAATATGCCATTGAAGTATCTTTGCATTTTTTAACACTTGAATAGTGAACTTTGAGGGGGCTTCATCACAGGGCTTTGCAAAATGCCAACGAATATGCTACTTGTCAGGGTTGGTTTTGTTTTGTTTTTTTTTTCCTTCCCAAGAGATCTCTATCTGCTCCCTAGGATGAGTGTCACAGCAAAAGAAACAGGCAAACAAAAACAAACTCATAAGGCATTTCTAAGCAATGTGTGCCCGTTTCAAGAAATGGGGTCAAACGCATCAGCAAATTAAGATATGTAACGGATTGTGGAAAAAGCCTAAATCACAATGAAATAAGTAAGGAGTTGGACTCTGCATGCGTAATTCTTTACAGGAGGAGTTCATCGGAATTCTGACTGGTGGCAAGCCACGTACTGCACTAACAGGGTAGGGTTTGGAGGAAAGGAAGTGTGGGCCACACTCAACTATTGAGCAAGCTGCTTATACTCATTGAGCCTGTTTCCTCATTTGTAGGAGGAGGATAACAGCATCATTGCTGCAGCAGGATGCTGTGAGGATTTAACGACAGAGTGTACCTGAAGCCCTCGTGCACGCGCACTGATGTGTTCACTAAGCCTCCTGCTTCTCGTTCCATAGTACTTACTGTTCTCTTCATGGTTACACATGCATCTGGAAATTCTGGTGCAATTTTCCTGGTATGTGAAGAGCCTGATGTGCTGGTTGGAGATTGGAACCCAACTTGATTCTCCTCACCAAGACCACTCTAATTACTGGGCCCTGTGTGTGTGTGTGTGTGTGTGTCCGCGTGCGCATGCGTGTGAAATTGATCTGTACTAAATCCCGTGGTTTCCGCCATCAGGCTTCAGTTTCTTTGGCTTTCTTTGGCTTTAGTTACCTTGATTCACCAGCAAAACAGAGAAGCTATTTTGATGTTTTGCTGTTTAACCTTTAAAGTTACCAGCCAGACAGATTCCCAGAACCTCCCCTTCCTCCCCTCTTTATCGCAATCATCGGCTCCTTCACAAGACAACTGGGCTTAGATGGGAAAAAGTGACCCAACCCTCTGAAAGAATATTATCGGAACCTTGCCATATTGAAATCATGCTCTTGACAAATTCCGTTTTCTTCCTCCACATCTACAACATCTGGAACTTTGACAGTCTTAAATCACATACTTTGCCATCGAAGTTTTTATTTTTTCTTTCTTAGAGAAACTCAAAGTAATATGAGTTTATTTATTTATTTGACTGAGAGAGAGAGAGAGAGCATAAGCAGGGGGAGTGGCAGGCAGAGGGAGGGGAGAAGCAGGCTCTCCACAGAGCAGGGGGTCCCAGGACCCTGGGATCATGACCTGAGCTGAAGGCAGAGGCTTAATCAACTGAGCCACCCAGGTGCCTCATTTCTTAGTTAACATATAACCATACTGAAGCATCCCTGCATTTATTCCGAAGTGTTCCAGCTCTCCATACTCTCGCTACTCTGTCTAGAAATTTCTGTGTTCCCATACACATAGTATATAATTCACGTTGTACAATTGGTCATACCGTTAGAAGTGAGCTACCAGATCCCTCTCCAATCACTATTTGTTTTTTGTGATAAATATATATTTCTAAAAAAAAAACAACATGTAGCATACGTAAACATTCTCATCTAGGATTCCTTGAGAAAGTTAAGCTCTAGTACCTGAAGGTATCCATGCCATGTAACAAAGTAAGATTTCTCCTAGGCATCAGGGAGTGTTAGGTACTATACTTGGGAGAGCTGAGGAAATAGTTATAAATAATCCTGTGTGTGCAGTGGTTCAGATGAGAAACTCAAGTTGGGATATGCCTTCACTTAATACTCTAGACTACAGGTTCTCCACAGGGGTACAAATAGATCCACTCTCCTCCTACTACTCATCCTCATCTTTTTCCTTATTCTTCCTCTTTACTTTTTTTTTTATCGAAGTTAAGTCAGAAAGTGTGTGGAGTGCATCAATCTTAAGTGTACAGGGGGAAAATTTTATATATGTATATGTTCCTGTAACCACCATTCAGATCAATGTATAGAACATTCCATCACTTCAGAATGCTCCCCCATGCCATCAGAAACAAACCTCTAGTCTAACTTCTGTCATTGCACTTAGTTTTGCCTGTTTTGAAACTTCATATACATGAAACCATATCTGTATCTCCCTTCTTTCCTTCAACAAGTCAGAGAGATTTTCCATGTTGTTGCATTTCCATTTATTTTTATTGCTGAGTATTATACTATTGTATGAGTAGATCACTGTTGACTCATTCTCCTGTTGATGGACATCTGGATTGTTTTTATTTGGGGGTTGTTTTGATTAAAGCTGCTATGGCCAGACTTGGGCATATCTTTTTAGTGGATATAGGTATTCATTTCTCTTGGGTCTCTATCTGTGTGCCGACTGGGTCATGAGATCGGCTTTTGTTTTGCTTTGGGAAACACTGCCAAACAGTTTTCCCAAATGGTTATTCCAATTTTGCTCATTCTTTTTAACAGCTGCATAGTATTAAGTGGATTTTACCATGATTTGTTTAACTAGCCCACTAATAATAGACATACATGTAAGTTGTTTCCAAACACTTGTTATCACAAAATATGTCCCACATAGTATCCTTTTACAGAGATCACTTTGTAGATATACAGGTTTATCTTTGGAAAAAAGTTTAAGAAGTAAAGGTGCTGGACTGAGAGATATGTGCATTTTTAACTTTAGTACATATGAGTAAATGGTCTCCAAAACGTTTCAACTAGCATGGGCCCCTCCTGGCAGTATTTAACACTGTCTCACGTCATGTTCATGACCACAGTAAATCAGCACATGTTTTGAACTTGTCTGTCCAATAGGCTTAAATCATGTTTCTTTGTAATTTTAATCTGAAAGTCTCTTACTACAAGTGAGTATCTTTCCAAAATTTAAAAGCATTCTTATTTCCTTTTCTGGGATTTCTCTTTTAATATTACCTAATCCATTATTCTTTTTTTAAAAAAAGATTTTATTTATTTATTTGACAGAGAGAGAGAGAGAGAGAGAGATCACAAGTAAGCAGAGAGGCAGGCAGAGAGAGAGGGAGAAGCAGGCTCCCTGCTGAGCAGAGAGCTCAATGCTGGGCTCTATCCCAGGACCCTGAAATCATGGCCTGAGCTGAAGGCAGAGGCTTAACCCACTGAGCCACCGGGGCGCCCCTACCTAATCCATTATTCTATTGAGTTGTTGGTCCTTTATTGATTTAGGGGAGCTCTTCTGATAATAAAGAAGTTAGACCTTTATGAGAATATTTTCCTTCAGACAGTTGCTTGTTTTCTCTCACGGTTAATAACTGACAGAATGATTTGGGATATTTCCTTTCCATCAGGTTTCCAAAGCGTATTTTACAAAGCTCTTGTCTTCTCTTTCTTCCACCACCCACAGGATGGGTCTTGATCATTATTCATCAATAAAAATAATTTATGCCATAAATTCATTCTCTGGATTATTAAAAATAATCTTGCCCTAAGGCACGCTCCAGAGAATTAAAAGAAAGCCTCCATATAAAGAAAGTGATTGACAGACACACAGAACCTAAGTGTGGCTGCTATCTTAGTTTTTTCAAGAACACAAAAGGCAAATTGCACTCTTAGTAATATTCTGTGTTAGAGTCATTTGTTTAGTTTTGAAAAGTTTTATGTGTGGTAACTAGAGGGCTCACGCTACCCTAGGGAGGCCAACAAGTCACAGAGGGAAGGAAAGGTACTTCACACTGCTCCCAACTTAGACTGCCACATCAAATGCCTCCCAGATGAGGACTGGTATAGAGAGAGACTTAAGGTGCAATCATTGAGATGCTTAAAGCTATTGGTCTTTATTGATCTCATTCTTCAGGAAGATTTCTCCTCACCCACTGACCCCTTATAAAAACCCTCTTAATGATAGAGAGCAAACTGAGGGTTGACGAAGGGAGGTGGGTGGGCATGGGCTAGATGGTGATGGCCATTGAGGAGGGCACTTCTTATGATGAGCCCTGGGTATTTTATGTAAACAACGAACCACTGGATTCTACTCCTGAAACTGATCTGCACAGTATGTTAACGAAGTAGAATTTAAATAAAACTTTGGAGGAAAATAATTTTTAAAAATCATCATGTTAAGTGGGTAGGAGAAGAATCAATGAAACAAGATGGGATTGGGAGGGAGACAAACTATAAGTGACTCCTAATCTCACAAAACAAACTGAGGGTTGCTGGGCGGAGGGGTGTTGGGAGAAGGGGGGTGGTGTTATGGACATTGGGGAGGGTATGTGCTTTGGTGAGTGCTGTGAAGTGTGTAAACCTGGTGATTCACAGACCTGTCCCCCTGGGGATAAAAATATATGTTTATAAAAAATAAAAAATTTAAAAAAAAGATTAAAAAAAATCATCATGTTATAGCCTGACACTTACTCATTTTCTCCTCTATCAGATTCTCTGCAGCTGGGGACCATTTATTGTTTGTATCTGTTTTCCATTGACGCCATAACAAATTATCATAAATTTAGCAGTTAAAACAACAACCTTTTTTTTTTTTTAATCTCAAATTTCTGCAGGCTAGAAGTCCAGGTATCACCACTCGGCTAAATCCTCTACTTAGAGTCATGTACTACAGAAATTGGGGTGTGAGCAGTGTGGGATCCTTTCTAGAAGCTCTGGGGGTGAATCCATCTCCCAGCTGTTCTGGCGGTTGGCGGATTCGCTTCTTTGAGATCACAGAGTTGAGGCCTCCCTTTCCTTGCTGGCTGCTAGCCAGGTGCTCTCTCAGCTCCTTGAGACACCTGCACTCCTGTCTAATTGCCCCTCCAGCTTCAAGCCCATCATAGTGCATTGACTCGTCACATTTTGAATCTCTCAGAGTGCCCCTTCTTTGGCCTCTCTTTTTGCTGCAGCTGGAAGAGGTTCTCTGCCCATGTGATTAGGTGGCACAGCTGAAAAATCCAGGGTAATCTTCCTCTTTTAGGGTCTATAACTTTAATTCCATCTGCCAAGTCCCTTTTACCATGTAAGGTTATCTATTCAGAGGTGGTGAGGATAGGACAGAGACATCTTTGGGGAACCACTAATCTGTCCGTTGGTTTATTCTTTTCCTCCCTCCCTCCGCCCCTCTACCGCCCCATCTCTCTCTTATCCAAAGCTCTAGCACAATGCTGGGCATGTAACATAAGGAGAACTAAGGGAATACTGGTTAGTTGATTGGTGTTTCCAGAGCTCTTCATCTTGAGGCTTCAGTCTAAATTCTGGGAATATGTATTGAATCAAAATTTGTCAGGTGCTTATTAACTCCTGGAAAAACAGAGTAGAAAAAAACCACAAGGGGCTTTTTGTGACCTTTTCCCTACAACTGGAGTTGAAGGGCCTGCCTGGTGCGGGAGTGTGGTCCTGTGTCTTAGGGTCTAAGCTCACCTTCAGGATTGCCCTAAGTGCTTAGAGGTTGCTATGCTATTCAGGGCTCTGTGACCATTAAGAATATTAAGAATATTAAGGACTCTGTAGAAAGCAACATATTTTGAACAAAGAACTATCCCAAGGAAGAACTTTAGATCATTTAAACCCTTAGCTTTGGTTCTGGGTCCTCTTGGTAGAGAGAAAAGAGACATCTTGGCATGTCTCTTTTGTTGATCACCTTCTACCCGGAGGCAAATTCTTAGTGATGTTGGTTGGACAATGGAAAAAGATGGGTTCTCACCCTTTCCCAATAAAGTTCACTGAAGACATTCTCACTGTTAAATATTCTCAGTGAAAGAACCAGTCATTTCCAAATTTCTTGAGCAAAGAACTTTTGACTAGTATTTCAGCTCCCACTTCTTGATTTCAATGAAATAAAAATAAGGCGTCATTCCTATTTTTTTGCATCAGTCAAGGACTAATGAACAACCTCTAAATACAATTTATTACATTTGTTTTAGAGAGTTACATAGTTATTAGAGTCTTTATGTATGTTTATAATTCTGTCTCTTCTACTAAGCTGCTCCTTCCTTAAGCAAAGATTTCGTGTTTAATCCAGGAACATAGTACAGTGCTGGACCTATGGTAGCTCTCTAAATTGTTTTTCAAACAAACAAAGGCTCAGAGAATTGAGGGAAAGTTATGTGCACTGTAACTTGCCTGCCTTACTGTCTGTTGTAACCTCAACTGAGGACATATAGATGATGTATGAACATAACAGTTAAAAGTGTGTTTATATATAGTAAAATTTTGGAATTATCAATACTGTGTTGACTTTAGTTGAATATAGATGAACAGGGAACCTAAAATAGATCATCTGAATATCATCGTTCTGCTATTTAAGAAAAACCAAGCAGCAGTAACCATTAGTAACAAGGTAACATTACCTAAACTGCAATGCTCTGAAATGCAGCATCATTTATGTTAGGTCTCTTGATTAATAACATGTAATAAGGAAAATTCATGAAAAGGAACATTTCAGGAAAATGACATCTTTCAGAGGCTGAATCTAAGGCGATTCAGCCTTATGTTGTTCTCTAGGGGAAACATCCAGCCCCCCGGTCAAAGGCTGAGATTACAGTTCCCGTAAAGAACCAGAGATGCCTGTGGTCTCGTGTTTGGTGCGAAGCTGGAAGAGATGACTTGATTGTGTAATACTGAGGCTTTTCACCTTTTCCTTGATGTGGGGCTGGACTAGGTAGGCTCACCTCCGTCCAGCACCTCTGATCGTTTATCAGGAGTGCAAAGAGAGAGACTCTTGACCAAATAGAGTGTGATTGAGATGATAATTTTCCAAGTCATCACAGTTTGAGGGTAACTAGAGGAATGCGTTTAAGTAGGAGACGCCATTTGTCAATTTTCACACAAAAATTCAATTCCAAGCTTTCAAGTCATGGGAATTTTTACAACGTTAGAACCAGAAGGGATTTGGAGAACATTCTAGTCCAACCTCCTCGTCTCACAGATCTTGGAATACCTCATAATTCCATTTCCTCTGAAACTTTTCCTGATGGTGGCAGTTTACAGTGGCATTCATAGCTAAGCTATTGTAACAGCAGATAGATATTTTTAAATCATTCTAAAATCATAGTTCTTTTGCTTCAATTATTTAGCCAATACTGAAGTCATGCTGCAGGTTCTTAGGGACTTTGGTGTAATTTTTGGTTTATGTTAGGAGGATAGGGAAATACTAAATTTTGATGGCACAATAAAACCCCGCCTCTAAATTTTCCATTGGCAGATAGAGATATACAAAGAACATAAATATTCAGTTGTGTGTGTGTGTGTGTGTGTAAAACATATATGTGTAAAAGAGTAAGAAGCTTCTGGTCAGTCAGTCCTGCTTTGAAATCCTGTCTCTGTCATTTACTAACTGTGTGTGAGTGTGGGTGGGCAAATTATTTACTCAGTAATCCCATATCTGTTAAACTGTATTAAAATCTGTTCAAATGAGTTAAAGAATGTTTAACTCGAAGAATTTGGTGAAATTTAAGGGAAGCACAGGTGAATGTGCTTAACACGGCGCCCCTGAGAACACATGGCTGCTCCTCTTGGGACTTGGGTCTACTCCTCCTATACCTTTACCTACCACTTAAATGCAGTCCGCATCATTTCATTGTTTCTAAGTGAACTATCGGTGCTGTTCTCCTAACAGCTGTAGGAAAAGAAAAAAAAAAAGGATATTAACAAAGATGAGAGATAGAAGTTTGAGCACTTTTTCTTCTTCAGGTGAAACCCAAATCTTCTATGCTTAAAGTTCCTTTCCTAGGAGAAAATATGGTTTTGTCTGTGAGAGTTGGAGAATACTTTGAAAGAACTCATTCAAGTCAAGCTCTAGTGCTTGTTTCCCTGCTTGCCCATCGGGGCATCGGGAATAACTCATTATCTCATTCATTCATTATCTCATTCATAATCCATTATCTCATTCATTCATTATCTCAAATTCATTAACTCAAATCAAACTTGAGTTTTGGTGTGGTTAAGGATTCAAAAAAAAATCATTTTAATGCCTCAAATAAATTCTGAAGAGCTGTCTTTATAAACTGAAAAGAGAAACTACAGTTTGTTTAGATAACTCTCTGCAAATTCTGTGCATCTTGGAAATTACCTATTGATGATTTATTAAACACTTAGTAAAACTTCACTATCTTGAACTGACTAGCCACTTTAAACTCTATTTTAAAGGGAAACACGTATTCTTTAATATTTATACACTAAACAGATGTTCTACCCACTGTGTCAAACATCAGGGGTCTGAAAATCAAAAGTAATGGTCCCCAAAGTCTGGTGATACAATGAAAGGCTTAACATGCAAAGGGGCATGTGCCAAACCAGAATTCCTGCCTTTGTGATCTCATCTTCATTACTCTTTTCTGTTGTTCATTACTCTCCAGCCATATTATCTCAATCACACTCTATCTATGCCTTTTTTTTTCTCTTTGTTCAAGTTTTTATTTAAATTCTACTTAGTTAACATAGTGTGATACTGGTTTCAGGAGTAGAGTTGAGTGATTCATCAGTTCATATAACACCTAGCGCTCCTCACAACAGTGCCTTCCTTAATGCCCATCACTCATTTAGCCCATCACCCCTACCTCACCCCCCTCCTCCAGCAGCCCTCAGTTTGTTCTCTAGAGTTAAGAGTCTCTTATGGTTTGCCTCCCACTCCTTTTTTTTTTTTTAACCCCTTCCTCCATGTTCATCTGTTTTGTTTCTTAATTTCCACCTATGCGTGAAATCATATGGGATTTGTCTTTTTCTGACTTACTTCACTTAGCATAATACCCTCTATTTCCATCCACATTGTTGCAAATGGCAAGATTCCATTCTTTCTGATGGCTGAGTAATATTCCTGTGCCTGTAGGTATGTATGTATGTATGTACATACCACATCTTCTTGATCCATTCATCAGTCAATGGACATCTGGGCTCTTTCCATAATTTGGCTATTGTAGAAAATGCTTCTATAAACATTGGGGTGAATGTGTCCCTTCAAATCAGTATTTTTGTATCCTAAGGATAAATACTTAAAAGTGCAATTGCTGAGTCGTAAGGTAGCTCTATTTTTAACTTCTTGAGGAACCTCCACACTGTTTTCCAGAGTGGCTGCACCAGCTTGCATTCCCACCAACACTGTAAGAGGGTTCTCCTTTCTCCACATTCTCACTAACATCTGTCATTTCCTGTGTTGTTAATTTTAGCCATTCTGACAGCTGTGAGGTGATACCTTGTTGTAGTTTGATTTGCATTTCCCTGATGATAAGTGATGGGGAGCATCTTTTCATGTGTCTGTTAGCCATCTCTATGTCTTCTTTGGAAAAATGTCTATTCATGTCTTGTGCCCATTTCTTAACTGGATTTTTTGTTTTTTGGATGCTGAGCTTGATAAGCTCTTTATAGATTTTGGATAGTAACCCTTTATCATATATGTCATTTGCAAATAACTTCTATTCCTTGCTTCTCCTATGCCTTTTAGTTTTGTTGATTGTTTCCTTCACTGTGCAGAAGCTTTTTATTTTGATAAAGTCCCAAAAGTTCATCTTTTGGGGGCAGCTGGGTGGGTCAGTGGGTTAAAGCCTCTGCCTTCAGCTCAGGTCATGATCTCAGGGTCCTGGGATCAAGCCCTGTATTGGGCTCTCTGCTCGGTGGGGAGCCTGCTTCCCCCTCTCTCTCTCTCTGCCTGCCTCTCTGCCTGTTTGTGAACTCTGTCTGTCAAATAAATATATAAAATCTTTTAAAAAAAAAAAGTTCATCTTCATTTTAGTTTTCCTTGCCCCCAGAAATGTGTCTTCTTATGCCTTCAATACTCCATAGATTCATGCCACAGTACCTTTGCCCTTGCTTTCCTCCCCTCTGATAGAACGCTTACCCCCCATATCTTTCAGCTGCTGGCTCTGGCTCATTTTGCAGGTCTTATCTCAAGTATCAGCTCAAGAAGCCCACCCCCAATACCCTTTCTCCCACCTTACCCCCAAGCCATTCTTTGCCACATCGTTTAAGACATTGTTTTTTTTTTTTTTAATCTTAAAATGCCTTGCTTGCTAACTTATTTGTATTATGAATTGTGACTGTAGAATTAAATTCCATTAGGACAGTGCCAGTGTCTGTCTTGTTCACTGTTCTATTTCCAGTGCTAAGCTTTTTCCTCTGTGCATAATGAGCAGATGCTCAACAAAGACTTAATGAATCGAATGAATGGTGTCACTAGGCGTAATGGGTCATCAGGGAAGCTTCACAAAAGCGGTAATGTTTGACTTGAGGCTGAAGGATGCTGTTTAAAGTATAGGCTTAACACCAACCAGAGATGATCGGAAGAGTGAGTTGAGGAAGGTTTCCACCTGATGTGAGTGAGCACATGGAAGCATGACCATTTGTGAAAACAGAGAGCAGAAGATATTCCCAGACTTCCAAGAAAGTAACTTCAGTTTGGGGTAACATGAGTTTCTGATGCCTGCAGGACACACAGATATCAAAGTGCCAGGGACACTAAGTCAAGGGAGGCTAACACGTCTGTGTTGAAGACAGAGATTTCTGCTACTTTTTACCTTGAAAAGCCACTAGCAGAGTTGCCATTTAACTACTCCAAAGCATGGGTCTTTTAGGATTACTTTAATAAGTAAGTTCTGTTTTGTTTTGTTTTTTTTTTTTGTAATTTACAGCACATTTTGTGAAAATTACTGAAAAGGTGCTGAAGCTCCACTCTAAAACATAAAGCTAGACTTTTAAAAGCTTGAACCGTCCTTATCTCATTAATTTATCCTGTAAAATCTTCCTTTTCATATATGTTGCAGAAATACAGTTCTGTCTCCTCTCGGGTCAGCCTAACTCGAGTTGAAACATCAAAATTCTTGACTGTTTGGATTCCCAAGGATGTATTTATATATCGCCAGTGGAGGCTTTGTTCATCTGTATCCTTAACTCCCTAGGATAGGAGAGATGCTGAAGTAAATTGCAATTTATGAAAAGTGGACAAAACGAATTCAGGACATGTAAGACTGTAAAACTGTACATTTGTTGGCAGAAGGAATGAAAAATTTTCTGAACTTAGCAACCAGTGAAGAGTTACCACCCAGAGGATTTATGTCAGAAAGAAATGTTCTCCCCTTGTCATACTGTTCCAGGAACAAGCACTTTCCCACTGCTTTTCCTGGACCTTTGGCCCCTGTCTCCCACCTGAGCTGAAAGGGCACCTAATTCCATGGGAGAGAAATCAAGGGACTAGTCATTTGAACTTGAGTTTGTGAGGAGGAACCAACAGAACTCCGGGGGGATGAAAGGAGGAAGAGAGGGTGAGGCAGAGGGAGAAGAGAGGGAGAAGGCCTAGTAGATGATGGTGGAGGAAGACCCAAGAGGAGAGGTTTCCAGGTATCTCCTGGGTGGAGTCAGTATGTGGGAGGATAACATGGCACTGCCTTGCACGGTCCCCTCTACACCTGTGGTCTTGATTATCTGCTTGAAGGGTTCTCTCTCTAGTGAGGAGCTGACGTGTTTTACCCTGTCAGCTCATCAGAGCACAGCTGAGGGATCATAGCTGGATGCTTTAAGTCACGGACCTTTTGGCACAAAACGAAGGCAAGTCCATGAAGATGAAAACCTGGCCATTTTTCTTGGAACTGTCCTGATTTCAGCTTCTTAAAGTACACATTCTCAGAATTCTCAGGGAAGTCTCGTGGGCCTTCCTAATCACGGAGTCAAATTCTCACTACTTTATCATGATGCCTTTGAGGATCAACAAAAATAAAACTCGACACTATTTTGAAGAAACAATTAGGACACATTTTCCAACTCCAGCAAGGTGTTTAATTTAGAACGAAAGGGTTACATACAAGGCCAAAGCCGAGGTAAACCTGAAGTTATGAAATCTATATGCTTTCAAAAGGAACTGTAAGCACAGTTGCGTGTGTAAGTGAGTACATGTGGAGCGGGAAAAGAGAATCTGGGTTTTTCGGTGTTTTCGGACGGTATATCATGACCAGTATTTGGCGGTGTAACTGGTATATAGTGTCACTCAAAACCACTTATAAAAGAAGTTGATCACCTCAGAGGATCACAAGCTGTTTTAGGGAAAGTTTGGGTGATTTTTTTTTTTTTTTTAATAAACTCGTCTGCCTGAAGGACCATCTCATTTCTGTAAACTGTCAGAATGGATGGTGTAGAAGGAAGATGAGTCTGTGAGAAAGTCAGAGAAGCCAGAGAGTATAGCCAAGAATTAGGGGAAGTCAGAGAGGGACAGGCTAACCAGTGGCCACCGGATCTATATATATTTTGTAGACTTCAGTGCACAGCAGGGGGCTGAGAACATGGTGGAGAAGAGAATGGGTTCTGGAGTCAGACTTCTGGGTTCAAGTCCCAGCTCTACTACTGACGTCATGCTGAGCGCTTGGAGGGCGTAACCTCCCTCTGCCTCAGTTATTCATCTGTGAGGTGAGGATGTCACAGAATCGGTACAAGGAGTCCATGAGGTAACTGCCTGCACATGGCCAGTGCTTGTTGCAAATGCTAGTCTTGGGGCAATGGAGGCCCTTTGGCAAAAAGTAATGCAGTGCAGTCATGACTTAGACAGTCTAATCCGTGTTCACTAACTCAGCTGTGATCCTAAAGGGCTCCCTTTGTTTTTCTCCCTTTCCCCCATCATAAATATATGTATGTATGTGTGCGTGTGTAAAAAGTACAACAAACATGTGTGATATTATTAGTTAAACCCAAATACTTTTGTTATTCTTTACATCTGTATTTCTATGAATTCCAGGGAAATCTGATATCTGAAGCTTCTGGCTAGGTCTTCTTGTGTATCTCCACAAGGAGAAGAGGTAAGTTACCCCAACTTCTGAGAAGAAGAAAAAACTCATTCTGAAGACAAAGAGCCTTGTCTTGCAATCAGCTATTTCTTCCTTCAGTGTCAGCCCCTCCTTCCCTCTCCACTGAGTGGTCAGGTGGGAAGGTGCCCCAAATGAGATCCCTGGGCATCTTGGGCTCTCCGGAATCCTAGAGTCTGAGGATGGCAGTAATGGGGACAGAACTTCGCTCAGCTCTCAAGCTGCTCAAGTTAGTTTCAGAATTAGAGTTAGTATGTGTGGAACACTATAAACACAGCACAGTATCGGGGATGTTTAAATCTAAGGACATTTTTTTCTTACTCCACCTCTTGAATGATAAGACAAGCACTACCTTCACATCATGTAATGATATATACTTTGTGAGTCTTTTAGGGTATTAATTCTGCATTTCTCTAGCATTATGGTGAATAAACTCTGATACGTTAATCACTTTTCAAATTCAGAATTTCCCATAGTAAAAAAAACATTCTTTGTTAGGTGTAATTAACTAACACACACATACACACATACAGGGGGCACACCCACTGGAATTTTAAAATAATTTCCTTTTACTTGTTTTGGAACAGCATTAACCACCAGTATTATTTTTAAAGTTTTGCACCACCATTCAGATAACTTTTAAGACAAGCAGAAGGCAAATTTTTAAATGTGTTTCATATGGTCTGTTTTGTAGAGTAGGATAATCTGGATAAATCTTCCTCTGAGGCATTCTTTCCATTTATCTCTTTGTTTCTGCAATAGCTAGCTTGTTCTTCACCTCTAGAAAGGCTAACTTGATTTTTCCAGGGATTTCCAATTATTTCCAGATGTTGGACAAAATATAGGCCTGTGGGTACCATGATTTTCAAAAGTTCCTCACCTCTTACATTTGTCCTTGATCTTTTAAATGCTATGCTCATCACTATGTTTTCTAGAGTGGCATAGGTTATGAGTCATCCTGAATTTGCTTCCACATTCATATTTCATATTTTGCTCAGTTTACACCTATTTTTCCTCCTTTCGTTGTCGGTGTCCCCAGTGTCAGTGACTTGGTTCTTGATGTTTTGTGTTCCTTCCTGAGGCTTACTGAATTTTCAAAGACGGAGGCATTTTCTGAACTTATTCTCAGTGTGGGTTTCTAAGTGGTGAAGGGAGAATCCTCATCTGTGCTGTCTTCACCAGCTGTGTAAATACAGCTGGAAACTTCCAAGTAGACAGGGGCGAGATCATAAATAGGTTTCCTTATGCGTTTCGGAATGCTGTTCTGAGAACCACGGACCCTGAATTTCAGATGAGCCTCCACAACTCCAACTTTCATATACATATTTCACGGGACTTTCTAGATTGGGACAAAGCCTTGTCCTTGGAGAACACATTACTTCTTTAGCTTCCAGATCTTTCTTGGACCTTCCATTTTTATAGTATCCCCAAACTCGTAACAAACAGAAATATTACAGATCTTCTACCCTTCCAGATGTTTGGTGCAAGGAAGGTGCATAAATTTGCTAAGGCTGCCATAGTAAAGTACTACAGACTCGGTGGCTTAAACCAGGGGGATTTATTTTATCACAGCTCTAGAGACTGAGAAAGAAAGAAACTGGCCGATGGCTATCTGCTCCCTATGTCTTCCCATGGGCTTTCCTGTGTGTGACTGTGCCCAAATCTCCTCTTCTTACAGAGACACAAGTCGCAATGGATTAGGACCCACCCTCAAGACCTCATTTACCTTAATTATTTAAAGACCCGATCTCCAAATACAGTCATATTCTGAGGTACTGGGGGTTATCACTTCAACATACAAATTTTGGAGGGGACACCAGTCAACCCATCTTAGGAAGGAGGCACGAGGAAGAGGGAGATGGTGAGAAGACACTTATTCACGACTTGTTGTTGGAACATAGACTATGTGGGTTCTACTCTCAGTAGATATAAAACTGAACTCATTGTCACTCCTCCCTCCTAAATCCATTCTTCTTCCCATATTTTCCATTTTAAGAAGGAACATGAGCAGTCACAAAGCCAGTAATCTGGGATCATTCTAGACTCTTTTCTCCAGCTAATCTCTAGTACTCTATCAAGCCCCCAAGGAACCCTGCAATTCTGCCTCCTTCCCTCTTCTCCTTTCCCATGGGTCATTCAGGATTACTCACCTGGATTACTATAAATAGTCTCCTAATTGATCTCACTTCCTCAGTTCTTCCCCTTCTCTCTACTCAAATGCATCCTCTGAATTGTGCAAAGAATAATCTCTCCAGGGGGGAAAAATCTGTTCATGTCACTTTCAGATTAAATATCATCGATCATTGTATATTGCTTTAAGCATAGAATTTAAATTTCCTAGCTCAAGCATGCAATAAAATTCTTTACTTTCAGTTTGATGGTTGAATTTAGGTCACATGTTTATCTATAGCCCATTATCAGCTCCAAACAATTTAATACACTGATGGGCTAAAACCACCAGGGTGTGTTCTTCAGATTCATGTTCCCTGGAACTTAGGGACTATATGGCAGGGGGGTGAGGGAGTGGGGGGGTTGGGAAGGAGGAAGACTAGGACAAATCAGGGTTTCATTAAGAAAGAGAAGGAGGAAAGAAACAATGGGTGTTAGGCAAGTTACCAGAAATGTCTACTATAGTCTGTTCCTTCATGGAATTTACAGTCTGGTGGTAAAGACAGAAAAATAAAGCCAAGGTTACAGCAGTGTGATAAGGGCAGTGGCAACGCCTGAGCACAAAGACTCCTTTCTAAATCGGGCCAGAGGTTCAAAGCACATTTCCTAAAAGAAGTGGTATATAACCTAAATTTATGAAGCAAGAAACACACTGAGGAAAGGGAAAGGGCCATTCTGGCAGCAGGTACAGCAAGTGAAAAGGTCCAAGAGTCATGCCACAGAGTCACTCACTCGGAAACTGTGCAGCATTGAGACTGAACAGAGGGGATAGGAGATGAGGCTCAGAGAAGATACATTGTATAAGTTTGGTTGTATAAAGTTACTTATAATACCTATTGTTTGAGCCTCTGTAACTTCAACTAAAGGCCAAAGATAGTCTGTAGTTTTACCATAACACAGCACTCTGGTCCTCTGGTGTAAACCCCAGTCGAACAGTAAAGAAGGTTAAATCAGTTCTCAGGGGTCACAGAGCACTGACTCTGACCACTTTACATCCAGCCTTTTGCCCAGAGCCCAAACTCATGGAACTTGTTACCCGAAACGATGAATGACACAGAAGATAAACACAATTGCAAGACTATATATTTGAGATGCATTTGAGTATATGAAGATACATTTGAGAATGAAATACCTAAGGGAGGTTGAAGGAAAAGTCTGCATCTAAAGCCTATTCTCATTTTTTTTAAGATGAATCTTTTTTTTTTTTTTAAGATTTTATTTATTTATTTATTTGACAGGCAGAGATCACAAGTAGGCAGTGAGGCAGGCAGAGAGAGAGAGAGAGGGGGAAGCAGGCTCCCCACTGAGCAGAGAGCCCGATGCGGGGCTCCATCCCAGGACTCTGGGATCATGACCTGAGCCGAAGGCAGAGGCTTAACCCACTAAGCCACCCAGGTGCCCCAAGCATATCCTCTTTTTGACCAAACCGTGGATGGAATGTTCTTTGGCAACCATGCAAAGGACAGAACACAAGGGTCAGCTTCTGACCTAGGATTCTTGCGTTCTGGAATCACCTGGCTATCCCTAGTCACCAAGCAAATTCCTTAGCTCATGATTTACCCCTGCCTCTACCCAAAATGTCACTTTCCTCCTTCTTCAGTTTGCTGGCTTTTCTTCACTCTTTACAAATTCAGCTTAAGCATTGCCTCCTTTAGAAAACTGTCTTTGAGTCCCCTGGTGTGACTGAGAAAGGAACCTCCGACCTCACAGGGCACCCTGTGCCGAGCTCTATCTACAGTTGTCCTTATCACTCTGTGCTGCAGCTTTGGCTTAGGTTGCTTCTCCACCCTCTCGCCCCAGACTGCAGATTCCATGAAGATAAGAATATTGCCCACTTCTTTGCCATCTTTCCTAAGAACACCTTGCTTTTGTTCAGGTCTCTGTCCCTCCTGCACACAGTCCACATGACTCAGGCGAGGCCCCCTCTCCCACCTCAACAAATGGATCTGATTGTTTAAGACAATGGTTCTCAACCAAGGGCAACTTTGCCCCTTCAAGGAACATGTGACAATCTCTGGACATACATTCGGTTGTCACCACCAGGGTTTGCTACTGGCATCCAGTTGGTAGATGCCAGAGATGCTGCTAAACATTCTACAGGAAATAGGACCTCTCCCTTCCTCCGCCCCACACCTTGGCCCCATCAAAAAATCATTCAGGGGTGCCTGGGTGACTCAGGGAGTTAAAGCCTCTGCCTTTGGCTTGGGTCATGATCCCAGGGTCCCCGGATCGAGCCCCACGTCAGGCTCTCTGCTCAGAGGGGAGCTTGCTTCCTCCTCACTCTCTCTCTCTCTCTGCCTGCCTCTCTGCCTACTTGTGATCTCTATTTGTCAAATAATAAATTAAAAATAAATAAATAAATAAATAATCATTGAGCCCCAGAAGTCAACAGCACTGACGTTGAGGCATCCTGTTGGAAGTCAGTGTTGGCGTGACTTTGCTTCACCAATGGTCTAGGGATAAATGTATGCCCTAAGCAATCAAGGAGACTGAATTGGAGGGCTGCTATTCTACGACTTGGAAAGAACTGGATGATGAAGCTAGAAAGTTGGATTGAGGTCACACTGTGGTGAGATCTGAGTGGAAGGCTAAAGTGGGGTTTTTAACCTGTAATGAAGCAGGAGGTGCTGTGATTAGAAAGGTACTTCAGGAGAGTGGGTGTGCCGAACAACCTGCAGGACAGATGGGAGGGGCTGGAGTGTGCTAGCCAGGATTGCAGGAGCTGGCTATCCTCACATCTCCTGAGGTGGCGTGGTGCAAGCTCCTTCATGTCCATAGTGTCTAGTAAAGTCTCCTTTACCCAGAAGGGCTCAAGAATGTTTCTTCGATAGTCAGATTGTAACCATTTTCTGGAACACAGTAAATAGACTATGATTCTGACCCAGTGTTCTTGTTTCTTAAAAAAAAACAAAACAAAGAAAAACGGTGTCACCCCTATGTTTGTGGCTATAGCAAAGAAAAAAATAACATATAATAGATCCCAAATTTCTCTGTGTCTTTAAAGGGCATCTTAGTAAGTTTTGCATAAATACTAAAGTCCGTGTGTTGTGTGTATGTTTTCTTGTACAAGTAATTTTTGAATGTATCTTCCTGGGATAGATTTTTGATTGATGTGGAAGTACAGTGCCTTCTTGGATTACTTTTGAGGCCAAAGATTTCAATGTTGAGGTGCCTTTGAACCAGCCTTCTGGGGATTTAGACCTACCGAAGCAGCCTGAGTTTCTTCCTGTCCCACCTTCTGACTCACTCCCCAGACCATCTACCTGGGAGGTGAACATTGGCTCTGAAGGCATTTAGGAGGTTTGATGAGTTTTGTGTCTTCGATTTGCTCCTAGTAATGGCTCCAAGGTAAGTTTTTTTCAGGAAAAATGTGATGTTTTAGATTAATTCAGGTAAACTCCTAGCTGGTCCCTTATGTGTCACATTCACCAGCAGCTTAATAAGGATTTGCCTCGGCAGTGGCTTTTGTAGTATGAAAGATCTATGGGCCTGGCAACAACTTTATAATTTATTCTTCAGAATTAAGAGTGTAAAATATTGCTATTTAAGGTGTGCTCAATCTATACCCCTAAAAACCTTAAATCTAAAAAATAAGACCATCCATAAACATGTTTTTGTAAATTCTTCCTCCCCAGCACCCTCTTGTCCGTCTTCTCTGTTGTGGTGGGAAAACACTGCTTTCAGTCATTAGAACTAAAATGTGAATGTAAATTTAGAAGAGGTTATGATCTTTAATATCTTTTTTCTTGGCAAAGCATTATAATTAGGAAATAATCTTCTCCTCTAACATCTGACATTTACCATAATATGGTAATTCTGTTTTGTTGGCAACAAAACCAAGTTGTAGCAAAATTTTGAGCTGTTACACTACTATGAAGATAGTCAGATTTTAAATAAGAACAATTTTTTTTAAAAAATCCAAAATGTAAAGCACTTTTTAAAAATGCAATCTGCGAATTTAAAAAGTATGATTTTAGTAGGGCAAAGAGCAGGGGTAACCGGCTAAATCCTTCAAGGAAAAAGGAGCAAGAGGGGAGTGTGTCTCGGGCTGATCACACCAGGTCGCCGCTCTTGCCTGTTCGGGCGCGTGCAGCAGTGTGCACGCGTGCGTGCTGCCTGTGCACAATTGTGTGCCCCAGTGTGCGCGCGCAGCCACGGGGCCTCGGGGCCGGGCCTTCGGGGTGCTCCCCAGCCCGGGCTTCCTGCGGACTGGGGCGGGCGCGCGGAGCCGGCGGGGCTGCGGGCCGGCCGGGCCGTGCGCAAACGCGTGCCTCGCGGCTCTTTGTGTGTCGGTGTGCGGCTCCGCGCCGCCGGCGGGCACCATTTTCTGCTTCGCTCGGGACAGGCACATAAAAGGGAAGGCGGCTGCCGCCCGTCGCCGTCCTCTTTCCCTCAGATGCCCTCTGCTGCAGGTTTATTATTACAGTACGGGCCGCGCCGCCTCTCCCCGCGGCCTGGCGGCCTGCCGGGCTGTGCAGCGCTCTGGCCGCCTTCACGCCTGGCGCGCCCCCAAACCGCCTCCTCCGCCTCCTTATTTGTCTGAAAAGCAACCGCACGTCGAGGCGTAGAAGCCCGCCCGGGGCGGGAGAGACCGGGCCGGGGTGTGCGCGCGCCGCGCTCTGGGGCGGGGCCGGGGCGGCGCGCGGGTCTGCAGGGGCCCCTTTGTCCCCCGCTCCCCCCCTACCCGGCGGGCGCAGTGGGGGCGGCGCGGCGCGCGGGGCGCCCGGGGTGCGGGGTGCCTGGGCGCGCGCGCGCGCTGGCCGCTCGCCGATGGGGCCCCGAGTCGCCGATTCCTGCCGAGTAAGCAGTCTGGCTCCGCCGCGGCCGCACAGTGGCAGCAAGGCTGGGGCGCTGGCGCTGCGCCAGCCCCATCAGAATTAGCTCATTGTTCACTAGCACACTGGCAGCCGAGAGAGGGAGAGAGAGAGGAGAGAGAGAGAGAGAGACTGAGACTCTTAGAGAAAGAGACACACACACTCTTGGAGAGAGCGGGAGGCAGGGAGACCTTCCCCTCCTCCTTTTTCCACGGCTGCACTTCTTGGAAGTGAAGCCGGTTTGGGTTTTGTTTCCCTTCCCCCTCCTCTCTCCTCTTCCTCCACCCCTTTCCCCTCCCCCTCCACTCCCCCTCCCCTTCTCTCCCCCCCCCACCCCCCCCCAGCTGTCTTTCTAGCATGATGCCCTTTTTCATCCACATTTGTGTTTCAGGTGTAGAGAGGAGAGAGTGAACAGGGAGCGGGGCTTTTGTCTGTAAGTATATGCTATTCCCATCCCCGGCCGGGAGCGCTGCTTTCTCTTTTGTGTCGATTTCTTGCCATTGCTCTTAGCTGGACCCTTCAGCCCTGCAGAGTTCATGCTTCTTCCCTCTCAATTTTAAAGAGCCGAAGCGTGTACCTTGAAGAAATACTGGTATTTTGGTCCTGCTGCATTAAGGCTGGAATTTAACTTGGGCTGCTTCTTCTTCTTCTTCTTCTTTTTTTTTTTTTAAATGCACAAGTTAAGAGGGAGAATTCTTTTGGGAAGGGGTGGGGTTTTTTGCTTGATGGTGTGGTTAATTTTTGTTCTTCTTGCTCATAAAGCATTGTTAGGAACTGTTTTTGTTTCTTTGCATTAGGTGCACTTTGGTGCATGAACCCCCCACCCCCTTGATTAAATGAATTCGTGTCCCTCCATCTGTACACTTTATTACTTTCTCCGCGCTGCTGCCGCCGCCAAGGGTCTTCTCAGACATTCGATCTTGCAACACTTTTTCTGCATTTTCTTATAAAGCACTTGAACTTTGGGGGAGGGAAGGCTTAAAAAGAAATTACTGCTTTCTGCTTGATGATGATAATAATCTGATTTGCATTTATGTGTATCTATGATAACATTATAGGAAAACTCTAAGAGCTTATGATACCCTCTTGGAGAACTTTTAGTTTCTCCATTCATCTTAATTTTTGTCATAACTTATGTTAACAAAAGAACCGTGTTCTGCTGACATGAAGGCTGAGAGGAAAATCACTGCAGCATATACATTAGTGTTTGTTTGGTATAGAGAGAAGGGCATAATGGTGTATATTCCTGACTCCCCCCCCCCCCACAGTGTAGTGTTGTGTTTTTTTTTTTTTTTTTTTTTTTTTTTAAACACGGAAGGTTATGTAATGCAGTGCCATTTCCAAAAATATCCACTCTGAGGCATTACACTACACGGTGGAAGGCTGATTCCTATTCTGCTGTCTTGATTGCAAATATACTGCCAGTAGTATGTCTGGGAACAAAGAGCAGCCAGAAAACAATCTATCTTTATCACTTGGTTCTACTTTTAAGTTGCTAAACCTTTTGAACTCCTTCAATTTAAAGATGAACCAAACACTAAGAATAGCCCAGGACTCTGCAAAGCGGGTACCAGGGATTCCTTTGTCCCCTGTTTAAGCTTATAGACCCTTGGAAAGCTCCAAAGCCCCAGTGGTTACAATAATTTGCATGTAACTTATCTTAACCATGGAAAATGACTATTTGGCCGTAGCCTTTCAACAGACATTTTTCATTTGCTGACCTGCGGAGAAGCGATTTGTCTATTGTGTTTAAACATATTTTGCAGGTTGGTCTCCCTGGACTGAAGAGAGGGAGGGTGCGAGGCCAAGACTGTTAGCGATTCTCAAAATGGTAAGAATGGGTCTTCAGAGGGGATTCTCAGGAGATTCCTGTCAGACTTTATTTCATGTAAATATCAACCACCCGCCTTCATCCTGCCTCAACCCCTTATTGTTCCTACCCCCATTTGACCTTTAAAAGGGTGTCTCTCTCCCGCGTGTGGGAACTTTGCAGCACAGCAATTTATATGAGCTGGATGGGGTGAATTAGATCTTTTGATTTGCATTCATTTTGAATAGAAGACTGAAATTCCTCTTTCAGAAGCGAAGATTTATTTAACTTGAACAACGGAAACTGTTCTGTTCTTTAAGAAGAGTGATGTGTTGTGACACGCAGAGAAGAGGGGGCAACAGTAGATCTCAGACAAAGCAGTGGGTCCTAGTTTAGAGATAGCTAGAACTTACCCGCAGAGTAGGAGTCCGTGTCCTGCTAACCAAACAGCCAGAGTATCTGCTCCCCTTAAGAGCAGTGTAGATGAAGAGCATGGACTTTGATATTACTACACTCTGTCTCTTGTATCTCAAATGGTATTGATACTTTTTATGGACTTGTAACTTCACTTCTGAGGGGCATTACTCAGTTTCAGAAGTCAAGCATGCTACCTCTAAAGGAAAGTGTGACTATTTCAGACAAGTATTATGATCCTCAGAGAGGGCAGTTTCGTGTTTGGTGACTGATTAAAGAGCAAAAGAGATGAAATACATATCAGAAGCCATTGAGTAAGTACATTGGCCTCGTATGAAAGAATGTCCTCCTTGGAAATAAGGTTGGACTGCAAAAGCATAACAGAAATGTCCAACTTTTCAGTTAAGTACAACATGTCCCACTGCAGATGTTTATACTCTCTAAAACACCTCTTTGCCACTTAGAATGTGTGATTTCCAAATTTAGTTTTAGGGTTTTGTTTTGTTTTTTTAAACGAGGGTGGAATTTAATGAATCAAAATCGAATCTGATATACTGGATGTTTTCTTTGAGAACAACCCAAGTATAAGCTTCCAAGGAGAAGAATGAATCAGAGCAATTAAATGAGTTCAGTTTGAATCCTATTAGCAAGTAAGCTCTTTATTTTTTGTGTATGCCTCACCGTCAGTTCAACAGGTGGGTGTCCAAGCCTCAAGTAAAATAGCTCTTGCTCCTACTCAGAGCGTAGAGGCCAAATTAAGGAACGTGAGGTGGAAGGGCAAAACGGATGAGCAGAAAATTAAACTGGTCAGGGGGTTTTGCACGAACATTCCTAACTTCCTATTAAACTCCTAATCAGTCATTGTCTCGGAGTGCTAGGATGGTAATAAAATGCACTGCCGCAAAGTCTTTTTCTTTTTCTTTTTACTGAGACTGGCCCCATCCGCTTGTCTGGTAGCTCTTTATCTAGAATCATACCCCTGTGTCTCTGTAGTTAGACCATGAAGGCTCATGTATGTTGTAATATGTCCAGTGACCAGTTTGGTTAGACATTAAATCCGACCGCTTTCCTTGTCAGAACTAGCCCTATAGGTCACGCTCTGGGAGTAAATATCATGTTTCTGTGTTAGTGAGTGCAGTGAGCTTCGTGAAAGGCCAGCGTGTGTGCCAAAGCCGAGAATGAAAGTTGGAACGATTTGAATGCACAAGAGTAAATCTGAATTATTATTGCATGTTGTTAATTTCTTACAGTTGTCCTTTATGTATGGTGGCAGGATGAGAAATCACAGTTTGTTGCTCTTGGAAGGATTTTTACTCATGGAAAAATTCTCACAACTTTTTGGTGATCCTTTCATCAAGATGTCAGTCCCTTTTGGCACAAGCCCATTGCCTGAAATGAAACCACCGACAGTTATTGTCTGTCGGTGATTCCAAGTAACTTTCTAGCAATTCGCTTATTCCGGGAGGCCTGAGCTCTTAGAAGGCTTTGCATATGTTAATGTTTAAAAAAAGTTTCTGTTTTACTCTTTAAAAAAACCGTTATTAGTGGCACCTCCTTTTCTCCTTTTTGGAAAAATGAAGTTATTTTCCTTCCTCTATTAAAACTGGATTACTTTGCTGATCTCTGTGACTGGCTTACTTAGCGGAAAGATGTAGCCTGTGTACAATGGAAACCTTGGCTGGGGAGGCAGTAGCTCTAACACCTGGCAGCCTCTGGAAAATGGACGAACATGCCTTTTCTGTTAAATGTGTATTTCCATTTACATAATTTGAAACACTAAAGAGGATCTAATTTCAGTGTACTTAGCTGGTTTAGTTAAGAGCTTATGCCAAATACAAATTTATAATCAGCTCATTCCAGGGTAAGAAATTACTGGTAGACCTCAGAGTTTTAAACAGAGAGATTCAGTATCTAGACATTTTATAAACCCTAAAATGATGATGTTCCACAGCAATAATTTGAAGAAACTCAAGAATCCTAGAGTGCCTTTATTAAACAAACAAACAAACAAACAATTTGTTAATACTCCCAGGCACTAATCACATTGTATTGTGTGTAGGGGATTCTCTGAGCACAATTGTGGGTGGGGAGTGGGGGGGGCACATCATGTATATAGATAAAATGTATTGTGTTGTACAACTCAGTACTGTTAAAAGGTGTAATTTTGAGTATAGTTTGCTGTGTCGTAGTTGACCAGAGTTTTAGTACAGTAACCCATTCCCAAACTTTTTAGGTTATCTAGTAAACGTGCATTTTTCCAGTTGCCCTTTTTAATTTTTATTTATTTTTTGCAATTAACAAGATATTGTGAGTCTGCATAGAGCATCCATACTTCTTTAATTTATATTTGGCTTTTTGTTAAATTTGAATTCCTGAGATATATTTTATATGGGTTTTGGTATTTAGGTGTTTTATTTTCAAAGTACTTGCTTCAGGTATATCAATGGTAAGAAAATACTAAAGAATGAGCAGATGATCTTATTGGATAGTTTGAAAAAAATGAATTATTCAATCCAGTGTCCAGGTTAAGTCCCGATTTTGAACAGGACCACCCTCTGTGCAGTAAGCTTGCCCTTGCTTACGTGTGTGCACGGGTTCACAGTGACCTACACATAGACTCATGATGTTTTAATGGAGATCTAGGAATTGGAACAATTTAAGTTCTCTCTAAGGCTGATGCTGAGCTTTTCAAAAAGATGAGTTGACTCTATTGTACTGTTCATAGAGCTCTGCTTTTTGTACAGTCTGTGAAGTGGCATTCATGGGTTTACAAGGAGACTCTTTCAATAATCTCTCCTTTAACATAAGGTTTTCTTGTTTAAAGAGAAAGACAAAGATTGAGGAGGGATGAGGTCCTATTGGTAGCTGTGCCCTTGGGCTTTGGAATGTAAATTTACAGGTTGCTCAGTTGATTGTGGAGATGCTGGAGAGTACCTAGGAGGGTAATTTTATATGGTGGTATCTTACACAAGACCTTCCAGCACACTGTGAGGGGGAAATTGGGGATTGTTTGGGGAATTAGGACAGTAGGGATTTTCTATCCAGCTTTAACAAACCCAGTCTAGCTTCCTTTGGAGTTATATAGATAATTCAGGCAGGAGAAGACATTTGAGCAGAAATCTTAGAAGCTACTCAGAGTGTCACTCTATTTTAACCTGATAGAATTCTTAAAAATGGTATGTAAAGCAGATCATCATAAGTACATTAAAAGAATTCGCTTTATTTTAAATCTTAAAATTAATACTTCTAAAGTAGAAAAACACACTTCTGAAATGCGACTACTTCAGAACAATGCAATAAAATACGAATACTTCACTAAATTAGATGAGGGACCTCTAAATGATGAGTGTTAATACATGAAGCATTCATCCACCTTGGACTGAGTGGGGAGCCTTGGGGTGAACTACTGGCTTCCTTGGTCTGGCATATTTTTTTTCTTAGTGGTATTTTTGGCTAAAAAGTCTTTTAAGGTCTTATCCACACAGCCAAAGTGAAATGGAGCATTGATCACTTATTGGAATAATTGTGCCTAAAACAAAACCAAAAAAACTCAATTTCCTGATTCGTCTTTGTTATTCAAAATGTTGCTAGAGTGATAGAGGAGTGGGAAGGACTTGCCTAAATGATCTGTGTAATTTCTTTGTGATACAGGAAAAGACTAGGGATAAGGAAATCTTATCAGCAAATCCAGTTTGAATACATCAGAGGAAAATGTATTGAATGTACTTGGGCTAGGTCATCTTGGTTGATCAAGATCTATTCAAAGATTCCAATTTTAAACTGCTCTTTTGCTTTGAACTGGAAAACAGATTAGCCATAAATATTAGCCCACATCTGTAGAAATTATGGTTGCTAAAAATACCATTTATTGGGTCTAAATTTATCTGAAATAGATATTTCTAGACATATTTTGCAGGTAGGGACAGCTTCCAAGGATTTGTGTCTCAGTGGTTTAAAAAAAATAGCAGTGACCCTGAAATTGATCTGCTAGTGCATGACAAGTATTAGCAGCTCTAATGGCTTGGGATTTAAGCATTAACATGGCTCTCAACTAAATTCTAAATATCAATTCAGTTATTAGTAGCAATGAATTGGTATTAACCTGGGTGTAACACTAGATTATACTGTCCTGCATTATTTGTTGGTTGAGTCATATTCATTTCTTCTGTTGACCAAATAACTTATAAGATCCCAGAGGGTTCATAAACTTCATATGCAGTGCTTAATAAAGTTTTAAATACATGTTAGAAGCTCAATAAATATTGGGTAGGACTTGTAAAAGTTCATCCTAAATGACGAATCATGTTTAGTTTTAGTGATCTGGAAGTAATGTGTATCCTTACCTTTTTCTACGAGCTAGGAAGTTGAAGTGAATGTAATTTTAGTTTTCACAGTAAATTATTTTCCATGATTTATTAATAAGAGACAAAATTTGTGGTTAGGCCATAAAGCCACTTGCCAAAAGAGAGTGGCTTGCAGTTGTTCCCACTGACCAGCTGTTAGAGCCACACTCTGATCAACCTGGTGATATGCTGGACTCAATCCCGCTGTGGCGCTCAAAGCTTACAGCAACTTTTCCCATAGCCCTAAGAATCCCCTCTGAGATCCGGAGGGAGCTCTGACCCCCTAGTACTGGAACGCGAAAGCCCTCACTTATTTCTAGTATAATCTGATTCTGTGATATTATGAAAATGACCCTGAGAACACAAAGGTGCCATGACTGAAAGTATTGAAGAGAATGAGAAGAGTTAGTTGTAGGATTGTGTGTCTGTTCCCATGCCAACTGTACAAGTACTTTCTGAGCATTTTATTGGTGCTTCGTTCTTCCGCATTACGGAAGACGCACACTTTGGCCTCTGCCTTCAGTCGACTTGTATTTTAGTTGTGGAAGGAAGACTAACGTGTGTGACGAATTTAATGTCAGATGGTATAATCTGGTTCTAAATTGTAAGAGGCAGAAGAATGATGTTATTGAACACTGGGGAATGGGAATGGTAGAGGAAACATTTTTTTTTAAGGAGGTAGAAATTAAGCTAGACCCAGAGACAGCAAATATGCACACCTCCACTAACTCCTACTAACCTGGTGGCAGAAAGGCCAATCAAGCCTCATTCTCATTCTCATTATTCAGCCTGAGTAGAGAGCTCAGTAATAAGTGATTGGAGTTGGCATTAAATTTGAAACCTAGAAGTGGACTCTTTGCTCCTTGAGAGCAGGTACCATGCCTTCTTGAGTTTTTACCCCTAGGGCTTAACACTAGTCCTTAATAATTATTAAGTGAATGAAGAATTAGAAATATTTGGAGAGATTTACATGAGAGAGAAGTGAATTCCAGATGAAGGGATTGTGTTAGAAAGATACACTTACTTGCAAGAGTAAGCATGGTGCATTTTTATACAGTGGGGACTGTCCTCCTTCCTGTTTAGGGCCTCTGTGCTGTCAAAGACAGACCTCACAAACTAGACCTACAAGTCAGGATTTGATATGCTAAGTCAGAGGGAGCCACCACCAAGCCGGCATCTTAAAGGAGGCCTAGGGCTGTCACTCAGGTTCCAACCTGTCAGGTTCTTTGCCTTTGGACTGTGCCCAACAGAAAAGATCACAGATTTACACATACTTCTGGTTAGATGTCAGCTTATTGTCGTGGTTCCCCTCACTGTCCTTGGCTAGGGTGGAGTGGTGGAGAGAAGGAAGACCCCCTCGCTACAAGGAATTGCAAAGGAAGAAGAGAGCACAGCTAACCTTTCTCTCGAGAAGGTGGCAGCACTTCTGTTGGCCATGCCCAGCTGCTCCGTCAGTGCCCATCTGGCCAGAGGGGGTGTTGCTGCTGTGCCAGCACCACACTTCCCTTCTGTGAGGCTAACTGGGTATAGCCATGTGCTAATCAGTTGCAACCACATGGACCCAGTTGGTTCTCTCTCTCCACTTCTTCCTGATTGGCCAGACATACTCAAAATTCAAGCCAACACTGACATCATCATCATAAAATTGTTCATAGTTTGAGGTCCTGCAGGCTGTTACTAAGTTAGTCAATAGTCTAGTGAGAAGGGAATCTCATCACAGGATAAACAGAAGTTGGGGAAAGCCAGGACTGAGAAGGACTTTTCTGGAATTTCTTCTCGATACAGCCCAGACTCCTAGCTTAGAATACATCAGCCTCGAGATTTTCAATGTGAAGTGATTCCACTAGCTCTTTTAGTCCTTTCAGATGTGACTGGACTTACCCAATTCTCTTGACAAAAGTAACGTAGATAAGCATGGTTCCTTGAATTCTTTATGCCTACTCTCACCTCATACTTCCAAATAATTTATTTTAATTTCAGTGTTTAGACCTTCAGAAGTTTAATTTCTGTGACTGGGCAGCCATGCCAAGAATTATATAAACTTATCTTCTATTTCTAACCACAGTGGAATGTATTTTCCTAGAGGGACCAGCCACTTGTTACTCTAAACATACCCCATGGGTCCTTCCTGTGTCTTTGCTTGCTCAGTCCTGGGAAAGAAGGTTCCTTCTGACAAAATAAATGTATTCTTCGAGACTGAGTGCCAATGACAGCTCCTTTGTGGAACTCAGCCCCACACGTCCAGCAGGAATGATCTCATGCGCCTCTGTACAGGCGTCACCCTTACAACATTCTACTCGTTGGCTGGCTTATTTCTGCCAATCTGTTCTTCTACCCTCCAAGACTGGAAACTCAAGACAAGAACACTGACCCCTGGTAAATGAGCATCAACCTTCTTTTTGGTAGCAGCTGAGGCTGTAATGCCTTGGTTTGTTTTATTTTGTTTTCTTTTCTTTTCCTCTACGGTTAGGATGGTGAATTCAGATGTGGGAAGGTTTTATCACTGAGAGGGAACTCTCGAACAGCTAGTGAAGTTGATTAGCATTCTCTTTCCACGAAGTGGAAGGAAGCCCTAACCTTCATTGACATGTTCTAATGGGACCTTGGGACAGACCCCTTGATGTCTCTGAATCAGTCTGATCGCTGCTTCAGTACCTATCCAGGAATTGGTGTATCCTTAGCGATCAATAAATGTCTGTGGAATAAATGAATGAGTCAGTAGTCATGGATACATGGAGATGTTATTTCTGGGCAGAACCAGGAGACTCACCTTGAGATTTATAGCTAGTAACTGCCCAGTGCTTTGTAGAATTGTGACAGTTCAGGTTAGAAAATGTATGGCCCAGGAAATGAGATGAGCATGGACGGATTCTGAATTGACTACTGAAAAGCCCCCTTCCCCGATCATTAAAGGAGGCTAGGGGTATAGTGGTATGAAAGGAGGTAGGGGTATAGAGATAGGATATGTAAACACACTACAGAAACAGTTCCTTTCTTGTACATGTCCTTCAACAGAGGAGGTCCTAAGAGAGTCCAAAAAGTTCACTTGGAATGGTGTGCTCAAAGAGAAATCTCATTCTGGGGTAGAGTCACATGTCTCCTCCAAAACATGGACCGTGTGGCGCTGCTCTGTGCAGGAGTAACTCTGTGTCCCTAGAGTTTCCACACATGGTGTGTTAGCAGCCTGACTGAGGCCGTTGTGACAGCAGAGCGTCACCAGCTCTGGTGACCAAGGGGACCATATCTTCATTTAAAAAAAAAAAAAAATCACTGCCTGTTATTACCTGAAAGTGCTTTCCATTCTAAGCATTGTGCCTTAAAAAGTGTTAGGATTATCTAGCTGGAGATGTTCTTAAACCCCCAATTTGAGACCACGCTTGTTCAACATCCATCCTTACTTTTGTAGACTAAAATACAAATGTGAACAAATGTGACTCCTGTCTGAAAAGGAGAAAGAGAAGATACATGAGAGAACGTGGCCAATGAAAGGAAGGTCTGTTTGCCCTGTTGAAGCCAAAATTGGGAAACAGAGCCCCTGAGTGGAAAGAAAGGGAGAATAGCTGAGTAGTCATTGCCAGTAAAAATACAAGCCAAAGCCTCGTAGCAATAAGTGATTAAAACAAGAGGGAGATTCGTAATGTGCACAGACGTTTGGTGGGGTCGTCCAGTTCTAGCTCCTTTCCCTTCTCCACTCCAACTGGTACTCAGATCACCATCACACACCACTGTCCTTTGATTACTGGGGCAGGTAACAGCCTTCCTGTCTGAACTGTGTTTGATACACTTCCAGCAGGGAAAAGTACTGCAGTCCAGTGGCTGAACAGAGAAAACTCTACACAAGTCATCGTGTTTAAAGCAGGTCCAGGCATTCTGAGGACGCTTTTGTTGGACAAAGTCCGTGTCGGATATAGAGCCCGTCCTTGGACAGGAAAGAGGGGAAATTAGGAGAAGATACTGCATCTTTGGCAGCCAACATTCAGAACTGTCAAGGAAAAGCTAGAGTCCGTAGTTAGCTGGATAAAACTTACAAAGATATTAGTAAACATGACCCAAGTAAGGGATTGTTATTAAGTGCTTTTCCAAGAAGTACTGTTTCATGCCCTTCATCAAGTGATCATAGTGAAAGTTTCCCAGAAGGCTTATTGGGACCACGATGTGGAAGTCTGTTCTTGTTTGGCTAGGCAGTTGCTGAATCTTAGTGTTTCAGTGTGCTGTGTGGGTTTGGCGGCAGCACATGGTTGAATACTTAGCCTAGTGCCTCCTGCGTTATGGGGACTCTCTGAACATGGGCAGAAAGGATGAGGAGTGTGCAGGGAATGGAGCCACTCTTTGAAACATGCACGATCAGGGACTTCCAGTTGTATGTTTCAGAGAATTCAGACTTAAAAAGATGACTTAATTATAAGCCCACTCCTTTCCCAGATAGACATCCCAGGATTTGGTGGCTTTGTTCTAAAAAAAAAAAAAAAGTTTTTGGAAAAAATGTGTTTGCTACCCTGGCACTTGCAGCCTGAATTAATGGGATGTACTCTTGATAAGATGTTCATTCTATAGGATTGAAAGCTACCTACCACATATTCAAGACCTCATGGAAAGTAGGTAGGTAGTATATTTTCTGATTAATTGGCTGGATAATTGAGATTATATGCTCAACCCAATTCAGTTACTCCAGCATCAGAAATTCTGTCCACATCATCTCTGAGTCCTTCTCTTGCACATAATTGTGATCCTTAATTACCTGGATTTGACTGTTTCTGAAGCCTAGATGCTGTGGACCATAACTGAGTCTCCATTTCATGCTGCCCTGTGGACACTTGGGTCTAATTATACATCAGGAAATGCCCCCGGCCCTTGGATATTTTGCTCACTTCTTGATAATAGAATCTTAAATTGTTCTGATCTTGTTATCAAGGTCTGGAAGCCAAGTCTCTACCTCTTTTCATCTTTATTAAGCATATTCTTTTTCCTTTTTTTAAAAATGTTTTTTAAATGTTAATTTTATTATATGAAGCTTAACTGTCTACACTGTCACAATCAATTCAATCAGAAATTCAATTAAACTTGTTCTTTGGCCTCATAGAAACAATTCATCTGATTATTAATGTGAATTTTTCCTAAACTGATCAGCTGCCCTTACATCCCCCGGAGAAAGCCAGAGGGGCGCCCTATCTTTCAGTGT
This sequence comes from Mustela nivalis, assembly GCF_964662115.1. NCBI lineage: Eukaryota > Metazoa > Chordata > Mammalia > Carnivora > Mustelidae > Mustela > Mustela nivalis. Next base: position 49,792,785 of record NC_139022.1, on the reverse strand, counting down.
GATTGAATACAGTACTCCACACATAATCGGAGGATCAAATGCTATGTACCTTGTTAACTATTATTTCGTACCTTCATGATGGTAATAACTAGTGATTGGCTTGTTACTCCATCTCTAGTTTTTTCATTTTTTGTCTTAGAACTATTTGCATTTTTACATTAATTAGAAGTTTCCCAATGGAATGAGGTTAAATTTGTTTTTCTTTCTGAATTACTATTCTTGGTAGTTGATACATTGTCTCTCTGGGCTAATATGTGTTTATTTTCTTCCTCGATTGGGACCACTTTATATTTTTATGTGGTAGAACTGACTCTTGAGCAGCACAGGTTTGAACTACTCTGGTCCCCGTATATGCAGATTTTTTTTTATAAATACAATACAGTACTGTCAGTGTATTTTTGTTTTGTGATTTTTTAGTAACGTTTACTTTTCTCTGGCTGACATTATTGTGAGAATACAGTATATAATATATATGATGTATGAAAGACGTGTTAATTGACTCTTTTCCTGGTAAGGCTTCTGGTCAACACTACATTATTAATAGTTAAGTTTGGGGGGAGTCAGAAGTTATACAGAGATCTTCAACTGTGCAGGGCCTCGGGACCTCTAACCCCATGTTAAAGGGTCAACTATATATGGTTTCTATATTTGAAGATCATTGATAAAGATAAAATTTTAATTCTCCTTTAAGCAGCTTGTTTTTAAATGGAAATGTTGAAAAGCAAACTTCTAGTGAACACGGGTCCAAATACATCTGATGAGGGAAAGCTATTCTGAATTCAACTGTGCAATGCTAGGCCATCTGAGAAGTTGTCTGAGAGTTCATTTGGGGGTCATATTAAAACAATTTGGTTTCTCAGCAAATGCCCTTTGTAATTAGCTGCAGTGATGGCTAGATACTAATTTTGTTCTAAATATTTCCTTCCAGGGAAAACTGAAAAAAGACAAAACTGTGATGACCAGTGTAGCTTGGGTTTAACCAGATCCAAAGTCTTAACGTGACCCAGCCAGAGCTGCTGCTCTAACAGTCCTTCGAGGACTCTAGTGACACGTGGTTACTGAGAGCAAACCCTGTCTGCCCTCAAACTGTGCTAACTGGTTTGAAGGGAAGTTATTTTTGAAGGGCAGCCAGTTATCAGAAACACAGGCAGCAGAGCCGCAAATATTTTTGAGAAAACTCCTCTTGATCGTAGGTGTCAGAAATTCATCACCAGGGCAGAAGGCAGAGATGCTCAACACGCCTGGTTCTTGGGGGCTGGAAAACAGGCCCTGGCTCTCAGGGGAGTTCATGGCGGTGCTCCAGGTGGCTCTGGGGAAGTGGGGAGAAGGGCCACGTTGACAGATAGTATTCCATGAGAGGAGAGGCAGGGTTATGTGACCGTGGGCAGCCTCCTCGACTGCTCTTCCTCAGTATTCTCATCTGTAAAACGGGGAGGATGATGGAAAGGACACCCGGCCCAGATCCCCTGATGTGCCCGATGCTGTTGCCAGCACTAGATTGATGCATTTCATCTTTGGGGCCACACTGTGAGGCTTCAGTAAGTTCACGTGGGAAACATGCCTAAAAACATTATAAAGAACCTGTGTGTGCATTCCACCAAATTTACATGCTCTGCATGTGCGGGTTCCAACAACTCCCTTGTACTGCTTATAGTCCTCTTCCTTTAGAGAAGTAGAGTTTTGACGACTGGTTTACAATAGAAGAAAGACTGGGGAAGAAAAACAAGAACATGAGGTCTAAATATTCTGTTGTTGGAGAATGCTGCTGGCACTTAGAAGGAAGGCCCGAGTTTCCAGTCCTACCCTTTTCGTGTCAATGAGATTGTAAGTGAGGGAACACAGCCCAGCGTCCTCTAACTTGGCCTTCCTTCTGCATTTATCTTCACACTCTGTCAATTCTTGATTCTTTGGTGACTCCCAGCCCTGGGCTGGGTGGCTGCCCCTTTGGGTCTTCTTTACTTCCCACAGTACTGCCTGACTGAGCCCCTCATCAGAGAGAAGCCTCCTGAATCAGACCATGTCCACTCCTCCTCCTCCTACCACCCTTCCAACACCCTCCAGTGGGGTTGAAAATCCAGATGGTACAAAGGGGGCAAATCCATCCCAATCTTACTCTCTTCCTTTTAGGTTTTTGCCTGTTTTCACAGGGAATCCCCTCATAGCCTCTATGTGACTTGAGCACTTAACAGCATGCGGATTTGGATCTGGCTTGATTTTTCCTTTTTTTTTTTTTTTAATTTTTCCTTTTTTTTAAAGCCAAACTTTTAATGAGGTAATCAGCATCTGATTTAAACCAATTTTAATTACATCCTCTTGCAATAGAAATGACTTTCCCTCCAAATTTGGTGATGTGTTATGAAGCTGTTTGTTGTTGAAGAGATAGCCATGTTTAAATGACCAAGGCAGGGTTGGGCCCGCATGGAGCCGTAAATGACTTCTGCTCGGTGCTGGGTGGGGGCGGTGGGGGCAGTCTGCAGGAGCCAGTAGGAGAGGGCACGCTGATGGAGAGAGTGGACAGTTTCTTTGGGACAAAATGCACTTTTTGGTAAGTTCAGTCTTGAACATGTCAGCCACAGGAATGCTTTGAGATGTCCACAGACTCCTCAAAAGCAACTGGCTATCTCATCCTCCACCCAGACCAAGAAGAATACCAAATCATTATGTCTAGATAAAAACAAAACAAAAAACCTCACTACCTTTTGATTGACGACTTTAACAAAATAAACTGATATTTGAAGACTTTTTCTTCTATGTTGGTGAAAATTTTCCTAAGATTTTAATGAGTAGCACATACTTGAGGACAAGAAGAAGGATTCTTAGTAGAAATCAGACTTCTATCTTAGTTATTTGAAGTTAAAACCTAGCATACCTAAAATTATTTAAACCAGCTAATAAAAGCAAGTCTAGATGTTTCCTATTAACCTTGGAATGTGCTCGGAAGAAGTCCTGCTAACTCTGATGTCTGGTACTGGAAAGCATGTCGGCAGCATAACCCACATTTGTGGCAGAGACTCTTGTTTGGAAATTCACGAGCAGTTTGTTGTACAGGGCACAATATAGTTTTCTTCTTTCTTTAGCTCTCCCCTTCCGCCCCCCACAACTTCCCTTCTCTCCTTTCACCTTAAAAGTAGGAGAAACATTGCAAAATGTAGTGTTTGTAATTTCTTAATTACAAGTGAAAATCAAGTTCTATTAGGGAATAAGGTGGTCCAGACTTAGAAACTCAATGTGTTAAGTAAATATTTACTCTGGTTCCACTCCAGGGAGGTAAAAGATTTTATTAACATATTTGTTGAGGTCATAGGGCCAAGGAAAAGCTTATGCCATGCTTAAATGCCTGAGGGGCTTTTTTTTTTTTCTGCTGCTAGTTAACAAAAGCCGGTTTTTTGTGTTTTTTTTTTTTTTTTTCCTGCTGAAAAGAGCAAATATCTTTTGTGGCCTTTACTTTCTTATTGTTCATTCACAAACTGCTTTATCTCAAACTAGAGCTTTAAAAAGCTGCTTTGTTTTTTCCCTTTGTCTGGAAAATCTCTTCTTAGATATCTCTTATGAATTTTGTTTCCAAGCTTTGTTCTTTTACTTTTTCGTCTGGTTTACTTTGAGCTGTTATCAGCTGTTTGTACTTTGTTTTGTCTTCATCACCGAAAAGGAAAATTGTCCACTAAAAGTCCAGATTGAAGTGTTCAACTTCATTCCTAGAGTCCGGTCCGCAGTTTGGCTCTGATTATTGTACCAGGCTGACCTCCAGCCCAGGGGAGGGTGCCTTGGCAGAAATCTGAGAATTCCTCGATCAGTAACTCCCTTTTTTGGATTTATGGAGTCTTTAGGTGGATTGTTTTGTGCTGAGCAGGTTCCTTTTGGAAAGGAATGAGGCTGGGTGGGAGGAGGAATTTGTACCATGCACGTGTCCGCAACCGACCATGTCCGCCAGCTGCCACTGCACCCTGCCTTGAACCAGGCACTGCCAAAGCCCTGACAGGTCACCCAACAGTCTCAGAGTGGTGAAAACGCAAGGCTGGATAATGATGTTAACCTCCTGTGGCTTGCTCCTGACTTGATTTGTTGTTCCTCCTGAAAGTCTTTGCTATTATTCTTAGAAATCAAATTTTTAAAGACTCAGCAGCCAAACCAGCAGCATATTATACTGTGGAGCAGAGCGACTGGGAAAGCTCTTTGTGCTGACGATTAATTTCACATGTAAACACTTTCGTTTTGTTGCCAGCGAGATTTCCTTTTCCTTTCTCTGCCTCCTTGAAATCTAGAAATAAAATTCCACAGCTGTCAGGTTCCCACATATTCATCAGCGGCCTCTCAAGATGGCTTCACCGCAAGCAGAGTGAATTTAAAGGATTCTATTATTAAAGTCGACACAGTTTGTTTCAGACACCCCAACTCAGAAAACAAAGAATTACCAATCTTTGGCCTGCATGACGGGCAATGTTGGCAGGAACACGTTATGCTGTGTGTCTATAAAAGGTGGACATTTTCTGTGCCCATAGTGGACCTGTGCACCCGCAGCAAAGCAAATGCCAGTGGGCTTCAAGCAGTTGGTGAGATGCCATCATCTTCCTCCTTGAACCACAGTTGTCTCCCCTTCCCCCATTTCTTTGGGTTAAGAACTTGTCAGGCCTTGGAAAAGCTGAGTGTGTCAGCAGGTGTTGTAATCGAGCACCCTAAAAGGCCACGGTCTCCTTTCCAGTGGGAGGGCATTTACAGCTGAGTGTGATGGTCAGGTGCGTAAGGGCGGGGTCTGTAAGCGTCCAGCTCGTGCATGCGTGCGTGTGTGAGGGTGGATGTATTTAGGTGGCTGCTTGTTTCATTTAGTTCCCAAACCAGAATGTTTGCCAATTCAGGCACCAAGTGACACTCTGCTTTCCCGAATGGGCAGAGGTTACATACATTATCTGAATGGCCTGGGGTTCTTTTTTGTCTTCTAGGAGCAGTGCATTTCCTCAGCGGTGTGCTCCAGCTCCAGAGAGCACTTGCAGGGTTAGGCAGATTGCTAAGACTAGGTCTCTAGAGAGAGAGCTCAGTGCATCATCTTTTGGCACCATCTAATCTTTGATGTAATGCTGTTCAGAGAAAATGATCCTTGTAACTCATTTATGGTTTCAGTTTACATTCTGCTCTCTCACATGGCCAGCAACACCTGGGAGCAGAGTCGTTTTAGACGGAGATTCTTAATAGCACCACTTCAAAGGGTATTTGCAGAAACGAAGTACAGGTATATGCATATAAATTCTCCTTGTAATACAGTACCAGCATTCATGACCTCCCAGCCAATTAGGTGGAATAGAACATGTACACATGCACACACACACACACACACACTGTTTAATTGGCAGAGAGATTATGAAATATGCTCCTTTGCTGTTAGAAGAATTAATTATGCAGGTTGGACACCTGCTGCCCTGCTCTGTTTTCCTAATTGCAGGGGGCGGACACCTGTCCTTGTTAAGTCATAAAAGGGCCATGTGTGTGCATTCCTCAAGCACACAGAACTCCACCAAGGATAGAAAATAATATTATAATTATGGTCACTAACAACCAAGCCATGCAGCATCTTCATGGCAGGTTTCAAAGAGGGTATGTTACCCAGTTAAGAAAGCAGCATACACATATGTCTGGGCTCTGAAGAAAGTCACGGCCCTGATTTGGGGATTGTTCTCCTTTAACAAAGGAGATCAACAAAGATGATTGAGAAAGACAGTAAGTGAACAAAGAAAAAATACAAATTCATTTAGTTCCCAAACCAGAGTGTTTGCCAACTTGGGCATCAACTGACAATTACTCTGCTTTCCAGAGAAAAATACAGGTGGAAACAGGTTATAAACAGCTACAATTAGAATTTTACATGCTGCATCAAAGTGACAGAAGACATGTCAGTTAGGTTCGGTGTGTGGACCATACTAGGAAACATTAGTCAAGTTTTTAAATGAAAAGCTTAGGCGAGGTTTCAAAAAGAAGTTAAGTGATAACCCAGTTTGCATGGTTTTAGGACTTTGCAGGAGTGACCTCTGAGTTCCCCATTTTATTTTTCTAATTTGGCTATCAAGTAGTAATTACTGGCAAGCTTATTACCTTATGGACTTAAAAAAATGAAATTATTTTTCATAAGGCATTATCCAGAGAGTAAAGCCAAGAAATAAAGATTTACAAAGGTGAAACCATGAGCATTTCATTTCTCCACTTATAGGATAGACCATTGAAACTTAAATACCCAAACATCACATCCATGGAAAAGAATCTGTAAGAAAGAGCACATTTTCACCATAAAACTGTTTTGAAATATATAGTGGGTTTAAATATATTTAATAAAAGCAGGAAATTGGTTTTACCTAAGAGTTGTTCATGGATATCTTTATACATATCTATCATTATTAGTGTGCTTAAGCCAGTGTGGTTCATTTTGTCAGTTCTTTTGTTTTTAAATTTAGCTGTCAGTGAGATAATGCAGCACTGTAAAAAAAGATGCATTAACTAATATATTCAGTGACAAGCATAAACCCTTAGCCTTTCCCAGGATTCAAGCAAAACCTTTGCATGTTCTTCAATTTAAAATAGTTCCCTTCCCAGTGTATTTTCTCAAACACTCCTGTGTTCGTTGTTGAGGGTGTAGCTTGTTTCTGTGATTCCTAACTTCAAGAAGAACAGTATTCCAGGGGGTTCTGAGGATTTTACCTGAGCAAGAGCAAACAATTATTGTCTATATGGAAGACAGTTTTAACAGAATATGTATCTTCTTATTAACAGGACACAATCTTCTGTTGTTAGGATTAAGCCGTACTTTGGTTTGCTTGTGTAACAGAGCAGTAGTTTTGAGGTAGTGCCATTCATATTATCTGGAATGCTTGCATAGCTGAGATGCACGTCATCAAACCAATAGAGAACTCAGTAAGTTTAAAAAAGAAACAGTTAATTAAGTTGGTCTTCATGAGGAACACAGTCTTGAATCCAGAAAATGGAATGAACCGGAGTAAGTTTAAGCCACGTGTCATCACGTAGCCATCAGTTGACTAGTACCAATATGAACGAACAAGTTTAGGGTCCAAGCAAGAACAGGTGGACTTCAGGAAGACAGATCAACTTCAACGTTTTCTGACCCATGTTTGATCAGTACTCAAAAACCCTAATCCTAGGGCCACTGGTAGCTCCTGATATTCTGAACGGAGCCAAAAGATGGGGTAGAGCAGCTGTGGGGCTGCATTTGTGCTGCTGCTTGGATGGCCACCGAGAGCTGCAGCGTGACCTCCTGGCCGTAGGGTGCTTTCACACATGGCGCTCATGACGCCCTGACCCTCAACCCACTGTCTTCCTTGGCTTACATCTGCTAGCCATCACATGCCCTCCCAGATCGGCTCACTGCCATCCCCCATTTCTTCTCTTGACAGCACTGTTGGATGGCTTGCTGAATGTTTTTTCTTTTCTTTTTTTAGTCTGTTGATACATTTTCCAACAGCTACTCTATTTGACATAACCTATACATTCTTTTTTTTTTTTTTTTTTTTTTTTTTTTTCATTTAAAGCACATAATTAATTTGCCAGGGCTGTCACAACAAAGTACCACTGATTAGGTGGCTTTTAAACAACAGAACTTTGTTTTCCCACAATTCTGGAGTCTGGTACTCTGAAGTCAAGGTGTCAGCAGGGTTGGTTTCCTCTGAGGCGCTTTTCTTGGCTTGTAGATGGTCGTCTTCTCCCTGTGTCATGTGGCCTTTCCTCTATGTGTGTCCTTTCCTCCTTATAAAGACACCAGTCGTACTGTATTAGGGTCTCCACTCATGACCTCATTTTAACTTAATAACCTCTTTAAAGACCCTATCTCCAAATATATGCACAATCTAACTGGGGATTAAGATTCTGACATATGAATTTTGTATGTGGGGAATGTACAATTTAGCCCACAGAACACACTTTTATAAAATGATCGTTGGTGCTCCGAGAAGGCAGGGACTGTGTTTCTCGTAATCCCTAGAACCTAGCAGTGTAGAGCACACTGCAGTTGCCCCGAAAACTTGTGGCAAATGCATGCTTAGACAAGGGTATTCTGAGGTATCTGAGAGCAAGGGTAATGTTTGTCATAGATTTTTTTCTCTTAAGTCCTTCACTTTAGAGTCTCAAAACACCACAGGTAAAAGAACGAACAAAGCTGTAATGGAGGGCGCCTGGGTGGCTCAGTGGGTTAGGCCGCTGCCTTCGGCTCAGGTCATGATCTCACAGTCCTGGGATCGAGTCCCGCATCGGGCTCTCTGCTCAGCAGAGAGCCTGCTTCCCTCTCTCTCTCTGCCTGCCTCTCTGCCTACTTGTGATTTCTCTCTGTCAAATAAATAATAATAAAATAAAATCTTAAAAAAAAAAAAAAAGCTGTAATGGAGATAGTATATATTTCCAATAATCAACCAACTTTTTCCAAATCCAAAAAAAAAGTTTAAACATCCCCTTCAGATGCTATATACAGGGATATGCTGAGTTCTTAGAGACCAACCAAGCAAGATTTAAGGATGTAACAGATGCCTCTATCCCTGCCATTTTTTTGGCTTCAAATTGTGATCCTGAAGGAGACTGGAAGAATTTACCACACGGCTAAAGGGACATTTTTCCTAAAGTATACCATGACTACTTGATGATTCAAACACTAAAAAGTACCTAATTAGAAGTGCCCTTGGTCAATCTGTGGCTAAATTATGTTTCAAAAGAACAAATTGGGATAGGGTAAGAAGTTTCTTTAGTTGTGGGTTTTGCTATCAGATACCCATGTTCCTGAGTTCTTTGGCAATAAATAAATAAATAAATAGATAGATAAATCACTGTTTTTCTTAAGGAAAAAAAAAGGAAAAGAAAAAAAGTTTTTGGGAAAAAAAATTCTAACAATAATAAATATAATGATTTCTGACGCTATTTTTCCCTGCAGATTGGACTTGGGTGGCTTTTGTAGTGATGCTTTGAACCTGAAAGTTAAATGCTAAAGCAGTGACATTTTGTTAAAATAGACTATCACAGAAAAGCTCAAGAACAAAGATAAAACATTTACTTGATGTTTCTTTTCACTGTGTCCATGCACCTAAGTTTTTACATGTATTTTTATCATTTATTTACAATAGAGCTTTATTTCTTGCTAATATGTATAAAATTTAAAATTTGCACTTTTAAAAGTAGTAATGTAGAAATTTATTTATATTAAGTGAATTTTATATCTATTTATATTAAGTGAATCTATAGTTGATCCCAGTTGGGATCTCCTTAAATCAAGCACAAAGTGGAATTCAGTATGCTTTAACTTTGTTTTAAGCCTTAAAAAAAAGCTGTATATTTTAGATGGCATTTCTTTTTCTTCACCCATTCCCAGTTCAAAGGTACGTTAGGGGTGACTTGTTTGTCCCAAACAAGGCAGATGGTGGAATTCGGAGGGGAAAGCTGAAGGAGGTTCATGTTGGGGAAACCACATGACCCAGAAAGCAGACCCAGTCTGAAGTCAGACTTCCATTCTTACAGAATGAGCTCTCAAATATGTAAGATAGAAATGTGTGTGGTGTCTGTGGACTGGTGTAATTTTGAGAGAGGTGGTAGGCAATTTGCATTCTGGGGTGTTTTGAGGGCATCAGGATAGTGGGAAGTTGAGACTCTGGAAATCTGGTTTCAGTTCAAGTCTTATCCTGTTCTCACTGTGTGGCTTTGGACAAGCTGGTGACCTTTCTGAGTTTCTGTTTTCTTCTCTCTGATGGTAAGACTTAAGTTTATTATCAGGATGTAATTAGTGTATGCAGAGCTGCTTGCTAACCTGGGATGTGCTGAAACGTTATTGGGGTAAAGCAAGGATAGTTGCTGTTCGACTATCCTGAAGAATCCACACAACCATCCACATTTCCTAGCTCAGGCCTCCTGACCAGGACAGTGAAGACATTGCAGTTGCCGCATGACTAGGCTCCCACATCTGTGGCTTCCAAAAACAAAAACGTCGTCCAAGCCTGTTTGTTAACCTATTAATGAGATGTGATTCTTCATATTATTTGTTGAATGTGAGACTTATTTAGAGCATTTAGTGAATCAGATCTGGAGGGAATCTTACCTAATTTCCTCCCCTCCCTTCAAGCAGGGCTGCATCAAATGTGAATTAACTCTGGCAGATGGTTGTTAGATTCTGTTTCTAGATTTCTTAAAGGAGATTTCACAGTTTTCCTCTCTAAATTCTTTCAGCAATTTAGCAATTCTTATGCCAAGTCCTTCCTTATAGCTGACCTAAATCCATGTTGTAATTTAATTCCTAACCCTCTACTCTTGTCTTTCCTGGAGATGGAGAACAGCTGGTCTGCAACTTTCTTATGCTAATAACCCTTTGTATACACTTAATGAAGACTTACTCAGTTCCACTCTGGGCTCTCCCCCTTGTCCTGCATGGCCCCACCCCCAGATTCATCAGCTGGTATTCTCTGATAGTTCATGGCCATGCCACCCATCTCCCTGCTTCTCTCTGACACTTGGCTACATTCAGGCATGGGGCAGAGTGTCGCCAGTGGCCACGTGGACCTGGGGAGAATGCAAGCTGCTTGTTGCTGTCCTCCTTATGCTTTGCGCATAATGTTGGGCCTTTTAATTGATTATTGGGATAACCCCTCACAGAGTGGTATGGGTGTGTGGCACGTTTATCTTATAAACATGGAGGTTTGTAGGTATACTTACCATAGGTTGCTATTAAAGTTAGGCCTCCCCAGTGCCTTAGTTTGCTCAGCCAGTCACTTCAGGAGGCTGCCACTTAAGAGTGCTGAAGGTAACACTGATTGACATCTTTGCTCTGATGGACTTAGTCTTAGAAGACCCTGAGCCAGAAGTCCCCTGAGTGCTATACATCTGGATGCACACTGTCTGAAAGAGGTGAAGGGCTTTCCCACTGCTCTAAGTTATAATCAGGAAAGAAGTGACACTGAGGATTGAGCTCATGAAGTTGATCCCATGTGATTTCAGAGTGGATGTTGTTTTTAATCTGAATATGTGTGCTTTTATGTCTCTGTAGGTTTATTACCCAGAGCTCTCTGTCTGGGTCAGTCAAGAACCATTTCCAAATAAGGAAATGGAGGGAAGGCTTCCTAAGGTAAGATCCCTAGCTACCATTTTGTTAAAAATGTTTTTTCAGTTTAAAGCCAACTAAAAAAGTCAGTTATTTCTTTTTTATTTTAATATCCATTTAGTCTACAATAAGAATCTAATAACATGATACTGTAATGATCTTACAAATAATATATAGTACATATGTACTACAGATACATATATATCCGAAAGTCCTATGATTCTTAAGGTTCACATTATCTTTCTTTTTGACAAGTTCAAAGCAGATTTTCATTTAAGAATCACGGAATCAATTTATCAAATGCACATTTTACAGGTTTTTACTTTGTTCCATTCAAGTATGATTAAACTAAAAGATATCTTAAAAGTACAAAATGATGATACTTTTGTCTGGTAATAGTTCCTAAATGTCTGATGAAATCACCCAAGAAACAAAACAGAACATGAACTATTATTTTTCTTTCTTCTAATTTTCAAGCTTAAAAGTATTTTCTACAAACATCTTTTCTTCGTTCTGACATCTTAGGTGTGATAATTCTCTGCATTAAGAAAATTTGTCAGATTTACATTTTGGATTTTAGCACCATTTCTAACAACAGCAACACTTAGCAGTTTTAGGATAGATTCCTTTGGACTTGCTTGTTAAGGTAAATATCAATTTGACCTTAAGGAAGAGGACTGTACTTTTTACCACTGACCTGTTGATTTCGCAATTAACATAGAAAATGTGCACTGAAAATAAAATTTCCATTCAGAAGTTTCATAAGTGTAACTGACACATGGTGACACATTTCCCAGCTCTTATTGACATTTTAATGTTTGAGAAACTCTTACTTACACTAAATGGCTTCAGCAGTGCCCTATCTTTTACTGACAGGCAGCATTTGGAGAGATTGTGTCAACTGGTAGTTAGCACTAAGAGAAAACAATTCTAAATCACTTTAAATCTTCCAGAGAATTTCTGAAGGTCCAGGTTGAAACCAGTGTTAGGAAAGTAGGTGAACAAAAGGATTCTGGACCTGCCTGAGCTACACTTGTGCCATCTTGTAGAGCTGGGGTGGAAGTGAGCTGGTGTCCTGGAGCTTTACTTAAAACACACGCACACCTCCATCACCCCAACACCACTCCAACACCACCTCACTGCCACCTCACAACACCACCGCCCACCATAGCCCCCCACCTCACCTCACCACCACTTTACCACCACACACTCCTACACCTCCACGCCAGCACTCCAGAAGCTCCCCCACCCCCACCCCAGCAGCAGCAGTAGTATAACTCTAGGCATTCTTTACTGGGAAGCTCAGGGCATCATTCGTCTGAGCAGCTGAGGACAAGACATGATAATGGAGGGGAAAGGAAGAGTACAGTGTTTTCATTATTTCTGCCCCATTCAGCCATCCAGAAGTCCTTGCTTTGATACTGGTGACATCAACCAGAGTGGCAAGACTAGGCAAGTTCTTCAGTGAGGTCAACAGCCCCTCCCTTTTTCTTAGAAGGCCAACCCAGGACCTAGACCGTGCCTCCACTGAGTCATGTTTCACACGGTTGGCACAACGGACCCTGAGATTCAGGTCTTCTGTTCTTTTCTCTCTCCATATGTGAATAATCCTTTAAGCATAATATATTTGTCCTTCCCAGAAGTTTTCTTGTGGAAAAGCACATCTTTGTATAATCGACAAAAATAATCTTGTGTTGTCCGAGGTACATTATTGAGAAACTGGAGGATTCAGACTCGAACAGTTCTCAGCAGAGAGGGCCGGCCAACCTGACGTAGCTTAGTTATAGAAGCATCCGGGAGAACCAGTCTGGGGAACCACCAGACACATCTGTTGCTGCTGCTCCAGCCTTCTAGATTGATCTTCAGTTGTCTGGGAGCCATGAGGAGCTGGATGATGGAGGAAGATAGGATTATTTTTGCCTGAATTCTGATAAGGCCTAACTTCTGAAGAAGTAAGACTACATTGTATCTCCTCTTCAAAAACCTTCTCCCCTTGTTATAGAAGCCTATAGTTCTTTCAGTGAGGGAGCAGACTTTATTCTTTTCAAAAAATGAGGGGTAGGAAGTAAGGACTGAAATCTAGTAAATTCTAGCCACCAAAGGGAAGATGTGCAAAGCTCTTTCTGGCTGGTCAGGTTTGACCCCTCAGGGCACTTTAGCAGCATGCCTGTCCGCATGGCTTACCACTGTTGCCTTGCCATTGTCCAGTTAATTTGGGCATCTCCCATACAGAAAATAAAGGGCAGGATGGACAGGGACTATTTTTGTCTCTGTTTTAATCGCTGTAGCTTTAAAATCTGAGTATTCAAGCCACAGTAGGTATTCAGAACATGAATAATAAATGAAGACATGAACTTTTGGGGGGGGGGGTGGTCTCAAAACAGAAAAAGTAGTAAAAATGGTAAATTCACATCTGAAATAATATCCTTCAAATTTTTTTTCCCCCTAGAAATATCTCTTTCCAGATTACCCAGAATCCCACCCAGTCTTCATTTGGTTTTGTTTTGTATTTTCCATGAAGGTAATGGGGTTAGGAAAATGGAGACTTTAGAGACTGGCTAGTTAGTCATGCAGGAACTGAAGTAAGCCGCTGTAAGGGCAGCCATGGACAGAGTGTAGCTGAGTGAAATCACACTTACGAAGTTTTGATTTTCCTTCCTGGCCTGTGATAATTAGCAGCCACTGAATTCTTTATTCATCCAAAACCCAAGTTTGTCACATCTTGAACTAGGCTAACTGGTTGAGGGAGAGGAGAAAAACAGTTTAAAACCACCAGGATCAGAGTGGATTTTTTTTTTCTACATCTTGGGATTATAGGTCAAAATTTCAAGATTAAAATTTTTTGCACAACTGAAAAAGACTGCCCAGTATAATGATTCTAAAGGTTTACCTAGGTCCTTAAGTGTGTGTGAGTAATGAATTACATTTTAATTCAGTTTTCTGATTTAGTCCTATTGCTATTTAGTGATACCAAAACAACTTAAAAATCAAAATCTTAGAACATGGAAGTACACACTGAGTGGATTTTCTATATATCCTGAAAATGTATGTTCCCAGAGTCTGAGATTTTTAAACTCAAAATTTAGGCATACCAGGTGTTTAACATTTAAAAAATATATTTATAGGAAATAAGACTTACTAAAGCTGAATTATCTGTTACATTTAGTTCATCCTGTGGCTGCTGAAAACATTTACTCAGTTTCAAGTTGTTTGAAAGTTCCTGACTTCTGAATTCTTAAAAAGAGATTCAGATGTGATAATTTACAGATCTCAAAGCAAGATTATTATTTTAATTCAAGTATTCATACCCAGCCAAAATAGATTAATAAATGTCTAATTGGAACATATGATCTGAGCAAAAAGGAAAAAATAATCTTTTAAAACCATATTGCATAATGTGTCTGAGAAAACTCCAGCAATTAATGATATGGCTAAAAGAGAAGACTATTGTTAAATCACTATTTTCCTATCTGATTGGGATATACAGGGTATTTGTGGTAAAGTTAAAAGTTAAGACCTATCATCCCTTGAGCAAATGGGCTTCCTGTCCTCTTGCTCTCTGGTTATGATGAAGAGCTGCTCCCCTTGGGTGCCTGGTGGAGCATCAGTCACACGGTGGTTGGATTATTCTAGATGTTGGATTATTCTAGACAGAAACAGAGACACTTTACTCACATTTGTGAGGACAGATTTAGAATAGCCCCAGGCCAAACAAGGTGGATCTCACTAAATTCTGTCCTGGGTGTCACACTGTCCTCTTTCCTGCAAACACTCCCACCTTTGGTACCTGCTTGTGGTTCTGATTATCAGGCCCACATGGACTGGGCCAGTTGTCCAAAGAATAAACCATACATAAGTTACCTTTGTATAGGCTGTCATCTCCTTTTAAATATTTTTTTATTATATATTGGAAAACAGGCAATTACCCATCTCCTTCACAGTCACTGAATGCTTTGAAGAGAAATGAGCACCTCTTACCCAGACTCATGTTGGGCCCTGTCTCACACTAAAAACTGTCCTCAGAAACCTGACTCTGGGGAATGCTGCCTCCCACTTGGCTGGGCACAGCCATTAGAGAAGCCCTTGATTCTCCTGAAGCCAAGGCAGCGAGTGTTTAATTACTTCATGCCCCCACAGACCTAATATTTACATTCAGGTGAACTGTGTTTAATATGTAAACTCTGTTTGCAAAACATCTGGAGTTCAAGGATAAAAGGCAGGAGGGAGAAGAAAAAATTTCAAATGGTTTCAGAAACATGACTACGTGTCTTTGTGTGTGTGTGTTTGTGTGTGTGTGTCCCCACCTGGTTTTCAGGGAAGTCTTCCTGTCCCAAAGGAAGTGAACCGCAAGAAGGATGAGCAGATTGAGGCCGCCTCCCTGACTCCACCTGGCAGCAGTGAACTCCACTCCCCAGGCATCGGTTACCTCCACTCTTTTTAATTGTCACACCTCCATTTGTATTACATATGGTGTATGGGTATTGATGAGGTCATGGTATCATATATGGGATTTTTTTCTGTGTAAATCATCAAGTATAAGAAGAAACTATGGGACTCTGAGCCTTGCTTTAGAGAATTTACAGTGGACAAATAGGTATCATCAAACCAGTTTTTAATCATTCTGACTCAAGTGAAACCGCTCAGAATTTCACACTGTGAATCCACGTTTACAACCCTTACAGGTGGGCCTTCAGGCCTGGTTCTCAACAACGGTGTCTTCCACAACTCAAACTCCCTCTGCTCTCACACAACCGGTCCACTCCTGCCTTTTCACTCACATAGCTCCCGACGGCTTCTCGCAGAGGCTGAGAGTCCCCATTTTTTTTTTCCATTTAGATGTAATAAGCCTAGTAGTTTATGTTCATCGATTGTCTGTATATCTATATTTTATCCATGTACTCTTTTGATGTATAGAAGTAGTTTGAAACTCATTGTTTCCTTGTGGTAAGTGACCGAGATGCTGCCACAGGACCTGAGACACTGATGAATGGTGCTATTTTGGACTTTCAACATGCTCCTTGGCGAGGTAGCTCTGATGGAGTTATATTTTATTTCCATGTTCTAAGAAGGTGTTGGTACTCTGTTTCCCTGAATGTTGTTCTCTAGACTGGATTGACTTGTTTTCCTCGTGTCTTCAGTGTGGCTTTCTTCTTCAGCGTTGTAGGTTGAGTGAACGCTACCAGAGAGAGTGAGAGACTCACGTCTCGCAGGATGGCACTCACGGACAAGCAGTCCCAGTAGCGGGAGCAATCACAAAACTGTAATTTACTTACCAAATCTCTTCTTTCCGGTAGCCTCGCCTGCCTAGCTTAGAGAAAGAAAAGCAATAATTTGACAGGCGTTTTTAGATGTCTCTTTTGGTTCTTTTTGTTTGAAAGGATATTTGGAGGGAAGAAAGGGCAAACGTTTCAAACAAATGCCCTCTGAAAAATAATCCAAAACAAAACAAACCCCCCCCCCCTGCCATCTGAGTCAGAATCTGAAAATTACACCTTTCCCCAAAATTAAGTTGGAAAAAAGGTCTTTATAAAATTTTTAAAAACCTGAAAAAAGGCAGAGCACTTTTCTTCAGCAATTTTGATAAGCAAGGTATAGATTTTACATTTTTGTCCTTGCTCCCAATGAAATGGATAAATAAAAATAAAACCAGACAATACCATCTACTCACGGATTGTTGTTGTGTTAGCCAGTCTGAAAGCCCACCTTAATTTTTATATAACTGTCTTTCAGCTCTTCCTTGGACAGGGCAGACTGTGTTCCGCCCTGTTCCGCGTCTGACTGTTACCGCCCATGCTGCATGCAGCGCACTTCTTCGTTCTCTTCTCGCTCCCCCATTGGCCTGAGTTTCTTGTGCATCTTCCTGCCCCCTCCTTTGTTAGAATAGGTATATCAGCCGTGTAAATAGAGCAAGAAAACAGTATTCTGCATCTGTGGCATTTACGTAGAGTTGCAGTTGTGCACTGCTGGAAATGCAGGCTTTTGTAACAATGTGATCTTTACTGATGCACTCACAACAGGTACCCAGTGTATTTTAGCTATTTTAGTAGTATTTGTTCAATAAATATGCAAGCTGTAAGGTAACTGGCTTGGCTCGTCATTGGAGAGGCCTACTTCTGAATGCTTTCACTGGTTTGTGCTAGTTCGTGTGTTCTCAGAGCCCCCAGAGGAGACCGAAGGGCAAAGGTCAAAAGGGAGAGAATGAGCTCTGCCTTTCACGTGTGTTCCCTTCCGAAGGTTCTATGCGATTAGGGGCGAGGCTATGGCACTCTATCCAAAAGATACGAGACCTCCCTTCCTCAGGGAATATTTGCACTTACACATAGACAAAAGGCTTCCGCTTGGAGGGAGATGAGAATTTGAGGCGGGATTTTAAGTCATTAGTTCATATGTACCCAGCTACCTGGGATCTAGCACGTGATGAGATGGCATCACCAGAGGTCTCCTGTGAACCCCACAACCAGAAATTCAGGCGGTTCATCCTCTCCCTGCGCATGAGAAATGCAGCTGCTCCCTCCTCCATGAGGACGTAACTTCACCCGGTTTACCACAAGTTGCTGAAGTGGCTGGTTGTGTCCAGGTACTTCAATTTCACCTGAACAGAGGCTAAGGCCCAGGCCTCTGAGATAAAGGCCAGAGAGGAGGGAGAGGAACCAAAGGGGGCATGGCTCCCAACTGGGTGCTCAGCTTCTGGAAACTGGGGATCAGATGCCCGCTTGACACCCGTGTGTCAGGAGAGACATTTATGCTGGGGAGTTATTTTTGAAATTCACATGCATTGCAGATTTTGGTTAATTTTCCTATTTGCCTTCAACTTTTATTAAGAGAAAAGAACATTAGAGCAGAACTAAATCCCAACTGCCTACCACATGCTCAGAATTTGTTCAATCCAAAAGAAAACTCTTTAAATGGAGCTACCGCTACCTTTTTTGGTAATCTCATCCAGAGGTTAACATTTCCGAATATAAGATAAGTCGTCCTTAAACTAAATTGCCTTTCACCTTACAAACAACTGCCATATTCCTCATCCAGCAGCTTCCCATCCCCTGTATGTTTTCACAGCTCAGAAGGGATGCATCTTGTCTTCCTGCCATTGCTAAATGGGAAACCCAAGAAGCAATGAGGCCATGCCACAGAGGCGGTATGGCCTAGGTGGCTTTACACCCATCTGTGTCAGTAATCTGTTGCCACAAAACACATTACCGCCACACCATGCACCCTAAAACAACACTTTTCTTAGCTCACAGATTCTGTTCTATTCAGGAGCAGGTTAACTGGTGCTTCTGGCTCAGGATCTCATTAGCTTGCTGTCAAGTCAGCAAGCTGTGGTCTTCTGAAGGTTTGACCAGGGCTGGAGAATCTGCTATTGGCAGGAGAACTCCGTTCCTCCACTCATGGGCCTCTCTACAAGGCTACTTAAGTGTCCTCATGACCTCTGGCTTCCCTCAGAGCAAGTAATTCGAGAGCTGGGAGCGAGCCATAATGCCTGTGACCTATTCTCAGAAGTCACTATCATCCGTCATATTCTATTCATTAGAATCAAGTCACTAAATATAGCCCACATTCACGGGCAGGGAATTAAGCTCTACCTCCTAAAGGGAAGAATACTGAAGAATTTATGGCCACATTTTAAAACCAGCACATCATCTGAAGTTAAAGCACTGAGGGTAATCGTAAGCCAAGGGCTGAAAGTGAGAAGGGCTGAAATAGAATCATAGCTACTTCTTTCACTGAAGAGGTTTTCACAGTCTTTATAGCTCCAGAGTGAAGGTCCAGCTTTCCAGATTGAAGGTGTGTAAGGGAGAGCATCCAGGAACTGCAATATTGGGGATGCACACCCTCCATTTATTAAGACAAGTGCTGCCAGCCCCGAAAGGAAAACTTAGAGAATATATCAGGAACTGTAAAAACAGGAAAGCTAGAATAAATACTGTCTAAAGTTCTATTCAGTGCAGTGGAGTCGGGTTTGCCGATGACAATTCCCTCAGCCTCCGTGAAGCCTGAAATATTTGCTGCATTTTAAACTTGTGGGAGCCAGTTCTGACTTGCTGAGCTATGCACTTCAGGGGTTAATAACTGCTGAGGCAGAGGTAAGAACTTGGAGTGCTAGCTAGAGTCCATGTGGGAGACACAAACTCTGATTAGGAGCTGCTTTGTTCTCTCAGGAGGCAAAAATAACACCCTGTGGCCTTTGGGCAGGGATTGCTAACCAACAACCACGGATCAGATAGGATGTGTAGACTTGTTTTGCCTGCTAAGTGTTTTATAAAAAAATCTCAATTTGATTGCCAACGTTTACAAATGGGAAGATTTCATGTGAAAATGCAGGTTTTTGTCTTCCCTGGAAAACTGAAAAATCTGGCGATAGAGGGGTTAGAGCCACGTAGGGCCTCCCCCTTTGGTGAGGCATAACCCCCCCTCCCCAACAATCCAGAGCTCCTAACCTCTTATTTTCTTATACCCTGCCTGCCACCATTGGCTTGTGGGTCGCAGCACCCATGGTTGGTTTCAGACAACAGTGACCTGCTTATTCACCCACAAAGGACCAGGAGACCGTCTCACATCTTTTTGTTTGGCAACTGGAGCCCATGTGGGTCTGTGAACACTAGACAGGGAATAGGCTTCTCATACCGCTCCCCAAATAGGGGCTTCTGCTGTTCCATCTGCATCCACAGAGTCTCTTTTAAACTCTTTGGGACTGAGATCCTTATGGTTAAAAAAAATCTTGCACTGGGTCAGGTTAGGCTAGATAGGGGTCTGATAAACTCCTGATTTTTAAACTAGAGTGTGTGCCTCAGGGCATGTGAAGTCTTTCCAAGGAGCACATGCTCCTGGGTAGTTTTAAGGGAACTAATTTCCAGATCCCCTACACATATCCTACTCTTTCCCAAAATGGATCTACTAGAGAACAAATCTGTATTCATATTAGTCCCTGCCCCACATTATAAGAACAAAGATGTTAGTCTCACCTATCCCAAATCTTAATATGACACAAGGCCCCTAATATGAACCCAAACTCCCAGATGTGGCAAACAAAGGGAAAATTCCCTTTAATGGAAACTTTATGGTCCTTTGAAGGTTCCTTTAATCAGAAATCCATACAACTCTGGGCTCTCCTTTCTTAAACACATGTTAAAACTGCTATGTTAGAAAACACAGAAATAAGGTGTTTGGACTCATATATGGTTTTTCAGAATTCAGATATATATGGTAAAGTGGAATGATAGACAATTTTTATTTAATACCTTTTCCTCTTCCATCTCTTCACTCTTTTCAAAGAACGCCTTGCTCTTGAGGGGGAGAGACCTGAGAGAATGAAGCACAGAGAAAATCAGAGAAACTGAGTACCAAAAATGGCCTCTTTGCGTACTTGTACACAATTACTTTCCACAGTTTTCCATACTCATCCCTAGGATATATCTGAACTGGGAAGAAATGCAACTTAGAGCAGCTACAGCAATATATAGGTTTGCAATGGTGACTACTATCAATGTAATTAGAATGCCTTCAGGCAATACTAACTTTTACAAGATAAGATGGATAAAACCCAAGGATAAACTTTCCTGTGCATTTTCATAGTCAATGCACATTAGTTAATACAGTTGTCAAAACCTGTTGTATCAAACCAGAGACTGAAATAATTATTTCAGTTATAGTCATATAGTTTTCATCATATTCTCTTGTTTAATATCTTTTTCATAATAATAAAAAATTATGTGCTGCCAGACTGATTAGCAGCATAGGACCTTTCCATATTATTAGTAGTATTTCTACTACTATTTTTACACTAGGATTTGTTTTTGTTTTTTTTTTTTTTTTAGATTTTTAATTTATTTAACAGAGAGGTCACAATTAGGCAGAGAGGCAGACAGAGAGAGAGAGAGGAAGCAGGCTCCCTTCTGAGCAGAGAGCCCGATGCAGGCCTCATCCCAGGAACCTGAGATTATGACCTGAGCCAAAGGCAGAGGCTTAACCCACTGAGCCACCCAGGTGCCCTTTTTACACTAGTTCTTATTCTCCAAAGCCAGTCAGCCATATATACCATTTTTACCAGAGACATACTGCCTTTTATCATTATTTTTTTTAATTTCTTTTCAGTGTTCCAGAATTCACTGTTTATGCACCACACCCAGTGCTCCATGCAATACATGCCCTCCATAATACCCACCACCAGGCTCTCCCTACCTCCTACTCCCCTCCCCTCCAAAACTCTCAGATTGTTTCCATTCTTATTTTATATGAAAAAGAGTCTATTGATTATCTTGTTTTTTATAATTTAAACATGGAATTAACTATATCATTTTAATTTTTATTGTGTTAGTGATCAGCTTCACAACAGCTAAGTGAACTGAAAAATGAAGTCAAAGTTTTTTTCTGACAGAAAGGCTACCTGATTTGGCTACTTGGTTTGGCAGTGAACCCTGGCTCTGCCAATGTGGTTTGTGACAGACATTTTCTATAAATGAGTTGAATCTGCAACTCTAAAGTAATAGTAACACATTTAAAGCAAAAACAAGGTCAAAGTATTTTATCAAAAGGCATTGTTTTGGCAAAACTGTAATGAAATTAAAAGAATACATTTCTGAAGACAGAATTTTAAAAGGTGAGTCTATGTGAAAGTGTTATGGCATAAAAACAATGAGGAATCTTAGCAGAGCTCTTTTGGTATACTTCCCATAAAACGAGAAAGTGAATTATGCTAATGACAAGAACAAAAGCTCTTTGCAAGTCACATGTTTTCCAATTCACTGACTGTAAGAAAAATGAAGAAGAACCTAATCAAGTTTTCAGGTGACTGAGGATTAAAAGTATTTTTTGATAATAGCTCATTATATGAATTTTGGCATATAACATAGAAGAAGTTCAAATAATTGAATTATATTGCTATAATAAAACACTTTCAATTCCTGCAGCTTACATCAATAAAAAACAAAAAACAGAATTGCAGCCAACCCATCTCATTCTAGCGAAAAGTAATATTCCTCTACAGAAACATGAACTGACAAAAGTCCTTCATCTCATTAAGAGATGCACTTACAATATAATTTCACTTTTTGTATTTAATAATTAGTATAATGTATTTGTTATTTTAATCAATACATTGCTAATAATGACAATTCAATCACACTTTTTTAATGCTTAGAGTTTTATGGTCACAGAAAATAAAAGTTAAAATTTTTAATTTGAATACATTTTAGTAAAGTAAATGTAACAGGGTAATTAATAGTCTTTTTAAACAAAAATTATATTAAAGTAAAATTTGGGGGCAATGGAAAGAAAATTTGGGTTGAAGGAGAAAAAAAAAGTCAAATTTCTCCAAGTTAAATAAGTGGTTTTTATAAATAGAATGATAGGGCATCTGGGTGGCTCAGTCAATTAAGCATCTGACTTTGGCTCAGGTCATGATCTCAGGGTCCTGGGATCAAGCCCTGTGTTGGGCTCCCTGCTCACTAGGGACTTTGCTTGTCCCTTTTTCTCTGCCCCTACCCCCATTCTCTCCCTCTTAAATAAATAAAATCTGGTGGATTTATTTAAAGTGAATAATGTATTATCAATTGCCATAGTGTTTAGATTTGATTGTATACATTTACAAAAGAAATTCAACTTTCATTTTAAAATGTTAACATTTATAATATGCTCCAAATTACATCCTTTGAAAGTATTCAAACTTATAGTGAAAAACTTTATTAACTTAAAAATTGCATGATAATTCATATTCTATTAAGATTCTTTCGGAGAGTGTAAGAACCAAAAAGTCTGGAAACCTCTGAGCTAGACAAACATCTACGCACCTGTGTTTTGAGGAACTCACTCTTGGGCAGAAATACTTCCCAACCAGCCACAATTCCTAAGTTTCCCCATTTTTCTGATGGAAGCCTTCAAAGTTGCTGACCATGAACTTATGGCACTGCAAAGTATAAGACCTTGAGGAAACAAAGCACCAATACATTTTGATGGACAAGTAAAAGAAAGATTCAGACTGCCTGTCAGTGGATGGTCTACTAAGGCACCAACTTAATGGGGGTGAGGGGGAAGATCCTAGACATCAACCCTCCTGAGCTGCATATTTGATGAGTCTGTAGAAGACTGGCAATTTTTTTTAGAGCCTTTACTTCATTCCCTTACAAAGTCCAATCTCTTTAGTGCTAAAATCCCTCTTCTCCAGATTCTTTCAAGCATGGCATTATACCCCTGCCCAGCATATCCAAAAGGGCGGGTTAATGGTCACGAGAGAAAGGGGCTGGGCGGTGAGAGAAGAGGGATTGCACATCAGGTGCTCAACTCCATAGTCCTTGAGACCCCAGCACTTCTGGGGAAAAGCCTGTAGAGGAGTAGGCAGCTCGGGAATGAGGACGGAAAAGGGGGGTCACCTTTTCTTTCATTGCATGTGTCTATTAGTCTTACTCCCAAGCATAACTACTGAAAGCAACACGAAATTAATCTCTTCCTTCACACAATACACAGTACCATTAATGCAAGACTTGGCTATTTCACCGAGACCCATGTGGCTAAATGAAAGCCTCACAGAAGTGAGAATTTTAAGAATGCATTCATTTGCTGATTCTTTCAAGTTGGGCAGCTTTAATTATTAGCTGAAACTTTTCTGAGCCCAATGCCTTCTATTACTCTCCACCCAGCCCTTGGTCCTAGCTGCATTCTGAGCTGCACAGACTAGGCTGGCTCCTTCTTCCACACAGCAGCCTTCTGCATCCTGCTCCCCTTGCCTTTATCTCCTCTAGACCAAACTGCCTCAGTTCCTTTAGCCAGTGTCCCTGTGACCCATTTTCTGGAACTCTCACCACCCCTATTGCCCTCTTGCAAGAACCTTTGTTCGCAGCTGACCCAGCTTCTTTTTAGAAATGATAGGATTGATGGCAGAACCTTCCACAAAAAACACACAGTAAATGAGGCCCCAGCCATCATGGTGCCCGGTGATATAGCTAACTTGTGAAAGGGGCGCCTGGGTGGCTCAGTGTTAAGCCTCTGCCTTCCGCTCTGGTCATGATCTCAGGGTCCTGGGATCTAGCCCTGCATTGGGCTCTCTGTTCAACAGGGAGCCTGCTTCCCCCTTTCTCACTCTCCCTGCCTCTCTGCCTGTTTGTGATTTCTGTCTGTCAAATAAATAAATAAAATCTTAAAAAAAAGAAAAAACAAAGTGGGAGTCCTGGTTACTGCCTAATGGCTGCCCTCAGGATACTTGTGCTCTGCTCCCCCAACCCAACATGTGGGGCAACCCCAGCACTGAGCCAAGCCCCCAGTATGCGCTTCCCTGCACTGCTGCCTTCATGGCCCCTGAGAAGGGGACACACAGTCCCTTCTTTTTCAGAAGCCCTAGAACACCCGCTGTTCCTTCCTTCCTTGAGCTGTATGTGCCAGAGGGGCCAGCTGGTGGGAGAGGGGAGCAAGCAGCAGTGCCTCCCCAGGCCTCCACAGGGGTGACTGCCTGCTGGCTCATGCCTTCAAATCTCAAAACTAGTTTCTGAAAAGCAGATGTTCCCTGCAGAGCTGAGGGACACTGCTTTCTAGGAGAGAGGGGTAACTCTCTAATTTGTCATTAACAGCTAGGATTTCCTTTGTCAGATGTGATAATGAAGGAGTATTTGATGTGAGTTCTTGTGGAGGAGGATTAGCTCACAGGGACATTGAAAAACTGTGGTAGCAGCCCCTGGGAAGGGTGTGATAGGATAGCCCTTGCTCACTGCCACTGTGCGGGATACTTGAGGGGCTGTTACATCTCTTCACATATGGACCCAACTGTGAGGGCAGAATCAGCAGCTCAGCTGAAGGGTAATTCACTGCTTGGAAAGAATGAACCTTGTCTAAGTCCACAGTGCCTTTTCCTTAAATCTTTACATGTCCTACACACGCATAACATTGCTGGTGGGAAAGTAAAGTGGGGCAGCAGCTTTGGCAAACAGTTTGTCAGTTTCTTTAAAAATTAAACATAGATTTAGCATTGACTCAGCAAGTCCACTACTAGGTATAGAACAAAAGTACTGAAAATAGGGGCACATAAAGACTTGTCTATGAACATAAGTAGCGGCATTATTCAGATCAGCTAAAAAGTGAGAACAACTGAAATGTTCGTCAGCTGATAAAGAACTAAGCAAAATGTGGTTTATCCACACAATGCCATATTATGCAGCTATAGAAAGGAATGAAGCATTGATATGGGCTATTTAGGTTGAACTTTGAAAACATTACGTGAGTTAAGAGAAGCCAGTCACGAAAGGCCACATATTGTAGGATTTCCTTTGTATTTAATGTCCAGAATAGGCAAGTCTTTTATAGAAATGAAAGTAGATTAGAAGTGGTCAGGGGCTGAGGAAGGAGAGAATGGGGATTGATTCCTAACAGATAATGGTCTTTCTTTTTGGGATGATTAACATGTTCTGGAATTGTAAGAACTGTGAGGGTTACACAGTCTTCTGAACACACTGCAAACTGCTGGATTTTATACCTTAAAAGGATGAGCTTCATATGTTAATTATATCTGTTTTTAAAAATTCAACAATAAACCATTGGAAAATGGCACAAGGCATGAAGAGATGTTTCAGTGCAGAAAATATACAGGTGGCAGCTGAGTACACAGATGCTCAACATCATTAGCCACCAGGGAAATGTACGTGAAAACCACAATGCAGCATCACTAGACAACGATCAGAGACAGTTGAGACAACTGCTTATGAAGATGAGGAAAAGCTGGGTCACTCATACTTCGCTGGTGGGAATGTGAAAAGGTATGTATAGCCCCTTCAGGAAGCAATTTGGCAGTTTCTTAAAAAACTAAACATACTGACATATGACCCAACAATTACATTCCTGGGTATTTCTCCCAGAGAAATACAAAATTATGTTCTTTAGAAGCCTATGTGTGAATGTTTATAGCAGCCTGATTCATGACAGCACCAAACAACCCAGATGTCTTTCAATGGGTTGTCTAAACAGACTGTGTGCACCATATCATGGAATACCACTCAGCAATAAAAAGACAAGCATCACTTATGTATGCAACAACCTGGAGGAATTTTCAGAGAGTTACACTCAGTGAAAACATGCTAATCCCAAAATCTTACATGTAATTTCATTTATATAACTTTTCTGAAGTGACAAACGTATACAAAAAGCAGATTAGTGGTTGCTGGGGGCTAAAGAGGGGGTCTGGTGGGCAGGAGGGAAGGTATAAAAGTTTGACATGAGGGGTGCCCGGGTGGCTTCGGCTCAGGTCATGATCTCAGGGTCCTGGGATCAAGCCCTGCATCAGGCTCTCTGCTCAGCAGGGAGCCTGCTTCCTCCCCCTCTCTTCGTGCCTCTCTGCCTACTTGTGATCTCTGTCAAATAAATAAATTTAAAAAAGAAAAAGTTCAACATGAAGGATCCTTGTAGTGACAGACATGTTCTGCATCTTGATGATATCAGTGCTAATATCCTATGACATTGTGCTACAGCTTTACAAGATATCATTGGAAAAACTGGGGAAAGCATAAATGGGATCCCTCTGTATTATTTCCGATGATGGCATGTGAATCTACAATTATCTCAAATTAGGAAGTTTAATTTAAAGAAGAAGAAGAGAAAAACATTGAATATCTGCAAGATATTCCATTATAGCAAAACTTAGCTATTACCTACACTGGACATTTATGTTGTTTCTTATCTTTCACACTCTAAATAATGCCGTGATGAACCTTTATGCTCCAAAACCTCTTCGGGTATCTTTTGTGTTTCCTTTTATATTTTGCCAAAGTGCTTTCGCAAAAGTTTATACCAAGTTACAAGTTTATCAATATGGTAGTATATCTGCCCTAGAAACCCCATCAGCCTTGCAGTGCATACCTGGATGCAGACCTCTGCTAATTTCACAGGTGAAAAATAGTACCCCATTGCATCTATTTTCTCTTTCGTATTAGTGAGGGTGAACATTTTTAATGTTTTAAACCATTTATATTGTTTTATGATTAGTCTATTCCTCAAGACCAAGGGATTCCTCTGACCCTTCATGCATGAAGCAATGGGCACAAGAAACATTATGAGCTGGTTAAAAACTGATTGTAATCTTTTAAAGGTTATAGCAAAAGCGACCAACAGGTGTTAGGGGAATCCTGAGCTGAAATACAACCAAGAAGTGAGGAGGAGGAGCAGACATAGCCAGAGCGAGGTCAGAAGTAGGGCCCAGATGAGATATGATTCAAGTCCAGGTGAAGTCAGCAAGTAATTGGTACAGATAGCAACAGTATGAGGCAGGGGATGAGGGTCAGGAGTAAAGAGCTCCGTAGAGCCTTTCCTTGCGGGGGGGGGGGGGGGGGAAGCAGGGAGGTTGGTAAATACACAAAAATTATGTAAGAATCAAATGGCATAGAAGTACAAATGACAGAAAGCTAGAGAGCGAGCCCAGGGCACAGATTTAATCCCAGAAACAAGATCCTATTGTTCCAGTAGAGACGGATCTTTTAAAACAAATGTGGGGCTAGGGTTATTTGAAGATGTGCACGACTATAGGTGTAAATAAAGAAATGGAAAATGTCGGGCTGGTGAATGTGTATGTACCTGAATAAATGTAGAAGCCGAAAATTATATATACTGCTTATAATGGGACTAGAGATGCAGTGGAAGGTCTCCTGACTGGTTCCCAGGAAAATGGCACACACCAACTAACTTCTCAATCTGTAAAACTACAAAACAAAAGACCCTCCTGTGTCTACACATGGATAATCACATCTAAATCATACCTACAAGGAAAGAAAATGGGCCAACATTACAAAATCTGTGCTGCAGAGAAGTGAAGAGAACTTTCTATATCCGATCTTCTACCTTTAGCAAGAATTTCTCCGGAAGCCTTGGATAAACCTCTGATAAGAACTTAAACAGTTCAGGATGCCTGAGTGGTTTTGTTGGTTAAGTGCCTTCAGCTCAGATCAGGATCCCAGGGTCCTGGGACTGAGTCCCACATCAGGCTCCCTGCTCAGTGGGGAGCTCGCTTCTCCCTCGGCCAGCTGCTCCCCCTACTTGTGCTCAAAAAGAACTTAGTTTCTTCTTGGATACTGCCCTTGATAGGAATTTATTTCAGTAAAAAATAGTTTAATCTATTTTTATGATACTAAAATTATCAGAAGATTCTTTGTTTGAATTAACTCACTATTTTCCTATTTTTGATTCTCATCCATAAATTCTAGTTCTCCCCCCTGGAGTCACACAAAACAGTGACCACAACAGATAATTAATTTATTAAGATTTTATTTATTTGACAGGGAAAGAGACAGCAAAAGAGGGAACATAAGCGGGGGGATGGGAGAGAGAGAATCAGGCTTCCTGCTGAACAGGGAGCCAGATGTGGGGCTCAATCCCAGGACCCTGAGATCATTACATAAGCTGAAGGCAGACACATAAGAATTGAGCTACCCAGGCACCCCAATAGTTGTTTTTTCTTTTTTATGCTCAGTTAGCCAACATTAAGTACATCATTAGTTTCTGATGTAGTGTTCTGCATAGAACACACAGTGCTCATCACCACAGGTGCCCTCCTCAATGCCCATCACCCAGCTATACCATCCCCCTACCTGCCTCCCTTCTATAACTTCAGTCTGGTTCCTGGAGTCCAGAGCCTCTCATGGTTTCTCTTCCTCCCCGATTTCTTCACATTCGGTTTTCCCTCCCCTCCCCTGTATTCCTCCATGCTATTCCTCATGTTCCGCATATGAGTGAAACTGTATGATAATTGTCTTTGTGCTAAGTGAAATAACACAACAATAGTGGATATTTAATACATGCTGACTACTGGATTCTGTGTACAGCATCATTTTCTTTAGTTCTGACAACACCTTTTTTATCACCCTTACCTTACAGATAAAGAAATGGAAACAAACGTGATTATGTAACATCCCCAAGTTAGTGTATGGCTACAGCCAATGTGTGAATTCAGGTCTGTCTGTGTCTGGCTTTTCTCTCTTAAGTATTGTGTTAGATTCTGCTAAGCTGCCCCAAAAGTCTGCACCTTTGGGAGAGTCTGTAAGTCTAGAAAGCCAGCTCTTCCTTCAGAAGTTACACATTTCTGCCACCAACATATTGTCACATCTGCCTCCAGAGACTTCTCTATGAAAAATCTGGTCAGATTACCTACAAGGACAGAGAGCTGGCACTTCAGACTCTATGAACCACTGATGGGGACTTTGTGGGGAAGTAACTAATCTCACCCACTTCTAAATATCACCTACCAAAAACAGCTATCATTATCCACAAAGCAAACAAAGAAAACATACTAAGAAAAACCTCCAATGTGGTGAATAATCAAACTGGTATAGGACGGTTAACAATTCAATAACAAAAAGGAATTTCTTCTTCCTCTTTACCCTGGGAATTCTGGAAGATCTCCTTAAGCTTCTGGTCAAGCTGCAGAAGAAATGAAAAGTGTCAGATGTAGAGAGTAGTGGAATCTTGACATCCCAGTACCACGGGAAACTTTTTTTTTTTTACGTGACTGCCATCACAATGTGGAAAAGAAAGGAAATGTAAAGCAGCTGATTCTGTAAGTTTAAAGGGGGTGCCACCTCCTTCTTGAAAAAATGCCTTGTGTTTTGGTCTCTAACCAAATGCCCGTTACTGACCTCTCTCATTTCCAGAATTCACATAGCATCTGTTGCTCTATTTTTTCAGAAATAAGTTTCTTTCCCTTTTACCAACTATAAAAGCAAGCCATAACTGTAAAATCAAGTTCAAATATTCACAGAAGGTGAGCATGTTCCAAAATCATAGACTCAAGAAATAATCTTTATCTTCTCGATCTTTCTGTTGTATATATTATACATATGGTTTTGTTTGCAAAGGCCAAACTGTGTTAGATGTAGTGTATACAACTTGTTTTTTTTTTTATACAACATACTGTGAACATTTTCCTTGCTAGTTTTTGTATCTCTCTCTTGTTTTGAATGTCTGCTTACTATTCTATTTTTTTACTATACCATAACTCAATAACTAGAACCATACTGACAGATTTTTACCTTGTTTCCAATTATCCATTACTATAGATACTTCTACAATGAACAAAACTTGTGTAAATTATCTTTATGTCCATGTCTGGGGATCACAGCAGAGAGAAAGTAAGGACTGTTCCCAGAAATGAAATCATAACGAAAAAGTTTATGCATGATTAAAATGTTCAAATCTGTTGCCAAACTATTCATTAGAAAAATTTACACAACTACCAACAGAAAAATATTAGGGGTCAGATATATTTTATTGGGTTTTCTATGTGTAGATACATCATGCTAAACCAGTGTATATGCTTACATTCTACATGTGTCATGGATATACCACACCAAGTGGAGCAGGAAGCCTTGTCCTCCCTGAATTTCTGGGGCCTCTAGTTCTGGAATACAAGTCAGTCAGCTGCAAAGAAGGCAAATCTCTCTATGGCCTGGCTTTCAAACCAACAAGGCACTTCTCAGTAGCAGAGCTTTACTGGCTGAGCTTGGGGCTCTGACTAAGAATATAAAGATAAGACACTCTAAGAATTTATCCTGTTCTAGCTCAAGACAGTCTCCGAGGAACCCTGAATTACAGATATTCGAACACAATGTTATAAGGTAAAAGAAATAAAAAATATCAAATGTTTGTCAGGGGAATTCCCAGAACCTATGAATATGTCACTTACAAGGTAAAAGGGACTCAGAAGATGTGATTAAGTAAAGGATACTGAGGTGCAGAGGCTTCGTGGAATATCCGGGTGGGTCTAATATAATCACAAGGGTATTTATAAGAGGGAGACAGGAAGTTCAGACAAAGAATGCAATGTGATGACAGAAACAAAGAGAGATTTCCAGATGCTACCCTGCTGGCTTTGAAGATGGAAGAGGGAGCCACAAGCTAAGGAAAGCCAGTGGCTTCTAGAAGATGAAAAAGGCAAAGAAACGGATTCTCCCCTAGAGCCTCTGGAAAAGAAACAGTCCTGTCACTTCAATTGTGCAAGCCATTTCAGACTTCTGACCTCTAGGATTATAAAAAAACAAATCTGTGTTGCTACTACGTTTGTGGTAATGTCTCAGCAGCATTTGAATACAGAAAATTAAGAGAAAGCTTAATGGAGGGTTTATTTCAGCTGAACTTTGATATATAGGTAGGATTCTAGTAGGCAGAAATGAGAAATAAAATTGCAAGGAAGAGAACAGCATGGGCAATGGCACAGAGGTGAGAAGAATAAAGTGTGTGCCCTATAGGTATGGAAAAGCATGGGTCCTTTAGGAAAGGAGAAACCTGGTTGACGTGCTACAGAAGACAATATCAGACATTATATAATCAGGGATCAGGGGGTGCTTAGATGACTTCGGAGAGGACGTGGACGGGATCCCTCTTGAGCGAAACCTGAGAAAAAGAATTTGGGTCTAGAGGTTCAGCTAGAATTAGGTGAAGACTAGCTTAGGAAGGGCACTGTGGGCAAGGTGAATGGGATAACAGGGGCGCAAGAACACAGCAAGACAAAGACGAACAGGGTAAGAAGCAGCTGAAAAGAAAGGAAGGAGGGAGGCTTAGGGCAGGCTAAAAGATGCCTCTACTACTGAGGCAAGGGGTTTGATATTCTGTAGGGAAACGCTGAAGGAATTTGAGGAGACCAATACTATGACATGTTTGTTTGTTTTCTTTTTTTTTTTTTTTAAAGATTTTATTTATTTATTTGACAGAGAGAAATCACAAGTAGTCGGAGAGGCAGGCAGAGAGAGAGAGGGAAGCAGACTCCCTGCTGAGCAGAGAGCCCGATGTGGGACTCGATCCCAGGACCCTGAGATCATGACCTGAGCCGAAGGCAGCAGCCTAACCCACTGAGCCACCCAGGCGCCCCTGTTTGTTTTCTTTAATCCCTTTGTTCTCCGTAGAACAGGTATGTAAATCCACCACTGTTGGTTAATGAGGAGGCAGACAATTCCTGAGGTGTGGAAAGGAGATTACACTCGGGTTTTTCTTGGCTGCACAGCTCATGTACTCAGACGTGTTTTTTTTGTTTGACCTCCAGCGAACTGACTTGGACAGTTCTATGGTTAGGGTGGCGTTGTGAGATGGGGAGGATGGTGAAGAAGACCTTGAGAGCCACCGAGAGTATGATGTCGTAAATGCTGAGCTGAAAGTTAGGAGACCCAAGTTACAGACACAACTTTACAGCAGTGAACTATATGAACTTGGGCAAATGATCATATATGTCCCTGAGACTCAGTTTCCTCACCTACACAATCAGGATCTGAGCTGGGAGAGGTGTGGCAGTTGTGAAGGTTGCCGTTCAACTATGCTGACAGCTCCCAAGCATTCCCACTTTGATTCTATGCCCAGAAATCTCGGATTTTAACATTCAATATTGTATAGTCCAAATCCTTCCCTGGCCACTTGTCACTAAGCCTTGGTTACATTTTTGCAAACAGCAGATCACCGAGCAAACCTCACCTCTTATTTGTCCAGTAGCACAGGCTGAGATCTAGAGCCAGAACTAACCAATCCTATTGGCAGCTGAGCAGGTGGTACTCTTAAAAACACCCATCTTTGTCAAAGACATAAAGAAAGCAGAATGGGCGACCCCAGAAAGAAGGAAACCCAACAAAATAAGCTTTGATCATTGATGCAAAGGCACAGAAAAGTGATAAGCAAAGAGCCAAATTTCTTTTTTTTTTCTAAAGATTTTATTTATTTATTTGACAGACAGAGATCAGAAGTAGGCAGAGACATAGGCAGAGAGGAGGCAGAGAGGAGGAAGCAGGCCCCCTGCCGAGCAGAGAGCCCGATGTGGGGCTCGATCCCAGGACCCTGAGATCATGACCTGAGCCGAAGGCAGAGGATTAACCCACTGAGCCACCCAGGTGCCCCAAGAGCCAAATTTCTGACATAAAAGAAAAACAACTGGCTTTCAAAAATGTTACAGAGGGTTTCCCTGGAATTTCATATTTATGATCAGATTTCAAGGGATTGACCATATGAGTCACTGATTAAGCAAGACTTTTTAGATCACCCATAGGCTAAGTGCCTTCTATCATAGCCATGACTAATGCTGTGAATCAAGATTTCAAGGGTAACCCAGGGTCACTGTTCAGAGTTCAGTTAGTGTATTTTCTTCCAAAATGTTGGAATACCAGGCCTTTTCCTGAGACTGGCTGTCAGTCAGGAGATATGGTAATATGTAGAGTTAATTCAAGTTCAGACACTGGCAGGGGAGTGACTTTGACCCAAGAAACCTGACAGTGAAATATATAGGAAATACTGCCTTTCTGCCCTGGAAAACTTCAATGGTTTGGTTGCATTGGAGTTTTCCTACAAGATTTAATGGAACAATTTCTTGTGCCCCTGTCTAATTTTATGGCTTGATTAATCAAACTGGTCTCCTTTGATACCATCTTCAGTCAAGGCAACCAGAAGAGAACCTAGGCAATGCCACGCAGTGTTACAGTGTAAAGACAAGAGCTAAAGGAGAGAACTCAATGGAAACCTGCTCATCTTCACACTCTGTGGTTGCTGTTGTCATTGTTGATTCAGTCAACTGGAGACCTGAGCCTGTGCCAACTAAACGTATTACGACATGGCCCTGAACTGCTAACTGCTAAAAGGCAGATTGCTTCTGACCTGAAAATCCAGAGCTTGCTTACCACAATCATTAAGAATAATTGCACAGGCATACTTGAAGTTTATGCCAGTAATATTTGTTCTAGAAAGTAAAATTCGAAAAACTCTGAGGGGACTTTGAAGTAATCTGTGAGGCAAGTAGCAAATCAACATCCTGGACACTTTGTGTAATTTCCTCTGCCACCTTTAACAAGAAGAATGAAGCAGTGGAAACCTGCCAGAGAAATGTTCCACAAGTGTTGGAGGCCCTGCCTTGAGTGTGTTTGAATGAAGTCCTGGATGGCCCAGGGGTACCTGGGAATTGGGAGCGCAGAAAGCAGATTTAAGCGGCACTGCTTGAGTCTTGGCCAAGGCCTTCCTGCTGGGCCCAGGATAGGGAGCTCCATTTGTTTCCTGAGTTTAACCCTGCAGTCCTGTCCATCACACCATTTCACTAATTCCTGAGGGAGACCTCCCAAAAACTCTAGAATGTTAGCATTTAAGACAGCCTATGGTTTCCAGAAAGACAATCAGTTAAAAATGATGCACGCTTTGCCTACAAGAGAGAAGATCAGAATGAAAAGAAGGAAGACCGTTACCCCAACACTGATGTCTCCTGCATCTCCTCATTTTATTTTTAGGGGCCTGGATGATATTACATTTTGACATTTGTATGAACCCCTCAATTGTTGCTAACCTCCCAAATTCATATGTGGAAGCCTTAGCATTCTGGCACTCGAGCAGAATATGAGTGCGTGTGGTGATAAGGTCTTAAGGAGGGATTATGAAGCCATGGGGGTGGGCCCTCGCTGCACAGGACTGGAGTACTTATAAGGGTAGGAGACCCCAGTGACGCTGGTGCCCAGACTAAAAGACCACATGAGGACACAGGGGGAAGGCAGACATCTGCAAGCGAAGAAGAGAGGCCTCACAAGAAACCAGTCCTGCCTACACCTTGATCCCAACTTCCAGCCCCCAGGACTGTGAGAAAATAAGTTTCTATTCTTTAAACCATTCTTTTTATGGCAGCTCCGGCAAACTAATATAACCCCAGTTTTAGCAAACTCTCCAGCTTTTTGGGTAATCCTTTCAATTCAGAAAACAATGACAACAAACAAACAAACACACCAATAGTCTGGAATCCCATTCCGAGTGATGGAGAGATAGAGGTCTGGTGCTACCAGATTCTTACCTACCCTACTGCCCCTATTACCTGTTAGAGAATTCACTTAGGAATGTTTTCATGTTCCATTAAATGACTTGATGAACCTATACCCCTCAGCCAGCCTTCCTGCTCTGAATGACATTCCTTGATAACTAGCCATCCACCTTTTACCATCTTATAACCTGTTTCCTCTCTAAGTAGGAACGCTGGATACATAGACACTGGTAATTCCTCCAAGTGTACCAGCTGAGGCCATGTAGCAATGTTTAAGAAAGGGTTATTAAGGAGGAGGAGTCAAGATGGCGGAGAAGTAGCAGGCCGAGACTACTTCAGCTAGCCGGAGATCAGCTAGATAGCTTATCTAAAGATTGCAAACACCTGCAAATCCATCAGCAGATCTAAGAGAAGAACAGCAATTCTGGAAACAGAAAAACAACCACTTTCTGAAAGGTAGGACCGGCGGAGAAGTGAATCCAAAGCGACGGGAAGATAGACCCTGGGGGGAGGGGCCGGCTCCCGGCAAGCGGCGGAGCAACGGCGCACAAAATCAGGACTTTTAAAAGTCTGTTCCGCTGAGGGACATCGCTCCAGAGGCTACCCGGGGCAAAGCCCACACGGGGTCAGCGTGGCCTCAGGTCCCGCAGGGTCACAGAAGGATCGGGGGTGTCTGAGTGTCGCAGAGCTTGCCGGTATTGGAACGGGAAAGCCGGCTACAGAGACAGAGCCGACAGTAAGCTCGCAGCTCGGGGTGACCTTGAACCGGTCGCAGGCTCGGTGAGCTCGGAGCCCAGCCGGAGGTCAGGCAGACGGGAGTAACTGAGCGCGGTTCTCTGGGCGCGCACTGAGGAGTGGGGCCCTGGGCTCTCGGCTCCTCCGGCCGGACACCAGGAGGCCGCCATTTGTATTCCCGTCCTCCGGAACTCTACGGAAAGCGCTCAGGGAACAAAAGCTCCTGAAAGCAAACCCAAGCGGATTACTCACCCCGGCCCCGGGTAAAAGCGGTGCAATTCCGCCTGGAGCAAAGACACTTGAGAATCACTACAACAGGCCCCTCCCCCAGAAGATCAACAAGAAATCCAGCCGAGACTAAGTTCACCTACCAAGGAGTGTGGTTTCAATACCAAGGAGAGCAGCAGAATTCTAGAGGAGGAGAAAGCAAAGCACGGAACTCATGGCTTTTTCCCTGTGATTTTTTTTAGTCTTGCGGTTAATTTAATTTAATTTTTTTCTTTTCTTTTTTTTTTTTTTTGCCTTCGGGTAAAATTTTTTTTTTAACTGTTACCTTTTTCTTTTTTAACGATTTTTTACTAGTTTATCTAATACATATATTTTTTTTCTTTTTTATATTTTTCTTAGGTGTCTTCTTTTTTTAAAAAAATTCTTTTTTTTTTCTCTTTTTTCTTTTTTTTTTATTGTTTCCTTTTTGAACCACTTTTTATCCCCTTTCTCCCCCCTCACGATTTTGGATCTCTTCTAATTTGGTTAAAGCATATTTTCCTGGGGTTGTTGCCACCCTTTTAGTATTTTACTTGCCCCTTCATATACTCTTATCTGGACAAAATGACAAGACGGAAAAATTCAACACAAAAAAAAGAACAAGAGGCAGTACCGAAGGCTAGGGACCTAATCAATACAGACATTGGTAATATGTCAGACCTAGAGTTCAGAATGACAATTCTCAAGGTTCTAGCCGGGCTCGAAAAAGGCATGGAAGATATTAGAGAAACCCTCTCGAGAGATATAAAAGCCCTTTCTGGAGAAATAAAAGAACTAAAATCTAACCAAGTTGAAATCAAAAAAGCTATTAATGAGGTGCAATCAAAAATGGAGGCTCTCACTGCTAGGATAAATGAGGCAGAAGAAAGAATTAGTGATATAGAAGACCAAATGACAGAGAATAAAGAAGCTGAGCAAAAGAGGGACAAACAGCTACTGGACCACGAGGGGAGAATTCGAGAGATAAGTGACACCATAAGACGAAACAACATTAGAATAATTGGGATTCCAGAAGAAGAAGAAAGAGAGAGGGGAGCAGAAGGTATACTAGAGAGAATTATTGGGGAGAATTTCCCCAATATGGCAAAGGGAACAAGCATCAAAATTCAGGAGGTTCAGAGAATGCCCCTCAAAATCAATAAGAATAGGCCCACACCCCGTCACCTAATAGTAAAATTTACAAGTCTCAGTGACAAAGACAAAATCCTGAAAGCAGCCCGGGAAAAGAAGTCTGTAACATACAATGGTAAAGATATTAGATTGGCAGCTGACTTATCCACAGAGACCTGGCAGGCCAGAAAGAGCTGGCATGATATTTTCAGAGCACTAAATGAGAAAAACATGCAGCCCAGAATACTATATCCAGCTAGGCTATCATTGAAAATAGAAGGAGAGATTAAAAGCTTCCAGGA
Organism: Mustela nivalis; assembly: GCF_964662115.1. NCBI lineage: Eukaryota > Metazoa > Chordata > Mammalia > Carnivora > Mustelidae > Mustela > Mustela nivalis. The sequence continues at coordinate 49,755,584 of NC_139022.1, read as the reverse complement.
CAAACAACAACTGAAAGAATTTGCAAACACCAAACCAGCTCTACAGGAAATCTTGAAAGGGGTCCTCTAAACAAAGAGAGATCCTACAAGTGGTAGAGACCATATACAGTAACAGCCACCTTACAGGCAATACAATGGCCCTAAATTCATATCTCTCAATAGTTACCCTGAATGTTAATGGGCTAAATGCCCCTGTCAAAAGACACAGGGTATCAGAATGGATAAAAAAACAAAACCCATCTATATGTTGCCTCCAAGAAACACATTTTAAGCCTGAAGACACCTCCAGATTTAAAGTGAGGGGGTGGAAAAAAATTTACCATGCTAATGGACATCAGAAGAAAGCAGGAGTGGCAATCCTTATATCAGATCAATTAGATTTTAAGCCAAAAACTATAATAAGAGATGAGGAAGGACACTATATCATACTCAAAGGGTCTGTCCAACAAGAAGATTTAACAATTTTAAATATCTATGCCCCCAACGTGGGAGCAGCCAACTATATAAACCAATTAATAACAAAATCAAAGAAACACATCAACAATAATACAATAATAGTAGGGGACTTTAACACTCCCCTCACTGAAATGGACAGATCATCCAAGCAAAAGATCAGCAAGGAAATAAAGGCCTTAAACGACACACTGGACCAGATGGACATCACAGATATATTCAGAACATTTCATCCCAAAGCAACAGAATACACATTCTTCTCTAGTTCACATGGAACATTCTCCAGAATAGATCACATCCTCGGTCCTAAATCAGGACTCAACCGGTATCAAAAGATTGGGATCATTCCCTGCATATTTTCAGACCACAATGCTCTAAAGCTAGAACTCAACCACAAAAGGAAGTTTGAAAAGAACCAAAATACATGGAGACTAAACAGCATCCTTCTAAAGAATGAATGGGTCAACCGGGAAATTAAAAAAGAATTGAAAAAAATCATGGAAACAAATGATAATGAAAATACAACGGTTCAAAATCTGTGGGACACAACAAAGGCAGTCCTGAGAGGAAAATATATAGCGGTACAAGCCTTTCTCAAGAAATAAGAAAGGTCTCAGGTACACAATCTAACCCTACACCTAAAGGAGCTGGAAAAAGAACAAGAAAGAAACCCTAAGCCTAGCAGGAGAAGAGAAATCATAAAGATCAGAGCAGAAATCAATGAAATAGAAACCAAAAAAACAATAGAACAAATCAATGAAAGTAGGAGCTGGTTCTTTGAAAGAATTAATAAAATTGATAAACCCCTGGCCCGACTTATCAAAAAGAAAAGAGAAAGGACCCAAATAAATAAAATCATGAATGAAAGAGGAGAGATCACAACTAACACCAAAGAAATACAAACTATTATAAGAACATACTATGAGCAACTCTACAGCAATAAATTTGACAATCTGGAAGAAATGGATGCATTCCTAGAAACATATAAACTACCACAACTGAACCAGGAAGAAATAGAAAGCCTGAACAGACCCATAACCAGTAAGGAGATTGAAACAGTCATTAAAAATCTCCAAACAAACAAAAGCCCAGGGCCAGACGGCTTCCCGGGGGAATTCTACCAAACATTTAAAGAAGAACTAATTCCTATTCTCCTGAAACTGTTCCAAAAAATAGAAATGGAAGGAAAACTTCCAAACTCATTTTATGAGGCCAGCATCACCTTGATCCCAAAACCAGGCAAGGATCCCACCAAAAAAGAGAGCTATAGACCAATATCCTTGATGAACACAGATGCGAAAATACTCAACAAAATACTAGCCAATAGGATTCAACAGTACATTAAAAAGATTATTCACCACGACCAAGTGGGATTTATTCCAGGGCTGCAAGGTTGGTTCAACATCCGCAAATCAGTCAATGTGATACAACACATCAATAAAAGTAAGAACAAGAACCATATGATACTCTCAATAGATGCTGAAAAAGCATTTGACAAAGTACAGCATCCCTTCCTGATCAAAACTCTGCAAAGTGTAGGGATAGAGGGCACATACCTCAATATCATCAAAGCCATCTATGAAAAACCCACCGCAAATATCATTCTCAATGGAGAAAAACTGAAAGCTTTTCCGCTAAGGTCAGGAACACGGCAGGGATGTCCATTATCACCACTGCTATTCAACATAGTACTAGAGGTCCTAGCCTCAGCAATCAGACAACAAAAGGAAATTAAAGGCATCCAAATCGGCAAAGAAGAAGTCAAATTATCACTCTTCGCAGATGATATGATACTATATGTGGAAAACCCAAAAGACTCCACTCCAAAACTGCTAGAACTTATACAGGAATTCAGTAAAGTGTCAGGATATAAAATCAATGCACAGAAATCAGTTGCATTTCTCTACACCAACAGCAAGACAGAAGAAAGGGAAATTAAGGAGTCAATCCCATTTACAATTGCACCCAAAACCATAAGATACCTAGGAATAAACCTAACCAAAGAGACACAGAATCTATACTCAGAAAACTATAAAGTACTCATGAAAGAAATTGAGGAAGACACAAAGAAATGGAAAAATGTTCCATGCTCCTGGATTGGAAGAATAAATATTGTGAAAATGTCTATGTTACCTAAAGCAATCTACACATTTAATGCAATTCCTATCAAAGTACCATCCATCTTTTTCAAAGAAATGGAACAAATAATTCTAAAATTTATATGGAACCAGAAAAGACCTCGAATAGCCAAAGGGATATTGAAAAAGAAAGCCAACGTTGGTGGCATCACAATCCCGGACTTCAAGCTCTATTACAAAGCTGTCATCATCAAGACAGCATGGTACTGGCACAAAAACAGACCCATAGATCAATGGAACAGAATAGAGAGCCCAGAAATAGACCCTCAAATCTATGGTCAACTAATCTTCGACAAAGCAGGAAAGAATGTCCAATGGAAAAAAGACAGCCTCTTCAATAAATGGTGCTGGGAAAATTGGACAGCCACATGCAGAAAAATGAAATTGGACCATTTCCTTACACCACACACGAAAATAGACTCAAAATGAATGAAGGACCTCAATGTGCGAAAGGAATCCATCAAAATCCTTGAGGAGAACACAGGCAGCAACCTCTTTGACCTCAGCCGCAGCAACATCTTCCTAGGAACAACGCAAAAGGCAAGGGAAGCAAGGGCAAAAATGAACTATTGGGATTTCATCAAGATCAAAAGCTTTTGCACAGCAAAGGAAACAGTTAACAAAATCAAAAGACAACTGACAGAATGGGAGAAGATATTTGCAAACGACATATCAGATAAAGGACTAGTGTCCAGAATCTATAAAGAACTTAGCAAACTCAACACCCAAAGAACAAATAATCCAATCAAGAAATGGGCAGAGGACATGAAGACATTTCTGCAAAGAAGACATCCAGATGGCCAACAGACACATGAAAAAGTGCTCCATATCACTCGGCATCAGGGAAATACAAATCAAAACCACAATGAGATATCACCTCACACCAGTCAGAATGGCTAAAATCAACAAGTCAGGAAATGACAGATGCTGGCGAGGATGCGGAGAAAGGGGAACCCTCCTACACTGTTGGTGGGAATGCAAGCTGGTGCAACCTCTCTGGAAAACAGCATGGAGGTTCCTCAAAATGTTGAAAATAGAACTGCCCTATGACCCAGCAATTGCACTATTGGGTATTTACCCTAAAGATACAAACGTAGTGATCCAAAGGGGCATGTGTACTCGAATGTTTATAGCAGCAATGTCCACAATAGCCAAACTATGGAAAGAACCTAGATGTCCATCAACAGATGAATGGATCAAGAAGATGTGGTATATATACACAATGGAATACTATGCAGCCATCAAAAGAAATGAAATCTTGCCATTTGCGACAACGTGGATGGAACTAGAGCGTATCATGCTTAGCGAAATAAGTCAAGCGGAGAAAGACAACTATCATATGATCTCCCTGATATGAGGAAGTGGTGATGCAACATGGGGGCTTAAGTGGGTACGAGAAGAATAAATGAAAGAATCTGGGATTGGGAGGGAGGCAAACCATAAGTGACCCTTAATCTCACAAAACAAACTGAGGGTTGCTGGGGGGAGGGGGTTTGGGAGAAGGGGGTGGGATTATGGACATTGGGGAGGGTATGTGTTTTGGTGAGTGCTGTGAAGTGTGTAAACCTGGTGATTCACAGACCTGTACCCCTGGGGATAAAAATATATGTTTATAAAAAATAAAAAATTATATAAAAAAAAAAAAAGAAAGGGTTATTAAAGTATAGACTGTTAGGCAATAATCATGCCAAAAAAAAAAAAAAAAGAGAGATAGAGAGAAAAGAAAAAAGAAAAAAAACAAAAAAACCCACCAAGATTAAAAACTAGTTTCTAGATAGGAGTCTACTAAAAATCTCCTCCTAGGAGCTTCCACTGGGTCCTCCTTAGGCTATCTTGGTCCTGAGGTGCCACAAAGGAACCATCTTACCTCTATACACAAGAGCACTGACCTTGCTCTCCTTTAGCCAGATCGGAGGCCTCCCAAATCATCTCATTCCTTAAAAAAGGGAACTGTTCTGAAGCGAGGATCAAGGCATGACTTATAATCTGTCCTGGATGGTTGGCAGAGGAAAATCTCCACCCTCCAGAGAACATTCCTGCATCTACCAACAGGGCATGGTTTCATCCACAATAGGGCAGTCCCACACTCCTATGTTTCATTTTTCAAAATCTGGCACACTGTTGTGTAACCTAAGGAAGTAAGTTACACAGGAGATGGTTCACTAAGTTAATTAACTAAAAATTAATTTAAAAAAAAAACCCACAAAATGTCTTTGATCGGCACGAGACTCCATTCCTTGATTTGGTAGACAGCAAAAGAAATGTGCCTCTGGTTACAACTTTAAAGGTTTTCTTCATGGTGGTTGACAGTTGTGAACTAGGAAGAAGAAAACCTTTCCACATGAAAGAACATTTAGGGATAAGGAGAGATAGCACTCAGGAGTCCATGCTTTTCTCATACTCTTCTTTCCCAGCTCTGAGCTTCCAACACCCCGACTATGATTTCCTGAGCCAGACTGGCAACTGCACTGCCCTGTGAAAACAGCAACAGTAACAATACACACAGCACCTCTCTGGGTCTCAAATTGTGAGGGGCGCTGTGATCTTACTTTACATTCTCCTGAGGCTCTTCATCACAACCTGCTCTCAAGTTGGTAATATAATCCCATTTTCTAGATGAAGAAACAGTTTAGAAAGGGAAGCATTTCCCCCACTAATGTCACCTCTCAGAAAGCTTTTTTTTTTAACCTTCACTATCTTTGCTTTTTTCATTTTAAGCTGATTCTAGGGATATCCTTTTGTCTAGGAGAATATGATGCTAATGATACTTTATTTAATTGGATACTGGCATTCCTCCTAGCCAAGACTGTAAGTAAGGACAGTTTGTTTTTCCCAGGAAAACCTAATATCCTGAATTGGTCTAGGAAGCATAAAATGGTTTTAAGGTCAACTTCTTTTAGGTTGGTAATTTAATTCACCAAGATTCAGTGAGAGGCTGGAAAGGCCACTTTGTACACTGTGCCATGGGATACCAAGTTGAACAAGTGAATGTCCTTGGTTTGAGGATTCTGCATTAGTATTGTTAGCTGAAGTCTCCTCTTTAGGGACAGGTTACATGGTACGTGCTCTCTGTAGAATGTTTCAGGTCTGAGGCTTTAAGGTGCTAAGCTTATCCTCTGCACTCTAGAACAGGAATCAAATTCAACCACATGATTCATTTTAAATGTCATCTGGAAACAATTAAGGACCAGCAGCTCTTCCAAATGGCTCATAAGTGGTACTTCTGGCAGTTGGTTTGTGGAGCAGAGAAACCCATTCTTTTCTAACCACAAATGAAAATACCGTCATTACTAGCCTGACTCCTCCTTAAATGGTCTTTCGGGAAAGGGCCAAGGTGGCAAGCTGTGCAGGTACACAGGTAATTAGAAAGTACATACCCTGTGGCAGTCACTGGTCTAAGTCATACTCAATTTACTGACAAAACAGCAAGAAAAAGAATTGGCAGAGTGGGCAATGATAAATAATGAGTTGCCAAAGGTTGAAGCTACTGAGATTCTTGGGTTGGAAAATGATGTCAAGAGAATTAGCTAGCATTGCACAATAGCATCTTATTTCAAGAAAAAAAAATTGCCTTGTATACCATTCAGAAACACGAACACTAGAGAATACTAGAACACTAGAGAATACTTCTAGCGTACACAACGTAACTGTTGTTATTATTTACCTGTATTGGTTTGTTAATGCTCATAATCTTACGAGACCTGGTTTCGAGATGTGGGAACAAAGACACTACAGTGTTGGGCTGGCATCACTCCAGCGTGGAATGCAATGGGGTCATCCCAACCAGGGCTGTATTAGAACTCTGAAAGTCCTTAGGGGCTTTTGCCTTTGTGGCCCCTTCTCTACTTTAAAAACCAAAACTAAAACTGTATTTTACAATTGCTTTGGTAGAAAGACAAATACAATCCAGGATGGATTCATTATTTGATACTCATGTTTACTACATTCTTTTTTACTTCTGATTTTAAAAGGAAAAAAAAAATTAAGACATTTTTGAGGTTCTTGAAACTATGGTGGGCTCAAGGTGCTATGCTTAATGGATTCGTTGGCCCTGTGCCCAATCGAAACTCCTCTCTACCAGACTCTCTTGCAGCCTCAGGTAGCCTTGTGACATGAGCTCAGTTTCTTGGAAATTTCAGGAAGGATTGCTCCTGCCTCTGCCTTATTCTTTCTGTCTAGGAGGAAGCACGTGAAACACACAGAGGCAGCACGCATTTTGCAACCATGGAACCATAATGTCTTCTCAGTAGAAGAGAAGTAGAGATAGTAGAGAAGATAGTAGAGAAGAAAATAGAAGGGTCCTTACTCCAAATGGTATTTTGAGTTGCACCATCAACCAAAAAGCCTTGTTCAATGAGGAAAAACAAATTATGTCCTACTTGCTTAAGTGGGGATTTGGTTTTCTGTTCTGAGCAGCTCCCTTCTGCTACAGGGCCTCAGCACTGCTCCCGGGTGAGGCACAGTAGTGAGACTGGGTCCAATCTACTCAGAACCTCAGGAAGCAGCCTGAGGACCTGGAAGTGAATGCAGTAGACAGGAACACAAAGGGTGAGTGTAAGACTTCCTAGTCCTCAGAGAATAAACGCTGGGTGAAAAACTTTGCCCTCTCCAGATGGGACGATGGAGCCACAGGACTATAGGAAACCATGCTTGTCATCACAAATCTAGTGAAGTGGTCACTTCATCACAAGACAGAGGACCTTGAGCCCCGGGCTTCAGCTGCCTACACTCAGCTGACCGAGCTGTATCTGCAGTCGCTGAGAGGTCCAGAACGGGGGAGAGTGACAGCAGACAAAACTGAGTGCATCTTCTCCCAGGTATTTGGCCCCTGGGAGGGCCCCCTTCGTGGGAAGAGGGGGGAGGCCAAGCCCTGATGTTCCAGGTCCCATGCAGATGAGGGACAGAGCCTCCCTGTGGCAGAGGGTCTGTGCACCTGCACTTCTGGAACCCCAGGAGCTGGCTGTTGGGGGTCCCGGATCTGGGGTGGTGCTGAGTTCCCTGCCCACAGGAGCAAGGGAAAAAAATCAACCGTGTGAAATAAAGCCTTTATCAGAGAAGTTTCTTGATGGAATTCATAAGGCAAAAGGTGAGAAAGTTGAACATGTAAAGAGCAGCAGTTCCCAAAAGTCTATTCTGAGAATGTCAGACATTATTGTAGATAAAGTGTTTTTCAGAAAATTCTACTCTACCGAGGGCTGGTGGCTTGGGTAATGTCTTATTCATATTCATTTTGATTTTCATTTTTGTCACTTACTTATTCAACCAACACTAATCACTAGTGTGCATAAAACAGGGTGAGGGAAACAAAGACTCGATCCCTCCTTTCAGGGGGTTAATGAGCTGGTGGGACAGCTTAGACAAAAACAAAGACAAAATAAGCAAATGGGCACTAGGTGGAAGGAAAATATCATGGAGGCATGCGAGGTACTTTGAGTGTTTAGAGTAGCAGTTTCTCAACTTATATGTTAGAGTCACCTGGGGATCTTTAAAAAGCCCAAAGCACAGGCCATAAATCAGATCCATCATGATCTCTGGGATGGGACACAGGCACCAGTAGGTACTGAAGCTTCTCCAGGTGATTTCAGTGTGCAGACGAACACAGAAGAGGAAAGGGGAGCCCTCTTCCTCCAAAACAAAACAAAACAAAAACTAGAGGTATTCTGAGCTGAGCCTTGTCATCAAAATGTTCAAAGTGGGGTCCCTGGGAGCATGTTAGAAATGCTAAAACTCGGGCTCCACCCCCCACCTACTGAGTAAGACCCTGCATTTAACAAGATGCTCCAATGATTACAGACACAACAACATTTGAGAATCCCTGCAGAGTAGAGCTTCTAAACCTATGATCTCCATCAGTGTCTCCTGGGAACGTGGTAGAAATGCAAATTTTTCATCCCCACTCTGGCCCTACCAAATCAGAAACTCCAGGAGTGCAGCCCTGCCAGCTGTGACTTTACAAACCAGAACCTGGGTGATTCTGATGGACACAGATATTGGAGAACTACTGGCTCAAAATATGAGTATGCTTTCCACAGATGACATAGAATGGTAGGTCAAGAGCACAGATTCGGGAAAACTCACAGATGTTAGGGAACCCAAGCAACAAGAGTGTAAGGCACATGTAGGCAAGAAGCAGGAGTAAAGACTAGAGGGGTACTCTGGACACCGAACTGAAGGCCATCAGCACTCTTGCAAAATGTTTGCCCTCAAAGACCGTTTGTCTATCGTAACTTCAGACATTTGAGTCACTTCTAAAGAATATAGATTTGAAGAATATAGAAATACTCAAGAGAAATTTACTGAGGACTCTAGACATTCTAGAAAAAACTTTTTCAGGGGCACCTGAGTGGCTCAGTTTGTTAAGCGTTTGCCTTGGCTCAGGTCATGATTCCAGGGTCCTGTTCAGTAGGAAGCTTGCTTCTCCCTCTCCGAGCCACTCCCCCTGCTTGTGTTCTATCACGTAAACAAAATCTTAAAAAAAAAAACAAAAACAAAAACAAAAAAATACTTTTTCAGCATTACTGGAATTTAGGTACCTGTTAGGAAAAGGATATATATATATAAAGTCTGTATATAAAGACTCTGGTATGTGTAATCAGAAGTCAGCTTAAATAGATGAAACTGTTCTTACTCAATTTAAATTCTACTCTACCACTTCGTGATGAAAGGATGAATTCTAATTCTATGGCTATCCCTTTCTGAAAGGAATTAGTTCAGAAGGGCTTTGGTCTATGTATATTATGCAAATATAAATATGAATAGGCATGTGTTTATTTGTCCATGCGTGTTAACAATTCAGAAACAGGAAAGTGTTAATTTCTTCTGGGTGGGAGAATTTGAGATAATAGGTAATTCTTGCTTTTATTTGAGCACACCTATATTTTCTACAGTAAGTATATGTCACCTGTATAATAAAAATCTTTTTCAAGAAGAAAAAAATGTTAAAAAATAAAGTTCTGCACCACATGATGAAAACAAAACCTACAGGCCCTGAGCAAGGATTTACCAGCACAAGAGGGGACCTCCATACCACCCCACCCTGCACCAGGGTCTCCAATTTCATCAGAGTTGATCCCCTTTTTATCTACTTTCTATATTGAGATTCTTTGTAAGCTTAGCAAAAAATAGACTTGATAAAAATAATGTTTGAAAAACTTTGCCTTGGATAAATGCAGTAAGGACAGGACAACATGAGTTACTGGGGAATAAAGCCATGCTGGGTTTTTAAGAGGTAAAACCCATTTGCTTTCCTTGTCAGATCTAGAAGTGGTGATGGGGACATCCACTGTATTTTTTTAGAATCCTCCAGAGAAACAGAACTAATAGGATGTGTAAACACGTGTGCGCGCGCATGCGCGCGCGCGCACACACACACACACACATACATATACTCTCTCTCTCTCTCCCTCCCCCCCACCACAGAGGGAGAAAGAAAGGGATTATGAGGAATTGGCTCACTAGCCCATGTGATTATGGGGGCTAATGAGTCCCAAGATTGGCAGTAGGCAAGCTGGAGCCCCAGAATTGCTAATGGTATAGCTCCAATTCAAAGCCAACAGGCTTGAAAGAGACCCAGGAAGAGAAGATGCTATACTTCAAGTCCAAAAGCAAGAGGGAAAAATAGGATTTCTAGCTCAAAGACCATTAGGCAGGATGAATTTCCTCTTATTTGGAGTAGTGCCAGTGGTTTGGTTCTGGGTTCTCTTCAGGCCTTCATCTGATTGAATGAGGTTCACCCACATTAGAGAAGTCAATCTGCTTTACCAGTCTATTGATTTAAATATTGGGACGCCTGGGTGGCTCAGTTGGTTAAGCGGCTGCCTTCGGCTCAGGTCATGATTCCAGTGTCCTGGGATCGAGTCCCACATCGGGCTCCTTGCTCGGCAGGGAGCCTGCTTCTCCCTCTACCTCTGCCTGCCTCTCTGTCTGCCTGTGCTTGCTCGCTCTCTCTCCCTCTATCACTGGTAAATAAATAAATAAATAATCTTGATTTAAATATTAAACTCATCCAAAGATAGTTTACCTTAACAGAAACACTGCAGATAATGTTTGACTATCTGGGAACCTGCTGCCTGGTCAAGGTAACTCATGAAATTAACCATCATATCCACGTAGAGAAATGCGACCTGGATGGAGGCCAGACCACCCCTAGAGGACCTGAGCTTTTCCTGGGATACATTTTCCTCCAAACAAACTTGCCTTCCATGTTGTTTACCTGAGTCCATCCTGACTGCTCCATTGACAGTCTGAGGGGCCCAAGGCCAACCTAAAGACACTTCTCTGGAGAATCATCACCCTGTACTGTCACCTGGGGCTCCATCTGGCATCATCACAACAGTGCCCAGGAAGGCAGAGCATTTATTTTTAACCAGCAGCACCCTCTCTGTGGTCCTCCTCTGTGACCAGCCCTCTGTTCTGAGAAGCATAGTATTGTGGAGTGTAGAGGAAGGCTGACTGAGTGCACAATCAGGAGACTTGTACCCGGTTCTGCTTCTTATGAGCTCTGTTTCCTTAGACGAGTCACCTTTCCATCTTTTCTCCATCTGTGAAATGGGAAAACCTTTCCTACGATTTTATAAAGCTTAAACTAGCACAAATCATCAAATGCTATATAAGTAGCAATCCCTATGATTAATTTCTAGTAGCAAGAAAGGAAAGCATACAAAAGAATCATCCTTTATCACTGTGTTTTACATTGATAATGATTGTCTGACACCATAAACTCCTGGAGGGCAGACACCAGACCACAGAGTTGTGTGGCTGCTAGGGCAGCCGCCTTCCACAACTCTGTGCATAGTACAAACATAGCTGATGATAAAGGAATAGTTTTCTCATCTTTTCCAACTGGCTTCAAGTTTCCTCATTTTTTGCATACTAAAAGGTCTCTTGAAATAGGGTTGCCAGATTAAATTCAGGGTTCCCAGTTAAATTTGAATTTCAGATAAACAATGAATGCTTTTTTAGTATAAGTGCCCCATGAAAATCATTTGCTGTTTATCTCAAATTCAAATTTAACAAGGAGTTCTGTATTTTTATTTGTTAAACCTGGCATCCCTATCCAGAAAGGGAACTGGCAAAATTTTATGTTAAAATTAAACATTAACATTTTCTTACGGGATGAATATTTAAAATATATCCTGTGAAAAATAACATATTTAAGAATTTTTAATGGTTCATATGATTGGCATTTAAAATTATTTACTTAAAAAGCTAATGGACCTAAGAATATGTTTTGACCTTAGGTTTCATCTATAAGACGAGAATAATAATATTTTGTGTACAAGGCTGTTTTGAAGTACATGTGACAAAGTTCTCTGTAAACAGACCCCAAAAAAAGAGTTGCAGGGGACTGTGTTGTTGGCTAGATCTTCAGAAGAGTCCCAGTGTTGCCAAAGATTGCTCTGTGCCCTTGGAAAAGCTACTTAATGCCTCAATACCTCATTTTCTCATCCATATTATGGGGATGAGAATAAAAGTGACCCCATAGGATTTTTGTGAGCATAAAAGAGAAAATCCATATACAGTGCTTAATGTCTAACAAAGCACTTCATAAATGTCCTCATTTATTAAAAATCAAGAAAGTGTCCCTTTCTAGAAAGTCACTAATGTATGGTAGTAGATAATTAAGGGCCTAACTCCAAGAAGTAGGAAAGTGTTCTTTAAAATAGGGAACATTCTGGTCCCATGCCATCAGGTGCCACGCCATGGTGCTAAAGGAATGGACAGACACATGGGCAAGGCCTTTCCTGCGGGACCTCTTCCTAAATACCAAGACTGGTGACTCTCTTTGTACTCTGAACATGTCATTAAAGGCTTTCCTGTAAAGGCAACTTGTCTTGGGAGGTTTAAATCAGCTCAGATCATTCTGGTTTTAACTATGGAAAAAGCATTAATACCATCTTCAGGAAAAATACAGCAAGGTTTAAAATTGCTTACTTTCATCTTACAAATCAGCCTGGTGAGGCAGTAACAGTGGCTATGCAACCATGTTCCTTATTACTACAGAGCTTTTCCTATGCTCCTTCTACACGAAGAAACCTAAGGAGACCAGTTAGCATAGAAGTTTAACTGCTAAATCAGGCTCTCAGACCCACAGGCTGAGCTCACTGGGCATTAGAAACTGTACTGGGCTTGACCATCTCTAAAAGGGGCTAAAAGGTCAGGCTTGAGAGCAAAGAGACGAGCGGAAAGGCTATACATCCTCCCTCCCACCCCCATTGGATGAGAACAGGCTCTTGTGTTGCTCTTACTGTGTTGGAAGGTTCTAGGTTTCTCGGTATCTGATGAGTATTTATATTAAGGGTGTGGCCAGTCAATATACACTCCAGAGTGTTCCCTCTGGGATTATGCAGGTTTTTGTGATGCTTCGGGAGTGATTAGATGAGAGTCCACCTGTTGTTCTCCTAAGGTTCAAGTTTTTTTGATTCACTGTGTGGTCAGTGGCCATTTGTTCCAATAATTGTGTTGTCTCTTATTCACCCTGTAATTATAAATCCTGTATTTTAAAAAGTAAATCTCACTACTCAGGCAGAGAGGCATGCTTGAGGGGATGAAGTGCCAACTATTTCAAGTGAAGCTTAAAAATAAAAGAAGAAGAAGAAGAAGATTAAATTGATAGAGCTAAAGCAAGGAAAAAAAAAAAAAAAAGGAGTTGTGCTCTCTAATTCGTCTTTACGGCCAGCCCCGCTGCAGATGGCCCTGTGCCTTCTCACGTCCCCGCCAACCCCGCCCACTCACATTTCTCCACACAGCTGTGCCAGGATTTCATACAGGGAAGGCTTTATGCCACACAGCCCTTTCAGATGTCACATCTAAATCATCTTCATTAGCCCTGAGAACTTGGATCCTCAGCAGGGCTCCTGGCACCCCAAACAGCGGAAGCCCTGTGTGTGAGCGGGAGGCGTGAAGCCACGGAAGCCCCGGCACCCTATGGTCGAAATGCGTTCTCAACAACTTGTGCACCACTGAGCTGCTGCTCCTCTACCCCTCTTGGTGAAGGGAAACTTCAAAATATTTTGGGCATGTGAGATTTACAATGCATGCCAAACAGAGGGAGTAGTCATGCTCCATCTAGAAATTTTTCTGTGCTTACGGAGACATATGGTGGTCGTGTTTTCTGATTTAAATATCAGAACCCCTGCCTGTATGTGTTGAGGGGACAGAGTATCTAACATCAGAACTACCTCAGAAAAGCCTACGTATATATGATTAGCACACCCCTCAGTTGTTACTAGACCGATGACCTTTCTTTGCCTCAGGATCAGGTAGAAAGGCAGCCCTTCCTGCCCTTCCCTTCTCCTCTTCCAATTTTTCTAGTCTCTCTTCCGTATTTTATGTTGATAAAAGTTCTTTTTTATTGGGCCACCATCCAAGTCACAGGGAGAAACATCAAGCTATCAGCATCTTTCATGCTGCTGGGAACCTCACTAGTTGAAAACCTCTCATACAGTTCCTTAAGGTAAATATGGCTAATTTCAGCAGACCCCAAACATAAATGTGGCTAATCGGAGCAGATGAGGAAAGGACTGTAGAACCAATTGTGTGCCCCTCCCTCAGGGCTAATTCTACCTGCTTATGGGTTCTTTTTGCATGGTAATAGCAATCATAATAATAGTAATAATAACAGCTGACATCTAGCCACAACTTCCTAAGTGCTAGGAACTTACTCATTCATTCAAATACCCATGAAGCTTCCTTTAAACTCTTCCTGGAAGTTTTGAGAGCTTCCCTGGGGATAACATTTTTAAAATTTTAGACTAAATCTTGTCTTATGATTAAAAACAATGCTTAGGATTACAGGAGGAAAAAAAAATCAGAAAATATGGAAAACCTAGTCAAAATGAGATGCCGGAAGCACGCATTATCTCTTGCTCTATAGTGTTCACAGTCGGAGACGCAATGAGGAGTAGCATTCCTCTGAGGCAGAAGTTAGGAGGAGTTGCCAGCCTTGCATTGGGGAGTCCAGATGTGCCTGTGGGATGCTTCTCAGGCTTGCTCACTGAAACCTGAATTCCTAGCCCTTGGGCTGAATCCTCCATCGCCTGCTCTTCTCCTGCCTCCACAACTACCTGGAAAACTTGGCGAGACGGGGTGAGGTCCAAGATGTCTACAGAAGAGGTTTTCAATGGAAAAGGAGGCTGGCTATGGTGGACTGTTGGGGAGTGTCTTGAAGCCACATCTGCCCAGCAGGCACACTGCTTTTCCTCTGAGAGTATGTTTAAGAAACGTACAGAACTGATGTCAGGACTATGGTGGGGCAAAAATCCTTCTATGCTAATGCTTTTCATTGGCTTGTGGTTGACCTCACTAGGGAAAGAAACTTTACTGCTGATTGTGCCCAGAGAGCCAAGAGAAAAAGGGCAGCCTTGCAGGAAGGAAAGGGGCTCAAGACAATGACTCTTATGTCATCTCCTTGCCTGGGGCTGGTTCCCCCAGGACCCAAGCAGCAGCAAACTCAGCTTGCTTTCTTTGTCCTTATTGAATTAGAAGGAAGTCAAGGAAGCCTGTATGATTGTAAATCAGGGAAATGTGAGTGACTTTTAAAAGATTGCAACATCAAACTTTCCCATTGGAATTGAGCCAACCCAGGGGAGATGTGTCAAATGGCTGCTTTTGTCTGCCTTGCTAGCTTACTCCAGGAAGCGGGGGTAGAGGGGTGGGGGTGGGGTGGGGGGTATCAAGTCGGGGGAGGGGCAGGAAGATGAAAATATAAGCACTAATTTTGCACGCAGCCTCAGGATGGGAGAACTACAGGTAAATGGAGCCCCCTCCCCCCGGCCTTTACTGCCACAAATGGACTGGGAAAGCAAAAGCAAAAAACAGAAAACCAGCAGCTCTCTACACAGGAATGAGAGGGGAAGGAGGCAAATTTAGTGGAAAGTCAGGGCTGCCTGAAGGCATAACAAATAATCACGGGCTGGAAAAGTACAGTGGAGGGAAATGTGGGCCAGGCAAATTCCTCACAGGGCTCAGGGCGATTTTCCTTGGCATCCCATCAATTATGTTACTGTTGCCTCTTTGAATTTAATCATCTCATGCTCTAAGTAAGCACACACACTGTATTTTCACAAACCTGGAGTGGGGAGAACTGTCTAAGGCTAACAGGAGTCCCAAAAACCATAAAGGAAAAGGCTGACAGATTGGAATGATTAAGAAGTCAAAACCTCTACTTGGCAAAATCTGCTCACATGAACAAATTTAAAAGTCAAATGAGAACTGTGGGAAAATATTTGCAACACATATAAAAGACGAAGAGTTAACGTCCAACATAATTAAAATGTTCCTACAAAACAATATAAAAGACCAGATTTGGGGGTGGGGGTGATGGGCAAATGATAAGAAAAGCATTTTAGAGCAGAAAATTACAAATGGTCAATGGCATTTGAAAAATGCTCAAACTAACAGTTACACTGATTTAAATGGACACAAAAGTTTTTTGTTAAGTTGGCAAAATTTAAAAATATTTTGATGACATAGAGTGTTTATAAGATGATAAGAAGATAAACCCCTTTATATTCTGCTAATGGGTATGTTAATTGGTATGACATTTTTGAAAGACAATTTGGTAGAATTTAGCAAATTTAAAATAAACACATTTTCCAACCAAGCACTCCCACTTAGTTGCCATCTAGTCTCCTTCAGAAAAGTTCTCACTCTAGAGGGAAAGGTGTGTGTGTGTATACATACACACTGTGATGTTACTTAACAGCAACAAATTATAGACAATACAAACAGCATCAACTGAAAATTGACAAATCCTAGAACATTCATACCAGTGAATATCATGGAACCACTAAAATGATGTGGTAGGTCTAAATGTCCTGATATAGTAACGTGAAATGAAAATAAGACTCAGAAAAACACACACACATATAGTATATGTGTGCATATACATATATATAGATAGACAGATGTATATTGTATGATCTCACTTCTATAAAAATGAAAGCAAATACCTACATAGCTATATTTGTACATATACTAAAAAAATTATACACACACACACACAATACATACACACCCTCTAAACTGATAAAAGTGGTTAAATGTGAGGGGGCTAAGGCAATTAGCTAACAGAAAATTGGTTTTTATTTGTTGTATTTCTAAATTGTTTGAATTTGTTGTTATATATTACATTTAGAGTTAAAAAATACAATGAAAAGCTGTGAACAGAACATGCAGAACACACATGCAGTCATATACCCTCCTACTGAAGGCATCAAGGTCATTGTAGCATAAGAGTGTGGTGTACAGAACAAAATCCTTTCTTACTCCTTTAAGATTCCTGGCTAGCAGGAATAGGTACTTTAGGAGACAGCTCTAACATGAAAACAAAAGGAGCTAGACACCCTCCACACCAGAGACCTAAAGACCAGGCATTTCAGCAAAGCAGCCTTTACCACATTCCCACCTCAGTGTCCATAAAACAAAAGTCACCTTCTGTAGAATTCCCACCTCACTGTGTTTGGAATCCTTGTGAGGGACTGATAAGGGAATATGTAGAGTATTTGAAATATAGTTGTCCTATAATAGGTGGTATGCGGATGTATTATTACTGAAGCAGTAAGTATCCCTCTTGATCTCACCTTCCAACTCAACTCACATCTGCTTTCCTAAAAGCAGAGCTCTTCCAAGACTTCCCTAGTGAAGTGTGGGCAGGTGCATAAAGCAGACACTAGCATCCCTGGTTATGGATGGTGGCAGGTGGTTCCTGGACCATGGGAAAAGGTCTTGGATGAGGCTTAGAGAAGGGTCATGAATGGTAAAAGGGCAAGGATCACTCCCCTGGCTTCCGATGGAATCAAGTAAAGGGTGAATCAAGAAATTCTTAGGTTTTCCATAAATCTGGGTGGACTGCAGAAGAAGGGGACATAGGGACCTGCTGGTTACTCTGTGAGATTTCCAACTGAAGTAACAAATAGTTGGGTCAGAAGGTAAGAGGGAGAAAATGGCAGTGATGAGTGGGAACCTCAACAAAGGACCAGTCAGGCCCATGATGGAGCTGGTTAGTGGCTATCATGGATGTAGCATGACAAGTTTTGACATGAGTTGCTGGCTGCCCTGGCTCTACCAAGGAGTTATCACTTGAATCAGCTAGCAAATTCCCTTTCTTCCCTAGCTCTGTAACAAAGGACTAAAACTAGGTGGTAAAGAACAGGGAAAGATCCTTGAGATGAGAATATTTTGGGGTTGAAATTATAAACCAGAATTTTTATAACTGAAATGAACTAAAAAATATCACTATAATGGACTAAGTCAAAAGTGGAATGAGATAAAGATAAGGAATCTCTTCCAGGCAGCTTTTGCAATGTGTGTCTATGTGTGGTTAGGAGGAGGGCTTAAAGAAAAAAAGGTCAGGGTTTGGGGGCCAAGAAAGGCATAGAGAGTTGTGAGGGGAAGGTAGGTGTTATGCTTGCACAAATTTCCCCTTCTTCCAGTCTGCGACACTCTTTGTTCCCCCTCTTTGCTACTGATGGAACATTTCCCTCCCTCTTTCATAGAGTCATAAAGATTGAATTGGTCCTAGAGAAGAGAATTAGCTCACCTGCAAGGTTAAAAAAAAAAAAAATCTAGAGGACTTTTCATTATTGTTGGTTCGTTTGTTTTAAAATCCTATATTTTTAAAGCCATAAACTGGAAAAAGCACTGAAAATAGAATTCAGGAGACCCGAGACTGTGGACAAATAGGATCATCTCTTTTGGGCCCAGTTTCCTCATCCATAAAGTCTGGCAATGCTGTCCTCTAAGATTTCCTCCAGTACTTATGATTTCTGCTTTTTTTCTCAGAACTGAAGGGAGCCTTAGTTGCCATCTAGTCAAAGTATTCTATGAGACAACCCAAGAAATGTATTGGATTTTATGAATGAATCCTTTTATACTTTGATATAAACTGGTAATTTCCTTGAAATATAAATTATTTAGATCAAAACAGTGGTTTCTCCCAGCTACGTTACCAAAAATAGACATCACCTATCCCTTTTGGGTGTGACTATAGCATTAATCCATGAAAGGACTCTGACCTGGAGCCACAGGCTGGGTTTCCCTGAAGAAGAGTAGAATGGCTAGATCACTGACATACATCAGCAGACACCAGGGATGCTGAAGGATAATACTAGTAGGGTTAGGTTGATAAATACAAGTAGGTTATGGCAGTAGCAGTGACAGGTAGACCTCTAAATCTCAGGGGCTCAATAACCATGATAGTTTCTTATTTGTCTTATTTATTTCTTTATTTGTCGTCATGTGCATCAGCACAGTTCTCTGCCTTTTGGTGACCCAGAGGTCCAGGCTGTACTGCCAGTATCTCAATGCAAGACTCCAACTTTATACTTCAAGGGATGATAGAGACAGATAGAAAAGGCATGCTAATGGTTAAGAATCAGAGGTGCCGTGTGACTTCTGCTTGCATTCCTATACCTGCTAGAACTCAGTCACATGGATCTGACCCACTCAAAAGGACCTTAAGAAATGTAAGACAGCATGTGGATATTCCGGGAGCACCTCGCTGTCTCTGGGTGAAGCAACAATGCCAACAAAGACATAAAGTCACCAAGCGAGGAACCTGTCTGGCATGTTTGGAGTGGGTCAGCAAAAGCTGAGGTTTTCAATCTGTGGTTTCTTTAAACTATTCCTTTTTCTTCTCAAAAAATTATTTTAGCTTGGGAAAACTGAGGCACCTTGTTAGCAAGGAGGTCTTTGGAGCTCTATGTCATCACATCTAGAGAGAGGGTGGCCTTTAAATGGCCGCATCCCACTGTTGTTTCAGAAGAACCTAAAGCCAACTAAAACCCTCATGTAACTGCTCAGAGGAACTGCTGCCAAGCCAGGCCTTCACATCCTCTAATTGTGTTGTTCACTTTGCTTTAAACCTAAATGCAGGACTTTATATTTATTCTGTTAAGTGTCATCCTGTTATTTTCAGACACTTGCTTCAGCCTCCTGAATTTTTTATTCTGTCATGTATTGTAATAGCTATTTCTTCAGAATTTGCCTCCTACACCAATTTGATGAGTACATCCTCTGTGTCCGCATCCAAGTTCTTGAAAAAAAAGATGCCAAGGGCAGAACTCTCCGGTAGAACACCAGAGGACCTCCCTCAAGAGATACCATGATTCATTAATAAACACAGTGGGTTCATTTGTTCCACTAACTTCAGATCCTCCTTACCATAATATCAACCAGTTCACATTTCTCTAATTTCTCAAGGATTTCTTAAGACTTTGTAACATGCCTGGATGAAGACTGAACTCATTATCTGCTCCCTTCCACTCCTACCACTCAGTAGTCTACTGGTTGATGACACCACCATCCAGCCCACTATGTTGGAATACTGGGAGCCCTCCTCAGAAGCAAACTGGTATAAAAGTTAGACTAGGGTAAAGCAATGAAGTATTGCCCCAATTGAACTGCACTCTTCCCCTTTAGGCCTGGGCAAATGCCTCTAAGCTGCTCTGGAACTTCCTCCTTCTGTTTCTGCTCTCCATCCTCACTGAAGTTCTTTCAGAAGGCAGGTCATATCATAGCACACCATTTAATAAAACCTACCCAAACTCTCCAAAGTAAGAGTGATATTAAAAATATCTAAAAAGTAGCTGACTATGGGTAATGGCCAAACAGATAGTCAAAAGAGCTACTCCAAATGGAACAGGGAACTTTGGACCCTAATGTTTCTAGGTGGCACCTCCCACACCCTCCAACCCACCCCACATTTTGGGCAAACCCTACATTTGCATGTCAACACTCTAGCTCTCTTTTCTCATCTCAAAACTCCTTCCCCAACTCAGGAAAGGCCTCAGTTCCCTCCAAGGCTGGGAAGGTGCTGCTTGTATCACCATGCATTCTGCCCCAGTCCGTGGTAGAAACTGGCCAGTCTTTCAGCCTTTGCTCTACTGAGTCAGAGCCAAGGTTTTAGAATTCATAAATAGGTAGATAGATAGATGATGACAGATAGATGGATAGATAAAACAAAAGCAAACCCCCAATTCCCCTTCCCCCCAATTACGAGGCTCTTAGAAATGAAAGCTTTTAAAAAAGGCTTTCTTTTTGTATTCTCAGCCAGAAATTAGACTCTGTTCTGACTGGATTCTTTTGTGTCTTTTCTTCTTTGGGGTAGTCAGCCTTACTTAGTCTCCTGGTCTGATTAACTGGTAGAAGAACCACACAGTAAAACAAGATTTTCTGAGAAAGAAAAAGACTTTTCAAAATGTTTCAAAATATTATCCTGATTCTGTGTTGATCTGTCCACCTACCCTACAAAATTCAGCTCCGTGTGGGCAGGGATCCACAGTTAACATCTTTTTTCCCAGTGCTTGGGACATAGTGCTTATTGATTGATGATTAAGCCAATGAACAAAGACCATGTCAATGGCATTCTGCTAATCTACCAGTATGCTATTTTTTTTTTTAAAGAAACTGATTAATTTGACTTAGTTCCTCTGCTTTTGCATAGCTCAAACTGCAGGAATAAGAAAATATATTGCTCCTTTTGAACAGGATTTCAGAAACCACAGGGATTTCAAGACCACATCTGTGGTGATCAATTTTGTAGGGGAAAAAACAGGATGTGTGTATAAAGAAAGGGGAAATTCAATAACATACTTGCAGATAGTGGCTAATTCCTGTGTACTGGGGATATGTAATTCTTCAAATAGAAAAGATATGTTTATTGTCTTCTCACCTTTATGGATGTTTTCTCTCATTATCATTTAATTAATGGAATTTCAGAAAAATAAATGAGTGGTTTTATCTGGGTCTTTCTTTTCAAAGTCCATCCAGCTTATTGGACTCCCCACTCCCAGAACTGGGCCTTAATTAATAATGGATTACCTACATAACAAAAAAGTAAAACCATATTTCCCAGGTGCTAATGTCAGACCTTCTGAATTGTTTGTTTATAAAAGGACTCCTCTTTTATGTGATTTCTGCTCTCCTTTATGTGACATTTCACAATCAACTAATGACCTTGTGTGGCTACTAACAGACTTCAGTGGCTTACTGATGGGTGCCCACAGATGGTGCCACATCTGTGGGATGCAGGTGAGAGCAATTATTGCTGGGCTCATGGAAGCAGCATGACAAAGAGGAGGTGAGTTGGTGAGTTCTGGGTCCAGAGAATCTGGTTTGAATTACTGCTCTGCAACTTGCTCTGATGGAATTATTTACTACTCAGCATATGACTGGAATATTTTATGATAACATTGATGGTTACACTAAATCTACAGATTAAGCAAGCAACCACGACCTGGATCCCTTTGATCTCCAAGACCTGGGGGAGAAAGTGGATGTGAAGTTAGGTTAGTGCGGGGCACTGGCCGCCCAGATGGTCAGGGCTGACCCAGGTACCCTGGCCTGATGGGGTGGTGTCCCCATTCTTCTCTCCACCCTCTTGTGCTTTTCCCAAAAAAACACAGCTTTTGCAGTCAGAAGTGTACCCTGAACCCCGGGAGTGGGTTATGCTTCTCAATGAGATTGGGCTCACAGGCTCTTGAAAGTCTATCTGTGGGTCAGGAAGTCTTCATGTTCCCCAGCTTCCCAATACTGGGTCGTCAAACAACCAGACAAGTTACGAAAAGTACAGGAGGAGAAGATTTTCTTAATGCATCTATGGCTACTATATTAGCTGTGCGTGTATGTGTGTGTGAACAACTAAATATAGTGGGTTTTCTTTATCTCCTGGTTCCATTTTTATACCCAGTTCTTGAAAAGACATTTTACTCATTCTTAGTTCAGAAAAAATTAGTCCTACTTCGCAGATCAGCTGTTTTCAATTATGTTACTCCTCCCACTCTCTGTTTTTCTGGGCACTCATTTACCCACTGAAGGATTTACAAGGCAACCCTCTGCTCTTTCTCAGCCGCTGCGGTCACCCTGCCTCCACACCCACCTAATCTGCTCCCCAGGAAGCTTGCTGGTTCTGAACAAGAGACTATGCCAAGGACAATGTGAGAGTACCTCATCCTTCCCACCCAGGACCCCCAAACATTTGTTGGTACATGAGTATCACCCCACAGAGGCTATTTTGTAAGAATTGCTACGTTTCTTTCTACCTTTCGAGCAGTTTAAATCTGCCCTGGGTCCCCTTCCCTCAAAGCTGTAGGGAAATTAACTCCAGACATTACTGGGACTCCCCACCTTCAAGGCCTGTGCGAAGGGACTTTTAACGTATTATCCATTAACAGGGTGGCCCCTCTGGTTTGGGCCACAGCTGTGGCTAAGATGCCTATTGTCATGGTCCAAAAGGGGCCACCAGCCCCCGCAGCCATCCTCAGGGTGCTGAAAGCTTAGGTGAGGCTGGGGCCCCTGAATCCAGAGGCAGCTCTCCTGGATGCCCTCTACAGCTGTCCTGGCAATCTCATCCCTCCCTCAGGCTTCGGTCAAGGAGCCATGTGTGATCCCTAACTGGAGCAGAACTCTCTGACCTTCACCTTCCTTCACCATCTCAGGAAATCTCACCCCACTTTGAAAGTCACCTCTTTTCTCTTTCCTCTCTAGAACACCTGGTATAATTTCTTCAGAGTGTTTAAGCTTTCACAAAAGACAAGAAAGTCCACTGACATCAAGTCTTCTGTTGTGCAAAATCCCTGATGCAAGCCAAGTGTCAGAATGCTTGAAAGGAGAGGACGGAAAAATAACAATAGTAAATTTTTTCCTCACATACTATCACCCTGTTTGCTCTTTTTTAAATGAATAAACTGTAGTTAAGAGAACCATCAGGGGGAGATCTGGTAGGAAGGAGAAAGGCCGCTGTGACACACAGATTCCTATAGAGGTGCCCGGGGTATTAGGGGTGTGGTGGGGAGGGGGCGCGGTAGTTGCTGCCCCTGCATGTGAGCTCCCTATATTTTCCCATAGCAAATGCCCTGGGCAGGGGGCACGTGGCCTCTAATTCTATGTCGCTCCACCTGCATTTCTTCATTTGCACCTTTCGTGTCATGTCTCTCTATTCTTCTGCATTCTTCTTCTTTTTCTCTCCTCCACATAACTTCGGGCTGTGTTCCCAGATACTACATGATATCACCGAGTCTTGTCCACTTTGTCAGGGCACTCCAATACCGCAAAGGCCTGATGCTGAGTCGTTAGTCACAGATCAACTGAATAAAGAAAACAGCCCGCAATCCAGTCATGGTAACATTCAGATAACCAGATCAGATCGAATGTGATTTGAAGGTTGAGCAATCACCCTGCAAGTGCTGGAGCCAGTTTAATGCATAACTGTCTTCCTAATTAAGGAGTCAAAAGCAACTCTGGCTTTCTCCTACAACCTGGGCTTCTCATGCTTTCTGCATGACTGCCATCTTCTTACCTGCTTTCAAATTGTAGCCAATGTGAATCTCTGGACCACTCACTGTTTTCCATTTCACTTACTTTACATATTTATGCCTCGTCAATATTGATAAATATTTAAGCTTGTGAAAGCTGTTTATTATATTTCTATTATCTACCTTTGTTGTAGAATATCTGCTTTTATATGCTCAATACAAAAAAAAAGTTTTTGAGCTAAACAAATATGCTGAAGCTTATACAAGTTGGCAGTACATGACTTCCCGTGTCCTTTTTCCATCCCAAATTGCATTTCACTTCTTTTCACATATTTTTATCCTACAGAACAGAGGTCAGCACACTACTTCCCATGGGCTAAATCTAGGCTACACTTTGTTTCGTAAATAATGTTTTGTTGGAACACTGCTATGCCCATTCTTTTAAGTGTTTTCTCTGGCTGCTTTCATAGCACAATGTCCATGCTGACCAGTCATGATGAAGACTGTATGACACACAAAGCCTGAAATATCACTACCCAGATCATCACAGAAAATGTTTGATCTTAGCTGTGAAACAGTAACAATAACCTCAAATCCTTTCTATCAACAAATCTTGGAGTTTCAGAACTAAGAAGAAGATTTGTTGTAGAACTTCATTTTACAGAAGAGAGAACAGGCCCGTACAAGAGCCAACTGTTACTGAATGCTTGTTATGTGCCAAGTACTGTGCCTTAGCAAATATTTCATTTAGTGCCCACAACAAATACTATTATCTGTGTTTTTCTTATAGATGAGTACATCATCTTAAAGCTTAAATAACTTTCTCATGGTCACATAGCTTTAGGATAAATGGAGAAGATGGCATTGGGCTCAGGAAGTGGGACTGAAGAAATGAAAACAAAACCATTGCACCATTCAGCCTCTAAGTGAAAGAATTTTCTGTAGAAACTATAGAAAGTAAGTGTCAGAACTAAGGCTATGGCCTGGTTTTCTGGTCTCACATGCCATTTAGTAAAAGTCAAGATTTTTTTTTTTTTTTAAGATTTTACTTATTTACTTATTTGACAAACAGAGATCACAAGTAGGTAGAGAGGCAGGTGGGGGGGGGCAGGCTCCCTGCTGAGCAGAGAGCCCGATGCGGGGCTCCATCCCAGGACCCTGAGATCATAACCTGAGCCGAAGGCAGAGGTCTTAACCCACTGAGCCACTCAGGTGCCCCAGAAGTCATTTTTAATGACCTCTGTGTTCTGTGACTAAGGAAAGAAGTGGGACTTCTTTGCAAGTCTTTTCTGAGTTTTGACTGAAAATAAACTGATTATTGGCTGTGGGGTAAGACTTCTGTTCAGTTCTTTGCTAGGTGAGTCACAGAACTATAGTTCTGTTCCCTGGAAACTTCCTTGAGGCTTGACTAACTCTTAAAAGGTCTGTGGAAAGTGGAAATGGACCACTCATTAGAGGTTCTTCTGCTCTGATGAGGAAATGGGACTGTTCCTTCCCAAGAAACCTGTTACGACCTAGCCTTCCTTGTGTTTAAAAAATAGATGAGAAACCACTATTTGGAGTCATAAAATTCAGCACTAACCTTTCCAACAAGAACAACCTGGGGAAATATGCAAATTCCTCTCCAACTCTGATTTATCACAAGTGAGTTTTTGTGATCTTTCCCTTTGCAGGATACAATCCTAGTGTTGCCACCAACACTGAAATCAGCCAGTGGACAATTTTTTTTTTGGAGTCAGCTGAAATCTTCCAGCCCAATACAGTGGAGAGGTATAAATGTATATTTGCCTTTTATGAAATCAATGACTTATGAGCCACCAAAAGGAGAGCAAGAACAAAAGTAAAATCTGAGCAAGTAAGAATTTAAATAATATCATCTATTCTGCCTGCCAGTCTCCACACTCCCAAGTGACATACAGTAGTTTTGTCAGAAAGGAGGAAAACAAATCCCTAGAGTTAGTGTACAATACCCATCTTCATTATCTCATTCCTCATTACATAGACACTGAACTCATCATCATTGTCAGCAACAGTCATCATGGCGAGTCACATTATGATCAGAGCTAGGCAAAAATATCCAGGACACATGATGAGTATTTAGTATCATTGTTCTCCCTTTTTTTAATTCTTCTGTTCTCATTTTGCTATTCTATAATTAAAAGTGGTAGTTATATTTTTCATGTTTATACTTATTATGTCCTCTATGTTACTATATATTTTACACATGTGTATTTACATATTGCAATAGAGAAGCATATATACCAACACACATAACACTCTACATTTGATGCAAAGGGTTCTCAAGAATTATCTTGAGTAAATGTGATCATCACTTTGCTCTTGGGACTTTGTAACCCAATACCTACATAAACCACAATTAACTATAACATAAAGAGTAATGCTGCTTTTTAGGAGAGAGTGACTTATCACCCAATAAATGCATCTAAAGATGTTATCTCATTTTAAAAATCACAATAGAAAACAAGAACTAGAGAATAACTGGGAAGCTTTCTGCCAACATGAAATCAGGAAAAAGGACTTCAAAACATATTTCGAAAAAACCTGATAAAGTCAG
Source organism: Mustela nivalis (assembly GCF_964662115.1). Taxonomy (NCBI): domain Eukaryota; kingdom Metazoa; phylum Chordata; class Mammalia; order Carnivora; family Mustelidae; genus Mustela; species Mustela nivalis. Next base: position 49,729,164 of record NC_139022.1, on the reverse strand, counting down.
CATCCTTTCTTGATCAAAACTCTTCAGTATAGGGATAGAGGGTACATACCTCAATATCATAAAAGCCATCTACGAAAAACCCACAGCAAGTACATTCTCAATGGGAAAAAACTGAGAACTTTTCCCCTAAGGTCAGGAACACTGCAGGGCTGTCCACTATCACCACTGCTATTCAACATACTAGAAGTCTTAGCATAAGCAAGAGACAAAATAAATAAATAAATAAAAGGCATCCGAATCTGCAGAGAAGTCGTCAAACTCTCACTCTTTGCAGATAATATGATACTTTCTGTGGAAAACCCGAAAGACTCCACTCCAAAACTGGATTCATACAGGAATTCAGTGAAGTGTCAGGATATAAAATCAATGCACAGAAATCAGTTGTATTTCTATACACCAACAACACAGAAGAGATATTAAGGAGTTGATCCCATTTACAATTGCACCCAAAACCATAAGATACCTAGAAATAAACCTAACCAAAGAGGTGAAGAGTCTGTACTCAGCAAACTACAAAGTAGTCATGAAAGAAATTGAGGAAGACACAAAGAAATGGAAAAACATTCCATACTCATAGATTGGAAGAACAATTATTGTGAAAATGTCTATGCTACCTAGAGCAATCCATACATTTCATGCCATCCCTATCAAAATATCATCCATTTTTTTCAAAGAAATGAAACAAATAATCCTAAAATTCACACGGAACCAGAAATGACCCAGAATAGCCAGAGGACTGTTGAAAAAGAAAGCCAAAGTTGGTGCCATCACAATTCCAGACTTCAAATTCTATTACAAAGCTGTAATCATCGAGACAGTATGGTACTGGCACAAAAACAGACAGATCAATGGAACAGAATAGAGATCCCTCAACTCCATGGTCAACTAATCTTCAACAAAGCAGGAAAGAATGTCCAATGGAAAAAAGACAGTCTCTTCAACAAATGGTAGTGGGAAAATTGGACAGTCACATACATAAGAATGAAACTGGACCATTTCCTAACACCACACACAAAAACAGACTCAAAATGGATGAAAGACCTTTGTGTAATAGGAATGTGATAGGAAAATGTGAGATAGGAATCCAATAAAATCTTTGAGAAGAACACAGATGGCAACCTCTTTGACCTCAGCCAGAGCAACTTCTTCCTAGAAACATCACCAAAGGCAAGAGAAGCAAGGGCAAAAATGAACTACTGGTACATCATCAAGATCAAAAGATTTAGCACAGCAAAGGAAACAGTCAACAAAACCAAAGACAATCAAAAGAATGGGAGAAGATGTTTGCAAATGACATATCAGATAACGGGCTAGTATCCAAAATCTGTGAAGAACTTATCAAACTCAACACCCACAGAACAAATAATCCAATCAAGAATTGGGCAGAAGACACGAACAGACATTTTTGCAAAGAAGACATCCAAATGGCCAACAGATCCATGAAAAAGTGCTCCACATCACTCAGCATCAGGGAAATACAAATCAAACCCACAGTGAGATATCACCTCACACCAGTCAGAAGGGCTAAAATTAACAAGTCAGGAAATGACAGAGGTTGGCAAGGATGTGGAGGAAAGGGAAACCCTCCTACACTGTTTGCGGGTGTAGCCACTCTGGTAAACAGTATGGAGTTTCCTCAAAAAGTTGAAAATAGAGCTACCCTACAACCCAGCAATTGTACTTCTGGGTATTTACCCTAAAGATACAAATGTATTGGTCCAAACGGGCACATGACCCCAATATTTATAGCAGCAATGTCCACAATAGCCAAACTGTGGTAAAAGCCTAGATGTCCATCAACAGATGAGTGGATAAAGAAGATGTGGTATGTATATACAAAGGAATATTATGCAGCCATCAAAAAACCCAAACTCTTGCCATTTGCAACTACATGGATGGAACTAGAAGCTACTATGTTAAGCAAAATAAGTCAATCACAGAAAGACAATTTATCATATAATCTCACTTATATGAATAATTTGAGAAACAAGCAGAGAATCATAGGAGAAGGGAGAGAAAATGAAACAAGACAAAACCAGAGAAGGAGACAAACCATAAGAGACTCAATCTCAGGAAACAAACTGAGGGTTGCTGAAGGGGAGTGGGAAGGGAAGGATAAGGTGCTGGGTGATGGACACTGGGGAGGGTATGTGCTATGGTGAATTCTGTGAACTGTGTAAGACTGATGATTCACAGACCTATACCCCTGAAACAAATAATACATTTTATGTTATAAACAAAACAAAAACCCTGTAGCTAACATATTTCCATTCTTAGTTAGAATTACCAAATGATCAGTTTTGAGTATTAAAAACTCTGAACTGTAAGACAGTTCTAAGTAACTTAAATGTTATGTTTAGTGCCTCAAATATAGCCCCTTACTTTGAATTGGAATTTTCTAGAAATAAGGTATACCATTTATTTTACATTAAAGGTCAGTTTTTCCCTCTCCCCATTAAATTTATCTTAGCCACATATTTAAAGAATATCATCTTGTGAATTCAGATTATTAGCCTATGTCAATTTGGGTTTGCCTCCTTCTTTTATGCATCTTCCAGCATTTATTCTCAATTAGCTGTCTCCATCACAGTTAAGTCTTTCTTGTGGCAAAAACAAACAAAACTGAAAAATAAATAAAAAACCTTGGGGCACCTGGGTGGCTCAGTGGGTTAAAGCCTCTGCCTTCAGCTCAAGTCAGGATCCCAGGGTCCTGGGATGGAGCCCCACATTGGGCTCTCTGCTCAGCGGGGAGCCTGCTTTCTGCCCAATACCCTGCCTGCCTCTCTGCCTACTTGTGATCTCTCTCTGTCAAATAAATAAATGCAATCTTTAAGAAAAAAAAAAAAAATCCTCCTCTGACCCCACGTTTTCTCTGCCCAGTGTCATATCTCACTTTCCTAGCCAAATTTCTTTAATTAGCTAAAGTTGTTAAAATTCTGAAACTTGACTTATTCTGCCTTTTAAATGATTTCCTTGATTTAATTCCTGTTCCAGTGCATTCACCAAACCATGAGTAACTTTCCTAAAATATAGATTTTTTTAAAGATTTTATTTATTTATTTGACAGAGAAAGATCAGAAGTAGGCAGCGAGGCAGGCAGAGAGAGAGAGAGAGAGAGAGAAGCAGGCTGCCCGCTGAGCAAAGAGCCCAATGTGGGGCTCGATCCAGGACCCTGAGATCATGAGATGAGCCGAAGGCAGTGGCTTAACCCACTGAGCCACCCAGGAGCCCCCTAAAATATAGATCTTATCATAAGAGTCTCAGTCTTAAAATCCTTCTATTGCTCTCTATTTCTCTAGGATAACATCTTAATTCATGATATGGTGTGTGAGGCTCTCCACCACTTGGGGCTCACTCTCCTGACCACTCTCAACCCTCACTGCTCACTTCTAGTTGGGGTTCTAGCCCATTAATCTTTCCTGCTCAATTCCTCAGTTGTGCCATGCTTGGTCTTACCTTGAAAGTGACTAAGTCACTCACCCTTCATCTCTCAGCCTAAATGTCTCTTCTCCATCATGGTCTTTGTTGGAGTTCCCTGCCTAGGCTGTCACTGCATATCCCTCTCATAACACTCACCACACTTGTAATAACTTGTTTAATGCATGTGCCTAAATTCCATGAAGGTGTAGACATGTTTGCCTGTCTTCTTCACTCCTTTATCTCCAGAACTGAGTACAGTGCCTGGCAGGTGGAATGCACTTAAAAATATTTGTGAGATAAGAGGTAATATTATGATCTAAGAATATAAGGGTTCCCCTTTGGAATCTTATAAACATTTCAAATTCCTGCTCACTCTTTTCTTCCAGGATTATTTCAGTTGGTTTTATCTTTCTAGAAGGAAAATGTTTTGCAGTCTTAGAATGTGGAATTTGTTTAATAGACTCAGATTTTGCCATGAATGGGGAACATATTCAGTAGTCAGTCAGCAGCAAAATCAGTGTTATTCCTAATTTTAAAAATGGAAATACAGGAAGAGAAGATCTTAAGGTTGACCTTCTTGTGTTTTGAAATTTTAACTCAAAAGTGAATGTTAACAGTATGGAGGTTCCTCAAAAAATTAAAAATAGAACTACCATATGATTCAGTAATCACACTACTGGGTATTTACCCAAAGAATACAAAAATACTAATTTAAAATAATCACGTACACCTATGTTTATTGCAGCATTATTTATAATAGCCAAGATATGGAAGCATCCCAAAGTGTCCAATGATAGATGAATGGATAAAGATGATGATGATGATGTGTGTGTGTGTGTGTGTGTGTGTGTGTGTGTCTCATACACACAAAGACACATGCAGACAAATATTACTCAGCCATAAAAAAGAATGGAATCTTGACATTTGCAACAACATGGATGGATCTAGAGGGTATAATGCTACGTGAAATAAGTTAGAATAAAAAATATAAATGCCACATTATTTCACTCATGTGTGGAATTTAAGAAACAAAACAAACAAGCAAAGGGAAAAAAGGGACAAACCAAAGAAACAGGCTCTTAACTACAGAGAACAAACTGACGGCTGCCAGAGGGGAGGCAGTGGAGGATGGGTGAACAGGTGATGGAGATTAAGAGTGTAATTCATCATGATGAACAGTGAATAATATATGAAACTGTTGAATCACTATGTTGGACACCTGAACCTAATATAACACTGTATGTTAACTATGCTGGAATTATGATGGAAAAATTAAATTTTAAAAAAATATTAGAATATTAGAAAATTGTTTAAGATATTCTAGATACTCATAGGTATTGGAGAGACACTTATATACACTTCATAAAATCTAAAAGATATCTAAGAAAACACAGACATATTTGATTATATTAAAATGTTAAATCGTTACTGGAGAAAGATATCAAAAACAAAGTTAAAAAATGTTAAAAATCAGGAAAAAAATACTTGCAATATATGATCCAGATGAAAATTTGGTATGTGTAAACATATTAGTTACCTCATTCTGCAACATAACCCCAAAACTTGGCATCTTGCAAGAATACACAATTATTCTTCAGTTTCTGTGGGAAAGGAATACAAGCACAACTCTGCAACTGAGATGATAACCAGGCTATAGGTTCATCTGAAGGCTTGAATGGGGAAGGATCTGCTTCTAACCTTACGACGTTTGCAAGATTTATCTCCTGAGGACATTGGAATAAGGGCCTCAATTTCCTATGGGCTGCTGGCTAGGGACCACTTTAGTTCCAAGCCAGGTAACCCTCTCCATCAGAGCAAACACATGAGAAAACCACAGAGAGAATACTAGCAAAACAGAAGTCATGGTCTTTTACAACCTAATCACAGAAGTGATATCCCATCACTTTTGTTGTATACTAATCTTTAGAAGATCCAGTCCACAATCAGAGGAGGGGATTATACCAGGGCATGAACACCAGGACACGAGTCCCCTGGGAATCACATAAAAGGCTGCCTACTACAATAATATACATACTACTTTTATGAATTGGTCAGAAAAAAATAAACCAAATATAAATGTGAGCAAAAACCAAAGATAGGCAATTCACATAAGAGCAATCCAAATGATCTCTTTATATTTGAAGAGATCCTCATCCCTAGAGTAGTCATGGAAATGCAAATTCAAAGTGGCAAAGAGAGGATCACACTCACTCTCAGATAAGACTTGGATTAATTTATAAAGATGGTAAGAGACAGACATCACTCTCAAGCATTCATTGTTAACAGAAATATGAATTCTACAGCCTTTTTAGGAAGCAATTTGTTATTTGAAATTTGAAATTCATGCTTCCTTTGACTTAGAATCTAATCTGTCAAATTAAAATCAAGAATTCACATACATACACATTCTTACTATAGAATTGTCTCTGCAAAAAAACCGTGAACAATGGATAGCCATCAGTATGGAAGTAGTAAACCGTGGTATGCACATGTATACTACTATGTGACCATTAAAAAGAATGAACTAGAGCCAGAGAATGCACACCACCCACACCAAGAAAAGGAATAAAGAAAGAGGAAAAAAAGGCAAATAAAGATGACAAAAAAACATGTAATGATGGGGACACCTGGGTGGCACAGTTGGCTAAGCCTCTGACTCTTGGTTTCAGCTCAGGTCGCAGTCTCATGGCTGTTAAGACTGAGCCTTTGTCAGGCTCCACCCTCAGCATGGAGTCTGTTGAGTTTTCTCCCCCTGCCTCTCCCACTCATCATCTTTCTTTCTCTCTCTGAAATAAATAAATCTCTAAAAATATATATATAACTATGAGAACAAGCATGCACTTACATAAAATTATATTTATAGCTATGTGAACAAAGAAAATAATGTTTAATGGGTTAACTCTGTATTAAGTGTCTTGGAGAAATTTCTATCATATATTTATGAGTCTACTTTGAAAATCAATGAACATGCAAAAAAAAAGTTAATGGGAAAATATGCAACAAGTTTCTAACACTGATTAGCTGAGGTGAGTTTGTTAGAATGGTAGAAGGAGAGGATGAGGAGGGAGCTATGTAAAACACAAAACAAAAGCCAAACTTTCATTTATACGTAAAACTGAATATGATTCTAAAAAGCAGGTATAATTTTATCCCATTTTTATAACAGGATAAATATACATATATTTTCATACATAAAGTAGTACAAGAAAGAGTCACCAAAATGTTCATAGTAATTGTGTCACGACTGAGAGTCCAAGTAATTTCTCTTTTCCTTCTTGCAGTTTTATATATTGACTTATTTTTTAATGTCTGTATTATTAGTATAATTAGAATTAAATAGAGTTAGAAATATGTTTCACACATGGCTGTTACATATATAATGTGCTTCTATAATCTATTACAAACTATGACTATAAAATGAGTCTGAAATGGTAGATGAGACTTCTATAAACAAGAGAGGAGGAAGAGGACAATTTATGTAAAAGACATCATATGGGGTGCCTGGGCGGCTCAGTCAGTTAAGCATGTATCTTTGGCTCAGGTCCTGATCCCAGGGTCCCGCAGAGCTGGCAGCCTGCTTCTCCCTCTCCTGTTCCCCCTGCTTGTGTGAGTTCACTCGCTCGCTCTCTCTCTCTGTCAAATAAGTAACACTTTTAGAGGGGGGAAAAAAAAGACACCATATACAGAGTGATGCTGACTCCAAAAAGTGAACAGTCACAGGGAGGGAAAACAAGAGGCCTGATCTAACTGGCTCATAGGGAATGGGAAGAGAGTAGTTAGAGTCTAAATGTAGGCTGCACCGAGATTGTTAAGGACTTCACGGATGGTTCAGACTTCATCTAGTAAGCCATTGGTTGGGGGGAGCACCATATGAGTTTAAGATGGCAGGATAAAAATCTGCTGGAAGAGGAATATGGTCTTGGCATTCTGGACAGAATGGAGAAGAGGGGCTTGGAGACAGGGAGAACATTACTGAGGTTAATTATATAGACCAGGCACGAGACAGTAAGGGCCAGAAGCGGATTGTGTCAGGGGAAAAAGGGACACACTGAGTATGCCTTAATGGTGAAATTCCTGGCATGGGGATTTTGAGGAATACAGCTTCTACAAGCACCACTGACACCACAACACTGCCCTTGTCCTTTTATTGGCTCAATAAAAGATGTGCTGACATTTCTGAATAACTATAAATAGTACATTGTGTGTATATATAAACCTTCACCATTTATTAAATGGTGAAGGTATATATAAACCTTTGCCATTTATCAGGACTTATTTATTGTCTAGCTTTTGTCTTTACGATAATCTACTAAAAGGTAGAAAGAAGAGATGATGTCCTCATTCTCAGATGAAGAAGATAAAGTTTCAAAAGGTTAAGAGCACATGCCAACCTTATATAGTTTAATGTCAACCTAAAGATTTGACCAAAATCTGCTCTTTGATTTGGACTTCAGTCTCAGCCTTTGGAAAACCTTCATGGTTTCTGGCATTTCAAACAATACTTATGATCAATGATAATAGGAACCACCACGGTACAATAAAATCTAATCAGCATAATGACAGTAAGGCAAAGAGGCCATACTACTTGAGTCTATTGTTAATAACTGAATCTCACTCTCAAATACAGGGGAGCATTCCAGACATAAATTAAAAATCTACTTATGTGCTTTACATGATGAAATTCTAGCAGAAAATCCTGCAATAACTCACGATGACTCTAAAAACTGTTATTTTTAGGTAGAATAATTTTAAGTTGATTTCTAAAAATGCTCAGAAAACATTTTCTTAAAGTGGTGCACAAAGCATCGGTTTGTGGCACTGTTTCAGCAAAATTTTATCTTCTGGTAGGTGATAAGTCTTTACCTTAGTAAATTACTACTCGAGAGAAAAAGAACATTTAGTATCTGGGTGGCAACATCACTAATAGCAGTATCTGAGACTGCCAGAGCTGTCCAAAAATATGTTGCTCCTCAATTAACCTAAATGGAAAGTGAGTGACTATTTGGTATTGTAAATTTATAGTGTACTGACCATAGAAGCAATCTAGTCACTGATAGTACTGAGCAATTATTATTCCTATAACATAATGTCAAAATTTAAAAACTTTGTCAACTAAAAACTTTAACAGTAAATTATCATAGTAATTACATTGTTGTTGGACTGGAATTCACTCCAAGATTAACTGAAACTTAGATCAGCCTTGGCTTTGTTAAAATTTGGTATCAACACTTGTCCGCTGAGCACTTTGTGTCCCACTGAAGGATTTAATACAACCAGTTAGTAACTGTGAAAACCAGGTTCAACACCCATCACTGGCTTCCAGCTTTGGGCTCTTCTCTCCCTAATATACTTGCTTCTGCCAGTCAGGAAAGAGATGGATACAGAGAAATCCTTAGCTTTCCAAATTATTTGGATAGTACTGTTTCTCTTACTACCAGTCAGAGTCCCCTCAAAGCCTCAGAATTAGTAGTGAGTTTATGGCCAATTTCAGTCACCCAGAAATAGAATTTGTATTTCTTCTTAGAACCTCTCATAGCCTTCAGGCCTTGGGTGAAAAAAGCCCAAGTGTTATGTCAGCATTAACTGACTGGGTCTGGAAGGGTAGCTGATCCTGACTTAGAATCTTAGGCAACAACAAATACAGTATTATCCAGAATAAACTCTGGCTGATCTAAACTAATTTCTTGGAAAGTGTTCTAGGTATTTTCCAAAAAAGAGTAGAGAAATATAGGAAGCTAGCCAGCTTGGCATTGTTTATCTGAAAAACCTGCCAAAAGTCTGGCCCCATTTGCCAGTGTCAATACTCTCTAGTGCAAACATTCTTGTGCAAGGGACATTGTGTAAGCTAGAAATTAATCTTAATTAGTCATTCACTGTCCAAGCGTGGATGCTGGAGAAGAAAGCCCGAGTAGTTTCAGAATCAATATCCTTTATGGTCCCTGGTGGAAATATGATTAATTGCCTTTTCAATAACAGAGGAAAGCCCTTGTAGAACTTGTTTTAAACCATGTTCAGGGCTGGTGGTACCAAGTGGGGTCCCAAGGTCTTCTTCATATGTTTGGCCAAAGCACTGGAACCACAGATGTGGTCTAAAGCCTTTTGCATTCAGCTAGAATGGGTTTTATTCCAGTTATCCTTTGTCTCCATTGTAGCAACAGAGACTAGAATGGAAGCCAACCTGAAAGGTCAGTCCTAGTTCAGCTTTATTAAGCAGGAAGATTTTATCTCCAGGATCTTTTCATTTGAAAGGTTCTGTTTCACAAGTAGCAAGGAGGATATAAGGCTAATACACACTATCAAGTCATGTCAAGACATAGCATGATGTCAATCATGGCATATCGAGAAGTCAATGTGACATGTTTAGGAACAATAATTCCTCACTACTGTCAGTCAGAACTAAATCTTCATGTTTAGTGGCAACTTGGGCAAGCCATTCTAACTGGGGCTTGTGTGGCTGACTTATCACATCAAGGGGGTAGGATGAGGCTGGCTACAAACCCTGAAGTTTATCTCCACAAGAATTTCTCCAGCTTGCTTTATTGAAAAAGTCCCTTACAGTACTAACTAATGCTGTACCTGCCCCTTCCTATCCACTGCTCTTCCTTCAGGGATTAAATACAGTCCATCACTGTCTTTATAGCTCAAAACTCAGAGACCAGAGAAGAGAAATAAGAAAACACACACACACACACACACACACACACACACACCATTTCCTAAGGAAATGTCTTAATTTCCTTCTGGCTTTACTTCTTGTCTTTGATTTTCAAAGAATATGGGCAAATGTTTTTTGTATGATTGATTTAACAAGAATAAAAAAATGAAGAGAAGGTTCAGGTTCCTCTCGTCAGTTCAGAGATCAGTTTCCAACTCAGCTTTTTTACATTCTCTAATGTAATGGGCCTGCCCAAGAGAGAAGAGTACAAAGAAACTTGTATGGGAGATCATGTCTCAATCAAGCCAAGACCACTCAGTGCACTAATGGAGGACAGAGAGGCCAGGCAGGGCCATAGGATAAGTATTCAAAAGAGTATCTACTTAGACATAAGAAATGCTACTCCCAGTATCTCATGTCTCTAAATATTCTCTTATATAACCAGAAACTCTTTTCCCCTTCATTTGTTCTACTTCTGTAGCTTCTTCTGAAACTGATCACTTGTTTCTTCTCTAATTTTATATCTTGCTATGGGTCATTTTTCTAACACTAGAGATGTTAAAAGCTGTAGATTCTGCCAGGGAGTGACTCATAAATCTCATTAGTATTAAAAATTTAAAACCTCAAGGAATTTGGGCAAAATACAAAACTACCAGTGTCAGGATGTTTGAAATGCTTTGAAAATGAAGGTGAGACTTTAAATAGGTAATTTAGTAGCTAAAGAAATTAGACATAGTCACAGCTGTCATAATTATTGAGTACCTAGTATGAACTTAATGGCACCATTGACCAAGTCCCATTAAAACAGGGGCAGCTGGGTGGTTCAGTAGGTTAAGCGTCTGACTTTTGGTTTTGGCTCAGGTCGGGATCTTAGGTTGTGAAACTGTGCCCGGAGTCAGGCTTGGGGCTCTGTTGGCGGGTCTGCTTGAGATTCTTTCCCCTCCTCCCTCCCTCCCCACCACTCTCTCCTTCTTCTCCTGCTCACATGCTGTCTCTAAAATAAGTAAAATCTTAAAAAAAAATCACCATCTATTAAAATATAAAAGATATTTATTCTTCAAAGCAAAAGGATGAGTCTTTTCAGAGGGGCATAGGTAGCTATTCCTATATATATGGTATAGATATAAGGTATATAAGGTATCTAAGAAACTCAGAAGCATGTTTTGTGAGCCCTGTCCCTCACACCAGAGATGGAATCACAGAGGTTTTGAGTCTTTCAAAAAGTGATAGTGGGTGGCTAGTTGACAGTGAGCCATGGTGACTGATGCCAAAAAGTGGTGTGAAGGGCTGAGAGAAGAAGAGTTGGCCGAGTTCTGCCACCATGAACTTGTGGATTTTCATAGCCCTTAATTCCACAGGGGGCTGGATTTGGTAGTCCAGAGTCAGCTAGAAAGGCAGGGAACAACTGGATAATAACAGGCTTGTGCTCCAAGGAGAGCTGGCAATGTACCTTTTTTGGTCCTTCTCATACATATTTGCCATTTTCCCATTTTCCCCACTCTACCTCTAGAATGATTTCAAAGAATAATGTCAAGCATATATTCAGTGTTTGCTTTGTTTCAGGCTCCTTTTTAAGTGATTCGCATATATTATTCCACTTACCTAAATAACAACTTATGAAATAGCTAATATTACCATTCTATCTTTATAGATACAAAAATGGATGTTCAGGGAGGTTTAGTAATCTGCCAAAGGTTACACTGCTAGTGGATGGTAAATCTCCAGGTTGCTGTGCTATACCAACTGCCCCTAACTAGAGCAGATTCTCTCTTGCTCATCACTCTCCAAACTTTCCTTTTCCCTATGTGCCTACACTATCTCTTGAGTAGTTTTCCCTCCCTTGCAAATTAACAAGTAATAATATAATCTTTGGACATTATAGCCCACTCAGGAAAATCAGACAGGTCACTGGAATAATTGTACTACAAGTAGAGATGCCCCTCCCCCCCAGGGCTGGGACACATAAAGTATCAGTTCTTTCCTATGATCAGGCCAATCCACAATATTTGTGAGAGTAAGAAACCCAAGTCATCCAACAATCAACCAGAGAGTTCAATTGTAATAAATACATGAAACATGATAGGTTATAATTATGACAAGAGGCACTGTGAGAGCCAAAACTACCTCCTAAATTATCTGTTCTGCTACTTCAGGATAGAGTAATGCGCATGTTATTAATATAGTTCTGGTTCCAGTGACATGATAGAGTGAGCTAACTAATGTATAATGTTCTCCTAATACAATTACATAGTGAGCAAAGTAGAGCACAAAAATTTAAATCATATCAGAGCTCAGAGAAGAAATATAGTCACGTTCCAGAAATGAAAAGTGAACCAAAAGTCAGAGCTCTGAGCAGCTGCTGTTCTATAAGCCTTGAGGCATCCAGGCCTTCTCTGTCTTATGGCTTTACCATCTTCATTGTGTAATTTCCAAGGTGATAAAAGAATAAAAGAATGGCCTGTTGGAAACTTTTGTGGGCTAGACCTAGAAATAGCCTACATGACTTCCACCAATATTCCCTTGAACACATCTGAAAGCAGCTGGGAGTGTGGTCTAGCTGTGCCAGGAGGAGGAGGGAATGTGTGTGGAGAGCAGAAGTCCACAACAGTAAGCAAAACAGCCTTACCTTCTAAATATTCTGGATAAAAGGGAGTTGGAGAAAGTGATTGAAACTTTTTCCATCTCAAGTACTTACATATTCAGAAAGAGTAGGTTAAGGAACTTTTAAGTAAATTAATAGTCTTCCCTTGTGGTACATGTCTATACCTTATTCTCATGTCTGTAGATGGATTACATGTCTTCATATTTCTCTTTTGTCAGTGAGAAAGCACAATATTCAATTTTACAGCAAAGAAGGATGCTTTGCTCCTCCATTAATGTATTCTTATAGGTCTAATAAGGTTATTTCAGGATACAGGAAAATATGTTTTCCCTTCACTACTCAAAATTGGCATGTGTTTTCTGCTTTCTGTAGAAAGCTATGAATGCATATAAATCAGAAGGTTACAATATCTGCACATGTTTTTAGAGATAAATGAGTTCAAGTGCCAAGGCCAAATCTACTGAATTACAGATATTTTCAATAAAATGAAAACATTAATTTAATTTTTATATTTTTGTGCATTTAGTACTCACTTCACATTAAGAGTTTGGTTTTGCACAAAGCTTTAAGCTTGGTTTGATTTATTCTTAGTTTGCCCTAAAATTTTAAGTTCATTGGCTGAAGCTGTCAAAACAGAAGCTAAGGAGCAAGAAACAAGAAGAGAAAGTATTTATTTAGTTTTCTTTTCTCTGTCTGGAAGCTTTTGGGAGATTATCTTTATCCATGGTACCTATGGAAATCCTAAGACAGACTGCTAGTCCCCTTGGTCTCATGTAAGGAGGCTCACTGCTCACTGTCCTACAAAATCACCTTTCCTCCCTCCCCCACTGTCCTTCCTGAATTCTGAATTCTTTAAATTGAAATACAATGGATAGAGAACACGTATCAGTTTCAGGTGTATGATATAATGATTTGATATATGTGTATACTGCCACATTAAGTTCAGTTCACATCTATTACCACATGGAGTTACGATGGTTTTCCTTGTGGTGAGAATTTTTAAGATCTACTTTCTTAGCAACATTCAAATATACAATACAGTATTATTAACTATAATCACCATGCTGAGCACCACATCCCTGGACTTATTTATCTTATAACTGGAAATTTGTACTTTTTAACCCCCTTTAGCTATTACAACCATTCACCCACACCTCCTGCCTGTGGCAGCCACTGATTTGTTCTCTGGATCTATGAATTCATTTACAGAGTTGTTGTTGTTGTTGGTTTGAGTGCACATGTAAGTGAGGTCATTTGTCTTTCTCTGACCTATTTCACTTAACACCATGCCCTCAAAGTCCATCCATGCTGTCATAAATGGCAGGATTTCCTTCTTTTTCATGCTTGAATAATATTCCATTGTATATAGGTATCACATTTTTCTTTCATATTACTGTTTCTTCTACTTCCTTGGCCTTCCCCATGCTCTTCCCTCTGCTCAAAGCACCATCTTTGTTAATTCTCATTCAACCTTCAGATACCAAATTAAACCTTGTTACACAACCACACAACCTCAAAGAAGCTTTTCCTGAGCCATAGGCTAGATCAGTACCCTTAAAATATACTTTGTAAAACTGGAAACTTCCTTGCATCAACTTTGTACAACTTTAATTAAATAATTACTTATGAGTTTGAGTTTTTAAAATTAGTTTCCCCTGTGAGAAGATACATTCTGTGACAGAAGAGGCCATCTGATTTATTTACTATTATATTCCTAGTTTCGAGCTTAGTGCCTTGGTTAAGATAAGCTTCAATAGATGGTAGCAGAATAAATGAATATTAAAATTATTCACAAATAGTTTGAAGAGCCTTGCCTCTCTCCCTTTTATGGAGCTCTATGGTTTTTCACTGAGGGCCAGAAGAATACACCTTGATAGCTAAGAAGATCCCAATTCGTTAATCTCTCTCTGCTGGGGCTTACTGGTGGCTTCCATGTACTTGTAAGTGTTCTAAATATAGCATAGGAGACTCTGCAAGGGAAAGAAGATGGGCAGGTACTGGCCAGTCACATGGAGGTGGTTTAAGAGATATGGTACATCAAGCTTCTTTATTGGACCTGCACATGTCATCAGAGTAAAACAAAGCCTGGGAAGCCATTAACTGTATTGGAAAGTCTTGAGATCTAGAGCTAGACTTGGGGGTGTATGCCTCCTATGATACTGTTAATAATACATCTAGTCTAAATCTCAAAAATGTTCTATTTGTGATATGGGGAGTAATGCTGCTGGGTTGGGCTTCAGGGTGTCTTGGGTCTGAGGACAGCATTGATCACTCGTTCTCCTCCCCGGCTTCCAATCAACAACCATCTGCGGAGACTCCAGGACCTCAAACAAAGGAACATTTCTCATTCTTCTATGATTCCATCTCTGCCCCTGCCAGAGCTCTTATGGGGGATTTTCTCAAGGCTCCAGCTGCAAAGAGGTTGTCTCAGGTCAGTGAGAGAGACTGGTCCATCCCCAGAGTAAGACTAAATAAAACTGTAAAGTCAACAGGGTTGCATTTTTCACAGGGATCCCTCAGAAGACTCAGGTCATCCAGGGCCACTGGACCATATTTACTACATGTGGTGTAGACCTGATGTGGGATTCCTTACAGCAGGAAAAGAGACCAGAAGACTCCAAGAGAGGTGTCCTTTCTGTGATCTGCAAGTGGGAATCTGTGTTTCTGTCCCTTGTTTAAAATTCTGCCTTCTGTTTAAAATTTCATTATTTGGCTCTTAAGGACTGACATATGATCCTCGCTTTAACTATTTCTTAAGCAACAGGTGAATTAGTTGCACATCTTTTTGCCCTGAGAGGTGTTTGGAACTAAACTTGTGAGGAGAGAAGGAACTAGAAGCCTCCTCATCCAGTGGGAATCTTCAGCTTGGCTTTCTGGCTAGGACCTCCACTCCACCAGACCCTCAACACGCATTCCACAGGCCTTTCCTCCTGAGTCTGACCTTCATCTTTGCTTTTGTCCTACACCTTTTCAGCACTCACTGGCTCACTTTTATCATACTGGTCTGCACAACTGCTTTTCACAGATGTGTTTTTCCAAGTATAAATGTTCTCTCAAACCATCTAGGAAGTAGGGTTTTTTCATGAACTGAGCCACAGTTCTAGAGCCATCTATTTGGTTGTGATAAGGTGGATGGGTCTCCCCTACACCTAGAATGACCTTTTCCTTGCATTTACACTTGTCTTTTGTTCATTGAGGAAACTGAGACTGGCTACATGTGTACAATGCTCAAACATCATGGCATGGCATGTTACATTGCCCAGATGGGCAATCTAGGAAGTGCAGGAAGTATATCATCCTAACTTAATTCTCTTATGTATAATCAATTTCTTCCCATAATCAGTTTTTGCAAGTCCCTCATTATTAAACATGAATTTGATATATAACCTGATAACCTGCCTAGATGACATACATTACCCACAGAACTAGAATACTTAAAGAATACAAACATAGGTTCCTCAAAGTCTAGGTATTATTTCACAGAATCTTTTCTTTTCCATTTTAAGTTTTTATTTTTTTATTTTTTTTAAAGGTTTTATTCATTTATTTGACAGACAGAGATCACAAGTAGGCAGAGAGGCAGGCAGAGAGGCGGGGGTGGGGGTGGGGTGGGGGTGGAATGCAGGCTCCCTGCCGAGCAGAGAGCCCAATGCCTGGCTCAATCCCAGGACTCTGGGATCATGACCTGAGTCGAACGCAGAGGCTTTAACCCACTGAGCCACAGAGGAACCCCTGTTTTTTGTTTTCAGATTTTATTTATTTGAGAGCAAGAGAGAGAATGAGAGACAGCAACATGACCCAAGGAGAAGGTCAAAGGGAGAAGCAGACCCCCTGCTGAGCAGGGATTTCCCCCCCCCCCCAATGTGGAACTCGATCCCAGGACTCCAGGATCATGACCTGAGTCGAAGGCAGTTGTTTAACCAACTGATGCCCATTTTAAGTTTTTATTTAAATTCCAGTTAAAAAAAAAATAGCATGTGGGCATCTGGGTGGATCAGTTAATTGAGTGTCTGACTCGGTTTCACCTCAGGTCACGATCTCAGGGTCTTGGGACTGAGCCCTTGATCAGAACTGTCTTCTTCTGCTTGAAGATCTTCACAAGAGCAGATTTATTCTTTTTAAGTTTATTTTCTTTAGTAATCTGTACACCCAATGTGAGGCTCCAACTCATGACCCTGAGATCAAGAATCGCCATGTTCTTCTGACTGAGCCAGCCCAGCAACCCCTCATAGAATCTTTTCTATGATCTATTTCTCTCTACTTTTGGCCTCCAGAATGAATCTACTGCAATATTCTTCACAGAATGCTAGCTGTTTCCCATTATCTATGTTCTGCTTCTTGTTCATTGGAAACCAAAGTTTCAGCTGGATACATAACTGCCTAGCTAAAGACATATTTCTCAGCCTTTCCTGTATCCAATTTTGGCTATATCATTAAGTTTCAATCAAAGAGATGTAAATTTAACAGTTAAATGGGGTTTTGGAAGAGAAATCCCTTAAAAGAGTATCTCTCCATTTGCTCTCTTGTCCACAGATATAATTAGAAGATCTTTTGGGGCTTTCAAGAGCAAGGATCACAGTCTATGGATGATGATACAGAGAACCCAAAGGTTCCTGGGTTCCTGACGACTCCCTGATGACATCTCATGAGCTCTGGCCTACCTCCCTTTGTATTTGTTTTGTGTGAGCAAGAAGTAAGACACATCCATCTAGATTAAGCCACTGCCTCTCTGATTTTTTCTACTATATGTTGCTAATCCTAATCTTAATTCACAGAACCACCTACCATCCACTTAATACCAGAGATTCAGATACAGACAGCTTAGTACAGTAAGAGTTTTAAATCTCTGGCTTTAAAAAACAAATAAATAAATAAATCTCTGACTTTATGGATAAAATGGCAAAAGTGAATGTGACTATTCCAATTTCAAGAGCAAAGTAATTGCTAAAATTCAGGGGGGATAATAGAGTTGAAAACCATCAACTTTATTTCTTTTCTTGCTCTTTCTTTCAAGTGTAGGATTATCAAAGTCATTATCCAAGAAAAGTGTCCACTGCCACCTGGAGCCTATAGTGCCACACCCCTCATTTCCATCCCTGCACCCTCCCACTTCTCAGTACACATGAAATGAAATTGTCTGCTACTCAGGCAAAGTTTGGCTCCTCAGCATGAAATAAATAAATGAATTCAGATTTGTCTGCATAATTACCGGGTTCTAGAAAAGAGTATGTGTTCAAAAAAGAAATCAATTCAGGAAAAACAAAAATGCCAAAAGTGATGCTTATTTTAATCATGACATCAGAGTCCTTCATTGTTTTCCAACCAGACACAGCAAATATTAAACTATGCTCTTAGAGGTGGCTCTTTGAATTATGGATACTAAAATCACCAGGATGTCATAAAGGAAAAGGCAGAGAACGGAGGTTGTGTCACCTTTTCAGAAAGTAGTGAGTATAGAAAGAGACACGTGTTCTAGAAGTGTGTTCTGCTACTTTAACATACCCAACTTGGTTTTCCTTTACTATTACACAGAGGTGAAATGAGAAAAATTCCATAGATCCACTGGGATCTATTTAAACTAAAAAGTATTAAAGAGAAGTCACTCTGTAATGAGTATCTGATTCTCTCTTGGTAATTCTGACAGGCATTAAAATACATTGTTAATTCTCTTCCATCCCTTAATGGTGCTTCTCACATTACTAGCATATGATAATGCCATATGATTGGCAAAGATTATCTTCTTAGAGTCAAAAATATATAATGAACTCAACAAGTACAGAAGGAGTTTGGACTACCCTTTTTCTAGAGTGAACTGCATCTGTGAACTATATAGCTGCTAGTTTCATGATCGTTCACTTCTAATCCAATTTCCAATACCTCTGAAAAAACTGGCAGAACACAAGTCACCTTCACATCCCAGGCTACTTAAATGATCCCTATAAAGGTGTACTCATTCAACCCTCCTTTCTCATTATGGAGAAAAGTAGGGACAAAGATCATTCCCAATTAGAACGAATACCAAGGTGTAGTCAACTACTGATCATGTGAGATGACTTAACTAGAAGTAAGGAGTAGCAGGACTTTTCTGCTCAAGCTTTGGTGTTCTCAATCTAGTCAATGTTAACAACCATCACTTATCATCCAGTGCCCAGTCATGACCCCTAATCAGATACCTATTCCTAACCTTAACTGGGCACACAAGTTATTCCACACCAATATAATGCAGCAACAGCAATGATTACCCTAAGTGAAACAGTGCTACTCAGTAGCACTCAATAGGCATCCTTTCAAGCTATATATGTGTATCTGCTCATTAGTCCTTTGCAACAATTCTCCGAGTTCCTATTATAATTCTGTTTTAGAGATACATTAACAGAGGTAAGATTAAATAGGCTGGTCAAGGTCACCCAGCTACTAATGACACATCACAGCTACTAAATGATATACCACAGGTAATCTGACTTTAGAGCCCATGATCTTAACCAATGTACACACTGTTTCTCAAGTAAAGCAATATAACAAGGAAAGCATGTTGGAGAACGTTCCTTTTTATACTGCATAAAGACTGTCTCCTCTCAACCTGCAGAGGTGTCAGTATCTCATTAACCAGTGCCCTCAGTTGATGATTTCCAAAGGCGTACTAACAACCTTTTTGGCAATATAGTCCACCCAGGAACAAAGAAAGCAAATATGAGGCATGCATTTAGAAGTAACTTTTTCGGTCCCCCTTCTGACCCAAGTTCAGCCTTTTGAAGGAACGTTAGTATTTATTATTCTCTGGAAATGCTCCCATCCACTCCAAGTGTCATTGTATGGACATGCCAAATGTGTTCCCCATATACTGTACACTAAAAATTCAAGGAAATATTCTATCATCTTTCCCAACGGAAAAGAAAAAAAGTCTTTGCCTCTGATTCTTTCTTATTTTGATATATTTATAAATTGTTAAAATCTGACTTGTTATCTAGGTAAGCTAAATTAACAAATTTGGCTCATTTGTTTTTATAAAATAATAATTAGATAAGCCTGATAAATTACCAGCATAATGAATTGGAACCTGAAAACCAGCCTGACCTGAGTGTCAACACAGGTCAACACAGCCTTTGAAAACCTTATTTATGAAGAAGCAAAATACTTTATAAATGTTGCATCTTATTCTCTCCCTTGCTTCATAGATTGTTAGACTCAGGAAACTTCTATGACATAGAATCTTTGTTAATCTTCTCATTTCCAATGGGGGATAGTGAAACCCAGGAATGATCACTGCCTTGTCTAGGGTCACAATGTTACTGGCAAAGCCAGTACTCAACGTATGAAATATGTAAGTGGTGTTTAGTGTGAAATGGAAAATAGGAAAATACCACATGCTCTGGTCAGGGATCTTAACCCAACTTTCAGGAGCTAAGACAGACATTTACTATCATACTTCCAAAAGCAGCTGTAGGTTCTACATTTTCTAGATTACTGAGGATAAATGGGGGAAATACAGCATATGTTATTATGCACGATTGCTCCACCATTGAGTAAAGATGTCACCTTTTCTCTGTTAGTCTCAATTATTTTACTTTTTGGTTTGCAGCCTTTGTTCTAACTCAACTATAGCTCTGAAAGCACCCTAGCTTCTGGCCTTTAGAATTCCTCCAAGTCCCTGGGCCCATACTCCTTATCCTTGCATATTGCAACCCTTCAGCTCCACCTCCCCTTGCTGTGGAAGCCCTTTTCTCCCAACGTGTTTTCAATTTTTACAGCTATACTACTTGACAACATCATCCCTTCTACTAATCCAATAGTTAGCTCTCTGGTCAAGCCCTAAGAAGCCCTTTCTAATTTTTTTTAAAGGTTTTATTTATTTATTTATTTATTTATTTATTTGAGAGAAGAAGAGAGAGAGAGAGAGCATGTGCCATGCAGGTGTAAGAGCAGAGGGAGAAGGACAAGCAGATTGCGCTGAGTGCAGAGCTGGACCCATGGCTTGATCCCACAAACCCAAGATCACAGCCTAAGCTGAAATCAAGAGTTAGATATTCAACCAACTGAGCCACCCAGGCATCCCAACCCCCTTTCTTTATAGTCCCTGACATACTCCAACTGACCTCTCTAGACCCTTACTGGCTTCAGGCTATAAATGAAACCCCAGCCTACGTAACAACAAAAAAAATTTTAAATCCATTCAATTTCCCTAGAAGTCTGGTTCAAATAACTGATAGCCTCCTTCACCTCCATTTCTCTTTCTTGATATAGTAGAAGAAACACTGGATTTGGGTTAAAAATTAATGGATCAGTGGCACCTAGACAGCTCAGTCAGTTAAGCGTCCAACTCTTGATTCTGGCTCAGGTTGTGATCTTAGGGTCATGAGATCAAGCCCCACCTTGGGCTCTCTTTCCGTCTTAAAAAATAAATAAATAAATAATAAATAATAATAAATAACTGGGCTGTGGTTCTAATGCAGCTATATAGCAGCCTGAGGTCTAGAGGAAAAACATTTGTTTACTTCTGTTGAGACTCAATATTCTCATCTATGAAATGCGAATGGGTGATAACAGCCCTAGTTACTTCAGTGGATAACTGTGATGTCAAATAAAATGATAGATTTCTTTGTTAATCACAAATTCAACAACTACTGGCACCTATCCTGTGTCAGGATGTGGTTGTGGCTGAGTGAAACTGAACATGACCAGACAGAGCCACTGCCACCTCAGATTTGAAAACAGTTTGCAAGCTGAAAAGCACCATACCATTACTATTCTATACAAATTCTACCTCTTGGAATTTTCTTGCCCTGTCAATCCTATTGATTACCACCCCAGGTATCAAGAAAACTTGACCCAAGCACTCACCGCGTACCACAGAGCCCCAGGACATATTTGGCCAGAGGAATGAAGATGTAGTCACACCAAAGAAGAGAACCTGCCAGGAGGGTACCAAACCTAAGTCCACACAGAGTAGTCTAAGCACTTTCTCAAAAGTGCTTGTAAATGGTAATGGGCAGGGTGGGTTGAGGTGGAGATGGAAGGCACCATCTGGCTTCTTATCTCAACCAGCTTATCCTTGGCTTCACATGCTGTTCTTTGGATCCCACCCTGCTTCATGTTTCAGCTAGCACAGATCCGGGATGGAGGGAAGTGGTGTCAGCCGTCATAACCACCTCGATCTGTTTTCTAGACATTGCCTTTTTCTTGTATTGGTTTATCTTAGAATGCTCCAGAGTCCCTCTCTTTCTCTCAATTCCTGATGCTTTCAGAAAGATTTTTATTTAGAACTATGAGCATAAGAGCAGGACTTTCATCTCTTACATTCTAAACCAGCAAACAAGAGAGACAAGCAACTTAGCAGCTGTTGGTCTATAAGTTGCATTCTCCTAGATTTTCTAATCAATGCCCATTTCCTTGCTGCCAACACAGTCTCTATAAATTTAGATACTGTATGTTGAAGATTACTCCCAAAATATAATAATATTATAGGTTTTCTCTGATTTTCCTGAGCCCCATTTACAGTGAAGCAATCTGTGTCAGCAATTTTGGGGACTCACAGCAATGAATCAGACTTCAAGAAACATCTTTGCATGAAACCAGTTATATGTAAAGTCCAGAACATAGTCAATCAACTGAGTAGACTTTCCTCATTCTCCCAGCTTTCTCTAGTGCCAGAAGATCCTGAAATAAACACTGAGCCTGCAGCTGATTTTGAAGAAGAGGCATCACTGCAATTCAGGGTTTGCCATGAGGAAATCTATACCATTCCTTCTTATAAATAAATCCAATAGTTACATAATCATCTGAGGTCATTCTTGGAGCCCATACAGATAGTGTGACAACTGCTGATGAAAAAGCTTTTAAAAAGGAAGGTGTGAGAAGGTAAGAGATGTATCAAAAGCATCCTCATATTACAGACTGGGAGTGAAGAATCTGGTAGAACGAAAGGTCAATAAATACAGGGACATTCCATGCCTCAAGAAAACCAGGAGCTTTCTGAGTCTCAGAACAGAAGGGTAAAGTGCCTGCACA
Source organism: Mustela nivalis (assembly GCF_964662115.1). Lineage (NCBI taxonomy): Eukaryota > Metazoa > Chordata > Mammalia > Carnivora > Mustelidae > Mustela > Mustela nivalis. The sequence continues at coordinate 49,706,482 of NC_139022.1, read as the reverse complement.
CCCAAGCAGTGGCTTCACACTGTCTACCACATCTCCGGCAGAATATGCCACCTGTGCCAAGAGCTAACATTATCTTGTTGACAGGTTGTCAGGAAATTTAAGGACGTATACTGAGGGACTACCAGGCACACGATGGACACTAGGGTAAAACCTAAACTGTGCTTTCAAAACCGTTGCTGGCCTTTAGCCACCAATAAAGTGAGGAGCTTTAGGAAAAAAAGAGTTGTATAACCAGTCATATGCTGTATCCATCCCTCATGCAACCTCTAGGGGGCGGTGTCAATATGTGGCAACGTCACATAGATGGGACAAGGTAGTAACATCCATGCTCTGTCATGTTTTTGTGGCAGAAAAGATGAAAGAATTCAGATTCTTCATATTCAGAGTCAGTAAGATATTTCAGAGAAAGGCAATGAATTCCCACATTGTTTATTGACCTTACTTAAGCATTTCATACCAGTGTGTCTGGCAGCTTTAGGAACTATTGTGTAAGTGGGGTTACCCAGAAGTGACTGCCAGCATTCTGAGAATATTTCACGATTCAGGATTTGGCACACTCAGTGTGAATGGCATTGCCCCTAACCTCTTCTCTTTTATAAACCAGATTTCAGCTCTGCAACAGACCTTGGATAATTATCCCTTTTGAAAATGTAGCCCTGCTTGGCAACCCAAGCAATGCACGTCAATTCGAGGACCCATTTCAGCCCTCCAATCAGCTCTCCCTTGCCACAGGCTGCCATCTCCCAGTGATACATTTGAGAAAGTAAATCTGGGCTGATGACGGAACATTCTTTGCACACAAAGGAAAAGCTGCACAATCAACTACCTGTGCAGGCTCAGGAAAGCATCACAGGTTAAAAACTAGGCTGAAGAGTGAGTATCAAGTAGCAAACCCTTTTGGGAAAACCCCAAACCTAGCCAAGATCCCTTGGCAAGAGAAAGCAGCAGAGAGCCTGAGGCTTGGACTGCCTGAACTGCTGACTGATATTTGATTCTTTAAATAGACAAAGAATTCAAATGCAATCAGCAGACGTCTCCAGACAGACAGGGAGAACAAGTTACGTGTCTAGGAGGGCAGGGTAGCTTGAGGCAGGTTTTAGACAAAATACCTAAAAGGCTGTGACTGAAATGCTCAGAGACAGGATTACTGGTCAGCTTTGTGGAAGGTGTTTGGGCCTCAGAGTAGAAGGCGGGACAGACATTGGAATATTGGCTTTGTTGCTAACTCACTGCGTACCCTTGGGCAAGTTACTTAACCTCTGAACCACCCAGGGATAACAACAGGAACACTGCCACGGGGCTGTAAGAAGGACTAAATGAAGATTGTCCGTTAAATACAGAGAGTGAGGCACACACAGGAAAGGCTCAAGAAAGTGATGCTAGAATAATCAGCGGCTTAAATTAATGAACTTTAAAAATATCTCTTTATAGTAGGATAAATAAATTCAGGGCCTAGAGACAGATAATTGATTACACAGTGCAATGGAGACAGGCTTTTTAATAAATGGTACTGGGACAACGGAGTATCCAAATAAGGAAAAGAAAGAGTTGAACCTACACCTCATTTCACACACACAAATTTGTTTGGGGTTGATTATTAACCTAAATGTAAAGAGCAAAATTATAAAACTTTCAGAAGACTCAGGAGAGGGAGTGTGGTCATGATACAAAAGAACATGGAGAAACTTTTGGGTGCTGGAAAGTTCAAGGCCTAGACCCAGGAGACAGCTGTATGGATGCACATTCTACACTTTCCCTTCAGCTGTACATAACCACTTTCTGCACTCTTTTCAACGTATGCTCACTCTTTACTTGCGCATGCGCTACACTACCATTTCAAAAGTGCCTTCGCAGTAAGCATATCCATGATCAGCCCACTTAGAGGACAAACACTATTTTAAATGGTAAAAAGAAATTTAAGATAATAAATTTTAAAATAAAGCAAGACACGAATATTTTATCTACATGGCAGCAGAGATAGGAAAATCATAAATACACAGTGACGGTTTGTGGCTGGACATGAGTCAGGCGCACAAAATCTTAGCACTTTCTCTCTCGAACTTTTTTTTCTTTCTTTTTTTTTTAATTCCTTCAGCTAACTATGCCCACATTCTTCCCAATCTATCATGCTATAGTCCTCAGGACTTTCCTGCTAGCACTATTTCCCCTAAATCACTACTTCTTCCCTGCTTTAAGTCTTTCTAGCCAAGTTACACCTTTTGGCTAGCGGATAAATTCCTAACTACCCTTTGCTTTCTGATAGTCTCTCTTGTAGTACTTTCTCCTCTTTCTTCAAATTTGACCATTGTAGGTCACCAGGCCAAAGCACTGATCTAGGGACTAAGTTCTCATCTTGTGGTCTTATCTTATCTCCACAGGCCTATCCATTTAAAAATTGCAGATCAAGGGGCACCTGGCTGGTGTCCTCAGTTAAGTGTCCAACTCTTAGTTTCTGCTCCCATCATGATCTCAGGGTCCTGATCTCAGGGTTGTAAATGCAGGGTCGTGAAATCGAGCCCGGCATCTGGCCCTACTTTGAGCATGGAGTTGGCTAAATCTCCTTATTTCCTCTCCCTACCTTTCTCTCTAATAAATAAATCTTTAAATAAATAAATAAATAACAACAGATCTAAAATCCATATTTACCTAATTACCAGAGTACCTATTAGGTCTACATTCAGGAAGATTATAATAGAATTCATAGAAAAATGGGCAAAAGAATAGTTCTTTATATTATCAAATTTAAACACACAGCATATGCTTAACAAACACTTAAAATAACATTCAAAGCCAGTTAGTGTTCAAACAGCGAGGGACAACATCAATTAGAACCTAGGATCACTAAATTGGTTTGCCTAATAAATTCAGTGGTAATTAGTGTTTAGTATGAATGTTCTTATTTTTAAATAGCTTATTTTTAATGGAAACATTTAAATAATTGGAAAGACAGTCTATTGTCTTTGTTACTCCTCCCCTGCCTAGGAAAATCCTACTCAGGTACTCAGCCCCACTACACCCACTCTGACCACTGTCCAGTTTGTAGGAAAAATATCTAGAAGTAAATCATCCACCTTTCAGTGCATAGAAGGAAGTGGAAAGACAGCAGTGAACATCTAGGCTCTCATGATTCCCTCTCCACATAATGTCCAAAGCACAACTTTTCCAGCCATCCCTCTCACACCGGCGTCTCTTTTCTGTAATTCTGCCCCTAACCTCAGTAACCAGATCTTGACTGTATAGAGTCAACACTTCAATCTCCTCTAGTCCTGTCCCCTTTTCAGAGGGTATGGGCACTGGATTCATCTCTAAGGGACGAACAATCACCATCTCGAAGGGGACCTGCTTCCTCTACCTGGCACCCGAAAGCAGACTAGAGAGACAAGGTGAAAGACAAAACCAGCTGTGTTACTAGGAATGCAGACGATACAAGACAGCCTTGCAGGAGAAATGAGGTCAGGGAGAGGTTAGAAATCAGTTACCGTGGCAGTCCGAACTGTCATATTCATAGTTCTAGCAGCATGATGGCCCTTGCAGATTTTCCTAATCCCTACAGGCTAGCTGCTATGTGAAAAAAGCTATCAAGATAAAATAGCACTCGAGAGGACAGGAGAACACAGAGTCAGTCATTCATTCACTTACTTACTCATTTGTTCATTCAGCATTTACACTACGCCAGATTAGACAGAAAATCTAAAGGGAACATAAACTGAAGTTGAAGAGACAGAATACTAGAAACTACTGTAGGCATTTAGGAGAGGAAGGAATTCTAAGAGCCCCAAATGGTCCAAAAATGCCTTGTAGGGAGGTGGTACCCAAACTGGAACTTAAAACTAAGGATTAATGAGAAGGTAGGGAGGAAAGGGCATTTCAGACAGAGAAAAAAGCAGGCACAGAACTAGGATGCAAGCATGCGACTCGGATGTCTGAGAACAGTAAAGGGACCAGGTGAGTTGGTGATTGTAGGAAGAAGCCATAGGAAATCAAATGGGGTTTGCAGGGGTCTGACACAGAGATGCACACGACTTTTTCTGTGGGTAACACAGAATCTTGGCAAGTTTGATGTGACCATACAAGGCAGTAAGATTCAAGAGGGGCAGCAAAGAGAACAGCAAGGATGCTTGCGAAGGTGAAAGAAGGTACAGAGGAACAGAGGGAGCCACCTCGAAAGAAATATATCAACCACAGCCTGTCACATTCTAGACCAGAACAAGTGGGAAAGAAGGAAATGAAGTCCAACTGGATAGCCTGATGCAGGGGTGGTGGAACACAAGGAGCAAGCCCTGTCTTGTGAAGGGCTCTACACAGAGAAGGATTCTGATTATGCACAGTGCTTGCGGGTGGGGGGGGAGGTGCACCTCGTTCTACCTTTGGACCACAGCTGGCTCCACAGGGTCATTGCTTTCCTCAAATCACAGGTCTGAAGTAACTGCCTTACTCGAAGGCAAATCATATGTACTAACATTAAAGAAAGTCCTTGCTTCAAGTGTATACTTTATTTTGATAACTTCACAATATCATTTTGAGACAAATGATACTATGAAGCAATTAAGAATAAGAAATTTAAAATAGTATTTTCCCATATTTTTGTTTCAATTTTATGATATTTTATCATGTACAAACCATTTAAGAATATTGGTGTGCATGTGTGTATAAAATTTATAAATAAGTAAGTATACATATATTGGAAGGGTATTTTTTTTTAAATCCTAACCATGTATGAAGTCTGGAGACAGCTAATGTGAAATTATCCCTGAGTTCAGTTCACACCCAGAATAAAAGTACTAACTAAAACACAGATGATAGGGGAAGGTGAGTCATGCTGCTAAAAAGAAAAGGGATAGACATGTTCTTCATGAGGAGCTCATAGGCTGAAATGAGTCCTCACTATCAGCCATACAGGGCCAAAGAAATACAAGTCCATCTTTGTCCTAGCCTGGGACTCAAGTATCCAATTTGAAGATCTCTGGTGGGAGAAAAGGCAGTTTCCATTTAATACAAATAATTTTAAAAACATGCTTTTCACTTTTCTTATAACATTCTTGTAGAACCTTTTGCATTTTTCATAATGCATATACTACATATTTATCTCATAATAGAGTTTACTCAAATACCTATTTATGCATTATCTAGATTCAACAAACGTCAACATTTTGCTTGATACTTGCTTCATCTAGCACCTCTTTTCCCCTTTGCTTTTTTTAATTGCTTGCTTTTTTGCTTTTTTTTTTTTTTTTGACAGACAGAGATCACAGGTAGGCAGAGAGGCAGGCAGAGAGAGAGAAGGGAAGCAGGCTCCCCGCTGAGCAGAGAGTCACACGGGGCTCCATCCCAGGACCCTGGGATCATGACCTGAGCCGAAGGCAGAGGCTTTAACCCACTGAGCCACCGAGGCACCCCTAATTGCGTGCATTTTAAAGCAAATCCCTGACATCATGTTATCCTGCTCAATTACTTTCTAAATAGGTAAAAAATATATAGACTTTTTTTTACAGAATCAGGACGGTTTTGACACACAGGATGAAATTATCAACAATTCTTTGATATCATCTGTTTATGCATTTTTTTTATTTCTCTAAAAAATATTGTTTTACAGTCAGGTTTTATTTTATATCCCATTTATCAATAACATTTTACTTTCAATCTTCCCTCTTTTAAACTGAAGTAGAATCTATATATAATAAAGGCACAAATCTTAAGTATACAATTCAATTTATTTTTGACAAATATATACACTGTGTGGACCCATACCTTTACCAAGACAGAGAAAATCTTAATCACTCCATAGCTTTCTTAAGTCCTTTGATAGTCAGTTCCTACTTTCTACCCCAGAGGCAGTTACTCTTCACAGATTGGTTTTGACTATTCTACAACTTCCTAGAATGCTACTACAAGGTACATAGCCCTATTGTGTCTGGCTTTTTTTGTTTTTGTTGTTGTTGTTCAGTTTAATATTTCTCAGATTTATCCATGTTTTTGCTTCCATTACTTACATATTGTTTCTTTCCACTACATTTACCCCACTATATACATGTACGTGATTTATCTATTTACCTACTGATCAGGTTGTTTCTAGTTTGAGGTTATTATGAATAAAGATGCTATAAACACTTGCTCAAGTATTTCTGTGGATTAAGATTTTATTTTTCTAGGGCAAATATCTGGGATTGAAATTGTTGGTTCATAATATAGTAAAATGTACATAAACTTACATTATATGAAACTACTAAGGAGTTTTCCCAAGTGGTTGTAACTCTTACACTCCCATCACCAACATATGAGATTTTAGGTTGAATCACATCCCTGCTGACATTTTGCATTTTCAGTGCTTTTAATTTTAGCCACTCTAGTGGTAGTACAGAGATTGTCTCTCTCTTAATTTATATCAACTCACATTCTAGTCTTTTTTTTTTTTTATTTGCTTGTTTTGTTACTAAAAGAAATTAAGCAAGGGCGCCTGGATGGCTCAGTTAAGTGTCTGCCTTCAGCTCAGGTCATGATCCCAGGCTTCTGAAATAGAGCCCCACATGGGGCTCCTTGCTCAGCTGGGAGCCTACTTCTCCCTCTTCTTCTACCACTCCCCCTGCTTGTGCTTTCTCTCTCTTTTTCTCTCAAATAACAGCTTTTAAAAAAAAAAAAAAAGAAAGAAAGAAAAAGAAATTGAGATCTGAAAAATATCCTCTACTCTGGATTTCACTGATTGTTTTTTCATGGTGTAGTTGAACTTGTCCCTATATCCCCTTTATTTCCTGTAAAATTTTCTGGTGCTTTTTATTCCTTTATGTAGACTATGTTTTTGTTTTGTTTTTTTTTTATATCTATGTTTTTATATGGTATAATTTTATTTCTGCATCAAACATTTATTTGTATATTTCTAATAGGGAAAATATATTGGTGATGAATTACTTCAGATTTTGCATACATGAAAAGTCTTATTCTTCCTTTGCCTTTATAAGATATCTTAGTAGGATAAATTCTAGGCTGGTTTTTGTTTTGTTTGTTTTTTTTTTTTTTTTGCAAGATTTTATTTATTTATTTGATAGCACTAGTAGGCAGAGAGAGAGGGGGAAGCAGGCTCCCCGCCAAGCGGAACTCAATCCCAGGACCCAGGGATCACAACCGGAGCCAAAGGCAGCGGCTTAACCCACTGAGCCACCCAGGCACCCTAGGCTGTTCTTCTTTAAGTACTTTGAAAATGTTGCTCCCTTGTCTTCTAGCTTGTATTGTTTCAAACAAGAAATCTACTCTCATCCTTACCATTTTTGCTCAGTATATATGTAATGTACCTTTTTTCTCAGACTGCATTTCTTTATCACTAGTTTTAAGAGGCTTGAATGTGATTTGCCATGGCGTCATTTTGTGTTTCTTGTACTTGAGCTTTTTTGGGATTCTCAGATCTGTGGGTTATAGTATTGATCAAATTTAGAAACCATTCTTACTTCAAATATTTTTTCTCATTTTTCTCATTTCTCATTTTTTCCTTCAGAGATTCTAATTATTCTTATCTTTGGCTACTTCAACTTGTCCCTCAGTTCACAGATATTCTGTTTATTTTTAAAAAGTCCTTTTTCAATCTGTTTCATTTTACATAATTTATATTGCCATGTGTTTAAGATCATTAGTCTTTTCTTCCACAATGATAAATGTAATCAGTCCCATCTGAGATTATAGTTTTCACCTCTAGAATTTATGTTTAATCTACAATGTCTCTCCTAGCACTAGTAGGCAGAGAGGGGGGGCGGGAAGCAGGCTCCCCGCAGAAGCGGAACTCAATCCCAGGACCCCGGGATCACAACCATGTTGTGATCAATCCTTTCTCTAGCCTGTTGAACATACAGGATAGTGTACAGAAACTCTATTAATGTCCTTGACTACCAATTCTATCATCTGTATCATTTCTGAGTTAGTTTCAATGAACTTACTTTTTCCCTCATTATTGGATGTATTTTCCTGCCTCTGAATGTGTCTGGTAACAAGGATTGAATGCCAGATGCAGTTAATTTTACTTTGGAAGATATTTGTATGGATACAAAAATTTTCATTTCTAAGTCTTTGGAAACTAATGTGGGCCGTGGCATGACTTGCAAGCACACTGACCACCATAAAAGTTAATGTCTACCCTCTGCCTTCTCAAAATGGAGTTCAGTTTGGTACCACCAGAATCAGGAGATTCTAAAAGGATGATTTCTTATATAGAGAGATGATGAAGACAAAGACACAGGGTAAGAGAACCCTAATGGGAAGGTTGTCAAGAAGCATGGTCTATTTCTCATTTGTGGATACTTGTTGGATTTGCAAATTCCAAGTTATGATGCAGATTTTCACATTATTATTACTGTTACCATTTACGAGTGTCATCCTCTATAGGACATGTGTCAGAACAAGAGTGTTATCCTGAATGACCAAATGAAGAGCCCTGGGCCTCAGCTTGGCTGATATGGGCATGCCATGGGAGAGTATCCATCCAGAATGTCAATTATCTCCCAGGGAAGCACAGAGAGTCTATTCTAACTTTGGGTATTTGTGGTGACAAAATTTTGTGCTGTGACTAAACCAGGTCTGCCTTCAACTTACTAAGAAACTATTGGTTGTGCTTAAATATCTGCAGTTGTAGCTTAGAAGTCCGAAAGAAAAATTGATGATCCTAATGAAATGCAATTAGAGAAACTGACTCCACTGGAGCTTAGCACAATGCTGATTTTAAAAGAATCAAATAAAGCTGTACAGCTACGGGCTTCTCTAGGGAGCTTTCTTTTGCCCAGATCCTCACTAGGTCATGTCTGACAATGAAGGACATGTTATGCATCATAAGGGTTTTCAATTCTACAGTGTCACCATTTATACAGAAGAAAAAAAAAAAGATAAAGCTGTGCCAATGGACTTTTCTCTTTAGAATCACCAAACTAATCTTCCTAAAAGATCTTTTTGATCAGTTCACTCTTCGTTCAAGACTTTACAGTGGCTCTTCTGCTTTCTAAATGAAGGCTAAGTTATTCTTCCTCACTTTCAAAGTCTTGAAGAAGAAATCTCTGCCTTATCTCCCCCTTACTTATTTTTTACGATTCCCCAAGAGAAGGAACACAGCAAATTTTATTAAACCTACTACGTGCAAAACACTATTTGACATTTACATACAGGCTTTTATTATTTTATTACCCTCATTTTAAATTCAGATGAAAGTTCAGAGAGCCTGAATGACTTACCCAAAATCATAGGCCCAGCAAGAAAAAGCTAGGATGAGAGAAGCTAAGTTTGCTTGATTCCAAAATTCAGGCTTCTTTAATTGTATCTCATAGTCTATGCACCATGGGTTTTTTTTTAAATTTTAATATATAAATAATAAATGAATACAGTTCATTATTAAATATTCAAGGACTATACTGTTATTTAGGGAAACATGTGAAAGTCCCCACTCATCCACATCTAACTTTCAAATGCCTCCAACACAAACATTGTCAGTAACTTGGTGTGCATCTTTTGAGTTTTGCTTTCCCTTTATAAATATGTATGTACAAGTACACATGGCATTTTTTTACATAAATGAAAAAGAAAAGTTCTCAAATTTACTTCTTTTACCTAGTATCTTTTCCCTGAAGCATATATAAATCTATCCCAATATTGATAACAGCTATATAGTATTCCATAATTTGGATGTTTAACCTTTATGTAGGCACTGAGGGACACTGAAGATTTCCAAGTAAGCATCTTTGTAACCTTGTGTGAATCTTTTAGGTTAAAAAATCAGAGGTAAAATGCTGGCTAAAGGTACACATATTTTTTTGCTATTACCGGCAGCATATACCAGCACTAGTTTATCCTTAGTTTGGTTTCATCTCGGTGGCTATAAGTGAAGTAGATTATCTTCTTGAGTTTACCCACAATTTGAATTTTTGTTCTGTGAATTGTTTGTTGATAAGTCTAGCTCATGAGAATGGGGGGCTAGTTCCCTATCATTTTATTATTGGTTTGTAAATCCTCCCTTTGTTACATGGGGTCCAAATATCTTGTCTTCTGTCTCTTAATATTATTTATGATGTCCTCTGCCAAGTATATATAAATTTGTGATTATAAAATTTCAATAATTTTAATGTAAATTTAAAGTTTAAATTTGTATGTGGTCAAGTTTATTAATCTTTTTTCTTTGTAGCATCTGAGTTTTGTGTCTTGCTTAGAAAAAAAATGTCATCGTCCTTTCTTCTTAACAAGTACCTTTGGCCAGGATAATGATGTAGAAGATTCTTCATTCCCCCCTGAATGACTTACCCAAAATCATAGGCCCAGCAAGAAAAAGCTAGGATGAGAGAAGCTAAGTTTGCTTGATTCCAAAATTATGCTTATAGCTGATATCTCAGGGCACCAAATTATTTTCTTCCAGAAAAGGAGAATTAGAGTTCCAGAGCCTCTATTTCTAGGAACAGTAAACCATATAAACTAGACAAATCTTTCTACTGAGATTAACTAAAAGCAAGAGTAAAAGATAAAAAGAAAAAAGTCTTAAAAGCACCAAATAATGAAGGACCTCAATGTGAGAAAGGAAATCTTTGAGGAGAACAGAGTCAGCAACCGCTTCGACCTCAGCCACAGCAATTTCTTCCTAGGAACATCGTCAACGTCAAGGGAAGCAAGGGCAAAAATGAACTATTGGGACTTCATCAAGATCAAAAGCTTTTGCACAGCAAAGGAAACAGTTAACAAAACCAAAAGACAACTGACAGAATGGGAGAAGATATTTACAAATGACATGTCAGATATAGGGCTAGTATCCAAAATCTATGAAGAGCTTAGCAAACTCAACACCCACAGAACAAATAATCCAATCAAGAAATGGGCAGAAGACAGAAACGGGCATTTCTGCAAAGAAGACATCCAGATGGCCAACAGATTCATGAAAAAGTGTTCCACATCACTCGGCATCAGGGAAATACAAATCAAACCCACAGTGAGATACCACCTCACACCAGTCAGAATGGCTAAAATTAACAAGTCAGGAAATGACAGATACTGGCAAGGATGTGAAGAAAGGGGAACCCTCCTACACTGTTGGTGGGAATGCAAGCTGGTGCAGCCACTCTGGAAAACAGTATGGAGGTTCCTCAAAAAGCTGAAAATAGAGCTACCTTACAACCCAGCAACTGCTCTACTGGTTATTTACCCTAAAGATAAAAACGTAGTGATCCGAAGGGGCACGTGCACTCAAATGTTTATAGCAGCAATGTCCATAATAGCCAAACTATGGGAAGAACCTAGATGTCCATCAACAGATGAATGGATAATGAAGATGTGGTATATACATACAATGGAATACTACGCAGCCATCAAAAGAAATGAAATCTTGCCATTTCCAAAGACATGGATGGAACTAGAGGGTATTATGCTGAGCGAAATAAGTCAATCAGAGAAAGACAACTATCATATGATCTCCCTGATATGAGGAAGTGAAGATGCAACGTGGCGGGGTTGGGGGGTAGGAAAAGAATAAAAGAAACAAGATGGGATCGGGAGGGAGACAAACCACGAGAGTCTCTTAATGTCACAAAACAGAGGGGGGTCCGGGGGAGGGGGGTAGGGAGAGGGTGGTGGGGTTTAGGACATTGGGGAGGGTATGTGCTATGGTGAGTGCTGTGAAGTGTGTAAACCTGGCGATACACAGACCTCATATCCATGAGGCTAACTCAGACTTCTCCAGCCTTCATCAATACATCTGTGCTATAGAGGGGAAGATGGCAACAAAGAGTTGCTGATATCTCAGGGCACATATAGTAGGCCACATCAAAGAAGGTAAGAAGTATAGTGACATGATTTTGAAGAGAAATGGATCATGGCTCCTGTGGTGGGAAGGGAGCTGCAAAGACAGACTGGGAGGAATGCATGAGGTAAACAAATCTCCAGAGCAAATGGCCTGGAAAGCAAGAGGGACTGAATTTCATGAGTTCTGGCAACCAGCAGGGCTTGGCTTAGATAGAGCTGAGAGAGCACTGGGACTGCTCTTGGGGAGAAGGCAGGGCAAACAGCACACAGACATACAGTGTGGGAACAGTGTTCTGAAAAGCAGCTGAGGCACACAGTGGAGAGGTTATTTGCTCATCTTAGATCATGTCCCAGAGAGACAGTGTTCATGGAGAGCCCCATCTGGCAATAAAAGAACTGGTCAGTGCCATTTCCCTCACCTGCCCTTCAACATAAGCACAGGGCCACCTGTGTGAATCAGTACAGTGCTGGTATCTACTATATATCCTTATATCAAAAGCCACCAATAAACATGCAAAGAATAAAGAGAAAGAAATCCAAAAATATTACTAAAGAAAACCAACAAATCATGAAAGAGGAAAAGACAAGAAAGGACCTGAGAAAATCCTCAGAAACAACCACGAAACAATAAAACGGCAATGCATACATATATATCAATAATTACTTTGAGTGTGAATGGACTAACTGCCCAAATCAAAAGACACAGATTGACAGAATGGATTAAAAACAAAAAATAAAAAACCAAGGCCTGTTTATATGCTGCCTATAAGAGACTCATTTTTGACCAAAAGTCACCTGTAGTTTCAAAGTGAGGGGATGGAGAAGCATCTGTCATGCAAATGGATGTCAAAAGAAAGCCAAATTAGTAACACTTACATAGAATAAAACAGACTGTAAAACAAAGACTGTAATAAGAGACAAAGGAGGACACTATGTAATAATAAAGGGGACAATCCAACAAGAAGATATAACAATAGTAAATATTTATGCACCCAACATGGGAGAACTCAAATACATTAATCAGTTAATAATAAACATAAAGGAATTAATCTGTAACAATACAATAATAGTAGGGGACTTTAACACTCCAGTTATAGGAATGTACAGAAAATCAACAAGGAAACATTAGCTTTGAAAGACACACTGGACCAGATGGATTTAACAGCTATATTCAGAACATTCTACCCTATAACAGCAGAGTACACATCCTTTTCTAAGTTCACATAGAACATTCTTCAGAATAGATCACATATTAGGCCACAAAACAAACCTCAACAAATTCAAGAACATCATAGTCATTCCATGCATCTTTTCTTACTCCAATGCTATGAAACTAGAAATCAACCAATAAACAAACTAGAAAGGCCACAAATATATGGAAGTTAAACAACATGCTACTAAACAATGAATGAGTGAACCAAGAAATCAAAAAAGAAATTAAACGATGTATGGGAATAAATGAAAAGGTAAACATCATGGTCCAAAACCTTTGGGATGCAGCAAAAGCAGTTCTAAAGGGGAAGTTTATAATAGGACTATCTCAAGTATCAAGAAAAATCTCAAATTAATAACCCAATTTTATGCCTAAAGGAGCTAGAAGAAGAACAATAAAACCTAAAACTAGCAGAAGGAAGAAAACAATAAAGATTAGAGCAGAAATAAATTATATAGAAACTAAAAAAAAATAAAACAAATAAAAAAACAATAGAAAAATCAGTGAAACCAGGAGCTGGTTCTTTAAAAAAAAAAAAAGAGTAAAATTATTAAAATTATTAAACCTCACACCAGACCCATCAAGAAAAAAGAGAAAGCACTCAAATAAACAAAACCATAAATGAGAGAGGAGAAATAACAACCAGCACCACAGAAATTCAAACAATTGTAAGAGAATATTATGAAAACCTATTATGTCAACAAATTAGACAACCTAAAAGAAATGGATAAGTTCCTTGAAATGTATAAACTACAAAACTGAAACAAGAAGAACTAGAAAATTTTAATAGACTGATAATACACCAATAATGAAGCAGCAGAAAGAAAAATTATGAAAACAATCCCATTTACAGTTGCACCAAAAATAATAAGATACTTGGGAATAAACCTAACCATAGAGATAAAGGACCTATACTCTGAAAACTATAAAACACTGATGAAAAACCTGAAGAAAACACAAAGACATAGAAATACATCACATGTCCCGGGTTAGAAGTAAAAATATTGTTAAGATGTCCATACTATGCAAAGCAATCTACACATTTAATACAATTCCTATCAAAATACCAATAACCTTTTTCACAGAACTAGAACAAACAATTTTAAAATTTGTATCGAACCACAAAAGACCCCATATAGCCAAAGTAATCTTGAAAAAGAAAAGTGAAGCTGGAGGCATCACAATTCTGGACTTCAAGTTATATTTCAAAGCTGCAATAATTAAAACGGTATGGTACTGGCACAAAACCAGACACACGGATCAATAAAACAGAACAGGAAGCTCAGAAATAAACTCACAAGTATATGGTCGATTAATTTTTGAAAATCCAATGGGAAAAAGACATTCCCCAACAAATGGTGTTGGGAAAACGAAAGCTACATGCAAACAAATGAAGCTACACCATTTTCTTACACCATACACAAAAATAAATTCAAAATAGATAAAAGATCTAAATGTGAGGCCTGAAATCATAAAAATTCTAGAGGACAACACAGTCAGTAACCTCTCTGACATTGGCTATACATAGCAAGTTTTCTCTAGATATGTTTCTTGAGGCAAAGGAAACAAAAGCAAAAATAAACTACCCGGATTACATCAAAATAAAAAGCTTCTTTACAGTAAGGGAAACAATCTACAGAACTAAAAGGCAAACTTTGAAATGGGAGAAAATATTTACAAATGAAATCTCTAATAAAGGATTAATATCTAAAATATATAAAGAACTTATAAAACTCAACAGCTAAAAACCAAATAATCAAGTGAAAATATGTGCAGAAGACATGAACAGACATTTCTCCATAGACATACAGATGGCCAACAGATACTTGAAAAGATGTTCATCATCACTAACCATCAGGGAAGTGCAAATCAAAACTACAACGAGATATCACCTTACACCTGTCAGAATGACCAAAATCAACAACACAAGAAACAAGAAGTGTCTGTGAGGATGGGGAGGAAAAGTAATCCTTGTGCACTGTTGATGGGAATGCAAACTGGTGCAGCCACTGTGAGAGACAGTATGGAGCTTCCTCAAAAAGTTAAAAATAGAACTACTCTACAATCCAGCAATCATTTTACTAGGTATTTACCCAAAGAATACAAAAAACACTAATTCAAAGGGATAAAGGCACCCCTATGTTTACAGCAGCATTACTTACAAGCCAAGTTATGGAAGCTGCCCAAGTGTTCACTAATTAATGAATGGATAAAGAAGACGTGCCATATATATATATATACTATGCAAGTATATATATATACTTATGTGTGCAGATGCATGTGCGTGCACACACACACAGTGGACTATTATTTGGCCATAAAAAAAAAATGAAATCTTGCCATTTCCAACGACATGGGTAGAGCTACAGAGTATAATACTAAGCAAAGTCAGTCAGTCAGAGAAAGACAAATACCATGTGATTTCAGTCATATGTGGAATTTAGGAAACAAAACAAATGAGCCAGGGGTATAAAGAGAGTGAGAGAAAAACCAAGAACATATTCTTAATTATAGAGAACAAACTGATGGTTTGTAGAGGAGAGGTGGGGGGGACAGGTTAAGTAGGTGATGAGGATTAAGGACTTAACATGGTGTGATGAGCATCAGATGATGTACAGAATTTTTGAATTACTATGTTGTAATAACTCTGCATGTTAACTAACTGGAATTAAAATAAAAACTTAAAAGCTTCTGCATAGCAAAGGAAACAGTCAAAAAAACAAAGAGGCAACCCACAGAATGGGAAAAGATATTTGCAAATGACAGTACAGACAAAAGGTTGATATCCAGGATCTATAATGAACTCCTCAAACTCAACACACCTAAAACAGGCAAACATATCAAAAAATGGGAAGAAGATATGAACAGACACTTCTCCAATCAAGATATACAAATGGCTATCAGACACATGAAAAAATGTTCATCACCATTAGCCCTCAGAGAGATTCAAATTAAAACCACATTGAGGTATCACCTTACACCAGTTAGAATGGCCAAAATTACCAAAACAGGAAACAACACGTGTTGGAGAGGATGTGGAGAAAGGGGAACCCTCTTACACTGTTGGTGTGAATGCAAGTTGGTGCAGTCTCTTTGGAGAACAGTGTGGAGATTCCTCAAGAAATTAAAAATAGAACTTCCCTATGACCCTGCAATTGTACTCCTGGGTATTTACCCCAAAGATACAGATGTCGTGAAAAGAAGGGCCATCTGTACCCCAATGTTTATAGCAGCAATGGCCACGGTCGCCAAACTATGGAAAGAACCAAGATGTCCTTCAATGGACGAATGGATAAGGAAGATGTGGTCCATATACACTATGGAGTATTATGCCTCCATCAGAAAGGATGAATACCCAACTTTTGTAGCAACATGGATGGGACTGCAAGAGATTATGCTGAGTGAAATAAGTCAAGCAGAGAGAGTCAATTATCATATGGTTTTACTTATTTGTGGAGCATAACAAATATCATGGGGGACAAGGGGTGTTAGAGAGGAGAAGGGAGTTGGGGTAAATTGGAAGGGGAGGTGAATCATGAGAGACTATGGACTCTGAAAAACAATCTGAGGGGTTTGAAGTGGCGGGGGTGTGAGAGGTTGGGGTACCAGGTGGTGGGTATTATAGAGGGCACGGATTGCATGGAGCACTGGGTGTGGTGAAAAAATAATGAATACTGTTTTTCTGAAAATAAATAAATTGAAAAATTTTTTAAAAACCTTAAAAAATTGAAAAAATGTATTTATCTGTGCTCTAAGTTCTTAATGTGGGTAATATCATTAATTAGTCCTGAATTAATTTAATTGTTTGGGGTAGTAATATTTGGGGTAGTAATATTATAAGTTCTCTAATATTAGATCTTATTATCTAATTATCTTATTATCTAATAATTATTTTATTATCTAATATAATATTAGATCTTATTATTATTAGATTTAATAATAATATTGTAATAATAAGACCTAACATATATCAAGCCATTACTATGGCCTAGACGCTGTTCAAAATACTTCCAAGTATTAATTCATTTAACCTTCATAACTCCCTGAGACAGACACCATTATCATCCTAGTTTTATGGATGGGATACCAAGGCACGGAATGGATTAAGAAAAGCTTCCATGGTCTTCCAGCTAGTAAGCAGCACAATCGGGATTCAAATCCAGAGTTTGGCTGCAGAGCTTTGGTTTTATTCTTTATACTATACTCTCTGCTATGTGTTATTTTGTTTCCCTTATTAATTGTAAATCTTTCTGCTTTTCCCTAGGAGCTTAGTAAGAGTAATGGATCCAAATGGATATAATTTGATTCTTGAAGACTATATTACCTTGTGACAGTCATGTAGTTAACATGATATAATATCAAAGTGACTCTCTGATCCACCTGGTTCCTCCAAGTCTAAGAAGAATAGTCACCACTCTTCTGGAAAATTCCCAAGACATTCCAATGTTTTACATGGTTATGCCTGTTGGGAATAGCCCATGTTGGATGTGTAGGCATCTAGCAGTTATTACAGGTGGCCCTTGGTCCCAGGAGAAAAACACACAGTTTGCCTCCAACAGCTCCATGTTCTAAGCAGTTAATGGTTTTTGATGGAGACCATGAGTGTAAGGTCACAATACTCATTGGGTTATCCTGTTCCTATTCATTTTGAAAAAACCAAACCTATGAGTGACTTGAAGCTAGAGAACACAGTATAAACTTTTATCTCTTTAAACGGGCCACTTAAACATGCAAAAACAACACATAGTAAGTATTCATTAATTACAAAATTCAGAAGAATCTCCCTTTACCTCAATGGCCATAGGAACATGGCTGCCAGATGGCTTGAAGAACTAGCAAAAATCCATGTGTAGCAGGGTGACAGCTGTGAACCAGAGGGTTTTGGTTCTTTGGACTGTTGCATGTAACAAGCTTCATCTCTAAGCTACCAAAAGCAGACAGAGGGATTTCTGTCAGGAAACATGGTTGCTCCCATTTGCAGCATGTAAGGTTGTTTGACATTTTGTGAATCATAAATACTAGAGACAACGGACCAGGTCTTCCTCTGCCTTGCTTGGGAAATGATTGACTCCTTTGTTGTCACGTATTACACCTGCATTTATTGGCAAGTTGAGATGTGTGTGCAGGGGGAATAGGGAGGTGAGGTGATGGGGAAAGAAAGTACTCTAGGAAAGGATGGAAGGATAGATCACCAACAGATTTTGTCTCATCTCTTTCTAAACCATCTTTTAAAATTTCCAAATTTGCCTCTAATTCATAAATATTTCACTTCTAAACCATCACGATGCTTCCCTTTTAGTTTCTTTCTACCTTAAAGGGTAACCCTTGAATTTATTCCTTTCTGGTCTTTCCTGTCTCCATTGATTTCTCATTGTTTTCTCTGAGGTTTTAGAAGGGACATGACATGGTGACGGAGGCAGACTTTTAATAGCATGGAGTCAACATTGACATTGCTAGGCTTGGGGATGGAGGAACACTCATGATACTCAGTTATCAAAGCCAGGTGTAGACCTCAAGAAGAGTTCCAGGCTGCAAAATCTGAAACCTTGAGGGTGTGACTCTGAGCATGGTCTTCTAACAAATGAAGTTTTGGAATTATCTTCCACACCTGGGTGGCGGGGGGGAATCCATATCTCTGTCCAGTCTAAAGGGAGGCCTTGAGAGGAAGTCCAAACCACCTCATGAAAGTCCAGATGCGCACACACATCAATGAACTCAACCTCATTGTAATCCATAGAGGTGAAACGTCTACACTGTCTCCAAGGTTGAAAATTGCTGTTAATCTTGAACTCTGAGGGAAAGGAGAAAGAGGAAACCATTGGGAACATAAAATAACGTGCTGAACTTCGAAATTAAAACAAGAAAATTCACTGCCTAACTTGCCCTCTGAAAGCAGCTTTCAGAGTTCCTTGAAGAAAACAAAGGAATCTGTTTGTGAAAGGTTCACTAAATCATGTATGTTTGCGCAGTGTTTTCTGTAACTTGGAAGTCTGACTTTGCAGAAGCTCCCTCAAGAAAGAGGGTCTGGATTAAACAAGTTCAAATACCAATTTTTGCTTTTCCCATCCTTCATGTTCATGATCCTTGTGTTCTTTCATTCCAAAATCTACAGTAATGTCTACTACTAATATCTCATACATATTCCCATACCTAAGAAATGCTACATTAACTCATATCACATCTGTCAGTTCAAGGGGCTTCTCAAACCTTTTTCATTTGCATAGTGTAGTGAAAAGAACACTGGGAGTCTAAGAGCTAGGATTCATTTTAGCCCTATCAGGGACTGATTATGAACAAGTCCAGTAATTCTTCTGTTCTACAGCTTCTAATTTTTTTTCTTCAAAAAGGGGAGGACAGACTTCACCAGAAAATATTAAGTCCCTTTTAAATGATGCAATCTCAGGGATCAAGCTTCTTTATACTTAAATTCTATAACATTTACCAGAATATAAACTATGATTGGTAGGTCTTAGTCTGTTTTGTTCACTACTATGTCTCCAGAACCTAGAAGAGTGCCTGTTCTTCAATAACCATGTATTAAATGTTGGGTGGATGACCAAATAAATAGTAGGCATTTGAAATAAAGAGCTGTGAACCAGGCAAAATTATTATGTTGAAACAGGGGAGCAAGGAAATTGAGCTTCCCTCATCTCAAAAGGAAGAACCCAACAGGAGCTGAGAATTTAAGACAATGTACAGTCCAGAGGAAGGCGCCCTTCTCCTAGGCTCTGAAAAATATGTGCCAGTACTATGGAGCCAAAACAAAGAAATGAGTAAGAGGTCTAAGGTAGACCAAAAAAACAAAAACAAAAAAAGCCTCAATTTCAGAGGCCAGATGAGCACCAGATTCAAGCACTGGCATGCATGTAAAGTGATATGCATAAATATGGAAAACCACAGAAAGAAGAGAGAGATTAACCCAATTTACACAAGTATGACAGAAAAAGACCTGAGGGTCAAAGTGACTATATACATATAACCAAGAAAGCAGTATGTGCAGTTACTATGAGAACAATCTTTTTGTAATTGCTGACACTGGTCAGATTCTTTTTACAGTGATGGATCTTGATTTTCACATTTTAAATGAAGGAGGAGGCTATAAAGGAGTAGGGGAATATTAGGCAAAATACATTACTTAACAGAAAGAAGATGAGCTAAAGAATTCAGTATTACTTTACATGGAGGAAACTAAAGGATGATGCTTTTAGTATTACCTTCAAATACAGAAAATAAGAAAAACTTCCTGATCAGGAAAATAACTTAAACATGCAGCTAAGGAGGAGGGTGACATCTCTTGCACTGTGCATATCTATACAACAGAATGCATTCATCAATAAAAAGAAAGAAGTACTGACACAACTACGTGGATCAACCTTGAAAACATTATTCAAAGTGAAAGAAGCCAGTCACAACAGGTCACATACTTTATGATAGCATGCATACAAAATATACAGAATAAAGAAATTAATGAAAATATAAAGCAGGTTGGTAGTTGCCTAGATCTGGGGCTGGGGATAGGAGGAATGGACAGTGATTGCTAATGGGTATGTGATTTTTTTCTGGAGTGATAAAAAATACTCTAAAATTATATTGTGTTGATAGGAGCACAATTCTGTGAATATACTCAAAACCACTGACATCTACAATTTAAATAGGTAAAGTCTGTAGAATGTAAGTTACATCTCAAAACTGTTACATTGTTTTTAAAGTAGCCATTCATCTGGGTTGAAAGGGTCTAAGTGTAGGCAATGGAGGAAAGAATGTACCATTCAACTCTCACCGATCCTAGAATACTATTATTCTATGACTTAGACCCACAAAGATAATCACAGTTAGATGTGATCCAGACTAAACAGACTGGATGTTTAAAAAGGTCACACAGACCTCTTCATAGAAATCAGAAGGGCAGATGCTTTACTCTGAATACATCTACATAGATGCTACCGGAAACCAGTTAAGACTCAACTGTTACTGTCCAGAAATGAAAAGTTCTATATGTAGAGTCCAAGCCACATGTTCTTTCCTAAATGACTGTCTTTTACTCCAGTCTTCTTATCCTACCTTCCACTCTTGCAATCCCTTACATGGAGAGAAGACAATGTGAACTTTTAAAATGTAAACCAGAACATGCTACTCTTCCTCTGATACTTAACGTGTAGTCCAAATATTTACCTTCTTCTCCAGCAAGCCTTACAAGAGCTAACCCCTGCTTCCCTCCCCACTCTTACTTTTGCCCATAGGCTCCAGCTATATTGGCCCTTTTCTGGTTTCCTGGGATACAAAATCTTTTTTTTTACCTTAGAGCCACTGCGTTCATCAGCTGTGCCCTCTGCCAAGAATGCTTTTCCCCTAATTCTCTGTGGCTGGATGCTTTCTTCTTTTCACTCAAGCCTCAGCATCCCATTAGTATGTCAATCCCATAAAAGCATACTGCTTTATTCTTGGTGCTTTATCATAAAATAGACATTCAATGAATGAATGATTTCTTCATTTTGAGGAACTCCGATATTTATCTCCTACAACAACCCTGTAGGATCCTTGTTTTACAAATGGGGAAGTAGATACATGATCTGTACGAGGCTACAGAACATGCAGAGGTGGATTTTGCTCTGTGTCAGAATAACTGAGTGGGAGAATAATTTAGTGATTCTCCCTGTATGTTCCCATCTCCCCTCTGCTAAGAAGGCTGTCAGGCTTTGCATCCCCTTGTCTCGGGGATTACTGCTGGGCTGTTTGAGGTCAGTGGCTCTTCCTGTATTTGTAGATCTTTCCTGTATTTCTTCCAGTTGAAGAGCTGGTGTTAGTGTTTGCAGGAGTAAGGGAGGAGGGGAACGCCTTTGAAAGGAATCAGTCTGGAAAGAAAAATTTCAGAAGACTGAAGATGAGACTGGAGCCATGGAGAAGCATGTCCAGTTTATTGCAATGATCCAGTAGAAAGCAAAACTTCAAAGGGACACGGTTCCAGGTACAACTCAAAAGGCCGAGGCTCTCCAGTTTCAGCACAGTCTCACCTCCCTGGGCAAGTTAGAGGGGTCAGCAAGCTGGATGTTAAGAGATTAGTAGATTTAGATCATGATGATGTCAGTGTGACCATTCTGTATGGAGGGAAGAAAGCCATATCCCCTAGTACCACACTGTATTATTTCCCCTTTGGGGCAGCAAAAATCAAGCACAAAAGAAATTCATCTGTTTCCCTGAAAAAATATCAGGACTTTGGGTAAATATTTGACCAAGCCAATATGTGCTCTAGGAATCTATTCATACCCACCCAGGGCAAACCAAGCACCTGGTCCAGGCCTGAAGGAGAGAAGGCTGAAGGTGTGAGGCACACTGCAGGGAAATCAGAGCCGGCACCTGTTACAGAGTGCACGGAGGGAGGACAGGCAAGTATTTTTAAATAGGAAGGTAATTTGATCTTCTTAGCTGTTGGCCCAGAGGTGCCAAGCTAAAGATAAATCATTGCCACTTTCCAAAGTACACCTGAAGGCAGCTGGCGAGTCAGTCGATGACCTATTAAGGGTTCAGCCACCTGGGAGTGTTATTCTTTTAGTGAGCATCACCGGGTAACTGACAGGGCTCCACTTTAGTGCTCTGTCTTCCCTTGGCATCCGAGAGCTTGCTCTGGCCTAGGGTGTCAGGTCCTTCCTTTCAGTCACCACAGCAGAGGCCATGTTGTCCTCATCCAGGAACACAGAAGTGGTCTACTCACATCAGCCCTCTAGTGGAGGCAACTAATCTCCTTCACCAAGCAGAAGGAAAACAGGACTCTGCCAATATTTAACTGGTTAAACAGCTTCAGTGAAATCTCAGCTAGGGTAACACGAGAGCATTAAGTGTTTAAGCCAGATTTATGAGGTGGCACATTCCTGAGCAGTCAGGGTTACCACCGTCGTCCAGGTATATCATTGGACTTAAAACTGCAGATTGTCCCAATCACTCAACCCCTGAAAATGAAAGTTCTATGGAAGAGTATTTTCCTGTCTTCAGAAATCCTGATAAATCCCCAAATTTCTCACCAACATGAAAAAACAAAGAGGTAAACATACACTCTTGCTCTGTCTTTGTTGGGTTAGTTGTCTCCACCCTCTCACTCAGTCCTTCACTAGAACTGCCCACGTGCTGTCTGTCCCAGCACGCCTAGCTCCAGGTGTGTTGCCTCAAGCAGGACACCCCTCTGGTTACTTCCTGTACTAAGGTGGGTGTCCAGCCTGCCCAATATTAGCCTGTGGTACACGCAGGACACAAGACTCCTGCCCACCCAACAAGCCTGACTTCTCAGGCTCCTGAAAAGAGCCCCTGCAGAAAGGCAGATACAGGCCCAGTGTCTGCCCTTCCTCCTGAGAGACAACCCCAGTGGAATGTTTTGTAGACATGCCAAATGGAACCTCATTAAAAATGAAGCCCCCTGTACCATCTTTCTCTTCGGGGCACTCACATTTCCATTTCCCAATCTAAAAACTATCAAGTCACCTGACTTCCTTCACCCTCATTGCCAGTATTTATTCTACCACAACTACAAGGTTCCCATTTGTGGACTTCTTTCATGCTATCTCTCTTTGCCCATACTCCCTGATTGCAGAACATGGCTTCTATCTCAGTCTCCTGGGAGTTGTTCTGTAGCCTATAGGCTATATCCATCTCCCTCCTCCAAAGCCCACAACCAGGTGATTCCTGACCATCTACTTTCCATTGTTTATTGGAAAAACAGTATTTTATCATGCAACAAGTATTCTTTCTGGTTCCTACTATGTGTTGATACTACTATATGTATGGAATACAAATTACCAAAAAAACCCCATTCATAGTCAATACTATTTTGGAGCTTACATTAATGAGTGGAAGCAGCAAAAATAAATATACAGTAAGTCAAATAGTGGCAAATGATGAGGGGGAGAAAGAAAACCTTTAGTAAGAGAAATAAAGAATGCTTGGAAGTGCTAGTGCATGTTGGGAGGTGAAAGAAAGCCCCCCTAGGAAGATGATATTTCAGCAGAGACCTGAAGGAAATGAATGAGTACATGTGTGAGTCACAGGAACACCTGGGAAAGGAGCAGTGTGTGTAGGGAGAAGGGCACACACCGAAGCACTGAGGCAGTGGTAGACATGGTGTGCTGCAGGACTGGTAAGGAGGCCAGTGTACTTGGAGCCTCTGAAAGTGTAGCAGGCAATGAGGACAGAGAGGGAGCAGAGAGGGCAAGGCCATCTGGTATAGGGACTTGCAGGCTGTTGTAGGACATTAGTTTTTATTCTAAGTGAGATGCAGAGCCTCTGGAGGATCTTGAGCAGAGGTCTCATCAGAATTTTAAAAGAATTACACTGTTTTATTGACAACAAGGGGAAAATAGTGAAATGAGGGAGCCCAGTGGGGAAGCCATTACAGTAATAATGGTTGAGAGAGGACAGCAGAACCAAGGCTTAGTGGGGGATAGAGGAGGGGGTTTTGATAAGTAGTTAGATTCTGGAAATATCTTAAAGGCATAGCAACAGGATTTACTGATCAGTTAAATGTGGGATGAAAGATAAAGCAGGCTCCAAGATCTTTCACCTAAGCAACTGCAAGACTGGAATACTCATTTATTGAGATGTAGACTAGGGAAAGACAAAGTTGATGTTTGGGGGAGTGGTAAAAATCAGGAGTTGGCTTTTGGATGTGTGAACTTTGAGATGCTTTTTAGATGCCTATGTGGCAATGTCAGACAGGTACTTAGGGGGCGTGCCTGGGTGGCTCATGGGTTAAGACCTTTGCCTTTGGCTCAGGTCATGATCCCAGGGTCCTTGGATCAAGCCCTGCATGGAGCCCTGCATGGAGCCCTGCGTGGGCTCTACTCAGCAGGGAGCCTGCTTCCCTTCCTCTCTCTCTGCTTGCCTCTCCGTCTACTTGCAATCTCTGTCAAATAAGTAAATAAAAAACTTAAAACACACACACAGGTACTTAGAATCTGTGTGTGTGGAGGTCCAAGAGGTTGGGTTTAGATATGTAATTTTCAGAGCTATTAGCATATTGATTGCACTGATGGGACCAGATGTGATCAATGAGGAATGAGTACATGTGACATCCTCTAGGGTACGCAATGGCCTGGAGAATTTTTCAATGTCTACAGAGAACAAAAGCCCTTAACTCCTGAAGCTGGTTGTTTATGGAGGGAAGAAAGCCATTGTTCCCCAGGCTGACTGTGACCCAGCCTGCCCCTGCTGTTCCAACACGGTCTTTCCTCTTATCCACCCTCCACACCAATCATTATTTTCATCCTCTCCTCAGTGAGCCCCAGGCACACCTGCACATTTTTTTATTTTAAGCCCCAACTGCTACTAATCTTAAAAGATCCAATTCAAAATCTACCTTTTTTACTTATTCACTCCCCAAATATTTTTTAAAAATCTACAGTGTTGGGTGCCAAAAATATAGCAATGACAAAGAAATCACTTTCCAGAAAGACTTTCATAACCCCCTGTCTAATTGGCCTTTCCTTGATCTTCTAGAGCAAACAAACCCAGACATTTTAATAGGCACTGACTATGGGACAAGCTCCACAGTAGGCACTGGGACAAAAATCAGAAATAAGAAATGATCACAGGCTATTGGAAGAGAAGACAAGTAAACACGAAATCACAAAAAAGCATGTCCCTTGCTATGGTAGGAGAATGCACAGTGTGGTAGGCAGAAGAGTGTCCCCAGCCCTTCACCAAAGATGTGTGCATTTTATTATCCAGAGCCCCTATGTTACTTTGCATGGCAGAAGGGGAATTAAGATTGCAAATAACATTAAGGTTCCTCATCAGCTGACCTTAAAATGGGGATATTATCTTGCGCCCAAAGTGATTGCTGGGGTACTTAAAAGCAGAAGAGGGAGGAAGAAGAGAAGAGTCAGAGAAAGATACATGACTATGGAAATAATGTTGTGGGTTTTGAAGATGGACGAAGGGAACCACACACCACAGAATGGAGGTGACCTCCAGAAACTGGAAAACACAAGGGATGGGTTCTCCTCTAAAGCCTCCAGAAAGGAATGCAGCCCTATAGGCATCTTGATTTTAGCCTCATGGGTCCTAGGTCAAACTCCTGAACTGCAGACCTCTAATACAATAAAGTGCCTTATTTTCCACCACTAAGTCTGTGGTCATTTGTTATAGTAGTAATAGAAAATGAACAGATCATTCCATGGTAACTTAACTCTTTCAAAGGTGTGTGGTATCGCCCCAGTATAAATTGCCAATTTCCAAAGATCAAGGACAATGAAAATGCTTTTTAAAATTCCCTCTATTAATGCTCATATTAGGCAGAGCTTTTTTGGTTACAAGTAACAGAAAACTTGGCATAGTTTTTCTTAAGCCAGAAAACTGGTTCCACAAAGGGAAAGCTGAGGCGGCAATCTAGCAACAGGCACAACAGAAAGGAGGTGCTGATTCTGATGTCCAGTGACCATCTCTCCTTTGTGCTCTCCTCTCTTCTCGCTCTACTCGCAATGGGCTGCTCTTGCATGCTGGCAAAGATGTTCCATGGCAGCTCTGGGCTTATGTTCCAGAGGCTCAGCAACCCCATAAGAAAGGGCACCTTTTTTTCCCAATTCTAGAGGGTGACACTCTTCGGATTTACATGTGTTGTCTGTATGACCCTGATCAAATCAGAGTAACCAAGAGGTGTCCAGAGTCTCAGTGCCAAACCTGCATCATGTGTCCATCCTCAGTATCAGGAGCTGGGTCAGAACCAAGCCCAATGTGTGGAGAGGATGAGGGAGGGGCCACAGTGACCATCTTATCCCTGTAATGCCAGAACAGGGAAAAGTTGGAGAAGCAGGAGATCAGGGAAGTAAAAGGACTATGAAGTCAGATTTAGGTTCAGATGTCATCTCTGTCCTTTACTAAATGGGTACCTATCCAAATCTTATAACCTTTCAGAGCCTTGGTTTCCTCATAAGCAAAGGCACGTAGTAGTATCTGCCTCATTGAGCAGTTTTAAAACCAGATCATCTGCATTTTCCTGATGCCGAGTAATGTTGAAAATAGAACCACCTTACAACTCAACAATTGCATTACTGAGTATTTACCCTAAAGATACAAAAGTAGTCATCCGAAGGGGCATGTGCACTCAAATGTTTATAGCAGCAAGGTCCACAAGAGCCAAACTATGTAAAGAACCTAGATGTCTGTCAACAGATGAATGGATAAAGATGTGATACACACACAGACACACACACACACAGGAATACTATGCAGCTATAAAAAATACACAAAATCTTGCCAACTGCAACGATATGGATCAAACTAGAGGGTATTATGCTAAGTGAAATAAGTCAATCAGAGAAAGACAATTATATGATCTCTCCGATATGAGGAATTTGAGAGGCAGAGTGGGGGGGTCATGGAGGGAAGGGAGGGAAAAATGACACAAGATGGGACAGGGAAGGAAGACAAACTGTAAGAGACTCTTAATCTCAGGAAATAAACTGAGGACTTCTGGGGGCGTGGGGAGGGATAGGATAGCTGGGTGATGGACACTGGGGAGGGTATGTGCTATGGTGAGTGCTGTGGATTGTGTAAGACTGATGATTCACAGAACTGTACCCCTGAAATAAATAATGTACATTAATTTAAAAAAAAAACAGATCATCTGTATAAGACTGCCTAACACCATGCCTGGCATGGACAAGGTGCTCAGGAAATGTAGGTACCCTTCCCTCTTCACATCTAATGAACGTGACTGACTGTCCAGCAGCTAGGCAGCCTCCTACAGAATACCTCTATCCTGGCTCATATTTGACTAATCTCCAGAGAGCCTTACTTGTCTACCTTAAGCCCACTTCAGTCTAGCTCTTCAGGGGAGATCTTGGACATTTCAGAATCCTTCATGCTTCTGTAGTTAAGGGGAATGTTCTGCAGTTACCCATTTAGAAGCAATGACTCCCACCACTCCTTCAAGGTATATCTCTTACAGAATATCCCTGCTAGGGTCTAATCTGCAATGGAAGGAAAAATGCAAGAACTAATGTGTACATGGAGCTTCTTTCACTTCTGCCAACTGAAAACATCCCAGTGCCCTGCAGAGGGGGGTGCTGCTTACTCTGAGGAGAAGCAAACAAAACTCAAGAGTGGCTATGCAATTTGCTAACTGTTCAGCAAATTAACAGCAAAGCTGGGAGTGGATATTCAGAACTAAATGGAACCAAACTGGGGTGGTTCTCAAACTCATCAAACTAAGAAAAAAATATCTGTCTGGCACTGTACCCAGAGCCAATCCTTTCATTATCTCACAATCTTACCTCAAGCTATCACTACCCACGTCAAGTGCTAAAACAGGATTGGCAAAGCCCTACACAGAATTCCAACCAGTGCTCATTCATTTCTATGAAAACTCAATAAAGAAAGACCAGGAAGAAGAGGGTGTCTTCAAGTCCTTACGACCAAACACTAGTTTTTTACTTCCTCTACTCTTTCAGGTCTGGTCTTATTTTATATACTGGCTTAAATGCACTCAACTCCAGACCTCAACCATTCCTGGTAGTTAAGTACTGTAATACCTTCTGAGCCTTGATAGAGAGTGTTTTCCTCATCACCCACATGCAGCCAGAAGATAAAAAGACTTCTAAAAATTCCATTCCACTAGAATCCAAATGGAAAATCACATTGCAGTCCTGTTTCCAAGCCAATAAAGATGAACAATCCAATGGTGGGGAGGGTAAGAGAAAAGAGGGGAGACTTTGAGAGACAATGAATAGAGGGAAAAAGAAAAGAAAACCTTTAAGCTATCTTCAAATGTCAGGGGACAAAATGAAATTAAGTTGCCCAGATGCACAGAATGAAAGCATTATTTAATCATATCCCCCAAATCTTTAAGCATAAATAAAAGACTCTGTATTAGCCTACCCAAACTAGGCACAAATCCCATCCACAGATCTACTTAAAAACAAACAAACAAACAAACAAACAAAATCTCTGTGGACATCATTAAATCACCCTAAGCTTGCTTCCAAAGGAAAATGTCAAGTAATTAAATGATATTGATAGAAAGACGTGGGTCACAAAGAAAGGCTGTAGAGTGGGATCTATAGAGCTTTAAGAAGAGACTAAGAAAATGGCTAGTTTTGCTCTTACAGAGAGGAGCACTCAGTTTGCTTACTGTGCCAGCCTTCATTTTCTTCATTTTCCTCCTGAGGCAGCAGGAGGATCTGTGATGTCTTATTTTGCATACTTAGCTCCACAGAAGGAAAGCAATATGGTGTACCATTGAGGGGGGGTAGTGATGACAGTAGTCTATACATTTATTTATTTATTTATTTTTAAATTTGAGAGAGAGGCAGAATCTTAAGCAGGCTCCATGCATAGTACATGAGCCCAACATGTGGCTTGATCTCACAACCCTGAGATCATGACTTGAGCCAAAATCAATCAGATGTTTAACTGACTAAGCCACATAGGCACTCTAGGCTACACATTTAAAGCAAAAATTGAATCAAAGCATTGCCATGTTAAACTTCCCACAAAAAGTGAGTTAAATTCATGGTCAGACTGGTTGATAGTTTGGCAGGGAGGGTCATAGCCTCACTTACTTCTTTCTGAGCCAAGGCAGATTTTTTTTTTTTAAAGATTTTATTTATTTATTTGACAGAGAAATCACAAGTAGGCAGAGAGGCAGGCAGAGAGAGAGAGGAGGAAGCAGGCTCCCCGCCGAGCGGAGAGCCCGATGCGGGGCTCAATCCCAGGACCCTGAGATCATGACCCAAGCCGAAGGCAGCAGCTTAACCCACTGAGCCACCCAGGCGCCAAGGCAGATTTTAATGGAAGCTCTTAACACTACTGGCCTGACCCTGCTTCCTTTGGGAACATTCTTTTCTCTGAGCTGTAAAAATGGCACACTCCCATAACAGTTTTCCCTATACCTCTTTGGACATGTCCTCTTAGATTCTTAAAGGGCTGACTCTTCCCTTCTTCATGTTCCTCCAGGATTTTATCCAGGACTCTCATCTTTACTGTGCTCACTCCCTTTGTGTGTTCTGGTCTACTGCCATGACCTCAGTTTCCATCCTTGTGCTCGGGAATGTCTTCCCTTCTGAGTTTCAGAGCTTTGTAACAGCTGCTTTGTTGGACTTCTCCACTCTGATTCCTCAATGCAGCATGTCCTTCAAAATCTTTAACTTCTCTTCCAAAACTGCCATGTTCTTGGCACTCCTGCCTCAGTGAATAAATCAACTGTACTAATAAAAGACTAGGTAACATCTTTAACACCTTCTTGCCCATTCTCACCCCCACTTAATACTTAGGTCTTACCTATTCTATCTCCTGTAAACTCTTACAAGAGTATTTATTGAATCAATCCACCTTACATATCCATTCTGCCATAATCTTTGTTCGAACTATGACATGAGGACACAGTGTAGAACAGAAGCCAGGGTTTACATTTCAGCTCCACCTCGAGCCACTGTGGGCAAGTCATTAATCTGTTTATGTTTCTTACCTGTGAACAGAGATGATAATGCAACAGACTTCACAGAACAGTTGTAAAAATTAATGGCAATAATACATGTGAAGGCCTTAGAGGAGTGCCCAGCACATTGTTAGCTCAAGAAAGTGTTAGCTGTGGTTACGAAGATTATTACTATTATTACTATCTTATTATTACCCATCTTGATAACTAAATCTCTCAACTAACTTCATCTCCTTACACTCACTAGTATTCTCTCCAATCTTTTCTGCATGGTACAGCAAGAGTTATGGTTCCTAAAGGCAAATCTATTAGGACACCACCTTGCTTATTCAATTTCTCTCCGGATGAAGTCCAAATCCCTTAACATAACTTAAGAGGCTCTTCAATACCCAGCTCTTCCCTGCATCTCTCTTCCAACTAGTCCTTTCTGACATCTCCGGTCTTTTCCACATGACTGAAATGCTCTTCCTCCTGCTTTCCTGTAAATTCCCCATGTCTCTGTTGCAGAAATCTCACTGGAAACAAAATTCTTCTCCCAGCCCAGAAAACCTCCCCACAAAGGTAGTAGAGACAGAAAACAGTTTTATTATTGAAAAAGCATTAAACCAGAATGTGATGCATATCACAGACAATCCCTGAAGGGACTGCAAAGAGAAAAAGGAATCTCACCCTTTTGGCAGCCAAGCAGATATAACCCACTAATACATGTTTTCAAGATAAATAATAACTAGTCCACAAGTAAGAGGACAGCACCATTTGTCACACATAGTTCATCCTAACTTTACTTCGTAATTTGGGTGACCATCCGTGTTAACCTATTGGCTTTAACCAGAAGAAAAACAAATTTCTTATATCTTTATGACAGGAGGCAGTTTTGCAACTTGGAGCAAAGTGCCTATCAAAATTAGGCTCCTATCATCCCATAGAAACTGGAAGATGGGGGTGCTATCTCCCATCTTGACGTCAAGGAGATGGATTCCAAGTCCTTGAGAAAGACATTCCTGGTCATAAAGCTGACAAAACACCTATGAAGTTTTCAAAAGAATTTTGTTTGTTTATGTTTTGGGTTGGGTTTTTTTTTTTTTTTTGCTTTGTTTTTTAAGAATTTATATACATTATAAAGAAAGGAGAAAGTAATTACATTTATAATTTTTTAAAATTTTACTTTGTTTTTTTTTCACTGTGTTCCAAAATTCCTTGTTTATGCACCACACCCAGTGCTCCATGCAATACATGCCCTCCATAATACCCATTTATAATTTTTCCAAAATAAATGCTCTGAGAAAAAGGAAGACACAAAAATTTCTTATTTCCAACAAGGAGAATTAAGCCTCTTATTTTTAATTTATATTTGTCCTTACATTTACACCAGGATAGGTTATAAGCCTGCCCTGTCTGCCCAAAAACCACCCTTTCCTCCTACTATATTACACTTGAAGCAGCCATTCAGTATTTCATTCATTAAATACTTAATGAGTATCTACCACGTGCTGGATACTGGCTATACTGTGGTTAACAAACTGACTTGATCTTATCTGAATGAAATGTAGTTAGTGAGGAAGCTAGACAAATAATTAAACAAACAACTGTATAACTTAAAATGTGGTAGGTATAAAACAAATATGTTGCTTTTGAATAAAAGCATTCTGTTCAAGAACCAATTAATGACTGAATAAATACATTTCCAGAGCTCTACAATTTAGGAAAGAGCAATTGCGTGGAAAAAATAAAAAGTAAAAATTAAGAATGGAATTGATCTCTAACCCCACAGAGAGTGACTACCTTTCATGTGGGCAGAATGGGTTGAAAGTAGGGAAATTAGTTCATGCTACCATTTTCTGTCCCCCTCTTTATAGGATAAGCGGATGGTATAAACAGCCTTATGAAGCTGAAATATTATCAGTGTTGTTACAAGTTCAGGCTGTCAAGTTGTGTGGCTTTAAAACCAGTGTTCTATTTCCTAGAACATTAATTAAGAGAAATATTCAATTCAATTCAATGGTAACCTCAACCCAGACCATATATTTCATTGCAGGACTTGTAAGAAAGGCTTGAAAATCAGAGATTTATGTGAGAGAAAGAAGCAACACTACCAATTTCAGGGGGCCCGTTTCCAAGGGCCCTCTCTGTGGACAACATCTGTGCCTGATTTTCACGCCCATTCTATATCCTAGACAGAAATATGCCTCACTGCTCTAAAGATAAATCCCCATCATTCCATTCTATGCCCTAAATAAATACACACACACACTCAAATATATATGTGTGTGTGTATACACATACACACACACACACACACACATATATATATGTATATATGTATATGTATATATATAAATGTTAACTCTGTTCCAGCCAAAAAAGCTCCTTCCTTGGAAGATGTAAGGGTGGCATAAACAACTCCTTTGAAGCAGACTTTAGTCGTCTGATGGAACATGTTTAAAGATAAATACAAGGGGGATTTGTCTCTGAAACAACAGTAGTAACCTCCAGTTCCTATTTGGAAGCATCCGAGAAGAGGCAATGCTTTGGTGTGTATCAGAATCACCTATACAGACGATTGTTTCTAATTCAGTAGGAGCCTGAGAATTTATATATATATTTTTTAAGATTATTTATTTATTTATTTGACAGACACAGATCACAAGTAGGCAGAGAGGCAGGCAGAGAGAGAGGAGGAAGCAGGCTCCCTGCTGAGCAGAGAACCCGATGCGGGGCTCTCTCTGGGATCATGACCTGAGCCAAAGACAGAGGCTTTAACCCACTGAGCCACCCAGGTGCCCTGAGAATTTGTATTTCTAACTATTTTCCAAGTGATGCTGATGCTGCTACTCTAAGGGCCCAAACTTTGAAAAATACTGTAGGATGTTAATAGTTGTTAGTCTTGAATGCCATTAGAATTCTCTGGAGTGCTTTTTTAAACAATACTGATGTTGGAGTGCTACACCAGACCAACAGAGTCAGAAGCCCTGGCCATCTGTATCTTATAATGTGCCACAGAGGGTGCCTGGGTGGCTCAGTCATAAAGCAGCTACCTTGGGCTCAGGTCACGATCCCAGGGTCTTAGGATTGAGTCCCACTTTGGGATCCCTGCTCAGCAAGGAGCATGCTCCTCCCACTCCTTCACTCTTGTGCTCTCTCTTGCTATCTATGTGTCTTTCTCTCAAATAAATAAAGTCTTTTAAAAAAAAATTAAAAAGTGTCACAGAGAAACCAGGGTTGAGAACAACTATTTTAGATAAACTCCTGGAGAAAGAAAGCAGAGCAATGAGAAGAAAGTAGAAAGGGTGGTATGTGAACATCAGTGAACACCCTCCCTAAACATATGGGAAGGTACAGAGTGGATTCAGAGCACAGTAGATATGATTATATAGCCCAAGGTTCTCCTGTGAAAGATGGAGGGACAAGTGAAAGGGAGTGATTTGTCCAAAATTTCACAGCAGATTAATGGTTAATCTGGACTTGACCCCAAGTTCTCTTTTAAGTTCCAGTGATTTTTTTTTCCATCTCCCTCAACTTGGATTTTAGTTCTGACATTTCTTCAAAACACTTAGGAGAAATTCATCCTCAGAGACAACCAATAAGCAAACATAAGAATACAAAGTGATAAATCCCATCCTGTGAGAACAGCAACACCAAGGTGCGTCACTTCGTTCAGCTTAGTAGGGTAAAGTCACAAGTCAGCATTAACTAAAAGAGAGCAAAGGGCAGTTCAGAGAGAAAAGAAGAAACCAAGGCATACAGGATGGTTGGTGAGAAATGTGCAAGCCTTTCAGAAGAGCTGCAGCATAAAGGGAGAGGCAGGAAGGGCTCAGATCTCAAAGGACCCAGATCTTATAGGTAATAGAGACATGGCATTTTAAAGATTTTATTTATTTATTTGACAGACAGAGATCACAAGTAGGCAGAGAGGCAGGCAGAGAGAGAAGGGAAGAAGCGGGCTCCCTGCCGAGCAGAGAGCCCGATGTGGGGCTCGATCCCAAAACCCTGAGATCATGACCTGAGCCAAAGGCAGAGGCTTTAACCCACTGAGCCACCCAGGTGCCCCGAGACATGGCATTTTAAATAGTGGAGTGTGAAATGACAGGGTAAGATTTGCATTCTAGTTTACTTTTGTCAGTGGTAAAGTTTGATTTGAGGAGAGCTGGTCTGTAGGCAGAGGATCACTTAGGGGGCCACTGAAACAGATCAGGAGATCTATAATGGCATTACTTAGGGACCAGGCAGAAACAATGGATTTGAGAGACTTTGAGAACTAAATAACCCAAGAGTTGGTGGTTGATTTGAAATGGCCTATGAGAGAGGAACGTGGACTGAGGAGGATGCCCACTGCTCTGGCCTGAGCAAGGAAGAGCAGTTGCATTGAGTAGGGAAGGGTCTGCAGGTTATTCGAGTGGAGATGTCTAGTACATGTTGGGCAAGAGAAAAAAGTGTTCCTAATTCCCATTCTGAGAGAAAGTCAGACTCACAGGAATAGCTGATAAAACCAGCAGGAAATGCAATCATGGAAACTTGGAGGGATGCCAGTATTTCACAGAGAAACAGAGCAAGATGGGCATATTAAAGAGAACGAGGCTGTAGTAGAACACAAGTACTGATGTGTAAGTCAGCACCCCTCCATATCACTTTTCCTCCACCACTCACTCAGGCTTTAAGAAACCTGTATTTGGCCCCTTGTTTCTTGTTTCTTCCCCCTTTTCAAAATAGTAAAGAAAACAAAAGACAAGTAAATCGACACATTAAAAAGACAGATGGGAAAAGAGTCTCACATTTAGAGATCCAGAAAAGAATTCGGGAGCTTGTGGTAAGGGAGAATCCAAACCAAGCTTGCGAGTGTTAAAGGAGTCTTTGGTAAGTGAGAGTGAATCAGATTCCCTTTAATATTCTTTGAAGCATATAAGGCTAAGTCACTTTTAGTTGTTGCTCCGGACATCTTGAAAAAGTCTGTGTTGTTGAGGCTGAACAACATGACATGACAAATTACCAGAATTTTAAGAAAGAATCGTTAGAGAGGTTGGAGGCACATGGGAAAAAGTAATGCCACAGAAACCAATGACACGGGAAGAGGTCCACAGCCCTGAATGCTGCTGAGAGATCAGATGAGCAAAGTTAACTTCTGCCAATGTAGTTTTGGGAGAGTTGAGAGTCAGAAGTCAATGGACAAAGAATAAATGGGAGGTGAAGAAGTGGGGCAGTTTGAGTTTGATCTACTTTAACAAAAGGCCTGAGAGACACAGGGAAGAATTGGGAATAGTTCATGGGAAATAAGATTATTTGAAGGGAGACATCAGTTTTTGCATGGACAAAGTGATTGATCTGAGCAGGTATTTTCAGTTCAAACACTTTGATTCTCTCTTGCTCACCAGTCAAAGGTGAACTCCTTTTCCCTGATGACTTGATCTCTGAGCCACTTCCCTCATTAATTGTTGGTTAACTGTACATTACTCCCATGGAATAATGCTAACAAAGGAGTATCAGGTAAGAAAGAAATGGGCTTTTATCCAAAAATATTTGGGAGAGGACTTCCCATGCTTTCCTTTGTGCTCACTAGAGCTGTTCTGTTGTTTGATTTTTTTCTTTAGTTTAGAAAGCTCCCTTATAAAAAATTATTACAGAAAAATGTAAAAAATGAAATCATTTGACTTCAATTTTCTTTTTTAATTAAAATATCTTAATATATATATACACATAACAGGGCGTCTGGGTGGCTCCGTGGGTTGGGGGCCTCTGCCTTCATCTCAGGTCATGATCCCAGGGTCCTGGATCAAGCCCCGCATTGGGAAATCTCTGCTCAGCAGGGGGCCTGCTTCCTCCTCTCTCTCTGCCTGCCTCTCTGCCTACTTGTGATCTTTGTCTGTCAGGTAAATAAATAAAATCTTTTAAAAATATATATATATATACACACACATATATATATATAAAATATATATACAGCAATGACAGACTGGCCTTTGTGCAACACTATGTCTCTAGCTTATCCTCAAAGAGGCAACACCTTCTTTAGAGAGGAAGTTCACTTGGGAGGAGAAAAGTTAAACCCACCACCATCCTTGCATTCTTTCTTACACATTCAAAACCCTCTTCTTTGATGATTTCTAGTCAAGATAAGCTTGTCTGGAAAGTTGGCTTGACCACAGTGTATTAAGAAAGTAGCAAAAATATCTTTAAGTTATTGTAAGACTTGACACTCTGCTATGAGTCATCCATTCCTTGAGGTTTCGTATTGCCCTGTCTCAATATGTCAGGTCAGTGCTACACAAAATGTGATCAACAGAACAGCAGCCCAGGCCACACGTGGAATGTGTTAGAAATGCTCATTTTCCCACCTCACTCTCGATCCACTGAATTGGAACTGCTGAAGGGTAAGGCCCAAGAATCTGTACTTTAACAAACCCTCCATGGGATTCTCAAGTTTGCTGAAGTGTGGGACGTGCCACATGGGTCCTGGGACAGATGTCTGTATGCTACCTATCTTCCTGTGTCCCTCTTGCTCCACAACCCTACATTCTCACGTTGCTGTATTCTAAGAAGCTGCTCTCTACTGGTAATACCAGGCATATCGTCTAGGGATTTGACTGATAGAAGGAACCAGAAGGAGATGAATGTTCAAAGGGTGAGGAAGACATGTTTATTTTTTCCCAGTGCTTTCCTGCGAGATCATGAGGACTGGCAGTTTCCTTCCACCGCAGGTCACGACTTCCTCACACTGGCCTTCTTACCACAGCCCTCCCTGACTCAGGCTCCTCTCACCTCTTCTTGTGTCCTGGTGGTGATGACTTGGCCACCACTGCTATTAATAGCCCCAGGAAAATGCCCTACCCCTTGCCCTTTCTCTGATTTAACTCCAACCAACTGATAATTTGTGAACAGTCATTTTATGATACTCTCTTCAAATCACCCACCTTAAGTGTGCCACCCATTTCCCTTCAGGACCCTGACTGACAAAATACATATGTTTCCAAAACCTAGAGCACATGTTAATATTTATAGAAGGAATAAGTAAAGCAAAATATAAATAAAGCAAAAATGTACATGAAAAGGACTAACCCTGCTCGTGAGCATCTGTCACCAGTAGCTTAGTGAATTCATAAGGTTTTCTAAATGCCACTCAACAAGCTAATTTGGAAATGGGATATGGGGGGCGCCTGGGTGGCTCAGTGGGTTAAGCCGCTGCCTTCGGCTCAGGTCATGATCTCAGAGTCCTGGGATCAAGTCCCGCATCGGGCTCTCTGCTCAGCAGGGAGCCTGCTTCCTTCTCTCTCTGCCTGCCTCTCGGTGTACTTGTAATTTCTCTCTGTCAAATAAATAAATAAAATCTTAAAAGAAAATGGGATATGGATTTTGACAGGCATGAGGTCCAGAGCACTGACTTTGGGAGTACAAGCTTGAACACAACCCTAGCGTGTTAAGTGGCAGCTGACTCATCTCAAAGAGCATCAAAAGTCACTGCCCTCACCATTTTTTAGCTTCAAAAGTAAAAGAGGTGAACACAACCACAAAGAAGGGAAAGACATGGTAGGCAACTGAAAAGTAATGAATAAACCCTTAGGAATTAGCAAGGGTTAGGCAAGAAAAGAAAATCTTACAACAATAAATTAAATCCTGGCTCTTATAGGAGGTGAAAGATATTTGACTTATGCTTAAGATGTGGCAAAATTAAGGACAAAGCTCTAGTGCTTGGAATGGTGCCATGTCTGTATTATTATTATGAAGACTATTTTCTTCTATCAAAGAAGAGATCTGCAAATATTACCATCCCTATCTTCATGCAATCCAATCATCCTTCTTGTTAACTGATCTATGGTAAACTCCCTAACCTTTGCCAGCATTGGAAACCACAGTGATTAGGAATCAAAAGACCCCGGAAGGCTTAGCAGTTTGGAACCTGGTGCACAACCCTTCCCCATGCTCCATCACCTTTTTGTACTTTCCCCAGCTCATGCTTCCTGGGCCATCTGTAAACACTTATCACTGCATAAACAAACACAAAAAGATGTACAATGGACACTGTTTAGAGTTATGGTAGCCTATGTATCCAATATATTTTAAAAATTCTTTTCTAAGAGAAACTGAATTTACCAATAAGCTTACCCAGATAGGCAATCCTGGGAAGTTGTTTTTTGTCTGTCTGTTTGTTTGTTTTAATTGCTGTTGTTGTTGTTGTTTGGGGTTTTTTTTTTTGGTCTTTTTTTTTTTTTTTTTGCAAAGTTTCCATTTGCAGCATAATGCTGTATATCCAGACCTGCTTCTTTTATCACTGCTTTCACCCAACCTTTCCTCAACACATCTTGATTCAACTCTTCAAATTTCTATTCTGGCTCACCGCATGTCAAGTCTTGCTAAGCAAATAGAGAAACAACACTCAACATATCTCTTCCTGTCAACGGCTACATGTGTGTTCAAATCATTTAAGACTAAAACCTGAATTTCATCCCACTGTTTACTCTCATATCAAAATCTGCAAGGAATGCATATAAGAATTTTCCCTTATTATGGATTGAGGTACACAAGGGCTCAGAAGCAGTGCTCTCGTGTTCAGTATCTTGTGCCTTGATTACTAATTAAAGTAA
Source organism: Mustela nivalis (assembly GCF_964662115.1). Classification (NCBI taxonomy): domain Eukaryota; kingdom Metazoa; phylum Chordata; class Mammalia; order Carnivora; family Mustelidae; genus Mustela; species Mustela nivalis. Next base: position 49,667,535 of record NC_139022.1, on the reverse strand, counting down.
CTAATCTCCAACTAATTCTTTAATCACATGATGCATGTCTTGCCTGAAAGAATGCAAATTTAGCTACTCTGGCAGACACAGTATACCTTTTTCTGAAGATGAGGATATTGTAGTCACTAGTATGAAATGTCTTAAATCTTAAATCATTTTAACCTCAATATAGTAGTTTCCACATCTGTACTTAACTTTTTATACATTTGTCTCTGCAAGGATTATTTCTACTTGAGGGCACTGAATGCCAGGATTTCAGGTTCTCAAAAGCACAAAGTCACTAAAGCCAAAATATTTATTGTGCCCAGGAAATTACACCTAATTCCAGAAGAAATGAGAGTGTTTGGGTAACTAGTAATTTGAAGTATTCTAAAACCCATCTGCATAAATTGTGAATGAGGGAATCGCCCTTTCCATCTAAAAACTTGATAGAACAGTTACTTTATGTACATTTGAAAATAAATTTTAAATTCATTGAGTTTAAAAATTAGTAGGAAAGAAATATTGACAACAATTTGTTGTATGTGCAGATTTCTCTTCCTACCCACAATATACCAAGTGACCATCATATCAGATTATTCATCACATGCCATCAATCTGTTGGAAATCCCAGTCACTTTAAACTTAGTAAGTCAAAAACCGATCTGATCATTCTTTCCATTATTCTTTTTGTCTTTACTGTTAGCTCTGTGAATGGAAACCTATTTACCCAGATGCCTAAACCAAAACTCTGAGTGACACTCTCATCTACAACTGATCACCAAATCCTCATTTTCTATTTATATTATTGTTCTCGAATCCCCCCTTTTTATTCTTCTCATTGGCCAATGTCTTCATTTTGTTCCTCAACATTTCTTACCGGAATGGTGAAATAGCCCTCTCATTAGTCTTTCTAACTCCAAACTATTTGCCTTTCTATTAATTCTCCGTATGTAATTCAAACTGTTTTTGAAAATACAAATATGATTCTTGACTTAAATATCTTCCATTAACTCTCATAATCTTTAAGTGATACTTCAAAAATCCAAACCCCTTATTTCAGCACACAAACCAATTTTTTTTAAGATGTATTTGTTTACTTGAGAAAAAGAAAGCAGGCACTCAAGGAGGAGCAGGGGAATCGCAGAGAGGGAGAAAGAATCTCAAGCAGACTCCACACTGAGTGCAGAGCCAGACCTGGGGTCTGACCTGAGGTCATGACCTGAGCTGAAATCAAGAGTCAGAGGCTTGGGGCACCTGGGTGGCTCAGTGGATTAAGCCGCTGCCTTCAGCTCAGGTCATGATCTCAGGGTCCTGGGATCGGGTCCCGCATCGAGCTCTCTGTTCAGCAGGGAGCTTGCTTCCCTCTCTCTCTCTCTCTGGCTGCCTCTCTGTCTACTTGTGATTTCTCTCTGTCAAATGAATAAATCTTTAAAAAAAAGAAAAAAAGAGTCAGAGGCTTAACTGACTGAACCACCCAGGCACCCCACAAATTGCTTTTTTACCTGGCCCCAGCCTATACCTTCAGCCTTATTTCTTGCCACTCTCCATCTCTCATTCATTCTCAAACTATAACAAAATACTTATTGTTTTTCTCAATAAGGCTTGGTCTCTCAGGCCTTCAAACACCAGCTTGGATCTGAACTCGATGTTTGTTACCCAGGAGCACATTTGACAATGTCTGGAGACACATGATTGCCAGGACTGAGAGGAGTGCCACTGATATGTACAGGACAGTCTCCCACAATAAAGAATTAGCCAGCCCCAAATGTCAGTAGTTCTCTGGTTGAGAACCCTAAACTTGTCCCTCTTCCCCTGTGTGACAGAGACCACTAATTATTCATAGCATCTGTTCTTCATCCTTCTTTTAAAAATCAAACCTCACAGGTTTTAGCTAGGCACACAGTCTCCTAGCGGGACTATATTCCCCAGCTTCCACTGCAGCCAAGTGTAGACATTTGTGCAGACCCAAGTCTGCTACTCTTGGAAAGGCTGCCTGCAAGGTTAAACCTTGGCTGGCATCTGGGAGCTTAGAAGTCAGGAAAGTTCCCACCAGTCCCTATTAAGAGTGGATCACTACACCTAAATTGTATAAAAATATTTAGTTCATGTCAAGCAACTGTTTTGTCTGTAGTAAAACTTGGCTATTAATAAGACTATATGCTGGGGCGCTTGGGTGGCGCCCAATGGGTTAAGCGGCTCAGTGGGTTAAGCCGCTGCCTTCGGCTCAGGTCATGATCTCAGCGTCCTGGGATCGAGCCCCGAGCCCCGCATCGGGCTCTCTGCTCCACAGGGAGCCTGCTTCCCTTTCTCTCTTCCTTTGCCTGCCTCTCTGCCTACTTGTGATCTCTGTCTGTCAAATAAACAAATAAAATCTTAAAAAAAAAAATAAGACTATATGCTGAGACCTAGGAGTTCTTCCAGTGAATCATTAAAACTAGAGGTGTAAACAGGTAACATGTCACTAAGCTCTGGCCAGTGAGTAGTGAAGAGAAGTCAACTTCTGAATCATATCCCTTAAATGAATTGTTGGACTCATCTTCCTCATTCCCCTCCTACTACAGTTGGATTATGGATGTGGTACTCACCAGCTAGCTTTGATCAAGTGAAGAATGGCCACACCTTACAGGAGTGATTGGCAAACTCTTTCTGTAAGGAGGCCATATGATCTCTGTTGAACCTAATTATCTCTGTCACTGTAGCATTAAAGCAGCCATAGACAATACTTAAAAGAATGTACTTAGCTGTGTGCCAATAAATTTTATTTATAAAGACAGAAAGTGGGCCAGATTTTGCCTATTGGTCTTAATTTGCCAATCCACGCCCTAAAAGAGAAATAGAAGATATTGAGAGATAATTCTCCATGATTTAACTTTTGTGCCCATCTGGTGAGCAAAGGCACTAACTACCTTTGTTCCAGATGTTTTGTTTTTTTCTTTCCTTTTCAAGGATATTGTATAGCAAACAGCTTTAGAAAATAGAGATAGTGTCTTGGCACTTGAAGTACTGGCACAAAAACAGACACACAGATCAATGGAACAGAATAGAGAGCCCAGAAATGGACCCTCAACCCTATGGTCAACTAATCTTTGACAAAGCAGGAAAAAATATTTAATGAAAAAAAGACAGTCTCTTCAATAAATGGTGCTAGGAAAATTGGACAGCTATACAAAGAAGAATGAAACTTGACCATTCTCTTACACCATGCACAAAGACAAACTCTAAATGGTTAACAGACCTCAATGTGAGACAGGAATCCATCAAAATCCTAGAGGAGAATATAGGCAGTAACCTCTTCAACATCAGCCACACCAACTTCTTTCAAGATACATCTCCAAAGGCAAGGGAAACAAAAGTGAAAATGAACTTTTGGGACTTCATAAAGACAAAATCTTCTGCACAGCAAAGGAAATCTTCCAACGAAACAAAGAGGTAGCCCACAGAATGGAAGAAGATATTTGCAAATGACACTACAGATCAAGGGCTGGTATCCAAGATGTATAAAGAAATTCTCAAACTCAAAACCCAGAAAACAAATAAAATAATCCAGTCAAAAAAGGGCAGGAGACATGAACAGACACTTCTCCAAAGAAGATATACAAATGGCAAACAACTATGAAGGACTATGGACTCTGGGAAACAAACTGAGGGTTTCACTGGGTTAGCCCAGTGATGGGTACTAAGGAGGGCTTTGTATTGCAATGACCACTGGGTGTTGTACGCAAACAATGAATCATGGAACACTACATCAAAAACTAATGAACTGTATGGTGACTAACATAATAAAAATAAAAAAACAAACAAAAAGAGAGATAACGTCTCCATCCAGAACAAAGGGCAAGTTTGTTTACTATCCAGGATAACAAATGTCCTCCTGGTACAAATATCTCCTGCCCCTCTTAGTGTGCCCTATAAGATCTGGGGCTCAGGTAACTGGAACAAATGCTGATATTCTGGCTGCTGCTGTTGCCATGAGTAATACAGTAATTTGTTTCTGACCTAGGAGTCTTGTGTCTATTTCCATCCATGAAACTATGGCATGCTAAATTGATTGCTTACAAATAGGATAAAATCTCAGACCCTTCACAGTCCTTGACATAGGAACCTGGGACCTGAAATGATCCAACAGTGAAGAGTTTCCTACATCCCAACCTTCCTAGGCTGTAATTTTTGCATAAGAAAAAAATAATTTGTAACTAGTTTGAGGCAGCGTAGGGATATTTAGCCTATACCTTAATATTCCTTTGCTAATTCTAAATCAACCTTCAATTCCCAAGTTAAGGTTCAATATCTATATGAACTGGCTTATGAAGTAATCCAACCATGCCCACACACTATCCATACAAATTCTGGATTAATTGTTTCTAAGTATTTCCATTTCATCATGTATATCAAAACAAGTACTTTTCTGAAATACTGTCTTCCTTTCCATTTATCTGTAAGCTGGGAGCAAGGATCACTCATCCACATATCTTCAATACGGTGACTACCGTGTAGCAGGATTCAAAACAAATTTGTTGATGTGGTCAATCAAGTACACCTCACTTCTTACATTCTCTACTATTCATTCCATGGTGGTGTGTCTGGCAGTCAAATGAAGGAAAGCAGTATTACTTATCCAGGAAGAGCTTGACCCTATTGCATTCTCCCAAAGCCTTCCAGTCTCTGAGCTGCATCTCAACATGACACTCACTTCAGGAGTTTACAAGTCTCACTTTATGTAAGTTCTAAACCTTACATAACATTAAATGCAATAGAACAGGATATACACTGAATGGATGTTTATATCTCACTCCTGGAATCAGGTCCAGCATTTTTAAATTTTACCCAATAAATTTGTATATATTGATCACAGGATCATGCTTCTCCTTTGTGAAAATAAGTTTGCTATAAATGTCTCAATAATTCAGGTGTTGTCACATTTAGGAGGATTTTCTAATGTAGCCAAGGAACAAATGGTACACAATCGGATTTGTTTTGCTTGTGAGAGACAAAACTGTTCACTTTTTGGCCAGAATATCTGGCTCTTATACATACTCTGAACTCCAGATCCTGTTCTACTGGGCACATTCACTGATCTCTACAATGGAGTTCCAAACACCTTCCAATAAATACTCCTCTATTTTTAAAAAAAACAGCCCCACTGGGCATGTTGCTTACTTACATAACTGCTCTTCCTTTTTCCCACAGTTATGCCTGTGTGTTAGTCCTCTAGTGCATTCACCACAAACTTGTGAGAGATAAAGGCTTGGTCATAACTGGAAACCATCAGGTACAACTCAAAACACGTTTTAAGAATAGGCTGTCCCTTAAAGGGAAGCTCTGCAGGCTATCAACTTCTTTGAGACCAACTGCATTGTCCCTTGCAGTTCCAAGCATCTGAAGTACTGTCTGATTCTAATTACTCACATAGTTCCCAACATGGCTATCTTTCTTGGTACCTGTCTTCAATACTGAGATGGCACTGACCCCTTGGCTGGTCCCTGAGGGAGTTCCTAAGCCAGTTTCGGGCCTCAGGAATTCTTGAAACTGCTGATATACCTCCTTTGGACATCAGTTATTGGCTGCTTATTGTTTCTTAGACTGAAACAGAACAATTAATGTAAGGCCACCAAGGCTTTCTGAAACCCAAGATGAATATGAACTACACACACGAATGTGAACTAGATCTTAGCTGCTGTTACCATTCATGAGGCAGGAGGAGCAAACATTCTATGAAAGTGATATGTCAGGAATTAGGCAAAACCATAAACACAATTAGAGAAGTAGACAATATCCAGTACAGGTAGACAATATCCAGCACAGTAATATAAAATTATTGGTTAAAAGAAAATTGTGTGATGTTGAAGGAGCATATGGTGTTCATGAGTTCATGAGATCCAAGAGTGTCATCCTTGAACCCAAAGGGCAGACCTAAATAGGGACTTAGAGATTATTTGAATCCACATCAACTACAAATCAAATTCCTTGTCTTGTACCATATAAAAAGGTAATAAAAGATGGTGAAGCAAGATAATAAATAAACCTAATCTGGACTATCATCTAATGCTTTACTTAGTTCACTATTTCTACCTATCTGAATGAATTTAGACTGTATTTCTTACATAAAATTTCTTCATTATCCATCCACTGTTCAATTTCTACCCATCCTACAAAGCCTACCATAAATCTATTTCTTCTTGGAAGCATAACCACTGCTCTCCCTTTCAGTACCAAGCTCACAGAACTTGTCTGTCACTCAATATTCCTTCATAAGAATTATTTTTATCATTTCACTTCAGCGATAAGCTTTTCGAGATCAGAAATCTTCACTAAAGCAGATCACTTAGCCCAGTTAAATTGCAGATGCTCATTAAGTACCTGTTGATTGATGGGTTTTTAAGCTTGCAGAAGTGGAGAAAAACAAAAACAATGCATTCCATATACAGTGGACATGAATGATGTATAGACCACTTTGGATGTAGCTGAGGCCTCCCGAAGTTTCAGCACTTCCACCCAAGAAGTTGCCAGGGTGCCTGGCCTGCAGTCAGAGTTCCTAGTACAGAGCTCTGATATTCTTTCTCGAGTTCTGAAGTTAGTACAAAGTGATATCCAAGGGCCCAAATTTGCTGTGTGGAAAGAAACCCCAAGTGTGTACTGTTTGAGAGGTCACCTTAGAAGGCAAGCCCCAGACTTCAACAAATGTCTTCAGTGACCCAAGCACAAGTAGGACATTCCACAGTTCCTGGATCCCAGCACAAGGCCGCACAGGGTGGATCACGTGTGGCCTGAGAAAAACCAGATGCTTGGGAAAGAAGTAAGATACTGGAAATATTGTACGGTCTAGACTGAATGCTTCAGTGGTCTGGAGATAAACAAAGTAGGCCAAGGGTGAAATGTGTGAGCTCAGTCAGCTTTACCCATGAGACTTCCAGCTCCTATCTTCAGGAAACAGCTAAGTCTCGTTTATGTGACCACAGGCAAACTTGGCATGCACTTTACTCGCTTTTAGTTTGATTGGTGTACTTGATTTTATAGGACATCACATTCCCATTGCAAGCATTTCCCCAGATTTTAGGGCCTAATCTGGGGACATAGGGAAAGGAACTCTCCACAGCCATTTCCTTCCTGCAGAAGGTGCTAACCGAGGTGCCCTCCACTGAGGAAGAAGGATGGGTATTCTGGGTCTTGGCTCCAAGCTGTTACTTCTCCTCAGATGTTCCCCGGGCAGATCTGTGCTGATGCTCTGTACATTCACCAGGGATAGATCTGCAAAGGTTGAGTGAGAACTGGTTGGTTCCAGGGTAGGCATGAGCCTAATGCTTTAGGTGCCTTATCCAGATGGTGTCAAAGAATGTTACCACTCACACAGACACAAGAGATCATCAGCACAGATCTCTCATTTGACAGACTAGGAAAACAATGCTCCCAAACTGGTGCCTGCCAAACTGTCTCTCAATACTGCTCCCTTTCCACCAAACGATGAGCATCTATCCAGGCTCTGGTCCTATCAGAATAAGGGCCCCATCTGGCTGGGCTCACCAACCTGTGCACAAGATGTTGCCAGAGCACTGTCCCAACATTCCCAGGGTGAGTTCCTGAGCTGGCTTTTTTTCCAGTCATCCTGTTTCTGACCCTCACTTTGATCCTCTGGATCATGTCCCATGCGGTTCCTCCAGCCTAATGAATCTTTTGAGTCAGCTTAACTGGACTTTCAATTAACTTTCTTCCTCTCAATAGTCTTATGCAGGTCTCCACTGGCACCCTTCCAGGACCCCCTCCCACACTTGCAGACTCTTCTCTGGGCAGCCCATAAACTAACTCCACAGTCCCATCCTCATCGTGACTTGGCATGGCAAGGCTGTAGGAAGCAGCTCTGCCGAAACAGATGTGTGATCAAATAACATAGAAAGCCAAAGTCTTACTATAGTAAGACTATCATAATATTTAGTCTATCAACTAGTCATATTAATGTAGAAACCACCAAGCCCTTTGAGGACCATATGTGGCAAGTGTCAAAGAAAGCAACCACAGTTGACTTTGATGGGTAAGCTAACTTCTTGGGAAAAAAGTCCAGGCTTAAGATCCTAGGGTTACAAATGAAACTTGAAGATAGGCTTATGATCTAGCAACAAAGCAGCAGCATACAGAATTAAAACGAACAAACAAACAAACAAAAAACTGAAGAAATACAACTCTTCTGAAAAAAATTGGAAGAAACTGTATCCACACGAACATAATTTTTAAGTAAATGCTCTAGGCACTAATGCAGTGCCTTTCAGATTATCAGCTTTTCAGGCAGACTTATTCAAATGCCTGAGTCTGCATTCCTAAGATAAATTCCATTTTTCATGCCTCTCAGTCCTAATATGGGAAGTTAAGTACTGTAAGTAAGTCATAACATTTTTCTTTGTTTTTGAGCTGACATACATGTATGTATGCATTTAGCCCAGCATTACATCTGTGATGTTTCAGTCTGCTCTTAAAAGCATCCTCTAAACTTCTCCTTTGGACCTGTGGTCCATGTCTTCTTCCTGGAAAAATGTACCCTTTCATCTCTTTGATGAAAGAACACCCCTTTGAAGGAGAGAACACCCCTTCCTTGAAGTCTTCTATGACTGCACCAGCCAACCATGTTTTGTTATATCTTCTGATCTCTCACACTGCTCACTGTCCTTCTCATTCTTCCAGCATTTCTCGATGATATGAACCAAATACTGAGGCTTGTGAAAACTTAACTGGGGATTCAAATTAACATGTGTCCTTATCTAAGATTGCTTTCCATCAAAATATAGTTTCTCAGTAATTGGCATATATTATTTTAATAATATCTTAGTTCTAGAATTTAAAAAATGGCTTTTCTTTAAAACAGGTGGCCAATTGACAGGTCATGGACCATATTCAACACAAGAAGTATTTTTTTTCTCCTACACCATGTTGGGTTGCCCAATGTTTTATAGATAAATTACTATAGGCTTGATATTTTTACATGGGGAAATTTTATCCAAAACATATATTTTTAACTTTTTTTCATCTATATAAAGATTTGGCAGCATGGGGTCCCATGCTAACCTACAGAAGAAAGCAGTCACTTTAGACAAGTCACCCCAGATTGCTCCAGTCCTAACATCACACACATCCCTACAGAGCTGACACCGAGAACCACTGCCTTCCCTTGCCTTCCAGTCACCTCACTTCGTGCATTTGCCTTATCTTTCCTTTCTCCATAAACATGAGCCTTTGCAAGGTCCCTCTTGACTAAACTGTTTTTAACCACAGTTTAACTCCTTTTTGCTTTCTTCAAATTTATGTAGCAATTTAAAACTTCCTCTTGTCTTCACTTGAGGTGTCAAAATTCTTCTACTTAGCTCACTGGCTGCTGAGTTTTCAGAATTTCAAAGCAACTTAATTCCAAAAGCTCTTAACTACCTACTTGGAAATAATCTGTCTCCTTAACTCTTTTCATTATTGAAATACTTCTAATTCACTCTTCTCTAACTCTGACTTCAGAGCAGTACGCCTGCTCCATTTAGTTTGCTATAAGTTAGAAAGAACAACATGATAGTATCACCACTGCCCAGGTCTCTAAACTGTGGGGAGCAGCTGATTTTTCAATGTAACTGAGAGAAGGCTTCACCAAGTTTGAGAGTCATGCTGACATTCCACATTATGGAAAGTCAGTGACAGGAAGCAAAAGCTGATACCTACATGGACACACAATTGTCAGATCTTCCTTTTGAATGAGACCTAAGGAACCAACCCAGCACTCATGGAAACTAAGCCTGAAGCCTAGTTGTGTAGCTCAGCATATTCTCTCCCTGATCCGGTCTGTAAATACGCAGTCAAATCTCATGACACTCTGAGCTAATGGAGTTCAGCTACTAGAAGGTCTTTGGAGGGCAATCAGGTGCTATTAAAAATATGCTAATGACAGCTTGTGATCTAGCAGCAGGACCCCAGGATTTGGAGTTGGCATGGCAACTGCCAGCAGATAGTTCACGCAGAACAGGAACAACGGAAAGAATTAGAATGAGCTGCTTAAATGCAAGTGTTAATGAAAAAATGTGGAATACAACTGAGGATCAGAGAGAATGTCTGGTGCCCTCAGTTGGAAAAACAAAAAACACATACAAAACCAAAGACCTGAAAGTGAAATTAATGCCTTCATTCTGGTATGGCCATAGAAGGAAAGCCATCCATTGGAAAGAATTTAGTATTTAGCCTGATATTTTAGAGGACCTATGACTCTGTTGGAATCTGTGTGTTTCATATGTGGATGACAGAAGTGTCATATGTGTATGTGTCTTCTCGCCAAGGCTGAAAGAAGAGGTCTGACAGGGAACAGCTTTTAGCAATCCACTGTATCAAAGGCAGTACAGATGGCTGTTTTCGCTTTTAGCTTAACTGAATGTCAAAGAAAAAGAAAATGGGCTCCCATAAGCACATATCCAACATGCAGAAAGAGGCTAAAACTGGGGCTTGAACATCAATTTCTGGGCAAATCGACTCTAAGTTTAAATGTGTGTGCACAGGGGCACCTGGGTGGCTTAGTAGGTTAAAGCCTCTGCCTTCGGCTCAGGTCATTATCCCAGGGTCCTGGGATGGAGCCCCACATTGGGCTCTCTGCTCAGCAGGAAGCCTGCTTCCCCTTCTCTCTCTGCCTGCCTTTCTGCCTACTTGTGATCTCTGTCTGTCAAATAAATAAAATCTTTAAAAAAAAATGTGTGTGCACATGTATACATTCCTGTATTTAGGTGTGTCTCGCACTCTTTCCCCTCTTTGCCTGAAGCTGGAAATTTCATACCAACTCAGTGTCTGCCACTGTTGGCTTGAGACCATAAAGAATAAGATTATTTTCTGCTTTCCCATTGCAAAGAGTAAATGCCATTGGAGATGATTTCTCATGGTGGGAATGGACAAACAGCATGCTAAGTTCACGGTCTCCATTAGCCTTGCTAGCTGATGACAGAATAAAATAATGTGAAAGGGAGCCTTCCGAGACAGGCAGTGATGGGAGCGACTCCAGGAAAATAGAGGTAATGTATCTGCAGCCAGCAGAGAGGCTCTCACATGCTGAAGATGGAAATGAAGCCAGCAATGCAGAAAGTAGGCACGCACATCTCTGGGGGCTGAGGAAAAAGGAAACAGAGAGGCAGATAGACCATGAATTAAGTGAGTTTGGGAATGCAAAGAGAACACTGGGAAAATTCGTGAAAGCTCAAAGGGCAATCCATATACAAAAGACTAGCAGTGAGGCAAAGAAGGAATTCATTCCCTCAAAGATTCATGTTTCATCCATGCTGTCCGGAGCCTTGCCCGAAACCCCCACGTTGGGAAAATGTTCTGTCATTTGAAAAATACACTTTTAAAATGACTTAGGCATAACTTCCTTTTTCTTAGTCACTTCCTTCCTTCTCTGATACAATAGCCCCTTAAAGAACAACCAAGGGAGAAAAGCTGGTGGAAATGCGTACAATTTGAAACAATCACTATTGTCCTAGATGTGCTCAATCCAGCAGGGACTGACAGGTGCTCTGTGGCTGAAAGGATGGACATCAAAATGGCTTCATATAAATAACACTTGGGGAATCAAGGGTTTTGCGGGACAGCCTGAAATTTATATAATCTGGAGAGCCCCCATTTAAGAAAAAATATATAGAGAATTACAACACAAAGTTGCTAAGAGCCTCTTAGAGTATTGGAAAGGGCTTGCTTAAGTGAGGGGCCATGTCAGATCATATCCAATACCTACCATATATTACTGGGGGCACCACCTGTTAGGGGAAAGGGGGGCCTTTACAATAAAGGGTCCTTAGGCAAGGAAAAATAGGATCCCTTTATTCTTTTATATTTCAGCCATCATCCAAGACACAACCTGGGTTTAAAATACCCACACTGTCTACTCATTAGACTAAATTCTGCATCCTGTACTGCTAATAGCACTTCCTGAGGAAATGGGCTGAAATTCCAAGATAACATCATTAAGAAACCAAGTGAAATTAAGGTGCCAGGCATTTACTTCTAGGGAATGCATAAATGACTAGTATTTTGCCTAAAATAAGACAAAATTTCTTGGTCTTATAGCAGATCTGATAGTGACGTGTGTGGTGTAAAAATGAAAGAAGCCAAAAGGTTTACCTTGAATCCTTCTAGATGCTAAAGACAGGTAACTCATTGCTTATATGTTAAGTACTAATTTAATCAAAGCTATTATAAACTATATGAGTTTATATGAGGCTCCTAAAGAATGATATGATGGGGCACCTGGCTGGCTCAGCTGGTAGAGCATGCGACTCTTGATCTCGGGGTTGTGAGCTCAAGTCTCACATTAGGTAGAGCGATTACTTAAAAATAAAACTTTCAAAAAAAATAGACCACTAATGTTTTAATAGGATTCTTTTGTTTTGGAACCACAACTGTGATTTAGCTGCACAGGAATTTAAGTGGGCCAGTGTCCTTACTGTCATCATCAGGGGATGGTTTCCTGTGGGGGGGTTGGAGGAGCTCCTATGAGGGCCCTCAGTTACTCAGGTTGTTTGTGCTGTTTGGGACAAAGGATGTGAACAGATGAGTGAGGACTTTCTTCTGCAAGGGCGCCCTCTTGTGAGCATCTCCTCAATTATCTAACAAGGGAAAGAACACAAACCCCATCCTGTTGCCTCACGAAAGGCACAACTGTGAAGATTCAGTGTTTCCCATAAAGCCTTACTGGGGCACCTACGTGGCTCAGTTTTTTGAGCATCTGACTCTTGATTTCGGCTCAGGTAATGATCCTGGGGTCGTGAGACCAAGCCCCCAGTTGGGCTATGGGCTCAGCTGGGACTCTGCTTGAGATTCTCTCTCCCTCTCCCTCTTTCCCACTTGTGCGTGGGCACTCTCTCAAAATAAATAAATAAATCTTTAAAAAATAGTAATTAAAAAAAATAATAAAGACTTACTCATCAGGCCTTGTCCAGAAATGGTCTCTCCCCTCTCCTCACTGTGTTTGAACTGGCATGTTCCCCGATTCTATGGGAACCTTCTATAATAAATAACCCTACAGCTTCCCTGTCAGGCAGGGTCCTGAGCAGACATGGCTTGCACCCTACCTCGACATTCTCCTGAACTTTCCCACATCCACAAGACCCTAAATTAACTTCCCTTTACTTGCCTCTTTCCTTGTCTTCGCCCTTCATTCTCATAAAGCTTCTCAATTCACTTTTGCCTCTAGGCTCCCTCGAAGGCCATTCTCTTCATCCAAACCATACTTGCTCATAACCCTCTCCAAATCTTCCTTTTCCTTCAGGTCTCAGCCTAAAGGTCAGGGAGGCCTGATCTCCTCCCTCCAAGCAGGGAATTGTGCTCCCATGGTCCTCTCCTTCTCTAACATAGCTCTTGCTGGGCTCCATTTTGATCATCTTTGACTTACCAGCACCAGCACCCACCAGACCAGGCTCCCCCCTACCTAATTTTTCCTGTTTGTAGCCCCCATGCCCATCCTGTTGTCTGCCACTTAGTAGGTGTTATGTAGGTATTAGGTGATGAAAAAAATGAGAAAATGACACATAACCAGACACCGCTTTCTAACACTGCACACGTTCTTCTTAAGCATGAATGTGGACCCATTCGGTACAATTCTTGGATAGCACTGGATTACCATCCATGTATCTACAGAGTAAACAACTACCCACCACCCACTACATGTCAAACACAGAACTGTGTGTAAAAGGAACTGGCAGAGAAATTAAAGATAAGTAGGACCATAAGCACAGAAGAATGGGGTCTACAGTGCCAAAGGGAGAGAGGGTTCCATACATGAGAGGAATGATAAGCTCTTAAAGCTTCACCTGCTGAGAGGACAAAATTCTTAGTCATGACCAGTTGGGTGGTAGTTGTTAGAAACATCATTTGGAGCAATTACAGTAAAGTGGTGAAAATGACGGCCTTGTTACTTTTAATCACATTTCAAGGTTTCTAGGAAGAGTGAGGAAGGAGTAGGCATGTCTGTGTCTACTGCAAGAAAGCTCCCCAAGCTGGTGTTAGCTTTTATTAAATCCCAGCCTTCATGCAGCCCCAATAAAGACTCAGATTTGGCTGGCCTTCCAGTCAGGACAGTGATAGAGCATCATATCCCCTAAATTCCCCTGCCTCCTTTGAACACATCTAATTTAGCCTCTTTGGCTTCTTATCAGGCTCAAGGAACAATATAAGATTGTGAAAGTGCACTTTTGAGAAGGGTAATTGCTGTGAATGACTAAAGAAGGCATCCCAGCACTAAAGTGTTACCATGAGCTCTAAAACCTGCAAATCATATGATAATTATTCCTGAAGCGCCTTGGCAACCCTTAAGTATAATTATCATGTAATCTGCAAGGCATGTAATGTTTTCAAAACAAGCATGAATGGAAAAGAAAGCTAATGAGCCCCTCCCGTTTTTATTAGCACAGCCCAGCTCTGAGGTCAAAGGGACCAAGCTATAGGCAGCAATAGGTCATTTCAGAGAGAGCGCCTCCTTCTAGTAGGAGTTCATCACTTTGTAATCCACCCTGAAGGCCTTGGTTGCCTGTAGGCTCCAAAGAGTGATTCAGAGTCTTTGTGCTTTCTTTCCTCTCTCAGAAGCAGGTGGCTTCTGCATTTCCTATGTGAAGTACTCAAGTGAGTCTTAAGGATTTTAAGATGAACTCAGAACAAGTTAACTTCATCAGGCATGGTGGATGGAGGCTTTTCAGTTTGCTTTGTTTACCATGCAGAAAGGGGAAAATAAGGATAAATAGGTCCACAAAGCTTATGGGTTCTGCTCCTGGTCCACAGTGAGGATTTCACCTGTCCTGGAGAACACTGTAGTGATTACCTAACTCTTCGGGAACCATCAATGCCCTGGTGTGAAATGGAGCAACTATGTTTAAGAGAAAAAGCACACCACAATTTTATAGTTCAGGCAGGAGACCAGAAAAAGGTGAAACATGTGGCTATTTGGAGAGATATTAAGTGAAAGGTAATTTTGAAAACTGCAGGCCATCACCAGCAAAGAAGAGCTTATTTAGCTGCAATATAGTGACAAGTGGCTTTCCTATGTTGGATGGCAGATGGAATCCTTGGACTGAGAGGGCCGATAGGGGAAGTTCTCTATCCTAACACAGAGGCTAACCATTAGTCCTCTTGGTGTTACAGAGCACAGGATCTGAAAGATCTCAGTAGTGACTGAATAAATACAATCCATATAGAAATCTATACTGTTTCCAGAACTCTTGGCTTGTAGCAAATTTAGGCAGCAGACAGGAGAGAGGAGGATGGAGTTTGCTAGCATGTAGGCTATAATCACTGTCCCTCTGTGATGTCAAACATACTTCTGCTCTCACCTTCCCTCTTCCCCCTGCCATCCTCTCCCACAACTCTGGGGCCACTTCCCATAGTCAGGGCCAGAAGGTCTTTCTTCTCAATCTTCTATCCCCAATCCTCCAGAGCAGAGCAGTCAGATTCAGTAAAAGGACAGTGCTCGATCTCACACCAGAGACAAAAATGTCAAGACTGGATTTTTTTTTTTTTTTAACTAAAATTTTGCTTGGCTTTTAGTTTTATTTTATAAACCTATTTAAAGAAAACCAGGGAAATATAGAAAAGTAGAAAGGATGAAAAACTTACCCACAGCCACTATGGCTTATCTTATCTTTCTTCTTATCTCTTTTTCTAAGTAATATTTGATTTTTTTTTAACTATGGGCAGATAGAATGTATCATTTGTATCTTACTTTAAGACATAATTATCACTTCTCAGCCTTTTGGCTAAGATCAAGTGAAGACATAGTTATTTCCCCGTGATATTATATATTTTTCACAAATACTTTTATTGGCCATAGGATGACAGCACAATATGTACTAATCGCTCTATGATGGCAAAATGCTATTATTTCTAATTTTTCACCATTCACCAATGCACCATGAGGGCTATCCTTAGGAATGTATCATTTCCTTTCTCTAAAATTATTTTCCTAGGAAAAATTTTATGACCTAGTGTTAGACAAAGCATTCTTAAGAATGACACCAAAGTAGAACCTATAGAGAAAAAAACTGATAATTTGGACCTCAAATTAAAAGGTTTTCTCTGCTTAAGAAATTGCCAAGAGAATAAAGAGATAAGTTATAAATGTGAGGAAACATTTGCAAATCATGTATCTAAGAAAGACTGTCCAGAATACATAAAAAAAAAAAAAACCTATAAAAGCTCAAAGCAAACAACCCAATTACAAAATGTGCAAAGAACTTGAACAGAATCTTTACCAGAAAGGATACAGGGATGGTAAATAAACACATGAAAAGATGTTCAACATCATTAGCCATTAAATATAAATACAAAACCAAAATTAGCCTCTCAGAATGGCTAAAATAAAGAATACTGACAACATCAAGTGCTGACGAAGAACTAGGACTCTCCTATATTGCTGGAAGGAATGCAGAGTGGTATAGTGCTCTGAAAAATGGTTTCGCAGTTTTACATAAAGTTAAAATACCCTTAACACTGACCTTGAAACCTCATTCCTCGTTACTTACCCTAGAGAAATAAAAACTAATGTTCACACAAAAGCCTGTATTGCTACTAACTGGAAATTACTCCATGTTTTTAAACGAGCAGAGGCATAAACAAACTGCAGCATCCATACAACGAAATACAACCAGAGAGTAAAAAGGACCAAACTACTGATAGACTAAACAGCCTGGATAAATTTTAAAAACACCATACTGAAAGTTGCTAGTCTTAAAGGTTGTATATTGTATGGTTCCACTTATAGGACATTCTTGAAGACAAAATTATAGTGTTAGAAACCAAATCAGTGGTTTTCAGGGGCTAAAGCAAGGGGTTATGACAATAAAGGGACAGCTCAAGGGAATTTTTTTAGATGATAGGATAGAACGGTACTGACTGCAGTGGTTACAAGAATCTATACATGTGTTAAATCTCATAAAATTCTACTTCAAAAGAAAAAAAACAATAAAATGGTATGACCATTTTTGGAAATTAAGTTAAATTTAAAAATAGACTTAATTTTTAGGAAAAAATCACCAAAAGTCGGATAAATGGGGCGCCCTAAGACAAAGCAGCCATGAGGAGTTTCATTAACTGTTAAGCTTAACCACGTGCAAAGTAAGATGCAATGAGACTTGCCCAAGGTCACTGACAAGCCTGAGACTAGAAGGAAAATTACACCCACCTGTTTCAGGGCTGTTTTCCCAAGTGCCCAAGTCTCTCCAAGATGTACTGTGGAAAGTTTTGGAATAATTTACTTCCTATGAATCCAATCCAGAGAGGGTATGGTGGGGAGAAGAACAGAGGGGAACTGCGTAACTGCACTTTGGAAAATCAGCTCCATTCTGCAAAAATCTTGTTTTAATCAGTCTCTGACCATGTGTTCTCCCAGCTAGTAAGCAAACAGGCATAACTTTGCAGGATTTCAGATCCAACTCTGTCAGAAGGAAAAGTTCAGAACATTGGTCCTTGTTTGGCTGATGAAAATTCCCAGACATAAGAGAGGCTAACAAATTGCAACAAGAGTGAAGACCTGCGTATCTCAAAATATCATATGATTGTGCTTCAAAATGAAGGTAACAGAAGCAATTCAGTCTTTCACATAAGTGAATTATTTATTGGTTATGTGAAAAATTATTCACTTAAATATGGAGATTCTTAAGAAAAAAAATATTTTTACCCACTAATAGGCTATTTCATGATTGTTAAACATTCCCTTCACGACAGAGAATTTTTAATGTATTTTATGGCTTTTTAAAGATAATCATAAAAAGATGGAAAGTTTAATTATCATGTAGATTCACAATGTTTATCTCATTTTCCCATTATTTTCTCATAGTCTCAAAGTTAATAAAAAAAAAACTCAGGATAATAAAACAGCATAGATAAGCTAATAAATAAAAACAAACACAATTCTAACTATATCAACTGAGAAATAAATTTTTAAATACATTACCAGCTTCTTGTATGTTGCAATAAAGGATAATATACATGGTAAAAACTGAAATCTTAAACTGGTTTGTAAACTGGCCTCCAGGCGACGCAGGGCCAGGAGAGACCAAAGAGAAAGGCAGGTTGCTCCAGATTGGTCGGTGGCAGTTTTAATAAGCAAGGGAACTTACAAGCTCTGTCTTGGGCAGCTGCAAGAGGAGTAAATCCCCACACTCGCCTGCTGGAATCTTAAAGTTCAAAGTTTATATAGCGTCCTTAACTGGGTTCCATCACATACAACGTTCCTATGATCTCAACAGCACGTTTCTCTCCCTCAAGACTGCACCCTTGAAAATGGCTGCCACTGCGGAACGGTGGGATCTACAACTGCGGGAGCGGGAGGAGCCTCCGGTCGCTGAGGGCCCGGATCCCCGGATGCAGCTCACAGGTGCTCCGCCAATCAGCCCTCCCGTGACCTAGTCCAGCAATACCTAGTTTGAATCTGAGTCAGGAAATCTGCTCTAAAACATTAACAACCTAAAAGGGCCTTAATAAGCTTTGTCATACTTTGGAATATTGAAATTCCATTTATTTTTCCCAAATGTATTTGATTTCATTCCAGTAAGAGTTGAAATGACAGGTTTTTGAAGCTGCAAGTCACTCTCAAGATCCCTTATTACCACCTTCACAGCTGAGGAGATTGAGGCAGAAAGAATCCCACAGCTGCTTTGTCAGACCTGGTGTCCGCCAGAAGCCGGTGCCTCCCTTCTCTTCCCTCTGCTCTTGAGTGGTTCTCCTCTCTGGGCCCCTTAAAAGTGGAGAAATTTTCCCGACTCGATGGGGGAACTTCTGCTAGGTCAGACAATCTGGTAACACTGCCTGAAATCAAATAGAACATATGCTTCCTAAAATTTCAGAGCACCATATTTTGGAGGACGAGTAATAGTCAAGTGAAGGTGTAAAGCCAGCCAGTGGGCAGCTATGGGTCTTGAACTCAAGTATAAGTTATGAGCTGCAGGGGTGGTGGTGGCTAAGTCAGTTAAGTGTCTGACTCTTGATTTCAGCACAGCTCTTGATCTCAGGGACTTGAGTTCAAGCTTAGTGTTGGGCAACATGCTGGGTGTGGAGCCTACTTAAAAAAAGTTATTAGCTTCAGATTGATATTTGGGAATTATTAGTATATAAAGACAGTCAGGGATAATGTGGCAAGAGGAGCAGAAGCAAGTAGAAGGGAGGATTCTGGGAAGCTTCAACATTCCAGGGAAAGGGAGAGCTAGAAACCAGGGAAAGAGTGTTCCTAAGCCATGGGATGAGATGATTTTAGGAAAGATGGAGTGGTCGTCCATGTCGAGAGGAATGGTTCTCATTTTGTTGAGAAACTTAAACAGCTGTGGAAAATTACCAAAGTTCATAGAGTAGGATATTGTGGAAGCTCATCTGTTTGATGTTGTGTTCAATTCAATTCAGGTTTATTAGACCATTTCTCTGTTCCTAACAGGGTGTTGGAGACAAACATAATCTAGATATAATTTCATTACTTAAGAAGCTTAAGACCTAAGAGCAGACTCTGAAGTCAAATATAGAAAATGACTAACAAAAGATCCACGTAAGAAAAAATATTGGGTTGAGTTCTTCGATTTTCATTTGAGTATTTAGGTTTCTTTAGATAAAAGGGTTAGCACTGCAGTGTCAAAAATATGACCCAAAAAATGGAAAAATTAAATAGACTCTGCGATATCAATTTAGGGAAAAAAACACGTTATTTTGGAGTCATACAGATATAGTTATGATATATTCCTATCTGGGATAATAGCATGATTTGATTTGTCATTTCATTTTATAGTAGCAGAGCTTTTGAATATTTAAATGCTTCCTAATTATGTTTATTAAATGTTATATGTCATTGTTATAATTTTTAAAGTATTTTTGAAAAAATTCTATAAATCAATCTGTTTCTGCAAGACCTATTTCTATAGTACTTATATTTATCACATTTCTACATTTTACATTGAAGAGCATTCAGATAGAAATCAAAGAGCTCTATTATTAACTCAATTACCTCTTTGAAGAAATACTGAGGACATTTACCAATTATTAGTGGGGAAGAAATGTAGAAACAGGAATTAGAAAACTGGGTTTTCAAAAAACATAAAAAGAAACCTAGGTTTTCAGTCTCAACTAAATCACTTACTAATTGGATCATTTTGGGCAAGTCACTAAACTGTTTTGAATCTAAATGTTCTTATCTATAAAATGGTAATAATAGCAGGATTGTTGTGAGGTTATAAGGTATAAAAATCACTATACCAAATAATATGGAATTACTTTTCTTTCTTCTTTTTTTAAAAAGATATTTATTTATTTATTTATTTATTTATCTGACAGACAGAGATCACAAGTAGGCAGAGAGGCAGGGGGGGGGGGGGGGAAGGGCGGGAAACAGGCTCCCGATGAGGGGCTCCATCCCAGGCTCTGGGATTATGACCTGAGCCAAAGGCAGAGGCCCCAACACACTGAGTCACCCAGGCGCCCCTGAAGTTGCTTTTCAGGGTATAAATTCCTATACAAATATTTATCATACTATCATTATTATCTCCTTGAGAGAAGGTAATGTGAAAAAAATTTTCAATTTCTACTTGAGGCTTACAGAGGCATAGTTGTATCAACGTTATTTCAATGCTATATAAAATCATTGCCAAGTTGACAGAATAACCAAATAACCAATCCCTCCTGGTAGAATAAAAATAGTCAATTAGAACATTTTGCTGGTCTTAATGACTAGATAACACTCTTTGGCACTTGATATTCATGATGGATTAACATAACTGATACCCAAATAAATCAGTTACATAACTAAGTTTTGGAATTTAAAAAAAATTCATATATAGGAATGCATGAAAAAAATATATATATATAAATATATGTCCTCACTTGGATATATCTACATATTGATAGATATAAATGATATAGACAGGATATATGCATATAGTATAATTATATCAATTTTTATCAATATTTTTCAACAAATCTTTTAAGAAAGATAGCAATTCAGGGTCCCTAGGTAGTGCAGTTGGTTAAGTATCTAACACTTGACTTTGGCTCAGTTCCTGAATTCAGGGTTGTGATCTCAGGGTCATAAGATGAAGCCCCCAGTCGGACTCTGTGCTCAGTGCAGTCTGCTTGAGACTCTCTCACTCTCTGCCCCTCCTTCTCCATGCTCTCTTTCTATAAAATAAATAATTTAAATAAAGAAAGCCATTAAAGAAAGAAACAAAGATGTGGATAAGAGAATAACACTTTGAATAATTTTGAATATGGGCCACAAATTTACCACAGAATCGCTGAATCTTAGAGTTGGAAGGAATCTTAGATTTTGTATATTCATACTCTCCACTATATTCCTTACCATTGGTTTTCTGGCATCTGCTTGCACATAGGAGAATAAATATTGAGCAAGGTAACATGCTCTCTTTTAAAAATAATTTTTCTCTTCCATTTTTAACTAGAATTAGAGAAAATACTTTATATTAAGCTGAAATATCTTAATACCTCCTTAAGGTTTTGTAGACAGACATTTTATGGAACAAGAATATCATTTATTCACTGAACATTTATTGCCAGTTATCAGCTAGCATTCATAAAAGTAGACCCCACTCTCAAACAAGGAGCAATCAAATTTCAGATAAACTCAGCGTAATTATAATTGTTTTCTTCCAACATCAAATCCTCAACTTCATAGAAAAACCTACAAAAAGAATCTAATTGCCTTTCCTGAGGTAATTCTGAATTGATTTTGCAATCGAGTCATTATCACACTTTCCTGTTACTTCCCCAATCCAAATATTTAAATGACAGAGGCATATGCAGAGGGTAGCAGGCTAAAAAAATTTGTTCTCCTTTCCATTGGAGATTTTTCTCCACTCCCTATATATACAATAAAAAGTAAAATGGACGAAACTATGAAAATTTTAGATGTCCCCCAAAATATGGTGCTCTGAAATTTTAGGAAGCATATGTTCTATTTGATTTCAGGCAATGTTACCAGATTGTCTGACCTAGCAGAAGTTCCCCCATCGAGTCGGGAAAATTTCTCCACTTTTAAGGGGCCCAGAGAGGAGAACCACTCAAGAGCAGAGGGAAGAGAAGAGAGGCACTGGCTTCTGGCAGACACCAGGTCTGACAAAGCAGCTGTGGGATTCTTTCTGCCTCAATCTCCTCAGCTGTGAAGGTGGTAATAAGGGATCTTGAGAGTGACTTGCAGCTTCAAAAACCTGTCATTTCAACTCTTACTGGAATGAAATCAAATACATTTGGGAAAAATAAATGGAATTTCAATATTCCAAAGTATGACAAAGCTTATTAAGGCCCTTTTAGGTTGTTAATGTTTTAGAGCAGATTTCCTGACTCAGATTCAAACTAGGTATTGCTGGACAAGGTCATCGAGAGGATATCATGGCTGGCTGACTTGCGAACTGTACCTCAAGCTGAACTTAATCTGTTTCTCCAC
Source organism: Mustela nivalis (assembly GCF_964662115.1). Classification (NCBI taxonomy): domain Eukaryota; kingdom Metazoa; phylum Chordata; class Mammalia; order Carnivora; family Mustelidae; genus Mustela; species Mustela nivalis. The sequence goes on along the minus strand of NC_139022.1, from coordinate 49,645,148 downwards.
AACTGGCTCCTCTTATTATGCCCCTCATTCAGATATCTAACCAAGCTAGAAACCCTAGAGTACTCAACTCCCTCCACCCCTCATTTCCTACTTTCTACAAGCCACAATGTCCTGGTGAATCTGCCTCCTTTGTATCTTCTCAGAATGGTCTCCTTTCTCCATCCTCATCACCACAGCTTTTATAAAGGCTCCTATAATTTCTCTTAAGTGATGTGGCCACCCAGCCCATTCTCAATGCTATAGCCCAAGTCCTCATTATAAAAGCAAAATATGATCAGGTTCCTCCTGGATTAAATTATACCTGATTTGTTCACAGTTGCTCTCAAGATAAAATCCAGCTTCTCAACAGAACCTTACAGGCTTTCCATGATCTGACCCCTTCTTTATCCTCTAGCTTCTCCCCTTGTCCCATGCTCCAGTGCAAGCCATTTTAACCTACTTTTATTTTCCTGTGTATGCTGTCCTCTCTATGTTTATATATAATTGTGGATGTTTTATACTTTCAGGCCAGAAATGAAGGAAGGAGGTGGAGAGTCCATATCTGTACTCTAGCAGATTGGAAGGAATAAAACATCCAGGGACATTGTGGGCAGTTACCAAAAGGGGAGGAAAGAAGGCTGGGGGCTAGAGATTGGTGTTGAGTAAGAAAATAAGAGTTAGGTTTAGAAGTTGGAACACATTTGTGGGTTTCTCCAAGAAGAGGAAAATCAAGGGGAAGTTCTAGAGAAGAAAGAAAAACATGCCATTACGCACAGACAACTTGAGAGCTAAGGGAGTCACCAATCCCACCTGTTTTCTGATTTCCATTGTTCTCAAGTAGGCATTGCATAAGGACATTTCACCTCTTTTCTTTTGCTCCTAATTAATGATAAAATTAGGGGAACCTAGGTGGCTCAGTCAGTTAAGAGTCTGACTCTTGATTTTGGCTCAGATCATGACTCAGAGGTGTGAGATTGAGTCCCATGTCAGGCTCCACACTGGATGTGGAGTCTGCTTAAGGTTCTGTCTCTCCCTCTGCTCCTCTTCCCCCCCCCAAATAAAAATAATATAAAGAAACAAAATTAAAAATGGTTAGCATTTACTGAGAATTTAATATGCAGCAATCATTTTTCTTAAGTGCTTGATATAATGTCTCATTTAACTGTCACATCAACCTTAAGAGGGAAATTGTTTTATTCCCATTTTACAGATGAGGGCATTGATGAACATGGGTCATACGTCCGAAATAATTCTCCATGCTAGCACAGATAGAAAGAGGAATGATTTGCTCATATATCTGTCTAGAATCAGACATAAAGAAAAGTGGCATCTCAGCCAGACTAGCTCTCTTACCTTTGAATACAGGCTTTGTTTCAATGGTAGATTTTTTTATGGGAATACAATTATTTTATGATTGATATTAAATGTATTAAACTTTGTCTCCTTTATTTAATGATTGCCATGTGCATACCATGAACTTTGTCCTTGAGAAAAACTAGAGTGTGATGATTATCTCTATTAGATAATTCTTTTCTCCTTCACAGCAGATGAACAGATTGAGACATGGTTAAATGTGGCGGTTTGAGCTATCTTAACTGAACTGAATATAATGCAAAGAAAGTTAATGCACTCAATTGATTGAATGGCCTTGTAAAGACATGACCTTTTCATGAGAGAACTAGAGCTACAACTTATTAATAACATTATTCCCAACCTCTATGTGTATAAACAAAAATCTTTAAACATGAAGAACACTGAGAGATATGAGACACCTGAACCAAACTTAGTAGAATGTAAGAGTGGCAAAGTTTTACTGATGTCAGAGCCCAAGATCACACCAAATTAATAAAATGGCAGCTGCATAAGGACAGAGGGGTTTTTAGCATCTAGATGTATACCCGTTTTTCTTCTCCCTATACTGAGGATATTGAAGAGGAAATATTTGTATGTATGTATTTATGTATTTATCATTATTATTCTAGAGAGAAAGAGAAAGTGGGGGTGGAGAGGTCCGTGGGAGATGGGGAGAATGAATCCAGGCAGCTCCATGCCGGACACGGGAGCTGAGGCAGGGCTGGATGTCAGGCCCCTGAGTTTATGACCTGAGCCAAAATAAAGAGTCCAAGTTTCAACCAACTGAAAGGAAATATTTTAAAAATCAATATAAATAACATTCCTCTCACGATGACTACCTCAGCCTCAGACTTAAAAGTGTTGAAAAATAATTTTACATAATCTTTCATTGAGAATCTCTCTTCTAGCATGTATTTCTCATGTAGCTGATTTTCAGCCTGTTATGTCAATATCCATGTGAACAAATAAGATAATTATATATAAAATAAGCTGCAATTGAAAGAAATGAGGCAGTAGAGGAATGAAGAGATGTGAGGAAGAAAGAATTGCAAAACAGTGGCCCATATTTTTAAGAATTACAGTTTATCTCCAGAGAGCCCATCCTTTTTTTTTTTTTTAAGATTTTATTTAAAGAGAGAGATAGCACAGGCACAAGAGCAAGGGAGAGGAGCAGAGTCAGAGAACTCCATCCTAGGACTCTGAGATCATGACAAGAGCTGAAGGCCGGCTATTAACTGACGGAGCCACCCAGGTGTCCCCGTCCTCTTTTTATTCAAGATAATTTTTATGTTCTAGCCAGAGCAAAGTAAATTTGGATGCACTTTATCATTAGACTTGCCCATGATATTACTTCCTTGTCATCTGGTGGCCTGAACATAATTAAGTTTCTGTGAATTGGCGATTAAGAATTTTAAGAAACATATTCTCTTCCTTGTGAATGGGATCCATATAGGAACCTACTAGTGCTGTGTACAAAATGCTGCTCTAGTGGCCAAGAGAAGCTCTTGGTTCTCAGTCGCCTAACTTAAGTCTCCAGAGTAGAAAAAAGCCCTTGGCTGATGTAAAACAACAAACATAATATTCCATATTTTGTGCGTGTGAGAGCCAACTGAAATCCAAGGTAACCATTAGGCTGTGTCTGGTCAACAACACAATAAGTAAAAGGACATTGGCAGGGCATTTCTAGCCATCTGGATGCCTAAATAGGATTACTGCTAAGAGCTAACTAGTAATTGTCTGGTAGATTTTATCAAAACAGACACTAGTTCTGGATAATTCAGACCAAAAGACTGATGTTTCCTCTTACCAGAAAATTATCTGAAGAGGGAACTTGAAATCAATGCAAGCCATTTCTTTAAGGCTTCCCTTTACTTTATGAAGACAAAGTCTCAGCCTACAAAGAGCCAATGGTGAAACTACCTAAGGGGCAGTTTTTAAGTTGATGGGCATTTGAGAGCCATTTTGTTACTCAAATTCCTTTTCTTTTTCCTTTTGTTTACCATCAAAACACCTACCAAGAGAAGATTCTCCTTTGGTTTTACCATCCATGACGGTTGCTAATAAAGAAAGCAGAAAATTTACTAAGCTGAGTTTGGCTAAAAATTATCCAGTTGTTGAACTGGGCTCAAATTGAGTGGTAATGTATAACATTAGAATTCTGGTCACTTAACCTAAGGAAACATGAAAATATTCAAATGAACAAAAAGTAAAATAAAACAAGCAAACAAACAAAAACCCAAGTCATATGTGTTTAGTGGGTGGAGGAAAAGTACATTGGCTGATGCAATTCACCAGTTTGATGGAAAAGTCAAATCAGTGAAAATAGTTGGAATAGCCTGTGCTAGTTGGTAAGATTTAGTTCAGTTAAATAATATTTATTCTGTAACCTCCGTGTGCCCATCATCATTCTGGTTGATGAAATATGATATTATCCTTGTCTCAAATACTTCAAACATATAAATCAATACTTGCAGTTCAGTTCCTTATATCTATGATGGATGTATGAACAAGAATCAGAATTTCTATAGATGTGGAAGTAAAAAACTGGGATGGGGAAAGAAAGAGAATCAGGAAATATGTGTCATTTTCAGTGACAAGGAGAGGAATTCAAAGATAAATAGTGACCAAGATGCCGTTAAATTTCTCCTCTGTTTGGCTAAACTTTAGATAGGCTTGCTTCTGACTTTTAAGGCCCTGTTCTCCTTCCTTTTGAGATATAAATCTTAAAATACCCTTGCCAATTTTTTAGCTAAGATTGCTTTTCTCAAGGACCTGGGAGCCACCTCTTTGAAATACTCATCAAGAAAGGTAATTCTCGGGGCGCCTGGGTGGTTCAATGGGTTAAGCCTCTGCCTTCGGCTCAGGTCATGATCTCGGGGTGTTGGGATGGAGCCCCGCATCGAGCTCCCTGCTCATCGGGGAGCCTGCTTCCCTTCCTCTCTCTCTCTGCCTGCCTCTCTGACTACTTGTAATCTCTGTCTGTCAAATAAATAAATAAATAAATAAATAATCTAAAAAAAAAAAAAGAAAGAAAGAAAGAAAGGTAATTCTCAGCATGCTTAGGTGATTCACCTGGTTAAGCGCCCTACTTGATTTCAGCTCAAGTCATGAGCCCCACATTGAGCCCCAAGTCCCAAGTCAGGCTCTGCAGTCAGTGGAGTAGTCCCCTTGGGAGTCTCTTTCTCTCTCTCTCTCTCCATCTCCCCCTCCCCTACTTTTGTGCACTCTCACATGTGTTTTCTCTCTTCAAAATAAATACATCTTTTTAAAAAAGAAGAAGAAAAAGAAAGTTAATGCCTCTATCTCCCAGTCTCTTTGTGAGGATAGAACCCCAAATTCCCTTTGCCAATTAGCAAACACAGGTGGTCCAATCATAGAGAAAAACACAAGAACTTACTATGCAGGACACATCCCACTGATCAACTACTCCCTAATGTCCTCCAGTACTTTTCCAATAGTTCATCTCATGCTCACCTTCTGGCCTTTATTTCACTGGAGTTCAGACCGAGCTTCTGGTTTCTCTCCCTTTTTGGGAGGCCCCTTGAATACAGCCTTAAAATCTTGAATAAAGTCTTCCTTACCTGTTTAATCAGTCAGGTAATTTTACTTTGACAATAAAAATTGGGCAGGTAGACAAGAAAGGAGGACCTTCTCAGAGAACACAGCCCTGGCAAAGATCTAGAAGCATCATATTCTACTACATTTTTGAGGAGATATATCCATGTTTGCTACCTATGTGAGGCTATAGTCCTCACAGATGTCCTTGTGTGCACCTGTGTCTGAGAATTTTCCACCTCCACCCTCTCAGCAGCCCCAGGATGCAGTTGGATGCATTTCTGAGAATCCCACCTAGTGTCTTCTACTCTCTCTCTCTCTCTCAGCCTGGAAGAATCTTACTTAATGCCACTGGATTATAGATCTAAAAATGGTTTACATAGCATATATGATGTTTCATATGTCTTACCTCATTAATAAAAAAGTGATCCTCCTAAAAAGTTGCATCCATAGAGAACATTTGTAGTGTTACAGAAGAATGGAATCCATGTTTAGACCAGCTGGAGGCCTGACCACAGCCTGAAAGTTATTCTTCCTTTCCCTCGTCCCCATGATCAAAAGAAGAGTAGAACATGATTCTTTTCCTTGCCCCACACCTGTGGCAGATAGAGCGGTAGCAAGAGCCACAGAGACGTTCTTCCTGTAAGTGCAAGAGAAGCTGTAAGAAATGATCGGTAGCAACGATCTTGGGGACAAAATATTCAAAAACTTTAAATGCAAAAGACAACCCCTGACCTTTAAATCTGAAAATTTATTTCAATATCTGCATACAGAGACCAAGAATATTTTGTATTTGGAAATTAGAGCCCTGAACCCTAGACACTTAGGCCTCCCCTTGAATCTGCACAGGAGGTTCCGAAGAGTCATGAACATCACATCTCCCTCCTGCTCCATCTTCCTGCTGGCTGTGCATTGCTGTTACCTGTTGAACTGTTCATCAGGATAAGGTTGAAGTTAAAGAAGCTGTCCACTATTGTTTGGTAGCAATGGGGTGCAAAAAAAAAAATCGATTTCGTGTGTCCAGAGTGCACAGGTTAGGTAAGCAAGGCCCGTTCTAGAACATAACCTTTGCCCAGCTTCTTGTGTGGGTGTGCAGCCCACTAGGGATGGGCCCCAAATGCTGAGTATCTCCTGGGACACAGGTCTTAGTGTCTAAGAGGAAGAGTTCTGTATCTTGGTTCCCTTTCTACCTATTGAAGAAGGGAAAAATTAGAAATTATGCAAGTTAGTGTGAAATATGAAACATTTCTTTTATAACGTTCCTTGGATTTTTTTTTTTTTTAAGTTATAGCTAGTGGCTTATCTCCCTCTAGTGGATAAAATTGGGCTCTGCAGTTAGAATTTAATTATTAAGCGTTAGCTCTAAGTCCCAACTTTATTTTCTGTCAAAACACTCCTTAGAGACAGCATATGAGAAATCTAAGATTAACTAAGGAGACTCAATATTAGAAAGTCAAATATGGGGCCATCTCATAATGCTTTCTAAGTCCAATTTCTGGGTTTACTGTAAGGGCACATATAATAACTAAGACTTGGTTCTGAGATTGTGATGACAATAATAACAATCATAATAATATAGCTAATATCTGTTGAGGTCTTACTATGTTCCAGAAAACATTATGATGCTTTTAAGTATCACTCATTGACCCCCACAATAACTATGTGAAAAGTTCTCTTGTACCTAATTTTTAGAAGAGAAAACAGATAAAGAGAAGTGAATAATTTGCCCCAAATCCAACCACCTATTAACTAGCAAAGCCAAGATTTAAAGCACAACAGTCTAGCCCCAGAACCTTAAGTCTACACAGCATAGGATAAATGTGTACATTTGGTCTGTGGAATCAGAGAGGCTCCCCACTCCTCTCTAGCTGCATGCTCCTTTAAATAGAATGTGATCATGTTTCAAATGCTTGGGAAAGACAGAAGCGCCATAGGAATCCAAGGCTGGAACTTGATCGAGGCATTTCTCAGAGAAATTTCAGAGGTAGCAGCAACTCGACTTCAAATGTTGGTGTGAAGTAGGAAGGCACAGAGAGGGAAGCATGGCCCAAGCTAGGAAGGGCAGCAGGATCAGAGGCAGTAATGCAATCAATGGAGGACATGAGGTAGTGTGGGGGCAGCGAACAGAACAGAACTAGGGGAACAAAGTGGGGGACACTGGAAGGTGTGTGAGGGAGGAGAGGAAAGCTGAAAGATCGGCTTAGACCATATTATTCATGGAGGATCTTAACATCAGGTTAAGAACTTACATCTTCTCTAATTATTGAGAATTTCTTTAAATAATATTTATGGCTTCTGTCATTTTTCACAAGTAAGATGTGCCCAGTGTGGAAAATCTGGAAACCAAAATGGCAAAGCTAAAACACTATTTATAACTCCACTTCTTTTTGTAATATTTGTAATATATCTTGCAGTCTTTAGCCCACAAACACATTTTAACCCCCTCCAAGAAGCTATTGAACTTTGCATAATAAATATACAGCATTTTGATGTTTTGGTTTTGTCTTTTATTATAGTACATGTCTATTATAAATAAAATAGAAGCATAAGCATTAAAAGCAAAAGTAAAATCATAAGCATTTCCAAGCTCCTATGGTTAAAAATCACTTTTACTGTGTGTGTATCTTTGTATGTATATGTATGTACGTACTCCCTTGGGAAAAAACAGATCTCATTCAAAAATACAATAATAGGGGCGCCTGGGTGGCTTAGTGGGTTAAACATCTGCCTTAGGCTCAGGTCATGGTCTCAGGGTCCTGGGATCGAGCCCCACATTGGGCTCTCTGCTCAGCAGGGAGCCTGCTTCCCCCTCTTCCTCTTTCTGCCTCTCTGCCTGCTTGTGATCTCTCTCTATGCCAGGTAAATAAATAAAACCTTTTTAAAAAAATAGAATAGGGGTGCCTGGGTGGCTCGGTGGGTTAGGCCACTGCCTTCGGCTCAGGTCATGATCTCGGGGTCCTGGGATTGAGCCCCACGTCCGGCTCTCTGCTCAGCGGGGAGCCTGCTTCTCTCTGCCTCTCTGCCTGCTTGTGATCTCTCTGTCAAATAAATAAATAAAATCTTTTAAAAAAATAGAATAATAATTTATAAACTGTCTTAGACCCTGAAGTTTTCTCTTAACATATCATGAACACCTTGCTTGTGTAGATACATGTATTGCTGATACATGTATTTCTACATCAAAATTTAATGGCTGCATCCTTTACAAAATAACTTATACAAGCTCATATTTTTTAATTGCTTTTGTGTCTTTGTTGAAAATCAATGAACTACATATGCGTGGGTCCATTGTTAGATTCTCTGTTCTATTGACCTATTTGTCTTTCTTGATTGAGTGTAACTTTAAACTAAGATTTGCAGTCCGAGAGTAGAAGTTAGCCAAATTTTGTTCTCCTTTTTCAAAGTTGTTGTGGCAATTCTATGCCCTCTGCATTTCCATATGCGTTTTAGAATCAGCTATTAAGGGGAGCATGGGTGGCTCAGTGTGTTAGGGCCTCTGCCTTCAGCTCAGGTCATGATCTCAGGGTCCTGGGATCAAGCCCTGCATCGGGCTCTCTGCTCAGTGGGGAACCTGCTTCCCCCCCTCTCTCTGCCTGACTCTGCCTATTTGTAATCTCTGTCTTCAAATAAATAAATAAAATCTTAAAAAAAAAAGAATCAGCTGTTAAAATGTATGAATAAACCTGTTGAGATTTTCATTAGGATTGTCATATCTATCAAATCAAATTAGGGAGAATTAATGTTTTATCCATTACCATGGCATTTATCTCTATTTAGGAGTTCTTTAATTCCTCTCAGTATAGATTGCAGTTCTCAGCATATAAGACCTGCAGATTTCTTCATATTTATTTCTAGGTAATTCATATTTTTATGCTATCATAAATGGTATTATTATTTTGATTTCAATTTCCAATTGTTTGTTGCTACTATATTGATCTCACTTCTTCCAACCTTGTTAAACTTACTTATTAACTCTAGTAAATATACATATATATATAGACTCCATCAGATTTTCTATACAGATGATCGTGCCATTTGTGAATAAAGACCATTTTACTTCTTCATCTCCAATCTGGACATCTTTTATTTCTCTTTCTTGTCTGGATGGACTGATTAAAACCTCTATTGGTAAAAGTAGGCATGCTTGCTTGTTTCCTCATCTTAGGGGAAAGAATTTTGTCTTTTAAGTATGAGTTAATGATCCAGTTTTTGTTGTTGCTCTTTATCAGGCTGAGGATATTCCTTCTGTTCCCAGTTTGCTGAGGGCTTTTATCAGCATTGGATGTTGGCTATTTGTCAAATGATTTTTCTCCATCTTTGGAGATGATCGTTTTTTAGTCTATTAACATGGTGAATTACATTGACTGGTTTTCAAATGTTGAACAAACTTTGCATCCCTGAGGTAAACTGCACCTGATCAAGATGCATTATCATTTTAATATAGTGTTAGATGTGATTTGTTCAAATTGGTAAGAAATGGCGTCTCCATGTTCATGAAGGATATTGTTATGCAGTTTTCTTATGTTTTTCATGTTATGGTATCATAGTTATGCGAGCTTCACAGATTGAGCTGAGAAGTACTCAATTTTCTGGAAGAGTTTGTGTTGAAATACTTTTCTTTTTTTTTTTAAGATTTTATATTATTATTTTTATTTATTTGACAGAGAGATCCTAGGTAGGCAGAGGGTCAGGCAGAGAGAGAGGTGGGAATCAGGCTCCCTGCTGAGCAGAGAGCCCAATGCGGAACTTGATCCCAGGACCCTGAGATCATGACCTGAGCTGAAGGCAGAGGCTCAACCCACTGTGCCACCCAGGCGCCCTGAAATATTTTTCCTCTTTAAACGTTTGGTAGAATTCACTTGTGAAGGCATCTGAGAACAGAATTTTCTTTGTGGGAAGATTTAAAACTCCAAGGCTCTTCCAGTTATTTATTTCTTCTTGAATAAGACTGGTAGTTTGTATCTTTTAAGGAATTTGAACGTTTTCCTGTTACTTAAGGTGAACGCTGATGTCATTGACTTGACCATCTTTCTTCTTTTTTAAATAGGCATTTAGAGCAAAAATATTCCTTCTTGTTACTGCTATAGCTGTATTCCATAAATTTTCAAGTGATTTTTCATTTTTACTTAGTTAAAATTTTTCTTAATTTCTTTTTTGATTTCTTTCTTGACCTATTGACTATGTAAACATACATTACTTATGTATTTGAGGTTTGTCCAGATAACTATCTGTTACTGATTTCTAATTTCATTCCACTGTGGTCAGAGAACATATTTTGTGTGTCTTTGGTTAACCTCTATCTTGATTGCAAACAGAAATTCAATCCCCTGCTTTTGGACTGGTAGGTTGTTTCTAATTTTTGTACTATTGAAAACAACTCTTAAATGAAGATGAATTTGAAATCTTTGCACCCATTCTCATTTTCTTGGATAAATTACAAGAAATAAAAATTTTGACTCAAAGAGTGTTTACTTCTTTTTGTAGAATTTGTATATACTACTAGGTGGCTTGTTTCATGCTTTGCTTTATATTCAGTAATCTGCACATATTTTCTTCAGAACAATAATTGCTTTCTGTAACATTTTCTTAATCACTGCATAATGTTTTATTTACATACAAAAGTATATTTAACCATCCTCTATTGTTGGACATCTCAACTCTAATTTGGGACAAGTTTCCATCATGCTTTAATAAATCACATTGTGGATCATTTGTTTATTAAAGAGGATTGACCTCATAAAAGCAGTGATTTAGGAAAGTTAGTCAGGAAGCAGGATAGAGGATAGATTTGGGCTGAGAAAGACTGGAAGCAGGGAAATGTGTCCCATCACAGTAGGATTCTAATGTAATACTACATGAATGAGGTTCTAATGGTGACAAATGAGTGGAGGTGTCAGGATAGGTGGAATAAATACTAAAACAAAAGAATCTATCACACATAGTGACTGATTTTGTGAAAATTAAAATCAATCTCTATCTTAAAAGCAGTGGCATTTTTAGATAAAATTGTCTTCACATTTTATCTTCAAAATATCCATTTTCTTAGCATTTGTTCTCACCTGTCAAGCAGTAATGTTTCCTAATCACACAATAATGCTTTCTTCATAGATAATAGAAGAATCTAGGGACACTATTTGCTAAAGCAATTCTATCTAAGGAAGAACAGGATTCATGTAACTCCCTATTACTTTATAAGGAATTTTCTTAGTCTCAAGATGTTTTGCCCTTTTGAGTTATATCCTTACCATTTAGAGAAACAACAAATTTGAGAACCATCCTTAACCTTATTACCTTATTGCACTTGTATTTGTTGTCTTTCAGTGCTTTAAGGCAAAACGTCTGTGATCCACTTGACCTAGAGAAGGAGAAGTTATTTTCCTGTTGATATACACCTGGGAGAATGCCACCCACTGCTCTGGTGCCAGCGTTTCCCGAGTGCCCAGAGCAGGTGGAGGCTGACTGAGTGTGTTCAGTGAGCAGACAAGACTTTTGTCTAAGCTTCCCAGCACACCTTTCTTTATCCCACCCCCTTTCCTTTCCACTTCTCTTTCCTACCTTACAATTTCTGAATGCTCCATGAAATGCCCATTATTGTGCACATTGGTGCAATTTATCTCTTATTTTATCTGATTCAGCTGTTTGCTCAAACTTTTTAAAAAATAAAATCAGTCATCTCATTTTAATTTCTCTCCTGATCACTTCCCTATAAGACTTAGCCTTGGCCAGATCATCACAGTCACATCTCGAGAGGCTTGATCTCATGGCTAGGTCCAACTCATTAGACTAAGCACTAAATTTCCTCACAAACCCCCAACACTTTTTTACCCCAACACTATCAGTTTCTTTACTGCTCATTTAAGGTCAAAAAGCCATACTATGGGGGCGCCTGGGTGGCTCAGTAGGTTAAGCCTCTGCCTTCAGCTCAGGTCATGATCTCAGGGTCCTGGGATCAAGCCCCGCATTGACCATAGCAATACTATGGTCATCAAAATGTGCTTGAAGAAAACCCAGTTTCCATTCACTGTGTGGTCTTCCGGAATTTTTTAGTTGGTCAACTGTATAACTACTTCAACCCCAAACTCAGTCCCATAGGAGTCAAGGAGCACCAACTTTTTATTTTTCTTAAGTTCTTATTTAAATTCCAGTTAGTCAACATATAGTGTAATATACACACAGTGTAATATATACAATATGTATGTATTATAACATATACAATATATATATTATGTATATAACATACAGTGTAATATACACATACAGTGTAATATACAATGTATATACCCTATAATATTTCACAGTGTAATACACTTCCAAACATCACCTGATGTTCATCACTATAAGTGCCCCCCTTAATCCCCAACACCTGTTTCACCCCCCACCTCCCCTCCCCTCTGTAATAAATTCGTCCTTTATAATTCAGAGTCTATTTCTTGCTTTGCCTCTCTCTCTCTCTTTTTCCCTCTTTGCTCATTTGTTTCATTTCATAATCCCACATATAAGTAAAATCATATAGTATTTGTCTTTCTGACTTATTTCATTCAGCATAATACTCTCTAGTTCCATTCACGTCATTGCAAATGGGAATATTTCATTCTTTTTTTTTTTTTTTTAAGATTTTGTTTATTTGACTGACAGAGATCACAAGTAGGCAGAAAGGTAGGCAGAGAGAGGAGGAAGCAGGCTCCCCGCTGAGCAGAGAGCCCAAGGTGGGGGCTTGATCCCAGCACCCTGGGATCATGACCTGAGCCGAAGGCAGAGACTTTAACCCACTGAGCCACCCAGATACCCCAAGATTTCATTCTTTTTTATGACTGAATGATATTCCATTATATATATATTCCATTACATATATATTTTCTATTATATATATATATACACTCCACTATACACACACACATACACACACACACACACACACACACACACACACACATACACTACATCTTCCCTATCCATTCATCAGTTGATAGACACTTTGGTTATTTCCATGATTTGGCTGCTGTAGATAATGCTTCTATAAAGATTGGGGCACATGTATCCCTTTGAATTAGTGTTTTTATATTCTTTGGGTAAATATCTAATAGTACAATTGCTGCACCCTAGGGCACTTCTATTTTTAACTTTTTGAGGAACCTCCATACTGTTTTCCAGAGTGGCTGCACCAGTTTGCATTCCCAACAGTGCATGAGGGTTCCCCTTTCTCCATATCCTTGTCATCACATGTTCTTTCTCGTGTTGTTGATTTTAGCCATTCTGACAGGTGTGAGGTGATAGCTCATTGTGGTTTTGATTAAGAAGCACCAACTTTAAATATACCAGTTTACGTATTATTTTCCTCCCTCCTTAAGTCCATCTGCAACTTTGACAGTCTTAGGCTGCTTAAATCCCTTTTGTCATGTGCATATAATACTGGTGATGATTACCCATCCAAATTCCACCAAATGCTTTTAAAATACTCTCTACTTCTCCACTACTATCTCAAGGGTCATTAGCTAAGTCTCTGAAGACACTGAACCCATTTCTATCATGTGTTGTAAATTCCTATTTAGTATTGAGTTGGCAGCCCCAAATTCTCTCAATAAAGTATAATGATTTTTCAGGAAGAATAAATATCATTCTATTTTCAATATTTTCATTGAATACTTACTCACTTGGTACCTTGGGAAAGTTACTTATACTCTAAGTAGTAGTGGATTGGAGCAGGGACCTGCTTATGGGAGCCAACTGTGAAATTTTCAAGAGTTTTGCCTATAAGTTTTTTAAACTTTGGAGACTTGAAATCAATCATGGTAAGAGTGTTTACCACAGATGATGGCAAAATGCTACAAATGGGGCACTTCTTTCTGCACAGAGAGCTGGTTTACCAGCTTACTACGGTCTTAGTTTTTTAGTTTTTTTAGCCTTAGTTTCTTCATCCATAAAATGAGAAAAATAAAATTTCAATCAGTATTGAACACATTCAGTTTCAGTAAACATAATCTCTTTGCTAGTTTAAACACAAAAGGAATTTGCTAGAGTTTTAAATGCCCTATTTGCTAGAGTCTTAAATGCCCTATAGAATTATAGAGAAGACTGATAAAATAGGTTATAGTTTGAGTTCTCAAAAACAAATTTGAGATTGATGTTGCAGAACTGAGTCACCAGGGAGCCTACTATCTCCTCTATAGTCAGGAGTTTACCTGCCCATTTGGGAAGCTGCTGCTAAGGTTATCAGTTGTAAGATGACTTTGCCTCTCCTAGGTTCAGGAAAGCCTCCTTGATCAAGAAGCCATTACAGGCAAACCCGCACACTGCCTCTAACTGCCGCTTGCTTTCTGAATATTTCAAGATAACATCTGACTGGCAGAAACTATTGTTCAACAGAACTGCAGCTGCACGGGAGGCTTGGAAATACAGTCTTTATTCAGAATATCTTGTGTGCCAATAAGAATTCGGAGATTCTATTGCCAAAGATCAATAGAAAGGTGGAGAGTAGCTACTGGAGTACGGCTAGCAGTCTGCCATTGTCCATCCATTTTTATCCCTGAGATCTTCGAACACCCTTTTCCCCAAACAGAATAATTCATAGCCTCCCTATGAGGTATGGCTTCCAAGTCCCATCCAGAGATTGAACCCAGTTTAAAGGCCAGGATATCTGAATGACTCCACGTCCTCTCCATCAAGTCCAGATGGGACTATCTGTGGACAAGTGACCCAGGAAGTGACAGGTGAGTTATCCTCCTATGTCCAATGACAAGAGCACCAAGAACAGCAACAACAACAACAACACACACACACACACACACACACACACACACACACACAAAATCCAAAAGTGGAGTAGGAACCAGATAATGATAATAAAAATTCCCTTCAGAAAAATATTGTGCTGGGCAGGCATTTCAGGGACCTCTGCCCTGGTAATAGATTACTATGATTTTCTAGGTTAGCCTGTCTAACAGCCTCTGGTTCCTCTCACATCTCCATGACTACTGGCTTTGTTTTCTTGGTGGTCCTTCCTTATCCATGAGACTCCTTGACCACATTGGAACTGGGCATTGGAGAGTCTTCCTTTCTTGGGGTTGTAAAACTTTCACATCCTGCTTTTTTTCTGGTGCAGGTTCAGCTACTTACGTTTGCTTGGTGCTGATCATCAGGCTGTGGCAGGCCAGGGTGACAGTTTCTGTGGTAAAGAGCTTCCTCGTCAACTTGACGGACTTCCAGTCTTCTGATCAGCTCCAGTGTGAGAATTGTACCCAAAGAATTCATCTAGACGTTGTATATAAATATATGTTAAATTTAAATACATTTTGTTATATATTAAAACCTGACGATCTAGTTTTAATTATTAGCTATGTTCTACACAGTCTCCTTTCAACCTAATGGTGGTGTTTAGCTTGAATTATGCCCCCCACCCCTGCCAAAAAAAGATCTGTTTGATTCTTGGCACTTACTATGTCAGAATGTGACCTTATTTGGAGACAATCAACTTGGACATAATCAAGTTAAAATGAGGTCATTAGAGTGAGCCCCGATTCAATATTACTGGCATTCTGATAAAATTTGGACACACAGGCATACATGGAGCTGTCAGGTGAAGAGAAAGGTAGTGATCTAGGTAAGGCCCCCACAAGCCAAAGAATGCCAAAGGTTGCCAGAAAACCACCAGGAGCTGTGGGAGAGCCATGGAACAAATTCTTCCTCACCTCTCTCAGAAGAAACCAACTCTGCTGACAACTTGACCTTGAACTTCTAGCCTCTAGAACCGAGACAATACATTTCTATTTAAGCCACTCAGTTTGCACCATTTTGTGACAGCAGCCCCAGCAAATTAGTACAGGTGGCTACCATACTGTGCTACAGTAAGACTCTTGCATGGTAGGGCAACACTATTCAGCTCATCTATGCGGCTGGGCTGGTTCTCATTGTCTAGACCATACTCTCTACTTCTCCACTACTGTCTCAAGGGTCATTAGCTAAGTCTCTGAAGACACTGAACCCATTGTGCTTTGGAGAGGTGCTTGTAAATAGTTGGGACCACAGTGCTCCTTCAGAGCAAACTCTTATTTTTGCTTAAGTGTGAAAGTACAGACACAATTGACTTTTTCAACAGTGTGAGGCACCACATTATTAGGCTCACAAATATTTTAGATTCTCTGCCACAGGTGGAGATACTCTGCAAAAGCTTTAGATTCCTGTCCCTTTCTTCACAGGTATATTCCTTTCATTTTTCTTGGCAGACTGGCCAGATCTAGATATAGATCATCTTTCTCTTGTAACACTTGGCTGAAAATAGCTGAAGCAACCAACCTATACCATCATGAATTTTTCCAGCCCTTTAATCTACTGCTGCAGGCTCCATCAGTATGTTATCTACCCTGCAAGGTATTTTAGGCAACCATTTATCAAATACTTTGCCACTGCATTACAAGGGTCTCCAGTTTTCCACACTGTTAGACCTGTCCATATCATCTACCACTTCGACGGCTAAGTCAAGGAAGTGTACATTAATATCTTTTAGGGCAGCACCCCACTTATAAATCCCAAATTTTGTATGATCAGAATTCACTCACAGAGAACAGAATTCATTTTAGCTAGTTTAATGAGAAAGGGATTTAGTACAGGTTTTGTTATGGCTTAGAGAATCAGTGGAGGACTGAAGATACAATCAAGGATTCCTTTGAGAACAGTAGAACAGAATGAGGCCACCCATGCAAATGTTCCTATGGCTACTGGAAAACCACCAAAATTATAAAGCAATTTTGTACTGGGCAGGGGATTGGGAAACAGAAACATATGGTAGAATTGCAGAAGCAGTAAAAGCACGACTTCTACCTTACAAATCTCTCACAAGCACATCTGATTAGCAGGATCCAAGTCAGTTCAGAGCTCTGGCTATCAGAGTCTCAAAAATATCTCTTATTCTGGACTGTGATGTGCCCAGCTACAAATCAAGGGCTCTATTTCTGAGTAAGAAACGGGGGAAGGAGATAAAGCACAAGTAGTCTGGTTATGAGTATAAATATTTTAGGGTTACTTCTGACATAGAGCTGGCCCTTAATAATTGACAAATTTATGAAAACATGATATAAGTTCCCTCTTGGAGAAAATGTGCACACAATCAGAAATAATTAGATCAGGTCTTGTAAAAGGCAAACTACGGCACAACTATTGTGCACTTTTATTCATTCAAGTGCAATACAGTGTTCTCTGAGCTGGAATATTTACAAATGTAACTTCCCGGTTAACACAGTTCACTCTCTGCAGGAGTAATAAACCTTATAAGTTAAAGGTCCAGTTCGGGTCCTGTTGAAGTCTCCTACACTTTATTCTTTCTCAAGAGGTTTCACCTCCCCATGTCTTCTGGTACCCATGATCTAAGGAAATAAGAGCTCTCAGAGGTGTTTCAAGCTTCGCTGCATCTTTTTACAAATTTGAATTTTAAATCTAGATTGGTGAAATATGTTTTAGGGCAAAGGTCAGTAAAGTTTTTCTATAAAGGGTCAGCTGGTATTTTCAGCTTCATGGGCCATAGAGTGTCTGCTGCGGTTTCTCAGTCTCAATGTTGTAGTGTGAAAGTAACCATAGACAGCATACAGATTAATGAGAGTGCCTGGGTTCCAACAAAACTGTATTTACAAAAAAGGTGAGGGACCTAATTGGGCCCATGGGCTGTCATTCGCAGACCCTTGTTTTAGAGAACTGCATGAAATAAATGGAAAAAAAAAAATTCAGGGGCACCTGGCAGGCTCAGTCAGTGGAGCATATGACTCTTGATCTTGGGGTTGTGAATTCAAGCCCCACATTGGAGGTAAACTTTACTCTAAAATAAAATAAAATAAAGAACTATTAAAGAAGAGGAGAGATGAAATTCATCAGAAGTATCTTGCTGATCCCTTCAGATATGGATCTAGTTGGCACTTCTCTTCTTCCTGTGGGTGGGGAGTCTTTTCACATAGTTGGCAATTTTCAAACACTCAACATAACTGCTGGTGTCTGAGATAGCACTTGCCTCTGGTTTCACTGTATAGTCACATGTCTATATTTTCCTGAACCTAAGCACAACATGAAATTTCTTTAACTTTAATAACCATCCTCATAATGGAAACAGCAAGGGGCTCCCAACTATACTCAGCCACAGCTGAAGCAACCCATGTATTTTTCTGCCAGCCCTGACTGTGGGCTGGGTTTGCCTACAGGCTCCTGATAGCCTTGAAATACCATGAGTTCCTGGGACCTACTGTAGCCCATCATGCCCAGATGGAAATTCCACTGCAGTCCTGCCCTGACAAGGCACCCGCTTAGGTACTAAGGGAGAGTGGCACTCTTAGCACAGTGACAGAGCAATTACATCTGACCTTTGCCATTGATTAGCCTTGTGACCTTAGGATAATTACTTAAACTTTCTAGGCTTCATTTTCCAAATACACAAGATGGGGAGCATGACATAGCTCCTTAGAGCAGTGCCTAGACTATAGCAAACATTCCATAGATACTATCTACACTGGAGAAATTGCTATTAGCTATTTGTGTACCTTAGGGTCATTATATTGGTTTTTTGTTTGTTTCAAGTTTTTATTTGAATTCTAGTTGGTTAACATATAAGGTAAACCCAGTTTCGGGTGTAGTACTTAGTAATTTATTACTTACAACATCCGGTGCTCATCACATTGTTAATTGGCTTTCTTTTTCATCTGAATATTTTGAAATAAGAATAGGCAAAATTTGAGTTTTGCTTGCTTCTTGTTTTCATTTGTTTTAACTATGGTCTCCTCATGAATATTTTGTATACATTGGGTTAGCATGTTTTTCTATTCAGCTGCCCTAAATTTTCTTAAAAGTATATGTATTTTGGGAGCACCGGGCTGGCTCAGTCAGGACAGTATGCGACTCTTGTTCTTGGGGTTATGAGTTCAAGCACCACACTGGGCCTTCAGCTTATTAAAAAAAAATTTTTTTTTAAATATGTGTGTGTGTGTGTGTATTAGAGTGGGGATGGAGGGACAGAGAGAAAGGGAGGGAGGGCATCTTTATTTTTTTTTAATTTTTAAATTTTTTTATAAACATATAATGTATTTTTATCCCCAGGGGTACAGGTCTGTGAATCACCAGGTTTACACACTTCACAGCACTCACCATAGCACATACCCTCCCCAATGTCCATAACCCCACCACCCTCTCTCAACCCTTCTTCCCCCGTAACCCTCAGTTTGTTTTGTGAGATTTAGAGTCTCTTATGGTTTGTCTCCCTCCTGATCCCATCTTGTTTCATTTATTCCTTTCCTACCCTCTAAGCTCCCCATGTTGCATCACCACTTCCTCATATCAGGGAGATCATATGATAATTGTCTTTCTCTGATTGACTTATTTTGCTCAGCATAATATGGAGAGACGGAATCTTAAACAGGACCCATGTCCACCCCAGAGCCCACTAGGGCAGAGGGGTGCAAGGGGGGTTGCTCGCACAACACCGAGATCATGACCTGAGCTGAAATCAAGAGTCAGATGCTTAACCAACTGAGTCAGATGCTTAACCAACCCAGGTGCCCCAGTGTATGTATTTTTTAAAACAAATAAGTATAAAGCAGGAAATAGTAGAGCAGACAGCACAAAAGAACAAAGCACAAAAACTGAGTAACAAAAATTAATACCGTGGACACTCCAGTATTTTGTCCACTGATTCTTACCAGTTGGTATTCATCTGGCTTGGTATCTTCACACATAAACCTCGATTCCTTTTCTTTTCTGATAGTTCTTGAACTCTAGTCACACTGGTCTTAGATTAGCTCTGTGACATCATCCAGTGGGGCATGTTGGAAGTCACATTGCTAGCCCACTCCCTCAAAGACTGATTTAGTAGTTTCAGAATAGGGTATGAAGTCTGTATATTCAAGGTGCCTCCCATGTTGCAGATGCATGGGAGACTCGGGGACCTCTGCTCTGTACATTCACTCGTGTTTTCACTCAGGAGTTCCTCCCCAGCCCGCACAATCCACACAGTGCCAAAAACTGTTCCAACCTCTGCAGCAACCTCTCCTGTTAAGGAGATGTTCTTAATCCCATAGTATAGGTGAGGAAATGAAGGCCTGATTATGTTTAGTAATTTGTTCAAAGCCTTTTGCCTCTTTCCTTGACAACCTGTAATTAATACCATAGTTGATGTTAATTCATTTGTTTAAGCATGTAAAAACTCTCCTTGGGTAGATGGGCCAAGCCTTGCTCTTCAGTGAAAGTCAGGGATTGATGACAAGAAACAGAAAGCCAGGGGTGCTTGGGTGGCTCAGTGGGTTAAGCATCTTCCTTTGGCTCAGGTCACCATCCCAGAGTCCTGGGATGGAAGCCCAACATTGGATTCCCTGTTCAGTTGGTAGTCTGCTTCTCTCTCTCCCTCTGCCACTCCCCGCTGCTTATGCTCTCTCTCTCTCTCTCTCTCTCAAATAAATAAATAAATAATCCTTTAAAAAAAAAAAAAGGCCAGGAAAATAAAAGGAACAGAAACCCATTCAAAAAACTTGAAAAAGGCTTATAGAAAGGATATAGGAGAATATCATGGAACCTGAATGTTGAAAATACAGCTTGGCCTTAAGGAAATTGAATTAAACACAGTCTTGGATGTTTGAGATCCTTGAAATAACAGAGGAGATAGATAATTCTCATGTATTTATTTTCCCAACCTATGTGTTAATGTTTGACACCTGTAAGTTTCTCCAGCCAAGGTACAGGAGCTGCCCTTTGTCTTCCTATACCTGTAAATGGACATTTCAGGTCCCTCCTTCTTGCATAGCTGCCACTAGGATGCCTACTCTCAACACTCTTCCTCCTCCTCCTCCCTGTTTTCACCAGGCTCCTGGCCTTTGCTGGATAGAACAAAGGAAGAAAATGTTGCAGGGGAAAAGAGGTCCTTTATTCCCTAACGGCTCTTTCATTCTATTTTTGTTCTTTTTTAAGTTTTTATTTAAATTCCAGTTAGTTAATATATAGTGTAATATTAGTTTCAATAAGGCTCTTTCACTCTAAATGAGCGAAATCAACTCAAACGGACTTAAAAAAAAGGAAAAGAAATTTACTGGATTATGTAAATAAAAGGTTCAGGATTAAGTCCAGCTCTGGAATTGGCTGGGGATCACATTATAAACTGCCCCAGCTTCAACAATTTTCCTATAGCAGGCATTTAATAAATATTTGTTGAATTGAATTAAGACTATGGATTTTCCAGAGTCAGGTTATTTAAGTATAGGATTTGTCATATATCCTGGTTTTGATATACAGAGGTTTTATTTTTATTAATGTAAATATTTATTAATATTAATATGTTAAGTATTTTTATTAATATTACACAGTGTGTAATATTTTATTTTATTTTTGATTGAAGAATTTGGAAGCCAGAATTTCTTTTTTTTAAGTTTTCAAGTAGTTAGGGATATTTGTGCATGTGTGTTTATATTACCTCCTGGTAAGAAATTGTGAATACATTATTTTGGTGTTTTGCAATTTTTTTGTTTTTCTTTTTGGAAATTCTTTCTTTAGATATGTTAATATGTTCAGTCTGATTACAGTCAGGGCTTGGCAAAGAAGCTGTTTTGTCACTTTAGGGTGACCTTTCATCTAGCTCATCAGGTACATTATGTCTCTTGCATACTTGAACTCTGTATAGAAAGATTATTTCTCCATTTTCAAACTACTTGGAGGAGGGACTTGTCTGTGGCCCTATATACTACAGTCCCCTCATGAGTTCAGTAATAAATGTGCATACCTTACAGGGCTGTTATCGGGATTAAATGAGTTAATATATGTAAAATGCCTAGCACTGTGCCTGGTCCATAGTAAGCCATCAATAATTAGCTCCAGATGATGTTCTTTTTTATGAACCTGCAGTTTTGCTTTCAGTAGTATTCTACTTTGATAGATAAAGAATGGTTTTAATTACCACAACTTCTTTCTAACCAAGAAGATCACAAAAACAGATGAAGAACAAAAGGTAAAGAAAGACTTCCCTACTGGGCATCAATGTGATGACTTCATGTAGCAACTCTTAACAACACAACAACGACAACAACAACAAAAGCCAAGCTGATTTTGTTTTAAATTTGTTCTACCAGGTTCTTTGAGTCTGCAGAGTTGCTGAGCAATGTGTTCATGGCTGAATCCTAATAGATTCTAATTTTCTATTTTTTGAGGACTTGTTCCTCTCCACCAATACACTGTAAACCTTTGGGGCAGATATTGGTCTTTTCCTTCCTGGTCTTCACTGTTGCACACAGGTGCCCAATAGAGAGCTGTGAAGCACATCACAAGTTTTGTGAGGCCTTTCAGCTACTTCGAAATTAAGGAATCTGCCTTAAGAGCTATGCCCAGGCCTCTAGTTGCTTGTTTCTTTCTTATTATTGATCATTATCGTGGTCCTTGTTTGCATACATATTCGACAATAATTTCAGATGATGTGGAAAAGTGCTTTGTATAAGGTCTTACATACTTTATACCTCACCGAATCCACTTAAGAGCCCTCCTCCCCCACCAAGGTAGGTGAGTTTTTCAGATGATTACATGTGAAATAATGGAGTAGTAATAACCAGCCAAATTATTATTCCTTTTATGGATAAGGTAAGCTTTTTAATTTTTTTTTTTTTTTAAGATTTTATTTGAGAGAGAGAGCAGAGCGAGAGAGCGAGCACACAAGGCGGGGACAGAAAGAGAGCGAGAAGCAGGCTCCCCCCCCCCCCCCGCCCCCAACCCCCTGCTTGAGCTGGGAGCCAGGCGGGGCTCATCCCAGGGTTCTGGGATCACCACCTGAGCTAAAGGCACACGCTTAACGGACCGAGCCACCCATTGTGTAAGCTTTCACAATGAGGTAAGACTTTTGAAATCCGCCAGTAATAACTGGCAAGTGGTGTTTGATGATTCTTTCAATGACATCAACTTAAAAACCTATGAATTCTTATTTGTTCTCACTGCCAAGTCCACCAACAATGACTAACGGTGCAGCGCTGCATGCCCTCATACTCTTGGACCTCAAACCAAATATCCCTGTAACTATAATTTGTAAACACCCGATATTTCGTATTCAGATTTGCCAAACACCTTGTCAGATGAAAACCAGAATACTTCGCGAGGCTGCGAAAGCCACCTGCCACACCCCTCCTCTTCTCTATTTTCAAGGTGGTCTTCGGTCTCCCTTATCTGAGGGCAAACTTTTGGCGGAAGCTCAATTAGCTCTAAGTCATGGGAGGCGGAAGCCTGAAGGATCCGTCATCCAGTGCCCAGGCGCCCTTTCTTCTCTCTCTCTCTCTCTCTCCCTCTCTCTCCCTCTCCCTCTCTCCCTCTTAACCTGACTTTTGATCCTGAGAGGGAGAGTGCGGCCGCGTGATAGTACATCTCCACAGCCCTCTGAATTTAGGACAACTTTATCCCGCATTGTAGTCATTCACTCCCTCCCGTGTTCGTATTTCTCCCAGCTGGTTTTACTGCCTCGAAAAAGTTTTTCGCCATTCATTGGTTGCGGGAAGCCCGGCCGGAGCCTCCCTCACCCGCCACCCTACACAGGCAGGAAACCTTGGACCGCCTCGCGCCACCCCAAACTCACGAGAAATCATTCCATTCCCAGCGACCAATCAGCGCTCCGCACGCTGCCGCGCCAGCCAATCCAACCAAACACACGTTGCCCCGGCCAACTTAGGCCACAAGCTCTTCGGCTGCACCCGGTCTAGCAGGGGACTTGGCTGGGTGATTGGTCCTCTTTCCCTGAAGGGCTTGTGTCTTCCCATTGGCTGCGAGCGGGGCGGCCCGTCACCCATTGGCTTCTGCTGGTCCCGATGGGTGGGGAAACTTGGGGAGTTCTGGAGCTTCAGTGTCGCCGAAAGCTGGGTGTCTGGCACGGGCCGGAGCGCCTACTCGCTTACCACGCCTCGTTCATCTCAGGTAGCCGTGGGTGCAGGCGCGGAGCTGCGGCGGAAGTGAGGCGGCCTGGAGGGAGGGCGTCGGAGGCGTCGGGGGCGTCGGGAACGCCCTTGCGGGGTGCGTTTTCCCCCCGAGCGACTCCGGCGAGCGGGGCGGGGGGAGGCAGGTGGAGAGGTCGGGGGGTGGCGGACGCGGCGTCCCGGCGGGTGCAGACTTCGCCCGCCATCCGCGGAAGGATTCCGGGGCTTGCACCTCGCCTCTCTGCACCGCTCACCAGTTTAAGGACTTGGATGTCTACGAGGCGTCAGTTTCTGCATCCGTTAAGTGGGGAAAGAGTAGTAATAACCTTGCTTCGGCCAGGGTGAAGATTCACTAAGGTGGCGTTCCTTGAGGGGCGCAGTGCTTCCTGGTTCGTAGTAAATGCACTGACGACGCACGGTCCCTCCCATCTTCCCACAGCAAGCGTTGGCTGAGGTGATATTGATAAGGGGCAGCGTTTTCTAGGTTTACTCTCTTCTAGCTTCTGTCCTAAATGTATTAACTCATGTAACTCCTCAATAAATCAGTGTTACCGTTATCCCTAATATGCAGTTAAGAAAGGTTACCTGAGCTATTTTGGGATCCGGAGCCAGGACAAAATGACAGATGGAGTGTGATGTCAGATTTTTTATGTAAAGTCTCTTACAGCTTGTGAGCAACTTCCGGTGTTTTACAGAAGAGACTTTGAGACTCAGAGGGCAGAAGTCCTGAGTTGGAATTCTGTCTGACTCCTTCACTTATTAGCTGTGTGATCTCCAAGTGACTTAATTTCTTTGTTGTTACTATCTCTGCAAAATAAGGATAATAGGATCAGCTTTGAAGGTTGTGAATTGTGTTGAATGAAATAATACAGTTTAACGTGGCCAGAAAGACTGATCACGTAGTAGATGATCAATAAATGTTAGCTATTATATTAAAAAAAGAAAGAATTAGAGCATTAGGAGCTCAAACATGAACTCAGACTTAAAGGTGAAATATCATTAGAATTTAATATTGCCTTAATTATTGTAAGAATTCTCAACATTGTTGTAAAGCTTATACTAGAATAAGCTAAAGTGAGCACTGAAATGGAGGGAAGGGCATTGGTCATTTTTGCAGAAGTGGGCTCCACTGTTGGATTTTGCAGAAGTGGGCTCCACTTTATCAAAAATGAGAAATTACTGTATTTGACTGAGTTAGAATAGCTAAATTACAAATTCAAGATTGGAAATCAAGCATATGCTGAAATTTTTATATGAGGTAAAAAATACAATTTAATTTACAAAGTCTTGGTTTCTACAACATCTTGGGGAAAAATCTATAGCATGTTTAATTGAAGCTATTTACATAAATAAAACCCTTATCAGTTGGGAAATGGAAGTTTAAATAATTCTGATAATAGCTTAAAATGTGAATTCTGACTTCATCAAACTACATAGGTACAGATTTTTATGACATTCACTTTTTATTAGAGGTTAAAATGTGTATTATGTTTCATGTTTAAAATAGAACCAATGGCCATCTCCCTGTAATGTAAATTTGTTGAAAATTTGAGATGTATTGGCCAAAGACTATGGTGCTGATAGATGGCCACAAGACAATTTCTGACTTTGGCAGGCTGCTGCCTCTACAATGGTAGCCACTGTCCACACTAGTGATCATTCTGAAGACATGAGCATAGAAAACATGAACAAAAGGAAAAAAAAATTTAAAAAGAGAATAAAGTAAGGGGGAGAACATGAAGATGGACATTATTGAGAACTGAATAATAGGACTGTCAAAAAGTATATGGCCTTTTTGAAGGAGCTGCTAGATTCTGATATGATTAAATGGTAATCATTCTCTGAAATGTTAAGTGATTGAGTTGGAGAGTTTCCTGATATAGGTCAAGAAAGGGAATGAAAGAATTAGTAAGAGGGAGTCCAGAATAGTATTTAAAACATTTTCCAGGGAGCCTCAGTGACTCAGTTGGTTAAGTGTTTGCCTTCTGCTCAGGTCATGATCCCAGGGTCCGGGGATAGAGTCCTGCATCGGGTTCCCTGCTCAGTGGGGAGTCTGCTTCTCTCTTTACCCCTTTCCTGTGCTTGTGATCTCTCCCTCTCACAAATAAATATATAAAATCTTAAAAAAAAAAAAAAAAAAAAAAAAAAAACCAACATTCTCCTTACATTCTCCATAGGTGGAGACTGCAGTAGAGCATATTGTATGATTTCCTTTTAATTAATGGGAGTACTCTGTTTTATTAGGAGAGCATCAAGACCTTGATAATAACCCCAATACTGCTTGCTCCCCAATTCTGGAATATATTTCCAAATATATGTCACGCTTGCCCACATACAGATAGTTTAGACAGTAACCATTATTCTCTTTTGGACTTAATCTTGATGAAAAAAATCCATACAAGAATGAACTGCCTGGTTAAATACTTCATTGGGCTAAAGAGCTCTCTGAGTTTACACTTGTTTCTTCTTCTTTCCTATCTCCTACTCCACTACTCTTAAAAGAGGCTTATTAATAATTTTTCATGTTTTAGCTTTGTTTTAATTCAGAGTTTATTTAAAGGGTGGAATAAGTCAACTTTGAGAGCAAAACCTGGATTACATCCATTTCTGAAGTTCTAGGACTTGGTAGATACTAGATGCTTGGTAAATAAAATAGTAGACTTCCTTGAGAAATTGCTGTATTTAATTTTGGCAGTGGAATTTTTAGTCATGCAAAAGCTTAAGGATGATTGGTGTAAACAGGCTCTTCTTTGATACTTTGAGGCCTTCCATAAGTGAGCCTAGTAGCTCACTGTCTACCTATTTTTCCTACTTTTATTTACTGGGTTCCTACTGCATGCCAGACATAGGAGTATAACATTAAGTCACATTTACTGCCACAAAAGGTTTATAGTTAAATTGGAAAAGATGATAAGTGAATAAGTACAGAGTTGTTTTGAGAAACATTGGTGGGGTCAGGGGAAGCTAACCTAGTCTTTAGGGGAGTCCAAGAAAAAAGAGTAGAAATTAGGCAGTGACACTCAGCCAGATCACAAAAGGGCCCATAAGCCATTTCAAGGAGTTTGGACTTCATAGTGATCAGTAAGAGGGAGTGATTACTAAGGTAAGCATCTTAAAGATCCAGATTCTCATCTTTATAGGTAGTTTTTATTGCTTACACTTGTGTAATGGATTTATACAAAGATAACATCGTCTGTGATAATAGCATTTTTACATTTCATCTTTGATGAAATATCTTACCTATCAACCACAGGACCTGGCAGGCAACCTTTGGATTTAAAGAATACTGTTTAATCATAACGATCCTAGCAATAGATAAATTAGCTTTTCAAGTCTTCTCTAAGAATTTGTGCTAGTTTATAACATATCCTTGATTAAGGTCATTGTACCAGCTATCAAGTTGGCAGTCTCTTGAGGAGAAATGGGATACTTTCCTGACTGCCACACTGCTTGAATGATCTTATCCACTTTTAATCGATGGGTGGGTTCTATATTTATTATATATTTTGCATCACTTACATCACTTACATAGATCCTAAATTCTATTTTATTGAATTTTCTGTATATACTTTCCCATGTTTCCCATATTTTGGGATATACCACCCCCAAATATGCCATTTTGGAATAAGGATTATTTTGAACTGAAGGCACTTCAGCAGCAAATGCAGAAAGAGCTGTTTTCCCTCCCTCTACTACTTAAAAGTAGAGCATAAATTTCCCTTTGTGAAGGTCTTCCCTCTCCTCTCCTATACTAGGAAGAGAACAACTCATCAGTGGAGGTAGAGCTGGCACCAGGATTGTCTGAACAAACAAACTTTACTACAATAACCTTTCTTTTCTACTAACTTTCTCATAATTCACCACCCTTAGAAGCCCAAATCCCTTTTCTTTGTCTTGTCACTTTTCCACAAGTTATTACCTTTTGTTAGAATGGGGTATAAGCCCTAAGTCTAAGTGCTTTTTTTGAGTCTCCATTTCCTTCTTTTTTGTGAAGGCCTCTATGTATATAAAAAATGAAATATTAACAGCAAATAAAATTTGTGTGTCTTTTGTACTGTTAATATACCTTCTTTCAGTTTAATATGCAGGTCCCAGAGACAGAACCTAAGAGAATAGAGAAAAAGGTTTTTTTCTTCCCCTACAGTTCTGTATCATCTTGTTTATCATTTTTAATAGCTTGTATGCTTTGTTCTACGCTATTTAAATACTGACTACAATAGTGATTTATTTCTGTCATCTTTAGTTTTTAGATAGTGTTTCTCAACCCTGGCTGAATAACAGAATGATCGGCGAGGCTTTTTATAGAGCCTAGATTTTGGGGGCCTACTCCACTGAATCACACTATCTGGCAATGGGACCTGATATCTAACTTCTAAAAACAGTGTCACAAAAAGCCCAGAGGCAGATAGAAGTTAAAATGGTAAAGACAAATCTTATTCAAGAACTATTGAAATAGGGGAAAAGATAACTCAGTATAGAATTGTACCCTGTTTGGAAATGCTTGGGGCTTGGGTGGCTCAGATGGTTAAGCCTCCAACTCTTGGTTTTGGCTCAGGTCATGATGTTGTAGTCATGGGGATCTAGCCCTTTGTCAGGCTCCATGCTCAGCATGGAGTCTGCTTTGGATATTCTCTCTCCCTCTGCTCCCCACCCTGCTCTCTCTCAAATAAATAAACAAAATCCTAAAAAAAAAAAAAAAGAAAAGAAAAAGAAAGAAAGAAAATTGCATTCCATTCTGAATACAACAAAGACAGTGGGGATTTGTAGCCAAGGAGCAGGATAGGTGTCAATGGATGGGAAATTGCTAAGAGGAAACATTAGGGGTAAGGGTTCTCGCTAAATTGACTTAGGAGTCTTGCTGAATGCAGAGCAGCATGATATGATCAAGGGTAGGATGAGGAATTTTTGAGGGTGTTTCAGTAAGCTAGCTCAGCAGATTTCTTGCTAAAACTGAACTTAGGAAGCCAAGGATAAGCCCAAGAACAAGGCCTGGTCAAAAAGAGGACTCAGAAGAGTCCTCTGAGGAAGGGAAGGGAATCTTTGTCAACAGCTACAACTACTACAAAATATGACAAAGGGGATTCTGATGTATGCATCTGTAGGTGAGAATTACAGCCTTTTTCACATAGAAGTTTGAGGCTTGACATTTCATTTAGATCTTTTCTTGATTTCCTATTTAGTAGTAACTTGATGGTTCTGTAAATCATGCAGCTTTTCCCCAGAAGCTTTTTCTATATTCTTTTACTGGAGTGCACCAAGGAACCTAAAGTACACAAAATCAAGACCAAATAATTCTTGCTTTGAAGTGAACACACTTCACCAAATATTAAGGGCCTGTTGTGTTCCAGGCAACGTTTTAGTAGGTACGGATATTGTGCAGTCAAAGGCAGTCAAAGGCTCATGCTCTATTAGGTAGGAATGTGATGGTAAAAGGGTAGAATACAGTATACCAATTAAAAAAACAAGCTAATTTTAGATTGTGATAAGCACTGTGAAGAAAATAAAAGAAGGGTGTAATGGAGACTTGGAGATGGCTTTATTAAGATAGGTTTAAAGTGAAATTGTCATTTCAAGTTGTTATTAGTCATGCTCAGATTTGGGATCTAATAATCCAGGCAGAGGAAATAGCAAGAACAAAGCCCAGAGTCAGTGACAAGTTTGGCCTATTTGAGGGGCAGAAAGAAAATAAGTAGGACAATAATATTCTAGGCAATGAGACCTGGTGGTGTGAATAGGAATCTCTTAATTTCTTTTAAGGGTGATTCCGAGGCTTTGTCTTTGAGCCACTGGCTCAATTCCATTTTATTTATTTATTTATTTATTTATTTATAAGATTTTATTTATTTCTTTGATAGACAGAGATCACAAGTAGGCAGAGAGGCAGGCAGAGAGAGAGGAGGAAGCAGGCTCCCCGCTGAGCAGAGACCCCCCATGTGGGGCTCAATCTCAGGACCCTGGGATCATGGCCTGAGCCGAAGGCAGAGGCTTTAACCCACTGAGCCACCCAGGCGCCCCTCAGTTCCATTTTAAAAGGAAATGGTTGAGGGGTGCCTGGGCAGCTCAGTGGGCTAAGCCTCTGCCTTCAACTCGGGTCATGATCTCTGGGTCCTGGGATTGAGCCCCGCATGGGGCTCTCTGCTCTGTGGGGAGCCTGTTTCCCCCTCTCTCTGCCTACTTCTGATCTCTCTCTCTGTCAAATAAATAAATAAAATCTTTAAAAAAAAAAAAAAAAGAAAGAAAGAAATGGTTGTGGCCTAGGTGGCTCAGTCAGTTCAGTATCTGACCCTTGATCTCAACTCAGATCCTGATTTTAATAGAGTCCTGAGTTCAAGCCCCGTGTTGGGCTCTATGCTGGGTGTGGAGCCCATATTAAAAAATAAATAAATAAAAATAAAGTAAAATACAAGTAAATTGTTAAGATGGGGAAGACTGAGTAAAATTAAGGGAAGCCTAGGGTGATAGCCATTAGAATGAAGCTCTAACTAGGCTTCTGGATCTGAGACTTTGGAGTCCTGTTTCTCTCCCCATTTCCCCTTTTCTCCAGTCTTTCCATATTTCAGACTCAAGATAACCAGAGTTTTTGCATGCTTGCATGTTGATCAGAGGCTCCCAGAGCAATTAGTCCAAAAGAAACCTGCAAAACCTGCATGGACTTTTCTAACCCAGCCTAAGAAGTCATGCAGTCACAGACTACCTCTTGAGGGGAAGTATCAAGAATTTGCAGCAATGTTTTAAAACTGTCACATTACAGAAAGCTTCATTATATTGTTTATTATCTTTAAGGTTAAAAATCATCTCGGGTGCCTCAGTGGCTCAGTGGGTTAAAGGCTCTGCCTTTGGCTCAGGTCATGATCCTGGGGTCCTGGGATAGAGCCCCATGTCAGGCTCTCTGCTCAGCAGGGAGTCTGCTTCCCTTGCTTTCTCTCTGCCTGCCTCTCTGCCTGCTTATGATCTCTGTCTGTCAAATAAATAAATAAAGTCTTTAAATAAAAGGTTAACAATCATTTCTTTTTAGAAACAATGTTGAAAAGTAGCTTATCTTTGGAATTAGGTACGATATAGTACTGTTCTTTTTTTATATGGTTAAAATTATTGCCTTAAAATTATGAACCATTTGTTTATATGGTACTGATGGTTCTAAAAGTCTTCATATGACTTACTTATACAGATACCTTACTAAATCTTACAGCATCAAATGAAATAAAATATTGAAAATGGTGCAGTTCTTCAAACTTTTAAAGTTGTTCAGAATTCTGTAACCCTAACCTGAAAGAATGTGTGAACAGGTTTCTAGTTGTTCTTGTCATTAATTTTCTAGAATGAGTCCTAAATTTGTTGGTTGTTAAGTTAAAAAATTTAATGGCTGAAACTCCAAAGAATTTGTAAAAGAATTTATTCCTTGTGTATTTATTTTTGTAGTTTGGAAACAGCAGTATTTTTTCTTTAAGTCATCTAGAATTCTAAAATATATTTCTTTTTATTATATTCTTTTCGAAAGGGAATGAGGATTGTAGTTTTTTTTTTTTTTGAAGATTTTATTTATTTATTTGACAGACAGAGATCACAAGTAGGCAGAGAAGCTGGCAGAGAGAGAGGAGGAAGCAGGCTCCCTGCTGAGCAGAGAGCCCGTTGCAGGGCTCGATCCCAGGACCCTGGGATCATGACCTGAGCTGAAGGCAGAGGCTTTAACCCACTGAGCCACCCAGGCGCCCCTGTAGTTTATTTTTATGTGAGTAATTTTAGTAACTTAAAGTGTGTGATGCTCATCCTTGGCTTGGTGTTACTTATCTTGGGAACTTTTAGGGGAAAAAAAAAAAACAAAACCTATGCCCAGGCCCTACTCTCAGAGATTCTGATTAGTTGATTGGGAGTGGGATCCAGGTATAAGTATCTTTTATGGCTCCCCAGTTGATTCTCTTATGAAGCCAGATTTGAGACTCAGTGATCTACTGCTTCAAATTGTGGTATTTGCTGATGCTAATCTTTGTCTTTGTAACAGAAGAAAAAAAATGGAAGGCCTGCCTGATGCTACTGCTTTTGCCACTAGACTTAAGAACACTCTCATACAGTATCATAGCATTGAAGATGATAAGTGGCGAGTTGCCAAGAAAACGGTAAATTATTTAAATTACCTCTTATGGTATTTATCTTCTATCCAGTGAGTTGGTTGATGACTTTCAAAATGCTAAAGGAAAATGGGGACCATACTTTGGGTGGATGGCAGGATAAATAATTAAGCTAATAAAACTGGTGGTTTGACATCTACCAAAGCAAAACAGTAATCCTCTACTGCTTTCATTACTTCTTTAGATATTGGACATGAGAATAGACTGGCAACAGGAGCCTAAAGAATAGCTTCTAAAGTCAACATATAAAATGTAACATGTATTGATAGTTTGAAATAGTTTCAGATACGTCAACAAGCCTGTGAGGGTGGCCAATTATTATTCTTTTCTATTGGTGTAACTGGTCCAAACTATCACGTGGCTGCATGTTGACAGAGCCAACCCTGGAACCCAGGACTCTTCAGTGTAGTACTCTAGCTAGTCTGATATTCAGAATTTCTTGGGAAATAATTAGAAAAAAGATGGATGGACGAATTCAAGGTAGCACTGTCATTATGGATGTGAATTGTTTGATTTTAAAAAAGATACAAGCAAGTTCAGAATGAAATATTTACCATTCATCTTGTCTTGGGCCAAATGTGTCCGTAACGGTAAATAGCTAAGATTAGAGTGAGCAAATAATAATGGCTGGTGAGGATCTTAACAAGGTTTGCATCTCATTAAGTGACTGAAAAATCTCTTTCGGACGTCTGTACTTCAAGCAAAATGTGAAGAACTTTAGGATACAGAAGAAATTCAAATATGGATCAATTGATGGTATAAGTGACTTTTATGTATCTCTAAGTGCAAAGACTGATGCTGTAGAATTTGAAATTGTCAGTTTTATATCCAGAGTTCCACCTAAGTAATGATTTATGCCCTTAAACTATTTTTTTATTTTTCTAGAAAGATGTAACAATTTGGAGAAAACCTTCAGAAGAATTTAATGGATACCTGTAAGTAAATTCTTGTAGTTTTAGGTAGCTCTTAAGACATTGCCAGACTTCATATATATATAAATGATCACTAAATCATCATTGCCACTAAAATTTGGCTTTTAAAGATTTTAAACTTTCTGAGAAGCATATCACGAATTTAAAGACTTTAAAGTGTCCATATTCCTTGTGGACTGAGTTGGTAGTAAGGGAAATCATAAATAATGATATCAAATAGCCAATAAAAATCTTAATTTCTTAGCATAGTGTATAAACCTTTCTAGTATTCTTCTATATTTACTCAGTGCTATAGCATACTTGAAGAATTTATCTTAGGGCCACCTGGGTGGCTCAGTTGGTTGAGTGGCTGTCTTTGGCAAAGGTCATGATCCCGGGATCCTGGAATCAAGTCCTGCATTGGCTCCCTGCTCAGCAAGGAGTCTGTTTCTCCCTTCTCTCTGCTGCTGCTGCTTCTTGTGCTCGCTAAATAAATAAAATCTTAAAAAAAAAAAAAGAATTTGTCTTAAAGAAATCATAAGGAAGTTAATAAATACATATCTCTTTCATCACAGCATTACTTATAATATTAAAAATTACAAACAACTTGAATAATCAATAGTCATAAAATGGTTAAATTTTGAAACGTGATATTTTATACTTTTTAAAAACTGTGTTTTCAAATATTAGTTTAAAACACAAGAAAATCCTCAAGATGTAAAATGAGTAAAGCAGGATATGAAACTGCATGTAGCAGAATTGTGAGTTGACTTTAATTTTTATATATTAGAATGTTTTTACTTAACACCAAATACACACCTCTAGATGCCTGTTTTATAGGTGATTTCTATTTCCATTTTTGATATTTGTATATAGGTGAACACGAATTTATGCTTTTTACCAGAAAATTAATATTAATATTGTTTTTTAAAGCCAGTAGAGACTGTTGCCTTGTATAATTGGAGTGGAATGTTCATATCTTTGGGACTCTCAGTCCTTTTAAAAATGAAACTGTGGATTCCACTTACTGTATGTTCTCAAATATAATACCAAAGATAGCATTTCCAGAAAGATGAGTTATACAATATTTATGATGAGGGTGAGGAAACTAGAGTTGTGGATTAAGCATTGTAAGCAAGTGTGAAGTTAATCCTTTAGATCACTGATTGGCAGTGGGGGTTGAAAAGCACAAAATGTGCCAAGGGAGCATAATGCTTGGTAATTTGAGAGGACTTCATTGAAGGCTTACTTAGTGTATGAACCGAGCTTTAAAGGAAGAATGGGTTATTTCTTAGGGAACGAAGGACTGATTCATATTCCAGGCAGAGGGGATTGCATCTATTACATAAACACAGATGGGAAACACTCTAAGGAGTTTGTTTAGGGAAGTAGAAGTGATGTTTGTATAGCTGGAGCATAAAATATGAGGGTAGGGAGAGCATATGTCTATAGGATTTTTGAATTCTGAAGTAAGGAATTCAATATTGTGCTTACCTTTGCTCAATCCTTACTCCCACCTCCCAGGTCCTCAAAGATTTTGAACTTAATCTGATAGCACTGTGAAAAATGGAAATGATTGCATAGAGAGTTTAGAGAAGAGGTCTTACACTCAGAGTCTATGGCTAGCTTCTTGAAGTTTCCTCAAGATCATAAACATAATTTTGTATCAATGTTATATTCCTGGGAAGAGATCTTTGGTTTTTTTGTTTTTGTTTTTGTTTTTTGTTTTTGTTTTTGTTTTCAGAAGCTTAAAGAGATGTGGTCCAAAGAGCTAGAAATGGTTGCAGTGTTGAGCTGGACACAGAGTGCCCAAACTCAGGACATAGTATGGGAGTCGAAAAGGGGAAGTGAATGTGAAAGGGATCTAGTGGTGGTGGTGGTGATAATAACTAACATTCATTGAGAGCCAGATATTGTTCTAAGCACTTTACATTTACGAAGTCATTTTGATAAAACATGGTGACTTTTGTTCTGACTTTTGAAATAGGATCAAGAGAAAAAGAACTGTTAAAAGTTGAATCCCAGATGTCTAATTTGGGATTCATTTTTGTTGCCCTATTCCCACCCTCCACCCCAAGTCAGAGAACATAGGAGGGAAGATCAGATTTAGGATGGGGGAGATCATGTAAGTTTGAGCTGGAAATACTTACAAAATGATAAAACAGCTTCAGATGCTTTAAAAAAACTTTAAAAAAGACCTGCCCAAAATGTTGCTGATATAGTTAAAGCTAATCTATCTCTCATTTCTTCTTTTTTCTTTCCTTCCCAGAGGTAATTACTATCTCAAAGTGTGTTTTCCTTTTTTATGCTTTGACCACATATGTGTGTGTGTGTGTTTCCTTTAGTAATTTGCTTTTGATTTTTTTCCATTTAATACAGTGTTTTCTTCAGGATTTAGCCAGGTTGTTACATTTGGATCTATTCTTTCACGTTCATATGAAAATGTATTTACCTGTGTTTGTAAATTTTTAGGTTGTTGACAATTCTTCCTTATAAAATAACAGTGCTATAGTAAACTTCTCTAGTGTATGTCTCCTTCAACACATGTGTGATTTTCTTTGGGTATGCTTCATTCAACTACACTAGACATTGCAAATTATTTGCTCCCTAATGTGGTGGTAGCAGTTTGAGAGCTGTCATTCCCTTCCATTCAACACTTGTTATGTTTTTACTCTGCCAGTTTCAGAGGTATGAGACGGTATCTTGTTAGTATTTACTTGAGTACAAGGGAAGTTGAGCATCTTTCCTTAATTTATTGATATTTCTGGTCAATCTTAACATATCTTTTGTACTTATTTTCTTT
The DNA here is from genome assembly GCF_964662115.1 of Mustela nivalis. Taxonomy (NCBI): domain Eukaryota; kingdom Metazoa; phylum Chordata; class Mammalia; order Carnivora; family Mustelidae; genus Mustela; species Mustela nivalis. The sequence continues at coordinate 49,609,528 of NC_139022.1, read as the reverse complement.
GGATTATCTTTTTCTCATTGGTTTATAGGAATTAATTATGTATACTATAGAATAATTATGTCTGTTTATATGTGTTACACATTCGTTCTTCCAGTCTATGGCTGGTTTTTGAAGAAATTACTTATACTGTCATTTGTAGTATGCAAATTTTTAATTTTAACTGTCCTGTATTATTTGTATTTTTGTTTGTTTTATGTATTTAAGAACTCCCCCTGTATCCTGAGGTCACAAAGATGTATTTTTCTCAAAGCTTTAAATTTTATGTAGTGGTCTTTAGTCTGTCTGGAAGTAATTGTTTTGAATGGTGTCAAATAGTGATTCAGTTTTTAATTTCTCTATTAGTATAAGTATTGAATCAAAGTGCCATTTATGGAATAATACATCCTTTCCCCACTGATACATAATGCCACCTCTAAAATATGTCAAGTTCTGATATTATTCATGAGTCATTCTTCTGTGTGCTATTCCTGGATGACCTATTTTGCTGTTCCTGTAAAAAAGTTTTTGAAAGTCAGAGTAAAAATCTGTGTATACTAGTAACATCTTAGAGCCTGAGAATAGAATTGCATACAGGATAAATGAAGCATGAGTGTTGTATGGACTGTTTTCAGTTACATTGTAACATGAAGGTACTTTCTTATGTTCATTTAATTTAGACTTCAGATCACTTGTTAGATTTGAGGGCAAAGAGTACATTCTGATAAAATAATTGATATAACTTATCAGAAAAACTTTTGGGATTTACTCCCTTTACAAAAATCTTAATTAACTTTTCCTTTTTTTGAAGTTAGCTCTGAACTATGAGGACATACTGAAATTTTTCTTTCTAACAGCATCTGACCTTAATATTTTTTCTCCAGTTTCAAAGCCCAAGGTGTTATAGAAGACAGCGTCAATAGTGTCATAGACCATATACGCCCAGGTCCCTGTCGTTTGGATTGGGATAGCTTAATGACTTCAATGGATATTTTGGAACACTTTGAGGAGGTATTTATTGAGAAACATTACTTCAGATTTTGTGTGTGTGCCTGTAAGAGAGAGCATGTGAGTGTGAGTATGGGCACCCACTTGTATTCATTGATTGGAGAGTAAGTAATCATGGCAGAAATCTCACAGGGGAATCCTTGCTGCCTTTTAAAAAGCTTGAGCTTTCTCATATTAACTAATGAGTATTAGTCAGAACTGAGTTTGTTTTCCACAGTAGTGCTACCCTTGCTGCTTAAGAAGACTGCCAGCATCTTTAATTATAAAACTGAATTTCAGGGGCGCCTGGGTGGCTTAGTGGGTTGAGCCTTTGCCTTTGGCTCAGGTCATGATCCCAGGGTTCCTGGCATGGAGCTCCGCATCAGGCTTTCTGCTCAGCAGGGAGCCTGCTTCCCCTTCTCTCTCTGCCTGCTGCTCTGCCTACTTGTGATCTCTCTCTCTCTCTGTCAAATAAATAAATAAAATCTTTTTAAAAATTAAAAAAAAAAAAACTGAACTTGAGGTTCTGAAATCTAAAATTCTAAAGACAACACCATCATATGCAGGTTTCTAGGTAATCATATGTAGTTTTTTCCACTAATGTTAAGCCAAAATCAAAGACCAAAGATAAAAATGCAACCTTAGGCATTAGAGGATGATGTAACCAAAGTGTTTTTTTTTTCTATTTGTTTCTATTTTTCTATTTTTGTTAATTCATTCTTCCCATGTTTGAATTTCTTTATTGAAACATTTGGTATTTTAGTCCAGATATTTGTGGATTTTATGCTAAACACCTATAGTCTACACCACCTACTTCCATGTTGAATACCATATAGGATACAAAGCCACTGCATTGAGTTAGAGATTTGATACTGGGTAACTTACCTCTTTGTATTTTGGTCATATACCTTATTCATGCCCATAAAATGGCAGTGAGATTTAGAATAGAGATCAAAACCTGTCAGCATCGCTGTAAGAATTATTATTATTTTTTCATGTGTGTGTGGTTCAGTCTTTTTTTTTTTAATTTATTTTTTATTCTCAGCATAACAGTATTCATTATTTTTTGTACCACACCCAGGGCTCCATGCAATCCGTGCCCTCTATAATACCCACCACCTGGTACCCCGGCCTCCCACCCCCCGCCCCTTCAAAACCCTCAGATTGTTTTTCAGAGTCCATAGTCTCTCATGGTTCACCTCCCCTTCCAATTTCCCCCAACTCCCTTCTCCTCTCTAACTCCCCATGTCCTCCATGCTATTTGTTATGCTCCACAAATAAGTGAAACCATATGATAATTGACTCTCTCTGCTTGACTTCTTTTACTCAGCATAATCTCTTGCAGTCCCGTCCATGATGCTACAAAAGTTGGGTATTCGTCCTTTCTGATGGAGGCATAATACTCCATAGTGTATATGGACCACATCTTCCTTATCCATTTGTCCACTGAAGGGCATCTTGGTTCTTTCCACAGTTTGGCAACCATGGCCATTGCTGCTATAAACATTGGGGTACAGATGGCCCTTCTTTTCACTCCATCTGTATCTTTGGGGTAAATACCCAGGAGTGCAATGGCAGGGTCATAGGGAAGTTCTATTTTTAATTTCTTGAGGAAACTCCACACTGGTCTCCAAAGAGGCTACACCAACTTGCATTCTCACCAACAGTGTAAGAGGGTTCCCCTTTCTCCACATCCCCTCCAACACATGTTGTTTCCTGTTTTGTTAATTTTGGCCATTCTAACTGGTGTAAGGTGATATCTCAATGTGGTTTTAATTTGAATCTCCCTGAGGGCTAATGATGATGAACATTTTTTCATGTGTCTGATAGCCATTTGTATGTCTTCATTGGAGAAGTGTCTATCCATATCTTCTGCCCATTTTTTGATGTGATTGTTTTGTGTGTGTTGAATTTGAGGAGTTCATTATAGATCCTGGATATCAATCTTTTGTCTGTACTGTCATTTGCAAATATCTTCTCCCATTCCATGGGTTGCCTCTTTGTTTTCTTGACTGTTTCCTTGGCTGTGCAGAAGTTTTTTGAAGTCCCAAAAGTTCATCTTGGCTTTTGTTTCCTTTGCCTTTGGAGACATATCTTGAAAGAAGTTGCTGTGGCTGATATCAAAGAGATTACTGCCTATGTTCTCCTCTAGGATTCTGATGGATTCCTGTCTCATGTTGAGGTCTTTAATCCATTTTGAGTTTATCTTTGTGTACGGTGTAAGAGAATGGTCGAGTTTCATTCTTCTACATATAGCTGCCCAGTTTTCACAGCACCATTTATTGAAGAGACTGTCTTTTTTCCACTGTATATTTTTTCCTGTTTTGTCGAAGATTATTTGACCATAGAGTTGGGGGTCCATATCTGGGCTCTCTACTCTGTTCCACTGGTCTATGTGTCTGTTTTTATGCCAGTACCATGGTGTCTTGGTGATCACAGCTTTGTAGTAAAGCTTGAAATCAGGTAACGTGATGCCCCCTGTTTTATTTTTGTTTTTCAACATTTCCTTAGCGATTCACGGTCTCTTCTGATTCCATACAAATTTTAGGATTATTTGCTCCAGCTCTTTGAAGAATACAGGTAGAATTTTGATTGGAATAGCATTAAAAGTATAGATTGCTCTAGGCAGTATAGACATTTTAACAATGTTTATTCTTCCGATCCAAGAGCATGGGATGGTCTTCCATCTTTTTGTGTCTTCTTCAATTTCTTTCATGAGTGTTCTGTAGTTCCTCGAGTTCAGATCCTTTACCTCTTTGGTTAGGTTTATTCCCAGGTATCTTATGGTTCTTGGTGCTATAGTAAATGGAATCGATTCTCTAATTTCTCTTTCTGTATTTTCATTATTAGTGTATAAGAAAGCCACTGATTTCTGTACATTGACTTTGTATCCTGCCACGTTACTGAATTGCTGTATGAGTTCTAGTAGTTTGGGGGTGGAGTCTTTTGTGTTTTCCATATAAAGAATCATTTCATCTGCAAAGAGAGAGAGTTTGGCTTCTTCATTACCAATTTGGATACCTTTTATTTCCCTTTGTTGTCTGATTGCTGTTGCTAGGACTTCTAATACTATGTTGAAATAGAGTGGCGAGAGTGGGCATCTTTGTCATGTTCCTGATCTCAACGGGAAGGCTGCAAGCTTTTTCCCATTGAGGATGATATTTGCTGTGGGTATTTCATAGATAGATTTGATGAAGTTCAGGAATGTTCCCTCTGTCCCTATACTTTGAAGCGTTTTAATCAGGAACAGATGCTGGATTTTGTCAAATGCTTTTTCTGCATCAATTGAGAGAACCATGTGGTTCTTCTCTCTTCGCTTATTAATGTGTTCTATCACATTGATGGATTTGCGAATGTTGAACTATCCTTGTATAGCCCTGGGATGAATCCCACCTGGTCATGGTGGATAATCTTTTTAATGTGCTGTTGGATGTATGACTTATTATTAATAATAATTATAAATACATTTTAAATGAATCTTAGTTTTTTACTAAGGGTTAAGTTATGATATATGAGTTCATATATGTTTCCTAAGTAGTAATACCTGTTACCTGTTCTCTTTCAGAATTGCTGTGTGATGCGTTACACTACCGCTGGTCAGCTTTGGAATATAATTTCCCCAAGAGAGTTTGTTGATTTCTCCTACACTGTGGGCTATGAAGAAGGGCTTTTGTCCTGTGGTAATGATCTCAAAACTCTATGATATCTTTTCATTTGTTTTAAATATTTGAGGTTTCTTGGCTGGATGTTTCTATGTGAGATATATTTTCAGCCTTCACACTTATTTTATACTAAGCTTTGCAAATGCTACATCATAGGAATTAAAATAACAATATCAAGAAGGGTTTTGAAATCTTTCTGGTAAGTTTTTATTCTCAGTTATGTGATATCCTCCAGGTCACCACTGAGAAATATGAATCACATGCCTGCCTCTGAGAAAGGGTTGTAGTAAATAGATTAAATCACTCTCAGAAAACAGCTTCTTGGTCATATACATAACACACTGGTATGTGTTACAATATTTTTCCTTCCTTGAGCTGTGTAATAAATATTTTTCTTCTAAAAATGAAGAATACTGGGCACCTGGGTGGCTCAGTGGGTTAAGCCTCTGCTTTCAGCTCAGGTCATGATCTCAGGGTCCTGGGATCGAGCCCCACATTGGGCTCTCTGCTCAGCAGGGAGCCTGCTTCCCTTACCACCCCCCCCCCCCCCCGCCTGCCTCTCTGCCTACTTGTGATCTCTATCAAATAAATAAATAAATAAATAAATAAAATCTTACAGAGAAAAAGAATAATAATAGAAAAAAAGAATAATAGAAGGCTCCTGCTTTTCCTGCTTTCTAAAATATATCTATAGGGAAATCAGTCTTTTTCTGTGTATAGTATATACTTGAGTTGACAGTTTTAGGTAAATATCTACTTGTTTACTCTTAACCAGCCAGTACCAAAGTTGGATGTAGTAATGTCTTTAGGGAGTAGTGGTGGTACTGTCGTTTTGATTTTGGGCACCTTGAGGCCTGGCTGCTACAGCCAAGATTCATAGTTTCCAAGGAGTTACCAAGATGACATAATGTTACCTATTCTGATGGGATTAGAACTTTCCCCATTACCTCTAGCCCTCTGCCAGAATTCTACTTGGTAATTATCTTTTTCATTCTTCCATGGTCACTCTTGGGGCTTAGTTTTCATCTACATGGATAAGAAGAAAAAATATTTAAACAGGAAATCTGAAAATATTGTTTAATGAGAGTTATAGACTATTTATAGTCTATTTACTATTTACCGTCACTGCCATTAATGGTGTTATTTTAAAATTTCCTTGTAGGGCTAAGTGTTGACTGGAATGAAAAGAGACCAGAATTTATTCGTGGCTATAACCATCCCTGTGGTTGGTTTTGTGTTCCGCTTAAAGACAGTCCACACCAGAGTCTTTTGACAGGCTACATTCAGACGGATCTGCGCGGGATGATTCCTCAGTCTGCGGTAGATACAGCCATGGCCAGCACTTTAATCAACTTCTATGGCGATTTACAAAAAGCCCTGCAAAAGGCATAATACATTTAAACTTGTAGTACGATAGTCCCCCTGAATCAACTTTTTCTCTCAGCTTCATGGCCTGTGAAAATCATCCTTCCCTTTCTTCTATGTAGCCTGTAGGAAAATTTGGTATTATTTGCTGGCTTATTTTATTCCTAAAGTAAATAGTTACTGAAGAGGGGGCATTTCCATTTTCTTAGGCGGTGCTTTGCATGGTGTTTGATACAGCAGTGTGTCTAAGCAGGGAGAGTCTTACATACGTCCTTGAGGAAGTAGTATACTTCTTTGACCTGAACTCTTAAGAAACTGAATATTGCCTCAGTATGAATATTTTGGCTACTTGGAAATTAGAGAAAGCACAAACTTTATGCTGTTAGTTTAAAATCATCTGTTTTAGAGATTTATGAATATTTTCTAAGTTTTAACTATTTTTTGGAAGTTAAATATTAATGCTTTACTTTTGGTATGCTCTGTGAGTTTGCCAATATCTTGGACTGAAAAAAGGTTCTTTATATTTTATAAAGGTGAGCTTCATTGTCAGGTGACTTGTGCTACTTTAAGTATTAAAAAAAGAAGAAAAAGAATAGATACAGTAAGAATAGATACAATTCAAATACAATTGTTTTGATACCTAGACAACATTATTTTGTGGATATCTTTAAAAATGTATTTGTATCTTTCTGTGCATTTATTTTGGAAGGTCTAAAAAGCATTTATGCATGAATAAAATGTACAAAAAAATATGTGCTGGGGACACCACAGTGATTGGATTGTGTGAACTGGCTGGTGGTATCCTATATTCAACAGCAAATTGTCTAGAAAGCAAATTCAGTGAGAGTTTTATTCACGTTTCATTTTGTTGTTTGTTTTTTTCTTAAGATAAGCCCTCGAGAAATAGCTTTTAATTCTGTGAAGTATCAGATATTCTGTAGGAAAATAATCACATTTTCAGTCTTATTTGATCCATGTTCACATTTCAGTTTTAATGTATCACTCACCTCATAAAGTATTTCTAACTACATCATAAACATTTACAGTTGTGACATAACTTCAGTCTGGAACTTTAACAAATACATTCATAGATTTTTCCACATGCCTGGATGAGTCATTTTAGACCTAGCATGTACTATATTAGGTCCCTTGCTTCTGTGGCGGCCTTAAATGAACGTTCCTGAATGATTTTAACATTTCAGATGATTCTTTGGCTTTTGAATAATCACCTGGTTTACTTCTTAAATGAGACCTTGAGGCAACTCAGTATATCCATGCAAATGTTTGTATTTATATTTGTGTTTGGGCACATGTCTTGAAATCTATCTTCCTGTTCAGTGTGAATTCTTCATGTGGTACTAACTGTAACCATTGTTTTGTTTCTTCTTCTTCTTCATTAATATAAGATTTTTTTTAATATTCTAGTATTCTGTTTTGGTGAAATGCCAGTGGATGTCCAATTATAGGGTGCCCAGACTGTGTGAGGCATTTGCGATAAGATTGCCTGAGCTGGGTACCCCTAAAGCAAATAAATTGTCCCCTCAGCGACTCTAACATTCTCTCTTTTTCAACTTATACCTCAATTAGTGATCACATAATCTACTGTTGAATTAGATCCATTGCACTTAAAAGGACCCTCATGGGGGCACCTGGGTGGCTCAGTGGGTTAAGCCTCTGCCTTTGGTTGGGGTCATGGTCGCAGGGTCCTGGGATTGAGCCCCACATCGGGCTCTCTGCTCAGCAGGGAGCCTGCTTCCCTGACCCCGACCTCTCTGCCTGCCTCTCTGCCTACTTGCAATCTCTCTCCCTCTCTCTCTGTCAAATAAATAAATAAGATCTTTTAAAAAAAAAAAAAAAAAAAAGGACCCTCATGGAAAAAATCTGTTGCAATATTGAGTTGTATGATAGATTGAAAATAATATTTGAATCACCAGAAATTTATATGCAGTTTCTAGATGGCACTTTAGATCTGCTGGGCTCTAGTTGGCACTTTTTTTTTTTAAACAGCTTTATTGAGGTATAATTTACAGCTATACAACTTAACTGGCTCGAAGTATATAATCCAGTGATTTGAATACATTTATAGTTGTGCGGTCATCACCACAATCCAATTTTAGAACATTTCTATCAACCAGAAAGACCCTTTCTGCCTGTTTGCTGACTCATCTCTAACCAAAGTTTAGCACACTTGCCAATATACAGAAGATGAAAAAGATTAGAGCAGGTTTTATCTGGTTTTGTTTTTAAGCGTAGAGGCATCATAGGTTAAATATGTTATCTCAAATACCATAATTATACAAAAATTTAATGATACGGGTTAGGATTAATATTAACATGTAATTGAGTCAGCAGTGCTATAGAACAGAACAATAATGTGAGCCATTTACTATGTAATTTAAAATTTCCTAGTAGTCACATTAAAAAGATAAAAAGTAAACGCTGGTGTTAATTTTAATAATATAATTTAGCTCCATAGATCCCAAATATTACCATTTCACCATGTAATCAATGTAAACAATTATTAAGGTAGTTCCTACTATTCTTCTGTACTAATTCTTTGAATCTGTTGTGTATTTTACTAATTTGGTTTAGCCACATTAAAAGTACATTACCCACATCAGGCCACTGGTCTGCACTGAATAGCACAAACCTGTAGTATATGTACTAATTTATCTTTTTACAGTATGAAGTAATGAATTTCATGGAATTACACTTTTAAACACAAAATGTTTCCTGGTCTGGAGCCTTCAGTGCTTGCTAAATGGAGACTTCTGAATGTTAGAAATAAGTCAGTTAATAACTTAATAAAATAAAAATTATAGCCAAAAAAAGCCCTTTTCCTTTAAGGATAATTAACCCTTTTCATAAGGCAATGAATGAAAGAAAAAAATATAGTCTGCCTTGTTGGGTGGTTGATTATTTTCTCTAGCTTATAGCTAGTTTGCATTGGAAACCTATTTATGCGGGAAATATTGGCATAGTACTGTTTTCAGTACACATTACCTATTTTTTTAAGGACATTAGTTTCATACAAAAAAATCGTGATTTATCATGTGATATTTTGCATGAAGTTTTAGTTTGTACTGATAACTCTTGATTATCCCTTGAAGTTTAGTGCAATACTTAGCCAAAATAATTGTGGGAGGGGCGCCTGGGTGGCTCGGTGGGTTGGGCCGCTGCCTTCGGCTCAGGTCGTGATCTCGGGGTCCTGGGATCGAGTCCCGCATCGGGCTTTCTGCTCGGCGGGGAGCCTGCTTCCCTCTCTCTCTCTCTGCCTGCCTCTCCATCTACTTGTGATTTCTGTCAAATAAAAAAAAAAATTAAAAAAAAATAATAATTGTGGGAACTTAGTGTCTGCAGTGATGTATAATATGAACTGCTAAGAGTTTCTTCTTTTTACTGTTCATTGAGGTTGGATGTATTTGAAATTGTAGACTTCTACATGTAAATTTATCTCCCAGTAAAAATACTTTTCTTTCTTTTTCTCTCTCCTCCACCTTTCTTTACTAACTGAAGGGCATATTATCAGCACTCATGATGAATTAATTTCACATTTCAAACTAAAAATTTTGTAACTGAGGTTGCCTCTGGGGAAAATAGGAAAACATTGTACAACTTAAGCCCTTAATTGTTTGTCAAACTTCTGGATATGAATCATTTATTTTGATATAAGAGCTTTACCTGTTGACTCAAGAGCACACTGGTGCCTTTAGAATCAGTGGTTAAAATCCAGATCCTTTTACTTACATGGATCCTGCAGCTCTCTCCACCTTATGGATAAATTTTGAAACCCAGAGGAGTTAGCAGACTTTACCAGGTTTCCATCAGAATGTGTGTCAGATAATCACTTGTCTGGTATATCTCCCTTGCCTTTCTTACTTAACAGCTTCTAGAAGGTGGGATCTGAGCATACAAGAAACACAGGAAGTTGTAATTTTAGTTTCTTCATTATTTTGTTGTTTCCAAAGATTTTACATGTATAAACAAAAGTCCATCTCATATAATTCAATAAAAGCTATACTATATATAAATTTTATTTTTTAAGAAGTTTATAATTCTTTTATGAGCCAGTATGTAAAACTTGAACCTTTAATAAACTAAAAGCATGTTTTAATATAAATAAGCTGTGTATTTATTTTTAAATTGGTATGAAAAATATCAGAATAAATCACTGATGCAAACCAAGTTGCTTTAACTTTCAGTATTGAAAAATAGTTTCTCATATGTGAACTTAAAATATGTAATGTAACTCCTTATTTTATTTATTTATTTGACAGACAGAGATCACAAGCAGGCAGAGAGGCAGGCGCAGAGAGGAAGGGAAGCAGGCCCCCCACTGAGCAGAGAGCCCAATATGGGACTCGATCCCAGGACCCTGAGATCATGACCCGAGCCGAAGGCAGCGTCTTAACCCACTGAGCCACCCACGTGCCCCACTCCTTATATTCTTATAAAAGAAAAATATAAACTGGAAAATAAGGATTAATAATTCATATGCTAATCCCTCACCAGAGTCTCATAGAATATTAGCCCAAATACTGCCGAATTTTCATTTGCTATTGTATAACCAGGATGATGAAGGTGTCCTTCCCTTATAGTAACATATACAGTTCATTGTACATATATTTAAATAATTGTGTTAACTTGATTAAAAATTGTGAGCATTTCATTTGAAGTTGAAGAAAGCTGGAAGTGTTAACACAAAGAGACTCGATCTGTGTTATCAGGAAGTAATTATGATGCTGTGGGCAGGATGCAGTAGAAAATATGATTATTAAATGGTTTAAACAAACCAAGTTATTTTTCTCATTTAATAATGAATCTGGATATAGGTAATTTGGTGTTTATCAGCTCAAAGATGTCAGGGCCAAGGATTCTACAGTTCTCTTTCTCTCATAATGATGATTGACTAGCTCTGAAACTTAGATGCGCATTCAAGTTAAGAAGCAGGGGAAGGCTGGGCACCACCCATTGGTCTCTTATCAGGAAAGCAAAAACTTTCCCAGGAACCTAGGTTTCCAGGAACCTAGCTTTCCTTTCCAGTACTCTCTGCCACATGACTATCACCCGTTGCTGAAGGGGTGGTTGGGGAGGCAAGCATAAGGATTTCCAGCCCCTTGAAGAGAGGGATGGTGATCAATGATTCTTTGGATAGCCAACCATAGCATCTTTTAGTGGATCATCTCTGGAGAGTGGGTGTAAGCCTCCTTCAGATGTCAATAGGAGACTGATAGACTACCAAAATAGAAATGAAAATAGCAAAGTAGTCATTTGCTTCATGAAAAATTTATTGGACCTCTTTTTCATGGCAGACACTACATACCTGTCCTTAGAAGCAATGGAGCTTCTTCTGTACATGGTTAATTAATGGCTGGCATCACATGGTGGTCAACACACATGACCTTTGTTTCTATTACCTCGTAATATTTTCAGATTATATAATAGATACTGTTATATTACAGATAATAATAGGAAATGTTACTTTATTCCTCTGGAGCAAAGGATCTACTATGGACGAAGACTTTGGTAAGCTATGAGATGACAGAAAATAGCCAGAAAACAGGAACTGCCAATGTGTCCCAGGAGGTGGAGGGTAGAGCCATGCGAGCTGTGTTATCAGCTGTGCAGGTAATTAAGGGGCTGTACTGTTCTGCTGGTAAAAATGTTGGAAGTGTAGTGTGAAAGTACTAAATAAGGCTTTTTATTCCTTATTTGGATAGTGTTCTTTTCCAACTTACATTTTGCTTTTGTGACATTCCTTGCATAAAAAAGCAGCTGGTTTTTTTTTTTTATTAAAGTAGTCCAGAGATTGTACAAAAACAAGGTTGAAATAAAAATATGTTTATATAATTAAAAATGGACTTGCAGATGGAAGAGGGTTTTTTCTTTCTTTCCTTTTTTTTTTTTTTTTTTCCCTCTAGCATTTCCCTCAGTTGAAAAATCACTGTTTAGAATAAGTGTATCTTCTCAAGAAAGCAAGGATTTTGGACCTAATGGTAATAGCAAGCTATAGTTCGGAGAGGAAGCCCTTTCCCCTCCGATGTTTCATACAAACGATTGATTGAAGGGCCATACTCAAGACTTGCAGTTCTTTTTACAACTCATGCAATCAGCTTCTTCAGAGTGAACGTGCACTTTTTTCCCTCTCATTCTCAGGTCCTGTGGGTTTGCAAGCATCATGAAGTGACCATTAAATACCATTTGATCTAGCAACTCCACATCAGGATTATTTCCTTAGGATAGATTTTCCACAACACAGAAAAGGCTTTATATACTATTACTGAGAAAAGAAAAAGAATTGAGACTGAATCATTATGCAACTATACTAAATTTTTGTGAACATTATTATATAGATGGTTGTGCTATAGGGATATGTTGGTACAAAAAATTTACAATATGATTACAAGTCTGTAAGAAAAAAGTAAACTAATGCTAAAGGAAAAACAGCAGTGCTTGCCTTTGGAAGGTGTTATGGTGACTTTGTACTTTTCTATAATTTCAAATTTTTATAATGGAAAATCTGTTTTTCTATGAAATGCTGCATTTAACTTTTATCCAGTGAACTGATTTTCCAGCAGTGAGAGCACTAGGCTCGGAGATGCGCAACCCAGATCTGTTTTCTTCTCGCCACTAACTGTGACCTCCAATAAGTCATTACCTCCCTGGATCTCACTTCTCTTTAATAAAAATGAGCTTGTTGGATTAAATAATGAATAAAGTCCCCTTTTAATTATAATAATTTTATGATTTTCATGACATCACCGTATAGTGTTTAAAGATGCTGTGAAATTCAAAGTGTAATTTTATCTCAGAGAATGGGAAAATAATTCAACTCTATTTCACAGGTACGGAAAATGTCCATCGTGTCACTCTCAAATTTCAGTAATGCTTCAAATGACAGAATGCAAGCTTTTGGTGGGCTCTTACATGATTTATTATCATACCGTACATGCAAATTGCTTTACAGAGTTCGCAGTAGGGAGGGATATGCTTCTTTTGGCATGCTCTGACATAGCTGGGTGAACTTAACACAAAGTAACATTGGCCCTGCCACATGTCACATCTTCTTTCATGTTCCTAGGAAACACCAAAAAAATGAGCATGTTTAGTCATTTAATCAGGTTATCCAACCTGAGTCCAAGAAGAAGCAGTTGTCTACGGCTCTCATGTCATCTGCCCCAGGCTTTGGGCCGCTGAGAGCGCCAAGGACTCTGTGTCCCATCTGTGGGGAGCAGGGACTCACCGTCAGTCACTGCACTGAAGAATAGGGAAGCTGAATCAAAAGCAAACAGGCATGATTTTGATGAATTCTCTACAAACATTTTCTGTATTTACATTATGGCCTAGGTCAGCTTACATGTTTATCTAAAAAATATTGTAATAGATCTCTGTATGAAGGAGTCAATAGCACCATGTTGACAGATTTTAGAAATGAAATGTTCACAGCTCCTTTTTCAGTACTTTTCAGACAGACATTGGGAAGGTGGCCTGTGACCTTGGCTGAGTAAACTGAAATATTTATACTTTATCTTTGTCCCCCAATCTTACATGCACTTATTTCTAGCTAATGACTGGCAGTCCAAACTACTGCACATGGAGGTTCCCCTGTATATAACAGTACTTGTCAATCAAATCCTCGGTGCTGCTCTGAGCTTATGTCCTGTTAGTCCAGGAAACTTTCAACAACCCACAAGTATAAATTTTTCTTCTAGGTCAGAGGAGAAAAGACATACCAGATCATTTCACAAGCCTGAAAAACCCCGGTAAGAAGTTCTTACCTTTCTCAATACCTTTCTCAATACCTGCTAACTTGGGTTTTCTATGCATTCACAGTAGCTCTTAGCTTCTCTTCATATCTCTTAAGACAGTATCTGTCTTTGCTTCTTTTCCATCCCTGGGATCATAGTCAACCTTTGTCCCTTCTTTGTCCCAACCTTGTCATTGGCCTTGAGGACTGATGCAGCCATTCACTAATCATAGACAATATCTGAGCCAAGCAACGTGGCAAGACTACTAAAAGGATATATAAGGTGTAATCTGACTCGGTAAATATTTTTAAAAAATAAATTTCTTGAAGATGGAAGTCAAATACTGCCTGCAGTGAGTGATGTAAAAAGGGATTTATAGAAGGGTGTATCAAGAGACAAAAGGGAGGGGAGGTAAGAGAGAGGCCTTGAGAGGACCAGCTTGATGTTTGGGGAAAGCAGTTGTGAAAATTACACATTTTGTTGCCAGAGACTTAACTTTTTATTACAAGTCATCTTGAAGTCTAAACTTTCAAGTGTGATTCTATCCCAATGGGGATCGTCCTTTCAGGTCTGATAACTTAAAGGTGAAAATAACTATGACAGAAGGAACCGTGACGTGGGCTTCTACTGGCAAAACTTCAGCAGGTGGTTAGGTGATGTTCTAGAGTCCCAGGGAGTTCTTCAGATATTGGGGTTTTGCAAAGCTTACTCAGAAATCACTCATTGTATGCTATTGTTTTTAGTGACAGAGGATTTGCTTCAACAGGTGACTTGAAAAATGTCTTTGATGTGTTGGCTGATTTTTTCATTCTACTTAGGAATGCACCAAATTAACCAATCTCTCTATAGGAGATCACAGAGGGCTAGATGCTCTGAGGAAATGCTGCACACTTATCTACCCAGACTAAGAAAGGAGGTCTAATTTAAACTTTGCACAAGATCCAAGACTTTCCTGCAGACTTAGTAACATTTCCCTGTAGAGTTTAGTCTTTCACATAGGTGCTGTTCCTTCACCAATGGGCCTGGCATTTCTCCACTCTGTAGATCTCTCAGCCAAACCTGCTGCCTTCTTCCCTCTCTGCAAAGCTTCTCCCCATCCTTCACATCCAGCCTGTGTTCCCATGAAGCTTTCCTGGAGCATCATTACAGGCAGAAGGGAGTTTCTCCTTCTTTGCATCCCTAGAGGACTTGCTGCCTGCTTAGATTTAGCACAGGTTATGTATGTACACCTGTATTTTTTCTCTTCCAACTACAAAGCTCACTCCTAGAGGGGAGCACTGGGCTCATCTCTAAACTACTTCATCATATATAAGTGTTTCTCAGTGAAAATTTACTGAGAAAATGGGTGCCTGGGACATACTGGAAAGCTTAAAAATTGGCACAGAATTTCCTTAAAATGTGCTTGTGAGGTAGGCCTAATATCCCCTAACCTAGTACTACTGTTTAGTGTCTGGTTCTGAGAAGAAATTTAGCTATTGACTTTATTCATTTCTAAGGGAAGCAGTGACCCAATTATTGAGAGAAATGTAGAAATGTAAATTTAAGTCTGAACAACTGCCTTTAAGGTCTGACGGATCATTTATAAAAATAGGCAGGTGGGAGCATGGACTCCTAATTTTTTTATCTCTTCCCTTTCCCATTCCACGGAAGTCTCCTTACATATAGGAACTGTGAGGAAGGAGCAGAAAATTCATCTCTTTTTTTATCCTGAGTTCTATAGTGTATCCTGGTGATACATCTTATTAATTATTGCAACAGTTTAAAGAAAACGGCATATTGTTTAGTCAGTCATGACATTATCTTAGATGTTCCTGATAAGAAGCTGATAATAGGTTTTCTAGGCAAGACCTCATTTGTAACCTTTTGGCTACAGATGTTCAAAGTCAACAAAGGTCATGGATGCCTACATTTCTCAATATCTGGGCTATCTGCTTCCCTTAAGGCAGATATTGTGGAATGAATCATTTCTCTGTGACACAAATAGTACCGCACCCTCCTTGGATTTCTGAATATGTGAGAAAAGTAAAAGCGAGTATTTATTCAAGGCCCTCTCTTTTCAAAGAAATGAAGTATCTCCCAGATCACTGAGATTGGAAAGTAGCTTCCTTACATAAAAGAATTGGCTGTCTGCCTCCCCCTGCCATGGTCATAGAAAGCTACATAATAATAAAGCATATTATTTCCTAAAAATGATTAAATGAAAATCCAGCAGATATAAAATTACTTAAGAACATTCTGAAGGATTCAGAACCAAAGGGCACTCTTATTTCTTCATTTACTGAAGTAACAGCTGAAGATTGACTTAAATGTGAGCAAATATCAGTATAAGAAATCATTTTCATGATTTTAAATATAGCGATCAAATTTCTAAAACATGCTCAAAATGCTAGAAATCTTTTTAATTCTCCTCTTTCTTAACCAGGTCATTTCATACTCTAAATTTCTTTTTTCAGGAATGATGCAATTTGGAATTTTTAGTTCTGTAGGGATATTTCATTGTTATGTTGTACATACAGCAAGCACAATTATTGTTGTGAGGCCATCTGCAACAGAAACAAAGCTCTCCTGCTTCCTCTGGGAATAAGAACCTTAAGCTTAGTAGAGGAAACCATGGGAATCAATATGCCTAGATGTCAGCAAAAAAGCATCTGGTGCTTTGAAAGACCAGGGTCATCAGGTTTGTTTTTTTTTTGTTGTTGTTGTTTAATGTTTTGTTTTGTTTTGTGTTTTCTGGTAGAGAGAGAAACATTTTAGGCTTTGCTGGGCAATCCGATTCAGTGTCTCTTAAAACTTCTCAGCTCTGTCCTAGTGGTGTGAAAGCAACAGACAATATATAAATAAATGAGCACTGTCGTGTTCTAATAAAAACTTTATTTATAAAAACAGGCCTCTGGTGGATTTGGTCTGTGAACCATAGTTTGCCTCATTCCTAAAAATCGTTCTTTGGAGATTTAAAGTTATTTCCTTGGGTAATGATGTGGAAATTGCTTTTTTAAAAATGTACATATAAGTTTTATGCGTATTTCATAAAAACCATAGATAAAAGAATGATTGATATTCAAATAAGAAAGTATAAACAGTAGCTTCTAACTCATGTATACTAATAATACCTTCTCCTTGATACGCTTAGTTCACTTGGCATAAGGAATTACTTAAACCCGTCTGCTGTTCCCACTCAGTGAACTCACAAGAAATTTTAAAATTTCAAGGGAAATAGAGCAGTATCTATCAGATATGGAATACAATACTACTATTATGTTGTGTGGGCCTACCTAATTAATAAATAGACATGTTAGATAATTTTTTTGGCTTTAGGAGGACTGAGAAATATGAAATAATACTGAGATGAAGGGTGTATGAATAGAAACACCTTGAGAACTTATAACTCAAGTAATAACCTCGATTATAAAAAGTAAACAAAATCATAACTCATGAATATGCTATTTGTACTCTATGTTACTATGAGTTGCTACATGATAGGCAATAAAACAGGTCAGGTTAACAGGAGGCAGTTATGACAGTTTTCAATTTATAGTCATATTTTTATCTTTTACAAACCAGATGAACTACTATACATGGTTCAAGGAAAGGACAAAGAAAGGACCAACCTAGTAGATTTGTATCCACAAATTGTTGTCAAAGTGAGAACACTTAGGGAAAAAACAGCTTTCAAAAATTCTAATGTGAAGCCTATTGTATTTGAGTGCCCCCAAATAACCTCCTAAATGGAAAAGAAATACTATTTTTAAATGACTGAAGATTAAATAGCTGTCATTTTTAACAATGGGTCATAGCAAAGATTACACAGATGTAAACATTCCATATCCATGGATTTTCCGGGTCAATCTTCAAAATGTGCTGAAAATAACTATTAAGAACAAGCATGATTGTGTAGCCTTAGCGTTGCTGTTCAGAGTTTCAGACTAAATTCTGGGCCACCAAGGGCCCTGCATTTCTCCAGCAAGTCTGGGATCTTCCTTCCAGGTTTTAGAAGATATCACAAGCTGAGAGGGCAGCCTGACAGCCAGAAGGATGGAACAAAACATTGATTTGGGACAAGTGGTAGCAAACCAAGATATGGGAAAGGGTAGCTGACTGGTGGAGTCCCATTTTTTCATTACTGAATAATGGCAATATACCAATATTCAAATAGCATCACTTTCAGTCATGGCATGGGAAGAGGTTTCTTTCCATTTTGGGCTCATTTAAGCTCCACCAGGTCGGACACCTGGAGTCTTCTGAGTAATGTCTGATTCCTGCAAAGGAGTCAGATGGTCCGCTCTCATTCAAGGCTTCCATCTTGCTCTAGGTGGACCTCTGGGCCAGGTGATAGGGAAAAGGCGGAGTCTTGAAGGATGTTAAAATCATGCAATCAAATCCTCTAGAGTATATCACAAGCATTTATGAAAATCGGAATTTTAAACAAGCCAACATAAATTAGTCAAGTTTGTTATTGCTCTCCAAGATAAGTATATAAATGGTTGGGCTTTGTGAGCTGAGATTGTATTATCTGACCTCAGGTGATATCTGAAAGGAGTAATAACGACAAAAACTGGCCCTTAGTAGATCAGAATGTAGAAAGAGAAAATGCTGAACTTGGTAACCATGGTGGGTAGCTGGTATCTCTCCAGTGGTCTTTTTTTCCCTTATTTGTCAAGGAGCCAGAAACTCACCCTGAGTTGTGCCAGGGGAAGAAAAGGACTTTAAAAAAAAATGTATAGAAAGTTATTGGGTACATTTCTGCTTATCATATGGTTATGAATATTATGCCATTGTGTTTGCATGCACATAAATGTTTCTAAAAAACACCGATGACATACAGAGATTCTAGCCATTAAGCAGTATTTAACCAGTAAATGCTCAGATGATAAAAATGACCCTAATCAGGAACATATCCATGATGAACATTAAGGAAATTGGAATATGACCTAATAGACAGTAATTGCAAGGATATTACAAATCCTATTATGTAGGCAAATGTCTGGAAACTTTGCACCGTCTGAAGTAGACCTACATAACCAGACCGAATACTCTGCAATGACAAGTAAATTACATAATGGCATTGTAGTTATGTAAATGACTCTGCTCATTATATTTATTTCAGTTTTATGTGGCATCAACCTTCATCCAGAAAAACCGAGTGCTGATTCACTTCGTTGACTTTTTTTCCTTTTTTCTTTTTTCATTTACTTTGCAAGAACAATCCTAAAACCGAATAAATGATTTACTAATTTTATTCTTTGCCTTTTCTGGCATTTACTTCTGTTTTCCAATTTGAAATGCAACCAGATGCTTCTGTGGAATAAAAACTGAATTATGAAACAAAATGGCTCTCTTTAAATCTTCGGTCTGTAGGCAACCCACCAGCAGTTACCTTGCATGGAAAACTGGAAATAAAGATTGCTAGACATTCTAAATTACAAAATGTGTTTAAAATACTATGTAATTGAGGTCACAGTAAAAGGCAAGCTATCCCTTTCTTTTTTAAGTTTGCCACTAAAAATGGCTATAGAACCTTGAGGATTATTCTAAAATAGCAGTATGTAAGAAAATTCTAAGTCTTTTGAATCCATGTATAATGGCAGTGTTGATTAAATCGTTCTAAGGAAATCTAAAAAATGCCAGCTGGTGATCATTCCCATTTTGGGGGTTACTGGGATATCATCCTCCTCCTCATCATATAATCTTTATCATGCAAATTTAGTATGTTTCAGTAGATTTGTAGAAAGAAAGATTGCCTGTTAGAAAATGATGCCCAGCTTAGTCCAGCCCTACAAAATCCTATTAACATTTTTTGTGCCTTCCCTCCTGAATGGGGGCCCATGGTTTGCTCACAGTAAATTTTCATACTATGTATGAATACTATTCATACTATGTAAAATACTATTGGCTACTCGGGAGACTCTAGCCGGTGGTCAAGATTCCAGGGCCCAAAGGAGGATTCGAAGCCAACAGACAATTTTGCAATGCCCAGGAAAGTACTGTTTTCTAAAAGTCGTGTTGGGAAACATCCCTTTGAAGCACACGATTAAGCAGATGTGGCCAAGAGTTTTCACTTATTTCAGTCTATGACACTTCTGAACCATTTTCTTTTTGGCCTCCTACCAGCTCATCCGTGTGAAACTGAGGCAGCTCAAATCCAAGCACTGGCAATCCATGTGTCATCTTGCTTAAGAATGACTATAGAACAGTTTTGTTCTAATACATTAGCCACTAGTCACATGTGGCTATTGAGCACTTGATGTACTAAAGGTATAACATGTACTCCTGATTTTGAAAACTTAGTATAAAAATTCAAAATATCTCATTGAGTTTTCATATTATCCATTGGAATAACAGTACTTGTTCTAGATGATAACTTCTACAATCGTATTATTCTAATTTCTACCTTATTTATGCATTTGTGGGACAAATGAGCTCTTAAAGTTTGAAAAAAACCAGTGGGATTCCAGTTAGACTTTTTTTAATGGGAAAAGAATTTAAGATTGTCTTTCTTCATGGCTCCTGTTACACGGGGCCCAGAGGCACAGTAAGGCCTGAGCGATGGAATGACAGGACAACTGCCTTCCCTTGGAACAGTGGGCCAGGAGGGGCAGTATGTACTGATCTTCCAACTAATTACCACTTCTAAAAAGATCCATTTCCCTCTCTTCTTTCCTTTGCCAATATATGGAACACTTACCCTGCATGCCTGTTAAGTCTCATTAGGAAAAGTATACCAGGCAATGCCCTTCTTACATGGAAATGTTAATGCTTAGTGAAAAAGGCATTCTTAAAGATTAAAAATAGTGAGCCCTTTACAATTACTAACATGGAAATTCCGAGAGAGGATAAAGAGGGAAGGAGAGAAACGGGGAAGAGGATAAGTGCTCTCCACTAGCTAATAAAAATAAATCAAAACAAAAAATGTTCTTCTGAACCCAGATGATGTTCCCTTAGGGGCTTTTTTCCTTTGTCCACGTTGGTCAACTGCCAGGCCCCTAAAAGAGGGATGATGAGAAATCCTACCTTTTCTTCTTTCAAGAAGGAAGTTTTGCACTTGGAAAGCAGAATGTCTCCCAAGGTCCAGTAGCCCCCAGGAACCGGAGATTTAATTTCGTTTTCCAATTTCACAGTTTTGAGGAAGAGCCAAAATAATTTAAGATCTTTTTTTGATAAGGATTTTTCTGTGACAGTCATTTTTACTGTCCATTATTTTGGTCTTTGAGAATATTTCTTTTTTAAAACTGAGGAAACTTTAAATTGTGATGCATAAATCAATAAAAATGTTCACTTCAACTCAAGCTAGAAATAGAGGTCCTTGAAATTTAAGTGTGATTTCTATGGGGGAAAAGTGTTCATATGAAAATCAAAGAAAAATACTTTGAAAAAAATCATGGTGAATTATTAGGTCTAATAATTCTATTAGGTCTAATAATTACAGTTTCTCATGAGTCTGCTTTGAAATCAATGCTTTCTTTTCATTTTTTTGAGGTAAATAAAATGCTGCACTGTCCTAAATTTCTTGGCATGGAAACTAAAAATTACATGGTAAAATTTGGGCAATTCTATTCCAAGTATGAAAAAAAGAAAAAACAGATTTTCAGAAATATCTTTCGTTCATAAGCAATAGTTCATAAGGTAACTATCAACTGAAGGAAAAAAGGAATTTCACAAACAAAAGTTTCCTTAATCTAGTTAAGTTTATAATGAATGATCTTATAATGGAATATTATTCTCACTCTATTCAGACATAGGACACCAGCCTGTGGGGTAGATTTTTCTGAATATTTGAAACGTGATAATTGTAGAGTTTATCCATAAAACTGTCACTGTCTTTAAAGTTGTACAAACTCATGAGTAAATCCAATTTTATAAAAATGACAAGCAGTCAACTTTTGTGAGTGAAAGTTCAGGTCTTAGCCCCTCTTCTTCCCTCAATTTCCATAGCCCACCTTAATTGTTCTCCATGAGAAAGAAACTGCCATTAGCAGGGGAAGGAAGGAATATATTCCTCAGCAGGAGTTTGTAAAATACCTTCTCCAGGTAAAATGGCAAGAATTTGTGATAGGACGTTTTTGGTTATTCATAATATAGTATGTATAAATAAGGACAAAATAAGAAAGTATTCTCTACATAAGCTCTAAGTGCATTCTGTTTCATGACCCTTAAGTATGCTTCAATTTCTTACCATTGTAAGTGGGGATTTTTTTTTTTTTTTGTACGTATCATGAAACTGTAGCCTGTAACCATCTCCTTGTAAACAGTTTGAACACATTGGACAGTTTGAGCACATTGAAAAGTATGATATCGTGAATGCAATGGGAACACATCTTAGAGCACTACCTAATATTAGTGAAGCGAGAGTTGAAAGGAATTACTGCTTTATGAAGAAATCCAAAGGATGTATGATGACTAGGTTTTCAAAGCAATAACAATTTACTAGTTACTTCAATGTGTGCTACTGGTCCCTGAACATGTATGTTTTTAAATGTTATGTTGTGTTTACTTGTGATTTCAAATTTAACTCCTCGGCATTAGGTATCCGTTGCATACCATAGAAGACACTATTTTTTCATAAAGCAGTCACATGCATGAATTTAGGATTACCAACTGATAGATATGTATTTTTTTTTGCACCTCAAAAAACAGAATCACTATAGTGCATATCATGCTTCCACACCTTCCTTGCTGAAGGACAAAATGCATAAGATGCCAGAATTTGACTTCTAGATTGAGAAGAAACCAGATCAGTACTCTGGCAGGATCACATCATTTTGCTGAGCTCCAAATCCCAGAGCTGGGTTTTCTTGCCCCTCTTTGGGGGCTGCTGCTTCCTCCGTGGTCTTCAGCTTCTCCTCTGCTAAGCCCTCCTCTATTTCCAGGTCAGCCACCTCTATCCTATCCTCTAGTGCCTGGGGCACCATGTTGGTAGCATTTCTATCAGCATCTTTTACTTCCCCTATGGCCTGTACCTTCATCAGCTCTGCCTCTGCCCCCTCAGCTGCCACTTGGGCCCCACCTCCTTGAACTTCCTCTCCTTCCAAAATAGCTTTAACAGCTTCACTGCCATCCTGGGTCAGAGATGATGCTTGGCTAGCCTTCTGGCTCTCTTGGATGCCGCTGTGGCTGCTGCTGGCGCTCCCCAGCCGGGAAGAGGCCACTACGGCCTTCACTGCTGCCTGATGGGAAACAGAAAAGTGTCAGGTGTTACTTCCACTTAAAATCTTGAATCAGAGCTCAATCTCACCTTTGCATTTAGGGAGTTTGTTTTATCTGTTTTATATTTTCAAAATATATTCCAAGATGGTTGAATGGAAACTTCTCTGAAGAATGAACAGCAAAATCTTTTTAATTTCAGGCCTACTGTATTTAATCATCTGGACAAATGAAAGCTTCCATTTGTTTTCAAATATTTTGGACTTCGTTTCCCAAAGTGTTTTCATGGAACACTAGTATTACACAACAAAAGAATTCCACAGTCAAGTTTGTTTGAGAAGTCCTGGGTTATGTCAAAGTTATTTAATCCAAGGTATTTCAAAGCAGTTTGATCGCACAACTTTTAAGGTTTATTTAGTCTTTATCAGCCTATAAGTGATGGCTAAATAGAATATTATTTTTGACCCTCATCTGTTCTCTGAAATCCTCTGCAGATATAGTAAGTCCTAAACACCATTATTAAGAGAAACCCATCTAATATATATTCCATATATATACTATACAAAGATATATTTTGGATATATCATAAGAATTATATTTTAGATATATCTTATATATCTACATCATGTGAATTACAGATGTCCTTTGAACAACATGGGTCTGAACTGCAAGGGTCTACTTATGTGCAGATTTTTTCAACAGACACACTGAAAAATTTTTTGGAGATCTGTAACAATTTGAAAAAACTTACAAAGTGTGCAGCCTAGAAATACCCAAAACATTAAGAAAAAATTAGGTGTTATTTTAAGAATACAGCACATAATATATATAATATCCAAAATATGTGTTAATTGACTGCTATTGGTAACGGCTTCCAGTCAACAGTAGGCTATTAGTGATTAGGTGTTTGGGGAGTCAAAAGTCATACATAGATCAACTGTGTTGAGTAATTGGTGCACCTGACCCCAGCATTGTTCAAAGGTCAATTGTATTTTAATTTTATCAAGTATGGGAATTTATTTATATTACAAGATACAGTTTTTTAAAAAGTTTCCCAATTTCCACTTATTTAGAAAGAAGGCAACTTTCAAAATGAGTATCAGTTTCCTGAGCAATGCTGTTGAAGCAGTACACTCTTAATTAAATGAGAAGCAGTGATTATATATTTGATGAGTAATTCTCAACCTACAACGCATTTCCCTTTATTAACAATGAACTCTTACGAGAGAATAACATGACTGTCAGTGGCTTTACACAAGTATTGCTGGGATTTCAAGGCAAGATTTTCCCTGGTACTACAGGAGATGAATAATATTATTAGATGAAGAATAATGGAATTATCTTTAATAGTTCAAGCTAAGAAAGAGAGTAACAAAGAAAAAACACAAAACAAAACAGAGCAAAACAAAACCTATCTTACCTTGAGCTTGCGCCGGGCATTGAATTCTTGGAGCTTCTTTTGAGCAGTATCCATGTGTACAAAATTGGCAGCTTTACCTGTGACCCATGGATGCTGGAGAGCTTGGAAGGTAGTCAGGCGTTTCTTAGGATCCAGAACAATTAGTTTTCTGACCTGAAATGATAAAGAACCATTTCTTAGGGAGATTCTTATGGTGACTCAGGCTTGCCTCTCAGCCTGTGAGCGTTTAGGTCTTACTCTATTTCCCTAGCAGTACCACTAACTATACATTAAAAAAAAAAAAAAAAAAAAAAAAAGCTTTTCAGTGGTCACTGTGAGGAGAATTTCAGGGAGCAGTGGTTGAGGAGGTCTGAGAGACAGTGGCTTGTGCCACCTGAGAGGCCAGGCAGGCAGGCAACTTCCAAGAGAGGTCAAAGAAACAGGTTCTTGGTTGCCTGTGGACTGGAAGGTCTTTGAAGGAGAGCCAGCATCTGAATAATTCTAGGCTGCACTTAGCACCACTTAGAATTCAGAACTTTGGATGAATAGCAATGGAGATGGAATCGTGCATTCATCATGCTTTCTGTTGGGATTTTTTAAAAAATTTTTATTTATTTATGAGAAAGAGAGAGAGCGCAGCAGGCAGAGGGAGAAGAAGGCTACCGGCTGAGCAGGGAGCCCGATGAAGACCTCAATCCCAGACTCTGGTATCATGACCTGAGCCAAAGGCAGACGCTTAACTGAATGAGCCACCCAGGTACCCCATCTGTGGGGATTAGGTAGTAACAAAGGGATAGTATCAGTCTTTATGCTTATCCCATGATTCCATGATAAAATTCATTCTAATATCTTGAAGGTTTTGAAGGAATAGGCCAAGTGTTATCAGGGGTTTAGGGACATGATTTGTTTAAAGTACTAAATTCAACCCATAGCAGACCATTCTGAGAATGAGCAGATAATAAACAGCCAGGAAGATCAACCAACAAAATAATCCCTGGCCCTGGGCTCAGACAGGGTGACATGGAATGAGGTAGAAACTGCTTAAAGTTAGGAGGCATGTTCAAGCCCCCGTTACATCTCTTACCCACTTTTGTAACTCTGGACAAAGACCGACATATGAATCGAGAGCCTGAACATTCTCCTAGGCCTTTTTCTTATATGTTCTTTTCTCCACCTCATTCCTTTGTAAATACATTCTTACATACATATGAAAATCTTTAAAAACTTGTGTAATTCTTCCCATAACCTTATCAACTTGGAACTAGTAGCTCTAATTCATAAATGAGGGATGGAAGGAAGTTCAGAAAGATTCTGTGCCTTAACTGAGGCCAGATAGCTTGGAACTGGTGGAAGTTCTATTCCAATCAAGATCGGTCTTACCTCAGAGCTCATTTTGTGGCTGCAACACCACAGTGCCTCCAAGGTCAGTCCACCCTCTGGCCTTCATCTGCCCACGGGGCAAATGGGGGCTTCGGGGGATGTAAGGCCCGAGGTCTTTTCTAACTCTGTTCAGCTAAGAAGAACTGAATGCAGGCTACTGCAATCAGGCAGTAAATCACATGAAGAACAGATACCTGGTTCTCCTCTTACTTCTTTTCTGCAAAAGTTGCAAAGAAATGTGGATTGGGGGTAGAGAGGGTTTGTAGAGGACAGAGATGTGAGGCTGCTTAGGCTAAAAATCTGAGAGGAGGTGGTGGGAGGTACAGGTGATTAAGGAAAAGGAATGCAGGGCAGTAAATAAAAATCTGATTGCAGTCATAGCTGTCACCTGTGGGAAACTGTCCAAGTAAGTTTGTATAAATGGTAACTAATCCTTGACAACAATGCACAATGAGATCTTTCCCTCCCATTTTCTAATCATCCTTATCATTACCATCCTCCTCCTCCTGAAAATACAAAGAATTTACTGAAAGTCAGTAAGTGCCCCCCAATTCCCATCTGTCAGTGTTAATCTTTACATTTGAAGAGATCAATGCACTGAACTGTTAAACTCACTGAAGGTCTGAGAGCCCCAGTGACCTTGCCAAGATTCAACCCCAAAGCCTTGCCATGATCCTACAGCCCCCTTACAACCTGACCCCATCACTCATGGGCACTGTTCCCCTGGTGATTTCAGAATGGATGTGGGTGCTGCTGATAAGAACACATCAGTGGTACTCAAGGATTCCTTTAATGCTGAAGTTTTACAAACTTATTAGCTCAAAGGTAGGATTTAGATGAATGAAGGAATATCAAAGCTAACCCTCTTACCCATTTAGGTTTTATTGGCGATGAAAAGACAAGGCAGGCAGGCTGCATAAAGAACTGTTAGGGTGTTAGTTGGTAGTAGTCAGTTAACCTGCATTATAGCCCCTAAGTCTCCCAACAATCTAGAGAAAGGTACTGGGATCATCCCAGAACAGAAAACTAGGGGTGTCTGGGTGGCTCAGTTGTTAAGCCTCTGTCTTCGGCTCAGATCATGATCCCAGCATCCTGGAATCGAGCCCCGCATCAGGCTCCCTGCTATGAGAGAAGCCTGCTTCTCCCTCTCCCACTCCCCCTGCTTGTGTTCCCTGTGCTGCTGTCTCTGTCAGATAAATGAAATAAAATCTTAGAAAAGAAAACTAAAGTAGAGAGAATAGATAACAAGGCCCAGGCCACACCTCTAGGTTATAAGGAAGAGGGTCCTTGAATCCAGGTGTGTCAGACCTTAAAAAATCCATGGTCTACTTCCTGATTCATCGTTTTATTAAAAAAAAAAAAAAACAAAAAAAAAAACTATTGAGTCTGTACTATAGGCCCAAACGGTACTAAGATCTGGGTACACATGCCTTGACCTCTACCAGAACTTAAAATCTAGCTAAGGAAGCTCTTTCCACAAGTAAATATAAGTCACAACCATCATTAAAGAGAAGGC
Source organism: Mustela nivalis (assembly GCF_964662115.1). Taxonomy (NCBI): domain Eukaryota; kingdom Metazoa; phylum Chordata; class Mammalia; order Carnivora; family Mustelidae; genus Mustela; species Mustela nivalis. Next base: position 49,582,357 of record NC_139022.1, on the reverse strand, counting down.
TAGTGGGCAATAGAACAATGTGACAGAAGGAACAAAGCAGTTGTGGGAAGGAGGAACTGCTGAAGGTAGGCAGACAAGGCCACCTGGAGGATGTCACATGGCAACTAGGGCTTGTAAATAAGACTTACCCATGCAAGAGGGGTGTGTGTGTGTGTGAGAGAGAGAGAGAGAGAGAAAGAGAGATGGTGGGAAGGGAGAGGGAGGAAGGAAGGAGGGAAGAACAGTACAAAGCAGAGGAAAGAGTAGTGGCCCACACCCTGAGCTATCCTGATGAGGGTTGGGTTGGTCTGGTGCCCTGGAGTGAAGTGCACCAGAGGACAGCGTTGTGAAATGGGCGGCATGGGCAGGGCAGTGGACTCTCAACCCGACCAGGTGGTGCTGTGTATATCTGATTACAGATTTTGGATTTTATCCTAAGAGCCTCAAAGCAGGAGAGTGACAGGAGGTGATTTATTTATTAGGCCCTTCCTCTGAATCCTGTGTGGAGAGTGTACCTAAACTTGCCACGGAGGCAGGAGGGCCACAGGGGAGGTTCTGGCAGTGGTTCCGCAGGAGAGGCCAGGGCTGACGGGGGCAGTGGTAGTGGAGTGGAGGGAAGTGGGTGGATTCAAGAGGTGTTTAGGAGTGTGGGGCCTGACTTGAGGGGGAAGTTGGGAAGATGTCTCCACACATCGCACACATTGCCTCTCTGCCTGGCTGTACTGCAAAGTCATGGTCTACAGGGGTTTGCTCCACGAAAGAACATGGATGGGAAGAAAGAAATGTTTGGAGGGAAAAGAGCAGAATTCAGAATTCTCCTTTACCCTCCAAACATCTTTTCTTAGAAAAGATCCTAGAAACCTGGATCATTCATTCTGCTGGGAAGCTGTGTGACTTTGAACAATCATTTCACCTCTCTGGGTTTCGGCACCCTCAAGTCTGGTTGTGTTTTTTTGTTTGTTTGTTTTTTAACTTATTTATTTAAGAGAGAGAGAGCACAGCACAAGCTGAGCAGGGAGCCTGAAGATGTGGCGCTAGATCCCAGAACCCTGAGATCATGACCTGAGCCAGCTTAGTGACCTTAACTGACTGAGTGACCCAGGTGCCCCCAGCACCCTCAACTTTAAATGAAGGGAAGACTAAATGACTGATAAGATCCTTTTGAGAGCTACTAGCCTTCTGTGGTTCAAAAGTCAACTCTTAGCTATTTCTGTGTGGCTTTTCTCTAGAAGAATGACGGTTATTGCTTTCATCTCGTGCTAGTATACCCTTTATTTTAGAATAGGTGGGCCATCTCCCCAGAATGTAGGTCATTCCTTTATGCAAATAAACTTCAATATTAGCTTAAGCAAGGACCCAAATAACACAAACAAAAAACCAAACAAAATAAATTATCAGTAGAGTGTAACTTGTTTATGATGCCAGCAAGGCGTGTAAGGGACTTGTGCTGTTATTGGGATATTTCAGCAAGTTTGTATAATCAAATCTAGGTAATCTAGGCAAGCCATGTTAAAATGGAATTCCAAATTATGCCTGAATTTACCCAGTACAACTGACTTCAAAAGCAAGGTTTTACATTGACTAGGTGGTAAAATCTCACTAATTAACAATGCAGTAATTTTTAATTGTGATAATTCAGCAAGTGATGAGTTAAGCATACCTGTTTTTCATTATCTACAAGAAAAATATATTATGTACATTGTTTTATTAAAAATGCAATTATTAAGAGGGGAAAATTTTAAAAAGGACACTGCCCATTAACTAGTTAAAAATGAATGTGAAGGGGCACCTGTGGCTCAGTGGGTTGGGCCTCTGCCTTTGGCTCAGGTCATGATCTCAGGGTCCTGGGATCAAGCCCCACATTGAGCTCTCTGCTCAGCGGGGAGCCTGCTTCCCCCCCTCTCTCTGCCTGCCTCTCTCCTACTTGTGATCTCTGTGTCAAATAAATAAATAAAATCTTTAAAAAAAAAAAAAAGAAAGAAGAAGAAGAATGTGAAGATTTTACTTCATTTTGTTTTGGTCTCACTTACCAGGTCCTTGGCATTTAGAGATACTTCATCCCACCAGGGGGAGATAAAGTAGTATTCACAATTCAGAATTCTCCTGAACATGAACTGATCACCTCTTTCATCATAGAATGGTTCAAATCCACAAAGTCTAGAAGGACAAAAAATAGAGAATAAAATGTCTTTAGAAGCCTAAATATATTTCATCAAATTTTTGCAGAAATTCCAGACTGCCCTTTCCAAGCTTTCTGTTATGATTGCAAGTCTACGTAGTACAAGTATGTAACTGCCTTGTTATAAATCACTTTTGACTGTATAAATACACAATCATGTCTTCTGGAAGTAAAAACAGATACCAAACTGATTAAGAATTTCTACAAAGGAGGACACTGGGTGAAGTAGAGGAGAAGTGAGTTGGGGGAAATCGGAGGGGGAAACAAATCATGAGAGATTGTGGACTTTGAGAAACAAACTGAGGTTTTTGGAGGGGAGGGGGTTGGGGGTTGGGAGAGCCTGGTGGTAAGTATTAAGGAGGGCAGGTATTGCATGGAGCACTGGGTGTGGTGCATAAACAATGAATCTTGGAACACTTAAAAAAATAAATTAAAAATAATTTCTACAAAGAGTTTATAATAACATCAATAATTATGACACAAAACAACAATAAAGATAATAGCTAACATTATTATAACAGCTAACATTACATACTAATGACTTGCTATGGAATTTTTTTAACCAGGAATTGAGAAGACAGATTGACTAGAATTCCAATTTATTAGGAAGTGGAAGAATCAGGATTTTCTTTTTGAGATTTTAAAGGGTTGGTTGATTGATTGACTTTTTGTGAGAGAGACAGCGTGAACAGGGGAAGGGGCAGAGTGAGAGAGAGAAGCAGGCTCCCCAATGAGCAGGGAGCCTGAGGACTTGGGGCTTCATCCCAGGACCCCAGGGTCATGACCTGAGCCAAAAGCAGACACTTAACTGACTGAGCCACCTAGGCACCCAAGAATTAGAGGAGTTTTTGAGGGTAAAGAGATTAAGAGGTAGACAGACAGAAAAGATTTTTCAGTCATTTTTACTCAGCCCTATTCACTGAACTCCTCCACAGAAATGAGTCAAATATTAGATTTCCATCCCACTCCAGTTTAAATTTCAGAGTGAACAAAGACAGGAAGTTAGACTGTTGTCAGGAAATGGTCTTTTAGAACTTGACACAGTAAACACACACGGCCAACAGAGATGAGTAGCTAGAGTCAGTGCAGCCTCACGTGAGACCCTCACTTCTGTCTTAAAGACCCATGTTCACCTTCATTTTCTAGTAGGGGGTCAGCCTACAAATGAATGGGGAAAGTGGGAGAAGAGAACTAGAGAATCATCTCTGGCATCCTAAAGGGAGAGAGGAAAAGTGAATTGCTGTTCGGGGCCCACTAAAGCCTCCACTGTTTACAGACAGGTACATACAGGTTCTGAAATCACTAGGGATCAAAAGGAGACCATATAAAAGAAATCCCTACCAGGGCATGTGTTGTACTGGACAAAAAATGGGGGGTGGGGTGGAGAATGAACACGAAAAAAAAAAACCCAAAACATTCTCTCAAATTCTTCCTTCAAGCTGGCCAGGTTGGAGCAGAGCATGAAATGTTTGAATGTATTCTAATGTAGTGGGTTTCTAGACAGAAGCATTTTCTTACATCCTTTGCTCAGGGAACGTCCTGTTGGGAGAGTCTTTGTCTTTTTTAAATATTCTGGAGCCAGCCAGGAAAAGACAGGGTTTAGCAGTGCTGAGTCTCAGACTAGTGAGTCCCCCTGTCCACTGCAGCAGTCTACACAGAGAATCCTGCTGCCACATAAGGATAGAAAGGAGCCCATGTCCACACCTCGACAAGGAGGTAGCTCAGCCTTACTTGGCCATTCCTGTGCCATCCACAACACTAGAAAAGTATAGCTTATTCTTGGTTAGTTGTGGAGGAATTAGCCAATGTTCCAGGCTTAGTTTAAGAAAACTCATGTTTCTCCTTCTGGAAATCTAGAAAGAAACATGACAGTTCAGAAGGTACTCAGATGCCATTCTCACTTCTCAAACATGCCTGTGGATGTGTGCACTGTGATGGAAGTAAGAAGCTTATATCATGTCAGCCTGAAATGCCAAAAATAGAAGCAATGTGACACAGAGCAACACACACACATATACACCATGCAAAAAGCCTTCAGACATGGAAATATTTGAATAAAGACAATGATAGTTTAGGAGGATAGTAGGATTATACAGGCCTGAAGAGTGAAGGTATAATAAGGGGACCTTTAAGCCACTAGGCAGAACTGTGGTGTTGAAAGCTGAAAGAGAGAGTTTGAATCTTTGATGTTACTGATTCTGATTCTGACCTGAGCATTATAGTAGTTGCTTTTGTCTGTAGGTACAAAGGGTTTAGGTGTAAAAGGTAGAGGGGTCAGAATTTCTGTGAGAAACAACAAAATGGCTTTCATTCCCAGTCTATTGTCATACATAGAAATAGCAAGGTCATAGCACAAAATAGCCTTATGGAACTTTTAATAATAGTAAAGGAGATATATAGGTCCAATGGCACGATCTTGGAGAAGTGTCCCAGTGAACCTTCATCAGTTGTTAATAAACTACAGATTAGAGAAAACAACCCTGGGCTTAGGAGCTGACAGAAGTGAGGCCACACTAAAGGACATTAGTTGTAAGCAACGCTGATAATGTATTTTCATTTGAGAGCTACCACTGTGGACTTTGAGCCAACAACTATTAACTTAGTGACCTTATGTGAACCAGGGGAAAGGACCTTGACCTTTTTTTTTTTTTTTTTTTTTTTAAGTAGGCTCCCTATCCAGCATGGAGCCCAGCGTGAGCCCTGAACTCACGACCCAGAGATCAAGAACTCGGCTGAGATCAAGCTTAACCAGCTGAGCCACCCAGGAGCCCCAGAACCTTGCAAGACTTTTAAAATTATTTTCAGGACTATGATAAGATGTTTCTCCAACAATTATATTTTTTTCTCTTCATTTTCCCTGGTCAGTGACCACGTCATGGAATTTTATTCATTCCATATTTCAGGTTCTCAGGGTGAATGTGATGTCATTTCTCCGTCTCTCTAAGTTCTTGTACATCCTTAATGCTTTACCCCCCACCCCCCATCACATTTCAGCATGTAATTGCAACTGGTTGGGCACAATAACATTTTAGGGGCAAATCTGATTTGTTATTTGCATAGTGCAATTTTTCATTTAATGTCATTAAGTATGATATGTCACCTACCTAACTCAGGAGCCAACATTTTCTTCCCAGACTAAAAGTGATCTCAAATGTAAGCTATGGGAATTCTATGATGTGGCCCCAGGAATTCATTTTAATGAATTAAGCACTTAATAAGGCAAATACATTACCTAACAGTTTTGCCCTTTCATAAGAAAAAAACATGGTTGTCTACCTCTCCAAATGCTTTTCAAGCTCTAGTATATTTTGGATCCACAAGGAATTCAATACCGAATCTATCTTTTGACATTACATCATAGCAGATGGCTATTTACTGGGTTGCTTGTTAAACCTTTTTGTCTTGGCTCCAGATGACTGAATATACCCAGGTAAACTCAGAGTTTACTAATTTGTCTGAGGATACCCTCCTTACCTTCCTTCTAGCTCTTATTACCTAGACACTGCACTTTCTAAGATAGCTATTAAATTAAACAAACAAACAAAAAATCCAAAACCTCTTTCTGTTATGGACTGAATTGTGTCTCCCTGAAATTCCTATGATGAGAAGTCCTCACCTGATGCTATTTGGAGATGAAGCCTTTGGGCGGTAACTAAGGTTGATGTGGTCGTGGGGGGCGGGGCGCAGCTTTATGATGGGATTAGTGTCCTTAAAAGAAGAGATGCCAAAGAGCTCACATTTTTTTTCTCTGCCATGTGGGTAAAGAATAAGAAGGCAGATGTCTGCAAGCCAGGAAGAGAGCTCTCCTCAGGACTGGACCTCCTGGCGCCCTGACCTCAGACTTCCAATGCCTGGAACTGTGATGAATACAAGCCTGTTGTTGAAGCCACCCTGCCTGCCCGATTAATACACTTTTTTTTTTTAATTTTTAATTTTTTATTAAACATATATTTTTATCCCCAGGGGTACAGGTCTGTGAATCGCCAGGTTTACACACTTCACAGCACTCACCAAAGCACATACTCTCCCCAATGTCCATAACCCCACCCCCCTTCTGCCACCCCCCTCCCCCCAGCAACTACACTTTTTTTTATACCCTATAAAATCTCTTTGTAGATCTGAATGTCCTCCAAATGGCAGCCAAAGCTACTTGTTTTGAATTAAACTCTGGAACTCATGGATATCTTGCTTCTGTGGCTGCTCTTCAGCAGTCTTCTCACACACCCTCACTCCTTGCTTTCCTTCATGCTCCTCTGCTCTTCTACCATCTCCTTGGCAAACTGCCTGAAACCCCTTGGTTATTAGCAGACGGAAGCTCAGGAATGGAGTTTGGGAAATCAGAAAATGTGAGATTTAGTTGTTTTGGTTGTGTGTGTGTGTATGTGTGTGTGTGTGTGTGTGTGTGTGGTTTTTATCAGAGAAATTCAGCTTCTCTTGAGTTTAGGGTATTAAACTCAAGGTCCTTGAGGACCTAACAGAGACAGAAAACAAAACTGATAGCCAAACTGCATTAAAAACACTGCTGACAAGAAATGTCCCTGTCTGGAATTGCTTAGGAGATTAAAGAGCCATTTGCCCTTTAAAAAGGATTCATACTGTATTTTGATGAGACATAAATAAGTAAAACAAGGGCAAGTTTAATAGATGGACCTGAGTTTCCCATTTATTCTTAACATCAAATAGGGAATTGTTCCCCAAATCTGCTATACATTGCCCTGCAGAATGAGGTGCAGAAAAGCCATGGACAGACAGTCTGGCCCCAGGAAAATCAGAGAAGAAAATGCGATGCTTGTTTTTAGAAAAGTCTACCACTAACTACGTTTAGTATGCTGTAGAAAATCACAAAAGTCTAAAGTAATCTTGCTTTTTATGAGGCCTCTAAGTACCTAAGAAATATTACAGCAAAGGCAAATAGTACCCATAGAGATTGCTTTTCTTCACTTACAAGATGTAGGTGATTATTCCTACAGACCACATGTCCACCTCAGGTCCATAGGCGCAGCCTCTAAGAATTTCAGGTGCTGCAGAAAGAATGAATATTGTGTTAAATCCGACTTTAAATTTAAATTTTACATCCCCAAAACAAGCAACAGGTAAGAAATTAATTAACAGAAAGTTCAGAAATAGTTTTGTAATCAATTTTGTCCCCCCAAACCAAAGTATGAGACTACAAATTCTTAACATCTATTTTAATGGGAAAAAGTCAAGTCTTTTTGTGTTTGGGGTGCATAAATATAAAGCTATTAACTTTGATAGTCTACACTGAAGCATCGTTCCAACCAGACAGATCTGCTGTAAAAGATTCCTTTCTTCAAAAGGAGATTTGTAGGCAGAAAACAAAGACAAGTTCCGCAGAGTAAGGGGGAAAAGGCACAGTGATTCTACCTTGAGATCTAGATCTGCTCGGAGCAGGGACATCCATGCATGTGTATATCTGACCGTGTGCAGGGCAGGGAGCAGGGTGGATGGGGTGGGAAGCACTGAGAAGCCTCAAGTGCTGGGAGGCTGGAAGAAGAGTTGGAAGGGGCCCTGATACATGCCCTAGCACTGAGAACTACATGTAGGTCACCTAAGCGCAGCTGTCCCCAGTCAGTTTGGAATTATGCATGAAGGAAGGGGTCTTCTCTGTGCACAACGAACCTGCTCCTATTAGCCCTGCTCACTGTGAAAGTGGAAGGTCTTCTCAGCCATGAAAGGGCCCTGTAGTATAGAATGATGAGATCTTTTCTGTTGGTACTTATGTTGGAGCTGTGAAAATGGAGAGTTAAGTGGGGCCAATCGTTTGCACAGAGAATTGGAGGTGTTATGTTTGCCTAACAAGGAAGAAAAAAGAAAAATAAGGCTCAGACCTGTAGCCCAGAGTGGCCTTTTTCTATTTTGAACAGAAGTGCTGTAAATGTCAGTGGGGTCCCCGAGCTAGGAGCTGACTGATGAATGCTCAGGACTCCCTAAGGGAGGCTTTGGGGATGGGGGCACCACATTCCTCCTTCCAGCTGGAAGCAGGAGAGCAAGGGAGCTGGATTCCTGTCTACACAGGCTGGACATGTCATATTCAGTGTAGACTGTTAAAGTGAGCTCTGGAAGGAAGCTATTCTCCTGGGACTTTGGATGTAACTTAGAAGAAGGAGCCCAGTGGATTTTCCACTGACGGCTTCCCATACTGTCCCTGCATCTCCCTATCCTTTTGCAATCAGGATCTTCTCTTCCCTGTAAAAGTTGTGTTACATAAAATACAGGAGATGAAGAGCCCATACAGTGAAATGAGTGTGCAGTGTAACATACCAGCAGCCACGCAGCAAGATGGACCCTCTAAAGCATAGCATCAGGGGCTAAGAAGTTCTTCTCATCTATAGACACATTATTCCTAGAAATTCTCCCTCTTAGGATTTAATTAGCATAATGAAGAAAAGGCACACTCACTGACAACACTGTTCGTTCTTTTGGGTTAGCTTTTCTTTTCCATGGCAATCTGGTCCCATATCTGGTTCCATTGGGCCCCAACACTGAACTCCCACTTGCAAATCCTTTGCTCATGAGAGTTCAAAGGAAACAGTGGTGGTTAGACCACCACTGTCAGGAGGGCAGCTGCCACTGTCTACGGGGCTGAGGTCTTCCAGTCAGGCAGGAGAACACATGCACACTTGGTACTATTGTTAGTCCTTCCCCACTCAAGTCTTCCTGTCCATGGAGTGCTATCGTGTCCCACACGGACATTTAAACATGCAGAAATATGTTGGGGAGAGTCTTTGACATAATCTGGGACTTGTTTTTACTCTAAAATCTAAGTGAGTTGGATCAGCTGATTTCTAAGTTTACTCTGAGGTTTAAGCTGCTAGCCACCTTGTTATCAGTAGAGGAATCATTACTGATAGTTTACACAAGAAGAGAGGACCTGCACTTTACTTCCAGAACCTGCTGCACTCCCACATTCTTCCTGCGGGAGTGCCTATTACATGCATGGACCCGTGGGGGCAAAGAGCCCTCCGCTTCTGTGCTGTTCAGAGATTAGCACGCTGTTGCAAAGGCCAGGGGCTTTTTCTGGCCATTCTTTTTTTTTTTTTTTTCAGTGTTCCAAGATTCATTGTTTATGCACCACACCCAGTGCTCCATGTAACACGTGCCCTCCTTAATACCCACCACCGGGCTCACCCATGCCCCACCCTTCTCCCCTCCAAAACTGTTTGTTTCTCAGAGTCCACAGTCTCTCATGGTTTGTCTCCCCCTCCGATTTCCCCCAATTCACTTTTCCTTTCCTTCTCCTAATGTCCTCCATGTTATTCCTTATGAAGCCAGCATTACCCTGATCCCTAAACCAGGCAAAGCCCCATCAAAAAGGAGAATTTCAGCCAATATCCCTGATGAATATGGAAGCCAAGATTCTCAACAAGATCCTAGCTAATAGGATCCAACAGTACATTAAAAAGATAATCCATCATGACCAGGTGGGATTCATCCCCGGGATGCAAGGGTGGTTCAACATTTGCAAATCAATCAACGTGATAGGACAAATCAATAAGAGAAGAGAGAAGAACCACATAGTCCTCTCAATTGATACAGAAAATGCATTTGACAAAATACAGCATCCCTTCCTGATTAAAACTCTTCAAAGTATCAGGAGAGAGGAAACATCCATCAACTTAATAAAATCTGTCTATGAAAAACCCACAGCGAATATCATCCTCAATGGGGAAAAGCTCACAGCCTTCCCTTTGAGATCAGGAACATGACAAGGATGCCCACTCTTGCCACTGTTGTTCAACATAGTGTTAGAAGTTCTAGCAACAGCAACCAGACAACAAAAAGAAACAAAATGTATTCAAACTAGCCATTCTTTATAGCTCCCAGGCTAAGTTTCCAAACGAAGTGATTACCACAGAACAAAATTCTTTCTGAATCCACTTTATGGGGCATCTGGGTTTCTTATCTGAAGTGGCAATATCTGACCCTTCCTAGCACTGGGTCTAACTTTACCTCTAGAGGCAAGTCAGTACCTTGTAAAGCATTATTAGGCAGCAATGTGGGCAAACTTCTAGTGTGAAAAGCTAAAGTTTCCCTTAAGAGGTTAACTGAGACAAAAGGAGTACACAATGTTTTTGCCCTTCATCATAAGTTTCTCTTAAAAAGAATTTATAGGGACGCCTGGGTGGCTCAGTTGGTTGAGCAGCTGCCTTCGGCTCAGGTCATGACCCCAGGGTCCTGGGATGGAGTCCCACATCGGGCTCCTTGCTTGGCAGGGAGCCTGCTTCTCCCTCTGCCTCTGCCTGCCTCTCTGTCTGCCTGTGCTCGCTCACTCTCTCTCCCTCTGTATCTGACAAATAAATAAAAATCTTAAAAAAAAAAAAGAATTTATAATATTTACTAATCATAATTCAAAATTTAGGGGAAACAAACTCTAAGCACCTAGACTCAGTCAGGTCCCATTCACAGTTAACCTTTAAATATTTTTTCATTAACATGACCTTGACTTTAAGACCAGTAGAACATACTTTTTTAATGTCTCTGAACCCTTTCTAAGTGCCAAAGATTTCTAGAATAAACTTCAGACTTCAGCATACCAGTACTACAAGTCTTCAAGATATCAAATATCCTTGTGGTGGATTTTATAAGTTTGTGATTTTCTTAAGGTGAAACATAGTTGATTACTTCCAACTTAGTTCAAGAAAAGACATTAACTAGTGTGCCTTTTAGTGCTATAAGCAGTCCCAATGGTCCTTCCTGTCTTTTCTCACCTCATTGCCAAAACAAACAAATAAACAAACAAAATAAAGTAGGGGAGAAAATCATTTCAAGGTGTGATCTAGTTTTTAAAAAGGTATTTAAAATAATTTAGAATCATCTTTTCTAAAAATAGTTGATAACCCTTTATTGATTTTTCTGGCTGTCTTCTAAGTGGGTCCAAGTTTTCTGCCACTTCCTAAACTTTTATCCTTCATGTCATTGCTCATTAACGCTAAATGCTACAGAGCTCCCAGGACACTTCATACTCTAAGCTCCAGTATAGAATGATTTTGGCAAATGGTCTTAGAATTGCCAAGATACCAGACTTCACGTTTTAAAAAGCAATTTTAATGGAATATAAAATTCATATTAAAAATGCAAACTTTAGTGATAATTATTTACCAACATCCCATTTAGATCTCAAGAGTGCTGATTTTTTGGTAAGATCATGGTACCATGAAAACATCTAGAGACTGGGGCTCCTGGGGGTCCATCTACAGGCTGGGGTGAATTTCATTTTCTTAAATAAATCCACTGTAATCAGTTTTAGGAATGGTCCTACATAAAAAGCATGGGGTATGTCTTACAGCACACTGATAGGGACCACTGATGCTAGGTTTCCCCTCTTTTTCTAAAGCCATCGGGATGATTTTGGTCACTGACTGTACCTTTATTTTGTTAATCCCTCGTGACCTACTGAGTTAAAACTACAGAGTGATATTCTGTACCCGAAGACTTCTTTCCAACTACTGTTGACTGTTTGGAGAAAGACAAATCCAAGGGACACTATGTGAATGAAGTCCATATGTTCATTCATTTACTCATTAAACAAATCATCAACTATTTATTAAATGCCTGCTGTATGACGGACTGCATTGGGTAGTAATGGAGGAGTAATGGGGAGTTCAAGAGGACAAGTCTTTGCCATCATGGAGCTTACAGTTGGGTGGGGAAGGAAGACATTGATCCAGAAAACCCATGAAGAAATGCAAAGTGGTAAATGGAAGTGCTTGGAGGGCCTTTCTAATAGAGGGCTACCTGCTCAGAAAAATCAGAGAGGGTGAGTAGAGAAAGCGAAGTTTAAACTGAGATGTGAAGGGCTAGAGCAGTGAGCGAGGCAAAGGGAGAGGGTGGAGGGGGAAGTTTGAGGGCAAAGGGAGTGGGTGAGCAAAGACAGTGGGAAGTGGGTTGGCTGGAGCAAGCATGCAGGCACAGACTTCGTGGTGGGCAGGAGCAAGGGGGCTTAAGGAACTGGGGCAGCCAGTGTGGCTGGAGGTGCAAAGCCAGGTCCTACTGAGATGAGTCCCTGCCAGGCAGCTCAAGGCCAGACCACAGATTCCAATAGGTCAGGGCTTTTGTTTGTTTGTATGTTTTAAATTCTCTCCAATGCTTTTGTTTTAGTGATTCCCAACATATGAGGGAAAAACTATTTCATCTTAAAGCCAGAATCTGACTTTGCAGCATTAGGCCCCCTCCTATAGCTGAGGGAAAACTCCTATAGCTTTTCACTTGTAGAGGCTTGTCTTGAATTCCAGAGTTCTCTGGGGACCACAAAAGTCCATGGCATCTAGAAGTCCCTCTAAACTTTGCCTCTGAGGAGTGAACACTGTAGAAGGAGGAGAAAAAGGGATTTATCTGAAGCAGAAGAACAGTGTTTGGAAATTTCTCCCCTTATTGTTCTGAATGTGGCTAGGAACCCGGAGGAGAAGGCGGGCAGGGCAGCCTCCTATAGGCAGCAGCAGTGCCCACAGCTGGGCAGACTACATTGTACCTTCCTCAGCATGAGTACCATGTGTGGTCCTTTGTCACAGTGTCACATATATTTGGTGAGAACGGGGAACAAAATTTTAAGCTCTGTCAAGTGTAGTTTATGCTTTGACAGCAGAGAAGACAGGCAATGTCCTAGTGCAGTTTGCTAAGTGTTGTAACGAAGGTGTGAATCAGACTGGGAAACAGTTGCAATGTTTCCAGAAGGGGTTGCCTCTGGCTAGGAGCAGCCTTGTCAGTTTACTACAGTAAATCTCAGAAGAGTTCCATACTGCTGTTCCATGGTGTGAAAGGTTGAGAAGGACTGAGGAGACATTTGGGGCTTCTGTCATTTTGGTTATCTATGACTTGTTAGTGTAGACCAAGAAAGAAGTCTGAAGGATGCTTTGAAACCCAAGTGGTATAACATATGTTCTAAAGCATCTTTTCCATTTTCCTGGGCTCTTGATCTTTTATACCACAAATATCAGTCACTCCAACTTGCACTTAATATTTTTCATTTAAACTGTTTAAAAAAGTCTTCCTTGCCACACGGATTACGTGGTATTTCTCTTCATATAAATCTTATAAATGGGTGAAGAATGATAGCCTGTTTATTTTCCTCAGCTTATTTTTTATTTTTTTAAATAATACCCTGAAGAGAAAATCAAATATCTGAGAACACCTAAGTACTTTCAGAAGAGGAGAAAATAAACACAACCTATTTTTATTACCTTGGGAAAGTTCCATTTCTATGAAATTCACTTTTCTATGATCCCACAGAGCCCTCCCATCTTAGAGTAATCACTATTTGTTCCAAATCTTAATCAGACTGAGTCTCTTGCTCACTTTAAAGTTGTGATGAATGCTGGCCCAGGAACAGCAAAGATGTATTAACTGTTGAAAAGTTGCTTTTCCATTTTTGTGAGGAGGTGGAGTGTGAGTAAATAAACCCAACTCATCCTAATATTAACATCATACAAGAATCTTTTTTGGATATGGAGATACAGATAGAAAGTGATGGATGTGGACTCTGAACTCTGTTAAGGATGGCAAATACCACGTTTTTCTCTAAAGGAGCTATGAATCTCACTGATAATTATCACTAATAATTCTTTTGAAATATTTTCATTTTATGCATATCCTTTCTCCAACAACATTCTAAAATGGAACATTTTGTGGGTGTTCAGGGCCCAAAGAATACATTTTAAGCAAATCTCCTACCCACTTGTCATCAGTCACCCTTCCTGTGACCGCTTCTCCCCTACATTCCGCCCTCACATGTGTAATAATAGAGCTGAGTCCTCAGCTCTGAATTCTCTGGCACGGCTGGTTTTGTTCCTGAAGTTGTCACTTACACTCATAGAGAGGGAAGCACAGGAAGTGATTTATGGTGGGGGACCCAGAAGCCAAGGATGACCAGCACATTAAAAGACTGCTTCTAAACCAAAGGAACATGAAAAGTGGGAGGATGATGTTGGTGACAATCTCTATGGACTCAATTTTATAAGGCATCTTGGGCTGGAATATATTTGGTTAACTTAGATTGAATTAAGTGCTTGCCATAATCCTCAACACAGTTTTACACATATAAAACATATAGACAGACCACGTAATATTTTTAATGCCACACACCATGTATCTGCTGGGTGATACAGAGATGAGCAGAACTCTTCATCCCTTTCCCTTCCTGATGGCCCCGAATCCCGAGACACAAGTCAGTCAGCCTCTGGGGCCATTTCTGAGCCAGAGAGGCAGGCCCTCCTACTGCTGACAGCTTCAGATGTTAGACTATTGTCTTGTACATTGTGGCTCCATATCTGTACCTTACAGCATCCATTCATAATTCCTAATTCTGTCCTATGATGCTGCTTCCTTCACTATCTGATGTTCTTTGATTAATGAATGTGGTTCCTTCTCTCTGGCCTGCTGATGGGGACGTTCGTTGCTTTGGGATCAGTTTGGGTTGTTTCTCTTTCTGCCTTGAGGATGCTAGAGAATCTTGTGACTTCGCACAGCATCTATATGCTGAAAGGGCTCACATTGATATCAATAGCCATGTCCCTGCTCCTGAACATTAAATATATCCTTCTGCCCACGTGTCACCTCCACCTGGATCTCTCACAGTCCCCCAAATACAAATATCAAGTATCAAAATCAACAAGCCCCAATCCCTTTGTTTCCAAGGTCCTCCCCACCTCAGTTAATGTGAACTCTATCCTTGCAGTTGGAGCTCTTTGGTCCTCTCTCCTACCTATTTTTTTCTCCCCTTGTCACTGCACTCCACCCAACTGCCTCCTTCCTGGACCTACAGACACCGACACATGTTTTTGCTCTAGGGTTGGTGTGCTCTGTCCCCTCTATCTAGAGTGTTTCTTTCCACAGACTCCACATGGTTTGCTCTCTCCCTTTCCTCTTTCAAGTCTCTGTTCTTCTGCTCCCTTCTCCAGTGAAGCCTTCCTTGATCAGCCTGTTTGTGGCAGCCCAAGCTCCCAGCACTTCCTTTCCTCTTTCCCAACTCCACAGAAATCATAACCTCTTTCTATATACTGACACACTCATTTTATTATTTGTCTTCTTCCACTAAAATATGCCATTCTTAAAGAGGAGCTTTTGTTAGTTTGTTTTACCACTTTATCTTAGCACCTAGAATAGTGCCTGGTGCATAGTAGGAACTCAATAAATATTTATTAAATGAAAAAAGACTGAATAGCTACACAACCAAAGTTCCACACAATACGCTTTGTTTAGGTCAGTACCAAACCAATATAAAACTCCAAGAGGCTCATTTTCCTCTAGAATTAAAACCTCCAAGATAGCTTAAAATAAGCCTGCACTCCACCAGCTGAGCCCCTGTCCTCTGCAAGGTTAAGAACAAGATGAGCTATGGCCTTTCCTCGCCATTCCTGTATCTGTCCCTAAACCCACTTTTTCCCTTTGCCTGGCGTTTGTTCATTTGGATCAAGTGTTGTAGTCATATGGCCGTTGGCGACACAGTCTATCTTAGGGAGAAAGAAGGGCCACGGTATCAAAAGGGAGATGAACCTGGACCCGCTTTAGCCACCTGCTGAGAATTCTCTGCTTGCTTCCTCTCACATTTCCTGCTCTTTCCCATGGTTAGCTAGCCCCACAGGAACCCCATGTATACACATCAGCCTGCCAAGCATTATATTTATATTATAATTTATATTACATATAAATTATATATATTCGCAATTGATATTTTACTATGTACTCTTCTGTTTTTTTTTCTTAAACTCACTATAAAAAGGAAGTCATCGTTGTGGGTATTTCCTTAATTCTCAGTGAGATCATCCCTTAGGTGGTTAGATTACCAATGTATCATAATACTCTTATTTCACCTTAGCTCTTTAGTCCTCCAGAAGTGAACAAAATACAGCTTTTATGAAGCTATACTGAAAGCATATAGTTTAGATTATTAGATTTGCTTTTTTTACTTCACTTAAATTTTTCTACATTGGTCATATAAGTGTTTGTTCATGCAGACACAAGTCTCTTCTGTTTGACTCCAGGCTGTTGAGGAATTATCTTTAATTTCAGTATAGTGAACATAAGAAGTTATTTCTTTAAAACATAACAATGTGGGAGCAACACAAGATTATCACTCTTACGCGACCCTGGCAAATGCCAACAGAAAATAAATTCTGAACAGCTTCTAGACCCTGTAAATGGAACTTGGACAGGCAGATAAAAATATGAAATATGAACATACATAGTTTAATTAACTGAGCTTATGAATTAGAAATTAGTATTAGGAATACTCTTTTATCTCACCCTTTACCATATTGTTTTCTTTTCTATTCTAACAAACAGCTTGTTCTTCCTTTCTGTGATTGACATGGGTAGGGTGAACAAGCACAGACTTCAAGCCTTAAATAGCTAAACCAGTCAAGACATTTTGGTTGTATACACTGTGGCCCATTTATCAAGAGCCATGACCTAATGGATTTTGGGGGGGGGGGGGGTTGTTTTTTTCTGTTTTTTGAGACCTATTTCTTTTCCCAGCAACAAGATGTGGGGAATTTCTTCATGGTTATTTCAGAGCACTACTCATTGATTTCATTTATCTGGATCACAGATTTTAATTTTCTGGCCTGGAGTTTATTTTCAACTGGGCACATTTCCCAGGAAATAATGAGTATTTGCTTAAACACACAGCATCTGTGATTTTTCTTTTGCAATTCACTTATAGGAGAACCCTCTGTTATTAATAGCCTGGGGCAAAGGTTCCATGAATGAAACTGAATGGGTGGCTTTTCACTTGTGTATTTCCTGACAAATGACAGATGGTATAATATAAATACCCACTCCCTCAAAAGATGTAACTGAGAAAGCCTTTCAGTAAAGGTAGAAACTAGACCCAGTGTACTTGAGGCTAACTGACCTGGGATGGAATTATCCTTACAACAAGCAAGGAAACAAGCTCACACCTCTCCTCTCCATCAATTATACGGGCTTCAGACCCCTTTTTAAGTCAAATGTAAAGTCTTTGTGTAAGTCGTGCTTTCTGTAGGATGGCAGTGATTTCCACCAGTCTTGCACTTGGCTCTCATTTCCAACTCATTCTATCAATGGGCAGATTCCTCCCCACCTAAGTATTCTCAGAGAAGACACACCACCCCATGATAGTACTCACATGGGGTGTGGGGAGAAAGGCTAGAACTGAGGGACCCTCAAAGGGGCTTCAGCCTTGCCTATGAACAGTCTGTTTCTAAGACAGATGAATAGAAATATTATTTTATTGATTTTTTTTAAGAGTTTAAACTCTGCATCTTTCTTCTGCTCTAGATCATCCACCTCCTGTGCCTTGGTGTCACTGTGACGTCTGTTTTTCCCTAACTCAGCCCTCCAGTGTTTTCTGTGTTACTATACACAGGTGGATTCTTAAAATCCTGACCCCAACTCTAGTCTCACTTTGAGTAAAATTTAACATATTTCCTTTGGGAAATATGTATGTATGAAGAAATACATGTTTATTTATATATAATTTGGACCTTGACCTTGTAATTAAACACATCAAACTTACTTATTTTTGAATTCCAAGCCTGCCTCAACCTACATAATAGTAATTCCACACACATGTTTTGCACTTCAGAGTCCACAGAGCACTTCTATTTTTCCCTCTCAATCCTTCCTCCCTCCACCCCCAGCTTCCTTTCTGCTTTCTCAGTCTTTTCCTAGAGCAAATTACGGCTTCCTGGTGAGCCTCTATGTAGAGCATAGCAGAAGGATTATATGGATCACATTCAGTCAACCAATTTCCTCCTTCCCCATTACATAGCCTTTAGGGTGATGTGGGTATCTGCCGGGAAATTAAATAGTAAACGGAAAATAAGCCTCCATTATTAGATGGCATTATCTGTATGATGGGCCTGTTTATGGCAATGACAGGAGTCTGAAATAGTATTTTTTTTTTAAGATTTTATTTATTTATTTGACAGACAGATCACATGTAGGCAGAGAAGCAGGCAGAGAGAGAGGAAGGGAAGCAGGCTCCCCGCTGAGCAGGGAGCCCAATGCGGGATCATGACCTCAGCCGAAGGCAGAGGCTTTAACCCACTGAGACACCCAGGCGTCCCTGAAATAGTATTTTTATAATCATTTTATATTTGAAAAATAAATGACTAGATGGAGAACCGGTTGAATACATTATTCTGAGAAGCTATTCATAGGAATGACAGCAAGCACCCTGTGTGTAGATTTCTGACATCAGAAGGACAGGAAAGAGAATTTATAATAGCTTTCTAATTTGTCTTCTTTTGAACTTTTTCTCCCTCTGTCACAATGTAATTATCAAGATATCTGTAAGATACAGATTTGATTTGAAAATATAATTACACTGATAAAAACCTTTGCTGGATCACTATTATCTACCAATAAAAGTCTGAATTCCTTAGCCTGATTTATAGATTATTTTAAAAAATATGGTCCATCCTATTTTTCCAAGTCTATCTGTACCCTCTGTACCAAAAACTCTATATTGCAATCGTGTAAAATGAGAAAGTAACCAACAGTCCTTGAACTTGCCAGATGCTACCACTCCTCTATGACTTTTCTCTTCCTTTGCCTGCTTATAAAGAATACCTTGTGGCTACCTCTTCACTTGAACTGCTACTCAACTTTCAGAGTCCAGCTCAAATGCCCTCCTCTGTAAAAACCTCTTTAGCGAAGATGTTTTCCCTCTTCCCTGTATCCTTAAGCCTTTAGCTCAAACACAGAACTTAGCATAACAAACTTTGATTTATTGTATATGAGTATTTCTTCTTTAATAGCCTATGAAATCCGGGAAGGACAAGACCATATGGGTGTTCACTCTTGTAATCTCAGTGCCTAACATGGAGTCTATTAGACATCCAATGTTCATTTTATCAATGAATAAATCAGTCACTCATAGAATGACTATTCTGTAAGGCTGCAAGAAAGAACTGCTCTTATCACTATTATCAAAGCCACTGAAATGATGCTAGTGTAAGCTCTTCCTGAACTTCCCATTTCAAGGCTGCTAACTCTTGGAGAGTTGCTCCAACCTACCTATCTCTTTGGAATAGTAGGTGTTTGCTTTCAGATAATGATTACTAAACTGCCCATCAGCTTTTCTCTTTTGGGAAATCCTTACTTTGTTTTATCATTCTTTTGTCAATTCTCTTTAAATGCTTTTATCAAGTGGTCAGCAGTTAGTACTCACAAACGGGCAACCCCATCTGGAACATGGTACTAAATTCAGGGTTCTTTTTATCCTTCATAGCCATGGAAGTGTAGAGAGTCATGAAAGAAATACAGGAGGATGATAAATAAGGACATACGAACTAGAGAAAGGGGAAATATCTATGGCACCATTAGAAGGAATGGGTCATACACAGGTTGTCAGCTAACAGTTCTAAGGAAAATATATAAAAACAAAACAAAAAGATGCCTAAAGGGAACATGGCATATTTCAATGGGTTTTGTTCTAGGAATGAGAATCCTACTCTTTAATAAAGTCTGTGGTAGAGCTAGTGGGCTGTCTAACGTGTTACTCATACTTAGTAAAAGTACCCTGAATCCATTTGGAGCATCAACATGTCCACCTGAAGGACATGGAGGCTGTAACTGAGGACCGGCCAAAACAATGTAAGTGAAAGTGACGTGGAGCTTCAGCAAGTCTTTTTAACAGTGAAAAGGTATACTCTCCCCCTCTTCCCTTCCTGTCACATGGAATGCAGATGTAATGAGTGATTTCAAACAGACATTTTGGACTCCGAGGACACATGCAAAAGAATGCTAGAGCCAGACAGAAAAGATCTGGATCCTTGGCACTGAGACCTACAGAGCCATAGCTGCAGAATCCATGAGCGTTGTCTTTCTCTAGACTTCTAACATGAGAGAAATCAACTTCTACCTTAAGCCGCAGTTACCTGGAGTTTTCTGAATTTACTCCTAATTGATAAGCTACTCTTGTTGTCGAGGAGTTTAAGATCCAGAACAAAAATATTTGGTACAATGTAAATGCTTAACAAAAAGACAGGTATACTTAATTCTGTGTAATCATTGGGTTTATGAACAATTGAGCTACAAGGAAATAATATTTTAGATTCACTAGGGAAGCTAACTAGTTAAAAGCAAACATAAAATGTTTATGTGATTATGGAAACATGGAAAAAGACGAAGAAGAATGCATAAGGCTATTAATACTGATTACACATACGTGGATTTTTACTTCTTACAATGATCAAGCAATACTTTGAGATTTAAAATGTTAAAATAAAAAATATTTCAGGGGCATCTTCCTAGCTCAGCATGGGGTTCTTGGGGTTGTGAGATTGAGCCCCACACTGGATTTAGAGATTACTTAAAAATAAAATCTTAAAAAAATATTTTAAGCTGTAAGTAATAACTGATAGATATTTTTATGAAAGAAAATTATGTTGATTTTACCTATATTGCTTTTTTGAAGAGAGAATTTTATAAATCTGTTTTTAGGGCCTTGGCTATCTGCATTCTCATCTCTGACCCATAACAACTAGATATGGAATCTTAGGAAAGTCATACTCTGGAACTCAAAATGAGAATGTTAAAGCTTCTTCTAGCTACAAAGCTGGGAATTTAATCATATATTTGTTTCACTGGATATCTAATTGTGCCTTCTACAGTCTGATTTCCATGAATTCAGAAGCTGTTAAAATGAGTTAGTTATGTGTGAGGACAGTCACACAGTCCATCTCTAGAGACTGGGGACTCTGCTGGGGAACCCCACCTGAAGCCCTGGTCTTAGTAAGGCTAGAAAAGCGCCATCAATAAGAACTAGGGATTACCCCATTCTCTCTGTTATCCTATATGCCCTTTAAATTAATGACATACTCTCTCCGCACACACTCCCCCCCAAATAAAAGCAAATAAGGAAAGTGACTGAGGGCTCATGGCTCTATTTCTGACCAGAAACAAAGCTTTTCCCTTGTTCTCTTTCTTGGTGACTGTCCTTCTACTCCTAAGGGACTTAAGAATAGTTACTGTCCCGGGCACCTGGGTGGCTCAGGGGGTTAAAGCCTCTGCCTTCGGCTCAGGTCATGATCTTAGGGTCCTGGGATTGAGCCCCGCATCGGGCTCTCTGCTCAGCATGGAGCCTGCTTTCCTCTCTTTCTCTGCCTGCCTCTCTGCCTGCCTCTCTGCCTGCTTGTGATCTCTGTCTGTCAAATAAATAAGTTAAAAAAAAAAAAAAAGAATAGTTACTGTCCAAAAGACAGGTGCAGAGCACCCAATCCTTACGCCCTGAGGCTCCCTCTTTCCCTGTTAAGAGGGGTACCCTAAAACCAACATCACTGAACGCTTCATGGAGAAAAAGAAGTGCTCTGAGTATCATTTTTATGTGCCTTCCTCATGGAGACTCACATCACATTGTAAGCATTTTAAAGATTTATTTTTCATTTTCTGGAGAGAGAGAGAAGAGTAGGGGGAAAGTCAGAGGGTGAGGGAGGGGGAGAATCCCAAGCCTGCTCCCCAGTGAGTGCAGAGGCTGACATAAGCCTGGATCCCACAGCCCTGAGATCATGAATTGAGCCAAAATCAAGAGTCAGACACCTAACCGACCCTGCCACCCAGGCGTCACCCACCTTGTAAGCATTTTAAATAGAGATATTAGGAGTTTAAAAATTAGATCCCTAAATAAAAGTAGATTTCAAATAACAGTAAAAGTAAACATCAATATTAAAGAGCATACCGCAGTACCCTGGGGTTCCACACACTGTCTTCATGAGTACTTGATGTTCCACAATTTTAGAGAGTCCAAAATCAGCTAACAACACAAGAGAAAAATTTAATGAAACAAGTCTTTTCTCAGCTTTTATAAGATGACAGAATACTTTTACTATTTACTCTTCAAAATAAAACGAACTCATTTGTTTTTGCTTGTTTTGGTATCTGGTGATGGGAGAAGGGAGGAATGAAGAAGGGGACAAGTCATCTGGGAGAAGAAACTGAAAAAAAAATTTGAATCTTGCTTTAAATTGGAGAAAAATATGACTCCCAAATACATTTTATGCTCTCCTCTATAAATCCCAGCTTTAGGCAAATAAGATACTTATTTTTGAAATAACAGTTGTAACATATATTTTGTCTCATCTTAACTCTGAGATTTATGAAACAGTAGCTCTAAAGTACAACATAGAATTAGTGATATAGAATTAGTAATCCATGGGGAGAAATCAAAATAAAAAAATAGGTTTTTGTGAATGTCAAAGACAGGAGCAGAAAGATCAAAAGGTTCATTCTGTTTCAAATGTGTATCTTATGGATAAGGATTTACTCTCATATGAGGAATATATAACACTTTTTTCCCCCCAAGAATCCTCTTTATTTATTCTTCAGAATATTACTTAGGTAAAACACTACCCAAAGTTGCTACCATTATAGTCTATTTGCTGGGCTACTTCTCTCTCACTCAGGAAACATCAGGAAACCACTGAAGGCCATTCTTCAAGAGAGGCAGGTGCAGAATTGATGCCATTTTCGACTTCAAAGATAAACCCACATTTCCACGGAGGTGCTGATCCTTATCAGGGAAAGCAGCAGGAAGTCCTTCAGAAAGAAAGCCTCTCCTGTCTAAATTAGTATCCATCCATCCATTTAAAGAAATTTCTTTAAGGATAAAATCTTTGAAATTGATGTCAAAGGAAATGGAAGTCTCCCTGCTGTTCCCTGCCTTTCAGGAGTGATTAGAAGAACAAGCTGGCTGCCTAGCAGGACTTTGGTATTTTTTTCTTTGGGTTCTTGCATTCATAAAGCACATTATGTTGTCTGGGCTCTTCCATGATATGTATAAGTTAATTTTCAAAGGTGTTAACACTTCTAATGCAGTGAACTTATCAGATTAACATTACACAGGCCAGCCACCAAAAGAACAATGTCCTTCAGAGGATTTAACAGATTCTGCTAAGGAGAATTCCTATAAAATAAGTTCTGTTATTACTATTTGCAAGCGAAAAGACAGGGGAAATAACATTTAATACACTTTTTCCTAAAATGCTGATTTAAAGAACTCTTTGAGTAGACTGGAATTACACAAAGTTCATCCTCGTAGTTCTTCAAAATGCTTATTGGAATAAAAAGCAAGGTTCCCAAAGTCAAGGCAGGCTTGGGAAAAGCCTAACACACTAATTTAGACGTCAGTTTACACATTAGCATTTTTAGAGTTCTGGTTAGTCCTGCAGAAATAAAAAATTTGTTTAAGTTGGCATTTCCTAACTTATTTCACCAACCTTAGCACTTCTGCAAACCACTCCCACCTCCCCCAAAGCAAATTAGAATATTTACTCTGGTTCCCTCAGTTGAGGAACCGCTATTCTGTGGAGTGCACTTTGGGAAAGACAGACCTCAATTTATCTCTGTTCATGTAAACAAGTGACTCAGACCCTAATTCACTGATATGTACTAAGCATTTTGTGTCAAAGCTCTTGAATATCTAAAATTAAGCTCCAACTAATTTATGGAATAAAAAGTAACAAAAAAAGAAGTGTTATGTTATCTGTGATTTTCCTCTATATAAACTTACAAAATACACCATCGCCTTTCGAAGTCCCTGCTATTTCCAAGAGCTATGTTTCCTTTGTGTCCAGAACTGGAGCACCAACTTCTAGGCACTGATTCCAGATCACTATATCAGGAAAGGACTACAGACTTCCAAAGCAATGCGTTATTCCTTTACAGACACCAAATATCCAAGGAAATTAAATGGAGGCAAAACTAGATGGAACAATATTTTTAAATTCCATGGAATACATTTCTTCTGCTCTGGGAAAGGGGTCATAAGACTTCATGAAATGTCCTCACCTATTTTGAGTGGTGCATCTGGGGCTGGAGTTGCATAGAGAAGATTCTCTGGTTTGAGATCACGATGGACAATCCCATTTTCATGTAGGTACTAAATAGGGAACATAATGGAGTAACATTCCAGTAACTGTATTTATGGTTCCAACATTTATGTTTAATCTTTTCAGAATTAGAATATCCTTTACTATGTTATATGATTCAAAACACACACATATGATCATTTAAAAATAAACACCATGAAAGAAAATAAGTTTATACTATATATAATTTAAGAACAGCTTATATACAGTTACCTAAAGTGAAATGCAGTTTAATTTTTTTAAATATATTTTTAAAGACTTTTATTTATTTATTTGACAGAGAGAGATCACAAGTAGGCCGAGAGGCAGGCAGAGAGAGAAGGGGAAGCAGGTTCCCTGCAGGGCAGAGAGCTGGATGCGGGCCTTGATCCCAGGACCCTGAGATCATGACCTGAGCCGAAGGCAGAGGCCCAACCCACTGAGCCACCCATGTGCCCTGAAATGCAGTTTAAGGTGTATGAAACCAATTATCAGAAATAAAAAATTTACTCCTTAGACAATATTAGTTGCAGTTCTCTTTATGCATATAACTATGTAAGTTCAAATCCATTAATTATTATTATACTAAAGTCAAGGTTCTATGCATTGAAATTTTTCTGGTTTATTATCTGAATAAAGCACAATTATATGTGTCATTTTAGAAGCTCACAATCACAGCAAAGACTTAATAATTATTGTTTGAACAGGCATTTAGATATGAGTAATTATTATAGAGGACTATCCTTAATATGATAAATACTGCTTAAAGATGATAAATGTTCTCATAGGCTTTTCTGAAGATTAGTAAATCCAACTACCAATACAGAGTGGCATATTTGAGCTGATCTTAAAGATCGCTTCTAGCAATTCCACTCATTTCATTCTATTTTAAATTATTTTGTAAGTTATGTTTTATCACACGTGTAACATACTCTGTCAATGTGGAAGTCTAACCTGATCCTGCTTCCCTAGTCTCAGATCCCTCTCCAAAAGTAATCACTCTTCACTTTGAAATGGTTTGAATGTTTTTCTATGAATTCACAAACATGAATATATGTATGCAAGGAAATACTCCTGATTTTTCCATTTTCTTACATACATGTATGATTAATATTAATTTTTACAGGTTTTCTTTCATTTAACAATATGTCTTTGAAACCTTTCCCACAAACCACTATAGCTAATTCTATTTAACACTTGGATCCATTTTGTTGAATGTAGCATAATTTATTTTTCTAGTCCCTTCCTGGTGGACTTTCAAGTTTTTAAAAGTTACCAATAATGCAGTAATAAGCCTTCTAGCACTTGGATTTTGGGTGTTTTTGCTTGTGTTTCTTTAGGACAGATAGCTGGAAGCAGATCTGGTGGGGTCAAAAGGTAGGTTTAAAATTTTTAAACTCCATCAATATTTACTCACACAAACAGTGTGTTTACGGTTTCCTAATATCTTTACCAAATCTGTGCAATTAACTTTTGCTGAGCTACAATGTAATCATTGTATCTTATATTTGGCTTAATTTGTCTTTCTCTGTTTACTGGCCTAGTATAGGCTTTTTGGTTTTCTTCTTCTGTGAACTACCCAATTATATCCTTTGCCCATTTTTCTGTTGGGTTAAGAGAAAAAATAGCCAGGGTAGTTCAGTTTTTCTCCTTTCCCATCCCCTACAGGAAGGGAGAGAGTCTCTTCTTTCTTTGTAAGCCAAGTAAGAGAAGGTGGATAGCTTCAATGTCACAGTTTGTGGTGTTTGACATGTCTCACTTAGTGATTTGGTGAAACAGGAACTGATATCAGAGGTGGTTAGAACAGGGAGTAAGAAGAGAGGGCCTCAGTGAGATTCAGCTGCCCTCAAGGAAGAGCTAAACAAGGGTACACATTTCTCACATGTTCAGTGTGGACTGTGCAGAAAGGAACCAGACATCGGCATAAGTTTTGTGCTGGGGTGATGCCATCTTGCCTCAGCATTTCAGGAACTACTAACTCCTCAGAGTACCTGAAGTGAGAGAACTGTCCTGCAGTGGGTCTCTGTAGAGCCATCTATAGTGTTTCACATGGAAAGAACATCAAGCATTTGACATTGGCCACACCCAGAGACCACAGATGCTGGACCATGAATGCACCAGTCTGGGAAGACCGTTGCTAACCCTCAATCTCTTCTCCCTCTCCTCACTGTCACCCTCACAACAACCCTAGAAGGAGCATGATCAGGTGGAGAGTAAAGAGCAAGAGAAAGAGAAGAAACTAACAAGTATTCCTATCCCCTCTGTTTACAAATTATAGATCTCCAAGGTCCACATTGGGGGAAGGAGGAAGTTTAAAGTTGGACAAGTCTAAAGTTTTGGTCTTTCCCTTACCCAAGAGTGACTGGAAAATCTATGGGAATGGCTTGAAATTTTATTCACAAAGGAGAAGAATGGATTCACAGAGTTGATTTGCCAGGACAATCATGAGACAAAAGAAAGTTGCTTTTGCTCCTGCCTTTGAGGTCAAGCTCACTTTTTCTAGTGGATAATTATAATGTGTAGACAATAACATCATAGATGTCCTACACACTTACTGTATTCCAAGCACTATTATGAACACCTTGTATCTATCAATCGTTTAATCTTCATATCAGCTCCATAAGGTAAATCATAGTAATGTAATGCTTGTTCTGCAAATTAGAAGGCTGAGGCATAAAAAGACCAGAGACATGTGCAACTTCACAACTAGACACATGGAGTTGGGATTCCAGTGTAGGCATGTGGTAGTGGAGCCATAACCCGACCATTGCGTGACTCCCAAACAGATGCCTGATTGTGTAGGGTGGACATGAGAGGGGAATCATGGTGAAGGAGAGGAGGGGAGAATGATGGAGGAGTGGGAAGGTCATGGGAAGAGGAGGATTGGTGAGAAGGCAGAGGACCATGTTCAGCCTCAGTGACACCCAGGGAAAACCCACCAGATCCCTGAGGAGGAAGATGCTATATCTTGCATTAGCTGAGCTTGAAGACAAAAATGCAAGTTTCTCATAGAGTTGCTTTGGAACATACCTAAGAATTGCAGTTTGGGATCAATGGAAAATATTGATCTCCCCCACTCCCAATCTAACCCAACTAAGAGACTCCATTGCTTTGGGAAGAAAACGATACCAAAAATAGCAACACAATAGCAACAAATGAGATAAATTTACAAGCACTGGTTTAGCAAAGTACCAATCATATAAACATTCTTATTAAATATTGTTCTGGCTTTCTTCAACAGAAATGGTAGTTTTGTGTTCTAAGTCCAAAGTTAAACAAAAGAAAACAAAACAACACCATTTGGCACTCCACAGAGGAGAGCTAGACCAGATAACTGGAGAAAATTTAAAAAAAAATAATAGATTTAGGAGCTATGCACTAACAGAGGAACAAATTTAAAAACAAAATAAAGCAATGAAATACTGAAGGTCATGCGCTTTTAAAAATATAGGCAGGAATCATTTGTTATAAATTACTTGGTGTAGAAAGATTATTAAAAGTCGAGATATAATCATGTACACATGGTAGGAGGCATTTAAATGTATTGACTAACAGAACGATAGGAGTCACTATTGTATTTTTGCTTGGACCCACTGATTGCCTTTAACCAATAGTGAGTATTTTTAATTTTTACATTATCTCAAGTCAGGAAGCCAAGCAAAAAGGAAAACGTGCTATATGATCATTGTCTTCCCCCAAGGAGATACAATTTTTAGAAGCAGGAACATTTTGGGAGCATCAGTTCTCAAATTTCCTGGTCGCAGGACCCCTTTGGAATAAAAAAAAGTATTGAAAACCTCCAAGAATTTTTGTTTATGAGTTATATCTAACATTAGTTACTACATTAGTGGTTCAAAATGAGAATTTAAAAAGTATTAATTTATTTACAAAACAATAAATTCGTGCCATATTGACATAAACATTTTCTAATAAGAATATATTTTCTAAAACAAAAAAAAAATTAGAATTCTGTGCTATTTTTTTGAAGTTTTACAAGTCTCATTAATTTCTAGTTTATACAAGGCAGCTGGATTCCTCCAGCTCTGCATTGTCAACTATAAAACCACACATTATGCACTCTCTGAAAAATTCCATTGTACTTTCATAAGTGAATGGAAATGTCTTCATATTATGACAAAATAGTTTTTTTTTTAAAGATTTTATTTATTTATTTGACAGAGAGAAATCACAAGTAGATGGAGAGGCAGGCAGAGAGAGAGAGGGAAGCAGGCTCCCTGCTGAGCAGAGAGCCCGATGCAGGACTCCATCCCAGGACCCCGAGATCATGACCTGAGCCGAAGGTAGCCGCCCCGACAAAATAGTTTTGATCTCACAGACCTTCTGAAAGGGGTTGGGGGTGTCTCAGGAACCCTCCAGGAATCTTAAGACTATACTTTGAAAACTTCTGTTTTAGAGGATCTGAAGTCATAAAAAGGGCAGTGCAAAAGCTGAATAATATGCACATCGCCCTTTATTTTCAAAGTGGGTTTTAAATGCAATACACACCTCTAATCTCCTCAAGCACTAATCTTATCTAGCCACATCAAGATCACAATACACTAAGTGAAGAAGGGGGAAAATGGCCCTCAAAATTGTGTACTCGTGGGAAAATGTGCAAAGACATTTTATAATATCAATCAGTGATACAAAGCTAATTAAGAAATATCCATTATGGAGAAACAGACCCTATCAAGATATTCTTGATCTTAACTACAGTTTATTTAGGTCATGGGGATTCAATACAAATAGACAAAAGGATAGGAAAAATTGAGAAATGAGACAATTGCATATTTTAGAATAAACCAAGTGTTGAAAGTAATCATAATTAAAGTAAACAAAGGCAAGCAATAACATTAAAAACTAAATGCCACTTCGGAAGATGTCTAAAACCTAAGAACTTGATGGAGAAAGAAATAATAAATCTGACAACAACTGTAGCACCTAACTACTAAATCTTGGCTATTCATAACCTTTAGTAAAGAAATTAGAAGAGCAAATAACCAAGTGTGTATGAATTTAATTAAAACTTTAAGGAATATTATGGACATTGGGGAACGTATGTGCTATGGTGAGTGCTGTGAAGTGTGTAAACCTGGCAATTCACAGACTTGTACCTCTGGGGCTAATAATACATTATATATTAATAAAAATTTTTTTTAAAAAACTTCAAGGAATAAAAAGAAGAAGAAAAAGGAAGTGGAAAAGGAAGAGGCAGGGAAGCACAATTAATTTACTCGCTCAATTTTTTAAAGGATTATCTTTTTAGAAAAAAATGCTTTAAAAGTATTATCTTTTTAGAAAAAAGCATGAAGAAATAAACCAGTTTGAGAAAGACAAATACCATATGATTTCAATCATATGTGGAACTTAAGAAACAAAACAGATGAGCATAGGGGAAACAAAGGAAAAATAAAATAAGATAAAAATAGAGAGGAGGGGCGCCTGGGTGGCTCAGTGGGTTAAGCCTCTGCCTTCAGCTCAGGTCATGATCTCAGGGTCCTGGGATCAAGTCCTGCATCAGGCTCTCTGCTTGGCAGGGAGCCTACTTCCTCCTCTCTCTCTCTCTGCCTGCCTCTTTGCCTACTTGAGATCTCTCTCTGTCAAATAAATAAAATCTTAAAAAAAAAAAAAAATAGAGAAGAAGGCAAACCATAAAGGACCCCTAATGATAGAGAACCAGCTGGGGGTTGCTGGAGGGGAGGTGGTGGGGGGATGGGGCAACGGGGTGATGGGCATTAAGGAGGGCACATGATGCGATAAGCACTGGGTGTTTTAAGCAACTGATGAATCACTGAATTCTATGCTGAAACTAATAATATAGTACATGTTAATTAAATTGAATTGAAATAAAAAATTTAAAAAAGTGGGACGCCTGGGTGGCTCAGTTGGTTGGGTAGCTGCCTTCGGCTCAAGTCATGATCCCAGCGTCCTGGGATCGAGTCCCACGTCGGGCTCCTTGCTCCGCGGGGAGCCTGCTTCTCCCTCTGACTCTGCCTTCCACTCTGTCTGCCTGTGCTTGCTCTCGCTCGCTCTCTCTCTGACAAATAAATAAATTAAAAAAAAAATCTTTAAAAAAAATTAAAAAAAGAAAAAAGCATAAAATGACAAATATTTTATCTGCAGAGTGAGTAATCAAAGTAGGGAACAAAGTAAATTTTTAAGGATTTTATAATGATGCATTTAATGCACTGTTGCTAAAGGCGTGTCTTCGCAAAGTTCTATTTCAATTTTAGGCCTTGGTTTTGGTTTAAGTTTTTCAGAAGAAATAAGCATAATAAGGTTTTTGTGGCATTGTTTTTGAAACAATTATTAAAGAACAACAGCATGAGAGGCACTGTGGGGCAATACCCATGGTATGCCACACGTTAGCTATGCGACCTGAAATAATCTGCAGCTCCCAGTTTCCCCATCTGTAGCACCCACTTCAAAGGTGGTATTGAGAATCAGAGGTGAGGCATGTTGGCACTCACCATGGAGTGAGTATTCTGTTCTATGAAGGGTAGCTGTTGGGACTCTATCACTGTTGTTCCACATCTCTTGTACAATAAATTACAATTAGAAATCCTTTGAGACTTGGAAAACTTGCTCTTTCCTGAAGTATCAAAAGACACTTTGATCTGAAAATATTTGCTTTTTATTCCATCACATTTTCCTCTTCTGTTTTGGTGGCCCAAAACTCAATGTAAAAGCGGTTTCAATTACAATTAGTTAGCCTGTTTTGGATATATTCACTTCTCCCTCTCTCTGCTTTTTAAAAAATTCCCTTTTCCACTTTAATAGCTTTATTTTGTATGCGTTCTTCACTTATTTGCCACAACTCCTTTTACCAAGAAGACGCATTATAAATTATAGAGTAATAGAATGTATTATATATTAGCCTTCACCCTGGAAATAAGTCTAAGGGAAATAGAAACTGACATTGTTATATTTGTGTTCAGAGTTTCCAAGAACATTTAGAAGATATAAAAGGAAAAAAGTATGTGGCAATTAGGATTTGAAATATTCTTACTATGTCTTTTTCCATTAGAAGACAAATTACCAGGAGAAACAGTATTTGTCGTTGATCAAGAGTCATATTTCAAAGCCTATTGTTTTGCTTATGCTCCATTCTCCTTAGGCTCTCCTCCAGGATTCATCCCAGGTGCTGCCCGGGATCCTATTTCACGCCCCACTCCCTCCTCAGAAGCACTGCCCTATCACTCTGGCCTTTTCTCCTACTTCTCTCTTGCTCTTCCCTCTTTCTTCTCTTTCATCATATACATAGCTCTAGACTGGGTGGTATCACCATCAAAAAGAAACAAGGAAAAGAAAACAATCATCACCTCTACAGTCTCCCAAAGACACATATTCCTGTCCTACTCTCGCTGCCCTCAACTATTTCCTACTCTCCTAGGTCTCCACTCACAGCTTCCATCTTCTTCCCTTTCCTTTTTCTTCAACACACCAAATTTTTATTTGGGACCTCATCAAACCCAACACACGCTTTCTGACTCTTTATTTGACCAGTTTGGACTCTGGGCACATGGTCTTATCTCTCATTTGCACTTCCATCACTTGGGGCTCTTGTCTCACTGGCTGCCTGCTGCTTTTCCTTTGCTCTCACCCCTCAGTCTCCTACCCTGGCCCCTTATCTCTGACTTGCTGGGCACCTTCTGCATTTCCTTGGTTTCCAGAGTGAGCTCACTGAAAGCCACAAATAAGGGTACCATTTACTAACTATGTCCTAAATCTCTATTGCCTTCCCAACATATCTGTGGCTCTGACTCCATAGAACTTTCTACTCTCCATTCCATTTGAATGTCTCACACATGTTTCAAGCTCAACATTTCCCAAGCCAAACTCATTATTTACCCTAAATCTACTCCTGTGCCTGTAATTCCAAACCCAACAAATGACTCATCCATTTTGACCAAGCCAGACACCTGGGTTTACCCAATTCCTCCACCTCCTTTACCAAAACTTCCAATTTATGTTCATGAACATAGGTAGCTTTCCCTTCTTAGTGCCTCACCCATCTTCCTGCCCCTTGTTCCCACTTAACTGTTCTTACCTTCAGCCAAGCCACAAAGAAGCTTCCCTCTTAATTACTCTGATGACTCGCTTAATTACCAGCTTCCCAACTTCCATGGCCGTTCCCCTGCAGCCAAAGCTCCATGGTGGCATGCGAATAATTTTTTAGAAGTGCAAATTTGGTCACATTAGGCTGCTGCTTAAAATCTCCAGCATCTTTCCAATGCTTTGGTCATGCAGAGCAGCAACAATGTTGTATTTGATTTTGTATCCCTTGAACAGAAATCACAAACTCTCTAGGGTCAGGAGGATACCCGAAAGAATGAAGGAAGTTGACAGTGTAAAATAAAAGGAAGATATCAGGAAGTCCCAGGGGCCTTATCTGTCCCTGGAGCATGGCCCCTTAAGAGGAAGAGGAGACCGACTCAGCCCACTGTTGTCGGGCACGAGTGCGGGCCCCATGTCGATAGCTCTTCTGATTTTTCAAGGCAAGACAGAAATTCAGATTTTTTTTATGTAAAATATTACAAATTTTCCATGCTGGCGCTGAAGTTGAAAATTTTAAAAGCCTGGACAGGGTACAAACAAAATACCCTGCAGTCTGTGATTCTTGCTTTGGAATTTAAAACAGGCCTTGGCATTCAATATATGCTCAATAAACATTTGTGAAATATATGAATAAATACACGATTTTTTTTTCTGACTCTGCTTCTTAAATTAGATCTTTACTAAGACTGTGCTAATAGACTTCTTTTTCGCTATGAACTCTCTCTGAGCTTGTTTGTCTATTCCCTTCCCTCTAGCTACTTCTTATAGCCCCCCAAAAGTACACATGTGTATCAGCAAATTGTGTGGTAGGGTTATAATTAATTTTAATTTTTCCTTCTATGAAATTTAACTCTAAATGCGTTATTTAGGTAATGAACTTTTTAAAACATTAATTTTATATAAGCAGCAGGCACTTCATGTTGGCTTATACATCTGTTATGAATGATGGGCTCTGAAGAGGAGTATATCCATTGAGTATATCCATCGTAACTACATTCGGTCTCAAATGAACTACGCGATGCCACTCTATTGTTAGTAGTTTAAGACTGTATAGACTACTCCATGATAGTATCCTAAAAGGAAGTTCTAATTCAAACTCCAGGACCATATGGCCACCTGCCCAGGTCTCATTTTGAACAGGCTGTCTCACCAACACCTTAAGTTCAACATGTTCAAAACTGAACTCTTGACTTTCTTCTAGCCCTTTTCTTTCTGTTCTTCCCACCTCAAAATGTAGTGCCTCGGTGAACTCAAGTGTTCAAGTCAGAAACTGTTTTTCTCCTCCCCACCCCATGCCTCCATCCTATTCACAGCAGAGTGCCATGAATTCCAATTCCAAAATGTCTCCAGAATTGCCCTGCCTCTCTCCACGGTACTGCCATGACCTTAGCTAGCCTACCACAGAAGTTCCTTAACTCTCTTTGATTTCCAACCTGGCCCCACCTTCAGTCTATTCTCCACACAGCAACATAGGAAATCAGGCCTAGTTGGGAAACCCTTCAGTGGTTTCCCATTACTTTTCCTAGCTTCTGAGGCATTGGTTTTCTGGCTCCTGCCTTCCTCTCCAGCCTCATATTCTGCTACTTTCCCCCGTCTTGCTGTCTACCCATCCTGACTTTCTTTCAATTTCTCCCAAGCCCAAATTTTATTCCCACCAGCCAGCATCCTTTTCTGGCTGCCCCTCTTCCTAGAATGCATTTTTATCTTTTCTTTTACCCAGCCAGCTCTCCTCATCCTCGGGACTCAACTTATAGTGTCAGTTCCTCAGGAGGCCATATCTGTCCTTCCAAACTAACATATGTGTTCACCTTTATATGTTCTCATGGATGCCTCCTATTTTTCTTTACAGTGTATCTGTTTCTTTGTAAGCTTTATGTTTAGGATATCTCCCTCACCAGATGAAAAACCCATGAAGACAGATAACTAGTTTCTTGCACTATGCCTGGCACTAAGTGGGTACTAAAAAAATTTTTTTTTGAAGGATCAACAAATAACTCAGTTTTCCAAAAGACATGTATGTTGTTCTACTTTGAAGTCATTAACATATAGATATTCAAAGAATGGTGGTAATTTGCAAATGATATCCATTTGCCATTATTAATCTGTAATGGATGTTCAAATTTTTGTGCTTGCATTTTAGCAATATATTTCCATAGCAACATCACTTTGATAGATTTAACTGAAATAAGGCTCAGCATCTGTGTGCTTAGGAAACACACTATACTTATTGGATAATAATACTTGGCCACTTCAAAGGTGCTATGAGATTTATAGCATCATTCTGAGAAAAGCCAAAACCCAGTAAAAACATTTTAAGATCAGGCAAAAGGGTTTCATCCTCATAATGACATCTTGAATAATTACATAGTTTTTGTTCTGTAGTAGCGTTGATAGTTATGGCTGAATTAATTTCTTCACATCCTCTGACGCTGATCTGAATATCCAACACAACATATGCCTCAAGGGAGTTTGGGCAAGGAGAGTCGAAAATTCATCTGTTAGTTTTCTCTTCGGTTTCCTTCATGTCTCAAACATTCATAAATTGTACTTGCCAGTGTAAGAAAATGGAACGGAGTAGTGATTTGGCCAACTATAATGACTTGTTAATGAACACTGGGCAAGCCAAAGTCCTCTGTCAATGAAGGCACCATCCTGGGCCCCCCAGTGGTGCACTTGAAGAACATTGAGCCTGCTGTTGCCCAGAATATGGTTCCCATGGAAGCATCTTTGCTTTTGATTTGGGGTGTGGTTTAGAAGTGTCTACATAAAGCAAAGCTGGGAATTTTGGAGTAGCAATGGAGTAGCTGGAGTAGCAGGATCATGGGGAAAAGGAGAGGGATGCTAACAGAGAGGATAAGCAGGAATGCTGCTGGGTAGGAAAGCCTGGGGTGTCTGGTTAGAGCACTTGACAGGCAAAGAAGTCATGAAAAACAGACTCTAGCCCTTGTTTCTGATTTTGGTACAAGTCTCCTGGTGTGCAAAGTCAGAGTGAGATAACAGGGATGCTTTCAACAGGGTAGAAATTCATTTTCCTGTCTGCACATAAATGTGCATGTTATAAAAGTCTGCTAAGTATATATTTGTAAGAATGGTATATCTAGTACTAGTGAGAAGTTTAATTTTATCTATACTGTTTTGCTTAGATTCAACTCAAAATCTAAAACACTCACTCAAAACTTAAAAGAAACATTTATCATTTCTTTAAAAGCAATTATTAAGTAAATTATTATCATTTTAAATTATGCATTATGCAAAATATCAATGGAAAATGTGACGTATCCTGATTTAAAAAGACAAGTCTCACACTAAGAGAGTACAAAAATGAAAACTGAAGTAATGTACGTGTCATCAACAAAGAAATCAATATGCAAAATGTTTTTGCGTATAAGAGCAAGGAAAGCACATGTTGTGGAACAACTTTCTGAGGGGCTGTTGAGAATGTTTAGAGAGGGTAGGCATGTCATAATTTCATTCTCTTATTGCCAATGTATGTGGTCAGATTTCAGGAAAGGTGAGATTTTAGGAATGGAGGCAATGAAAAGGCTTGACCTATTAAATGAAGGTCATATTCAAGAGATAACACATCACTTGGAAAAAGGCCCAGAAATCATCTGCAGTTATAGAGAAAGCAGCACCAAACACATTTCTGTAATGGGAAAGGAGAGAGCATCTTGGAACACAAAAGAAACACGGGAACTCCTGAAACTGCATGTTCTGGTCAAGAGATAAGAGATTATAAGAGTCGCCCGAGAAGCTGAATGAGTAGAACCGAGGGTAAATGCAGAAAGTACTCTGTGCTCAAGCAAAGGGATGAACTTCCTCACAAGGAAGAGGAAGCTGGAAATACTGTTGTAAGAGATGACTGTACTTCATATCACCATACATGCTTTATACATTAACAAGTTAAGAGTAGATATTTGAGGATATATTACAGAAAGAAAGTTTTTGGATGCAAGATATCAAATATGACAAAGAGTAAAAATCTATATATTTTTCTTCAAAAATATTTATATCCACAGATGTATAAATGGCTCCTAAATCACATATGCACTGAAGTAGAAAGTAGGATTTAAAAAAAAAAAAAAGAAAAGGAAGAAAAATGCCCAACATATCTTTACCATTTGTTCTTTGGGGGGAAAAAAAAACCAATCACCGAAAGCTCAAACTCTCCTTTAAACAGACAAAGATGATACTGCTGCTCTGAATTCAGGGGGTGTCTAGACATGTAATTAAACTCTCTCTATGGTCCTAACAAAAACTGTGTCATTGTGTAATGAAAGCTACTGCATAGTAATTTAGTTTAATTACAGCGATGCTGTGTTCAATGGGCTGTGTGTGGCTAATTGATAATGTCTCAGGAGTTGGTAGGAGGAAGTTTGAATCTCTTTAAAAATCTAACAGGACAAAGAAGAACCAGTCATTAAAAAAAGAAAACGGTATTCTGACTATAGCTCTACCTTGGGAAGAAAAATTAAACTGCATGAACTTGCTCTTCTCTATTCCTTGGAAAATGCAGAATCAGTACCTATAAATTTAAGCAGGAACTTCAAAGTTAATACTCTACCTTTGTGTCATATCCCCTTGGAGACCTACCATTACCATTGTCTTTATGCTTGACCTCTACTCTCTGATGCCTTCAGAATTACCAAGAGAATATATGAGAAAAGCAGCAGGACACTACTATCCCATGACCGGATCAGCAGGCATAGTTAGGATTGGCTGGCGGTGAGATCTATGGTAAGCTTCAATCTGTAGAGCAGCCCGGGATCAGAAGAATCTACCTTCAGCATAGCAGCCATGTGCTGGGGCTTCCCATTTATTAGCCAAGAACCTACATTTTCATTTATTTCATCTTTGATGCCTCCTTTCCTCTCACTAGTCTAGGTCTTGGCCAGATGGCCATAACTCCACTTCCAAAATACATTTCACATCTACTCTTTCCATTACATTGCTACCACTAAGTACATAGTCCTTCATATTCTCTACTAGCACTACTAACATTTTTCTCCTAATCACGCCCACCCACATCTCTACACCTCGGTCATCTTTCTAAAACACAGACTAACTCATGTCAATCCTCTAGTTTAAAAACAAAAAGACTCAGGGTGCCTGGGTGGCTCATTTGGTTGAGTGTCCGACTCTTGATTTTGGCTCAGGTTATGATCTCAGGGTCATGAGATCAGATCCCATGTTAGGCTCTGTGCTACATGGGGCGTCTGCTTGGAATTCTCTCTCTTCCTTTCCCTCTCTTCCTCCCCACCCCATGTTCTCTAAAATAAATAAATCTTTAAAAATAAATAATATAAAAACAAAAACAATCCAGCATCAAGGGCTCCTCATTGCCTATAAGGTAAAGTCTAATATTTTCAGTGTGAAAATAATGGCCCTTCAAAATTTGTCCCCAATTTCTGGCTGTGCATCATCTTGGGACAATTCTTACCATGTACTAACTACATAGCCATATTTACTCTTCCTAAATCATGCCATAGATATTTCTACTTGGTTCCCAGATAATAATAATCTTTCATGTGTCATACTGTATTTTCTCAAGATTCTTGCAACAGTATTACACATCCAAAGCTCTTCCACAATCTTGCCACTTCTCATCTAGAGGTAAAGTGAAATGCCCCCTCCCCCTGAATTTGACCCAACAGAATGCAATGGAAGTGATAGTATGTGACTTCTGATGTTAGAACATAAAAGCCAAGGTTGCTTCTATCTTTAACTCATTTAAAAATGAGTTAAATACTCATTTTTAGATCCCTAAGCTGCCACATAAGAAGTCTTATGATCTTAAGGCCAAGATGCTTTAAGAATGTTGGGGAACGTGGACAAGTCAAGTGTCACTGTTCCAGTTGACAGTTCCTGGTGAGGTCCTATGTGGTAGACATTTCAAGTGCCAGACATGTGAGCGAGCGAAGACACTTCTAAATGATTTCTAGCCATCAAGCCCCTAAACCTTTCAGTCTTCCCAGCCCAAACTCCAGACATGATGGAGCAGAGACAGTCCTCATTCCCACCATGTCCTGTCTAAAGTCCTGATGCAGAGAACATGTGAGCACAATGAAGTAGTTTTTTTCAAGCCGGTAGGTTTGGGGATAATTTATTAAGACAGCAACAGTACTTGGAACACATCATAACCCAGATTACATACCACTTCTGTGAAATTTTCTTCTAATCTCACAAGCAAAATAAATGTCATTTTCTCTGCTTCTCCCAGTAGCATTTTCTTCATATACCTTAATGCTCTGATATTTTTATTAGTTAATTATGTACTTGTCTATCAAAGTAATAGATCAATTCCTTGAGAGCAGGCAGGGATTATTTTATTCACTTTTGTACCCACAGACTTTAGGCAAAGAGTCTGGTATATTTTTGATAAATGCTCATGAGAAAAATGTGTGAAAGAAGGAGTGAATGAATGAATGATCAGAACTATGGGTTGAATGAGGCTCTATGACAGGCATCAACAAATAGACACAAAATCCCGGGGAATAGCTAGAACTCATTCTTAGGTCTAGCACGTATTAGCACTTAAAGATGTTTGTTAATAAATAAAATTGTGGAACCACTGAGTTGGGACAGGAAATCGCTCCTAATACCTCTGGATTAGAATAAATATCCTATGTTCGTCCCAACTCATAAGGCTGTGTGGTTCTGTGTTCAAGAAATTTAGTGAACTCAACTCATCCTGCTCTTTGTTTAAGGCAGTATCAATAGTTGCCCTTGGCCGGCAAGCCAGAAAGTGAATACAATGTAAATCAATCAGTTCTCTTTTATAGTATATAACCAAATCTACTCTAGAATTACAGGTATGCTAGTGATGAATTAGGTTGTGCTTGTTTAATAAAGTCTTTATTTTGCTTTTACTTTTGAAAGTTATTTTCACTGAGTTTAGAATATCAGGCTGCTTTTCTCCCCTTAACAATACTTTGATGTCTCTTGCTTGCATTATTTCTGATGAAAATTTAATGTCATCCTTATCTTTGTTCTTCCGAAGTAACGTGTCTTTTCTCTGGATGCTTTTATGGTTTTTAGGTTTTTACTTTAGGTTTAAGAAAATCGAATATGCTGTGCCTTGGTCTCATATTCTTCATGTTTCTTGTGCTGGAGATTTGTTAAGATTCTTGGATGTTGGCTTTACAAGTTTCATTAAATAACTTGAATATTATTTCTTTCAAATATAATTCTATCTCCCATCATTCTTCAATGACTCCAATTACATATATGTAGTTATATATGTAGTGTTCATATATATATATATGTCTATATGTGTATATATGTATATGTATACATGTGTATGTGTGTATATATCCTTGAAGTTGTTCCAAAGTTTACTGATGTTCATTTTGTTTTCCACCTTTTTTCTCTGCGTTCTACCTTAGATGGTTTTTAATGCTATGTCTTCAAGTTTACTTTATTTCTGAAATTTCTAATCTCCTATTTATTACATCCAGTATACTTTTCAACTCAGATACTGCAGTTTTCATCTCCAGATGTCTAATTTCAGTCTTCTTTTTAAAATAGTTTACACACACACACACACACACACACACACAGAGGAATACTATGCAGCCATCAAAAAGAAATGAAATCTTGCCATTTGTGACGACGTGGATGGAACTAGAGGGTATTATGTTTAACAAAATAAGTCAATCAGAGAAAGACAACTATCACATGATCTCCCTGATATGAGGAAGTAGAGATGCAACGTGGGGGTTTTGGGGGGTAGGAAAAGAATAAATGAAACAAGATGGGATTGGGAGGGAGACAAACCATAAGAGACTCTTAATGTCACAAAACTAACTGAGGGTGGCCAGGGGGAGGAGGGCAGGGAGAGGATGGTGAAGTTATGGACATTGGGTAGGGTATGTGCTATGGTGAGTGCTCTGAAGTGTGTAAACCTGGCGATTCACAGACCTGTACCCCTGGGGCTAATAATACATTATATGTTCATTAAAAAATAAAAAAAAAAAAATAGGGGGCGCGCAGCGCCACGGTGCTGTGCTGCAGCCCATTCGGGACTGCAGGACCCACCATACTCGCTGCCCCTGCACTCCCATGCTCCAGCCTAGCCCCTGAGGCCGCGGTGTCCTGTTCCCGTTGCCGCCGCCTGCTGCCCCTCCCCGCCCCATGGCTTCTCTGGAGGACCCTCTGCTCACAGTTTCTCAATGGAGCTTTGATAGCTGTGTCTTTCAAGAAATATGCTACTTCTTTCCTGGTACACGGAGGTTCAAGAGAACAATCAGTAATATCTCAGAAGCCTGATGGTAACATCAGCAGAAAGAATTAGAGGTTCCCAGAAAATTAAGATGACATATAGTTTTCCTAACATAAGAAAATCATTTTTTGTCCCCAGCTATTTTCAATGATCTATACCCCACCTGTGTACTTGCCCAAGCACACTTCTTCCAAAACTTCCTGGGAGGTTCTTACAAAGAAATGCAAAAACCTCACTCCTTAAGGATTTTGAGGGAACAAGGCAATGGGAAAACTAACAGTCACCACCAGACCAGGAAATAGCCTAAGCTATTGAGACAATAAGTCAGTGGTAAAACTCCTAGTGCTATTTCAAAAGCAATCAAGGCCTTGCATTCCTTGTCCCAGAAAATGAGCCCAAGACCCCATCTAGTTTCTATCTGCTCTTGAAGCCTGCAGAGTCCCTTTCCCTTGTCCAACACTTACCTCTGCTTTATTCTAACGTTGAAGTTTCTGCCCTCGGTGGAATACAAGCTTCATTCAGGTGAACATGCAATACATATTGCACAAATACATATGTGGATGTGCATGCATCCACAACCTTATGACCAACCATACACGGAATAATAAAACTCTCCCTTCTGAGTTCATCTTAAATACTAAATAAAAATCTCTCTCCTGTTCAAAAAAAAAAATAAAATAAAATAAAAATAAAAAAAAATAAAAAAAAATATTAAAATAGTTTCCACATATATAGTTTACATCCTTACTCTTTCCTCTACCTTCTTGAATATATGGAATACAGCAATAAAACTGTTTTAATGTCTCCCTATATTATTTATTTCATTTGTGTCACTTATAAGGCTGTTTCTTTTGATTCATTTTTTTTTTCCCCCTGCTTTCATCCAGTCTCACTCTGGATGTGCTTACTGCATGTACTTCTCATAATTTCAGCTGGGTAAAACACACTGATTTTATTGTGTTGGGTACTGGACAGATACAGATGTATTTGCGATCTTTTTTAGTTCTGTTCTGAATGCAGTTAAGTTACAATACTTGTAAATAGTTTGATCCTTTTGAGTCTTGCTTTCAAACTTTGTTAAAATTGTCTACTCTGTCTAGTGGAAACACAAACTCTTCCCATCCCTATGTGAACTGCAAGCATTGTTCCCTCTAATCTACGGTTCTCTCCCTGGCCTCAGGTAGTTTCCTTGCATGCATGCACTGAACAGTACTCACCAGAAGATCTGGGGGAAAGAGTAACTGCAGCTTTCCAGAGATTACTCTCAGAGCAGCTCTCTCCTCTCAGGCACTCTGCTCTGTGAACTTTGGTTTCCTTGGCCTCCCAGACTCTATTCTGTCTTAACCTAGGGAGACTGTGGGGCTCCTCTTGGTTTCTCCTTTCTACAGAGCAGCTGGAAACTCTTTCCAGGCAATTGTAGGGCTCCTATGATTTGTGCTCCCTTTTTCAAGGGAGCCCACTGCCTTAGGCTGCCTGATGTTTAATGTCTGAAAACCATGTTGCATAGTTTTGGTTGTTGTTTTTTTGTTTCAGAAAGAGTATAAATTAGTCCCTTTTACTCCATCTGGTCCCGAAACAGACATTACCACCATTACTCCAGACATTTTAAATGTTTTCTAAGTAATATTCTACTTGATACCTAAAAGTGGAATTATCCTCAGTATTTGAGACCATTTGAACTTATTAACTGGTGTACCAGTTAATGCAGTTAAAGCTGTTAAGAAAAAATGACAAATGTGAGAAGCTCTGCACTTAGTTCAATGTTGATCAAAATTTCTATGGTATTCATTTATAAGTTTCTGAGGTTTCCTATAGCAAAAAATAATAATAATAATAATAATTTCAGCTTGATCCTTGGTTAGAAAGAATTTCTTCCCTTTTTGTGAACCCATGGGAATGATTGACAGAAGTGTCAGATGTGAAGTGCAGCCAAAGTCTCTTATATAAAGATATAAAGGATAAAAATCATATTAAATAAGTTAAAGAGAGGCAATAAGCTTGGCTTAGAGATGATCCTCTGGAAAATTCTTAAATCTGTAAGAGTGTTGAATCAATATTTTAACCATTAAAGGCCATACTTCCTTTTAAGTAAAGATAAAGCACTTATTTATTAATATTCTACTTTTTATACAAAGTTTATATAATTTATGATTCTTAAATCTTTTAAGATTTAGTAATAAAAATGAACATTTATCAAAATAGGAAAAAATTTTTATTAGTTTCCACATATGATGTGGATGTGTTGATAGGAGAAATTAAATTGAAGGTTACTCATTTTTAGATACTAGTATTAACAATCTGTTTAGCAACTAAAATATTCAGTGATGCTCCAGAAAATTTAAAATAAATCAAATTTGCCTATATATGGTGATTGCCCAGAGATTCTCTATGCTTTATAACAATTACAAAATATCTTGATCTTCATAGATAAAAGTGATCAAATGATCTATTGTATTCTGTGACATTTTATTTAAAGGAAAGAAAATACAATTTTATCAAACCTCTGAAGGCATCAATGTGTTGAAATTACTTCTAAGCCTTAAGCGGCCTCAGCTCATCTGTACTTTAAAAAACTTCAAGTGCCTACATTAGAATATTAAGTCTCATTAAAGAAAGTTTTAGATTATAGTAAATTTAGATAATCAAGGTGTTTTACAGACAAATGCTTTTAAAGTCCTCTCTGAAGGATTACTCTAAGAATCCGAGAGCCAGTCCAGACTTTAAGAGATTATTTAGAATAGGAATCTCAAACTCAAATACTGCTAAAGGAGGGGCAGATAACATGAGAGTGAAGTAGGCAAACTCCATTTAAATTTAAATATTTTTATTTAATAAATTTTCTATAGCACTTACTATGTGACAGACACTGTTCCAAGTGATTTGCCAAATATATCAATCCTATTATATTAATCCTATATATATAATATTAGTATATATAATTCCATTATCTCCATTTTACAAATAAAGAACAGCCAAGTTAAATTACATGCTGAAGTTCATACAGTTAGTAGCAGTTCTGGGATCTGAATTCAGAGTCTGGCCTGGAATCTGTGCTCTTACTCACAAGGCTGGGGAACGGGGCATTACGGTAAACGGAGACAGCATATCCTACCTCCAAAGCTTTTTAAAATATTTGAAAGCCTTGGAAGCTGCTATTTAAGAGTGAGCCTCGTCATCAGCAGGCTCGGGAGCTGTGTATGCCAGGGAAGACCAGTCTGAATGATCAGCCCATGAGTGCTGCACTGTATTTGTGACCCTCAAAAAACTGGAATAAAAGGGCAACCACTTGAAAAAAGAAATACAATAATTAAATGGAAGTTGAATTTAGCTACAAAGAATTGAATGTCTTCTGCCCAATTATTTACTATTGACTCACATTGGGGATAATTAAATTTTGATGTTACCGTCATTCTGGATATTGATAAAGTTACAGAGCTAACTGCACCTGGAAGACTTACATCTGTGGAGCTATTATTATTCCCACCTACACTTGTACTAAAAAGAATGGAATATGCATTTGCACATATTCTTAATTTATTGGAGACAGATTTAATTCTTTAATTATAGCATGTAAAGTGATCCTCGTTATGTCAAATATGTAGTTTTCAAGAGCTGAATCAAAGAGTAAAAAAGCACAGGCAAACATAAAGAGGTACACCTGCTACAAAGCACCTGTGTCTTTTAAAAAAATGTGAATTTTTTCCTGCTATGTGATCTTTAAAATGGATGTACCTCACTTGTCTCGTTTCACTGCTGGCCCTGAATTCTTGCCATGTTAAGGCTTCTGTCTGCTCCTCTGTCTCTGGCTTTGGGTCCAACAGAATCTATAGCAGGTTACTGCAGAGGAAAGCAGACAGCAGAGGACTTAATAGCATAAATTCTGAAGTCATCTTTGGTTTTGCATTCTAGTCCTGATTCTGCCATGAGCCAGCTGTATGATCTTAGAAAAGTTGCTTAAGTTTCTTCATCTGTGAAATTAATTATTTAAGACAGCCTTATAGATAGGAAGATTAAGGAAAATGATATACATCAAGCTTTTAGCTAAATCTTGGTTCACAGCAAGTACTTAAAAACACATGGTAGTGTTATCTGGTGTTATTATTACTGAGGTAGCCTCATGTGTTCCAATTACATATTCCTCTC
This sequence comes from Mustela nivalis, assembly GCF_964662115.1. Classification (NCBI taxonomy): domain Eukaryota; kingdom Metazoa; phylum Chordata; class Mammalia; order Carnivora; family Mustelidae; genus Mustela; species Mustela nivalis. Next base: position 49,537,932 of record NC_139022.1, on the reverse strand, counting down.
AAAATTCTTCAGTTTCCTAGCTAATTCTAGCATAAGCATTTACCTTCTCTACTAAATGGCCTACTATATGGATAAATAGAAGGTATGAACATTGTGAATTGGTTCGTAATAAGGCTCTTTCTCAATGATATTCAACTTAAAATAAGGTGGCATTTCTGGAATTCTGCAGGATCTAAAGCCATTAAACCCTGAGTATAACTAAGTTTCTATAATAATAACTTCATAGGCAAAAATTAGGAAGATAATTTAAAAGTTATATACATTTTGGAAGAGTTCCCACATTCAAAGGTATAGTTCAAAGGATAAATCACACAGATGGTCAGGACCCAGGACACGTTCAACATATTACTCACAAAAAATATGTGTTTCAAGGTTAAAATGTGAGGAGTAGAAATCAGGACTAGAGTGTAAAGCGTATGCCTGAGAAATTTTGTTTTTCAACATGGTATTTTCCCCCGTATCTATCAGCATGTCCAGTTCTATGAAATTAGATACCTTTTCCAAAACAGAAAGAAATATGTCATGTATATTTATTTAAATTTTTAAATACATTATATTCTATGAAAAGTGCTCTCCTGGAAAATTGGATTAGCATTATCATTTTGAAAGTAATATGGTTTAAGAGTTTATTGTTTTTATTAATTATATTAATTAATTAATCAATTAATTATATTAATTATAGGTTATTAAATGAATTAGAAGTCCCATCGTCTTTTAGAAACCAGGATATAAGGCCAGTTCTAAAATACTCCCAGCACCCAAAATGTTGGGATCCTAAGTAAGATTTATAAACAACTGGATTCAAGTCAATGAATATGTATTGTGTTTGTTATGTACTATGTATATAAAGGGGCATAAGGGGTTTGTGCATGTGTTTGTAAGGGGGGTACAGGGCAGAGGAAAAGGATGATTAGGTACAGATGAATAAATCATTACTCCTAGCCTAGAGATAAACTACCTCTTTCGGGAGCTTTCGGGAGACAAGGCTTGTTTACAACTAATCGAAATACAGGGTGGTTAATGCTGTACCCCAGTGGTGGAGCATGCATGGGAATGCATGGAAGAAACAGATTTGCTGAAATTATGAATTTGCATCTCTCAGGAAAAGAAAAAGATAAAAATAAAAACAAATAAATGCACTTAGCTTCAGAATTTATTAAAGCTGAATGAAGGAGGTGGAAGAACCTTACATTAGGGTTCAGAAGTTCCATAAGAAATGGGCCAGAGAGTCATAGGAACCGAAATAGCTCAAATGTTCCATCTGCTTTGAGCTAGACAGATAAGTGCAAAAAATTATCCAAAGCTCCTAAGGCTGCTTAAGTTAGTAGGCTTTTGTGCAGATTGAAATTTAAAAGACCCAGAGTCCCAAAGGCTGATAAAGAAGACTTGTACACATGCTTGACAATGTGGTCAAACCTAGACTAAGAGTTTTAAGAATTTTGGTTCCACTATTTGTACAACTGTGCAAAAGCCAATTTCTCTGAGCTTCAGTTGGTACACAATTGTAAAATGGGGGAAATGCTATTGCTGCTTTCCTCACAGAAAAAGAGCTGTGGAAACTGCACACACCTGCTCAAGTTATTGACTTTCAAGGATAAAGAACGGATTCTTAGACCTGCAGGCAGAAAAAAAGGACGGTCTCTGAGAAAGGAAATGTAAAGTTGGTGTCAGATTTTTGCAAGACAGGTGTCAGTGCAAGGAGACTACAGAGGACTTCATACTGACTGCTGAGGTTAAAGTCAAGTGTCTTGTAAATTTTACAGTTTGTCCTGCAAGTATAAAGTGGCCATAAAAATCATGAAAGAACTCAGAGGATATATTGCTGCTATGCCTTTTTGGAAACAGAAAAAACAAGCAAATAAAAATACCCAAAGAAAACAAACAAAATCCAAACTACTTGAATGAATAAATTCAGCTACATAAAAAACAAAGAGAAAGAAACGTGGTAAAGGGCTGAGAATGGGCACAAAGTCCATCTAAATGTAGAACCCGAACAAACAAATGAAATGCAGAACATAAAGGATATGAACCTTACCAATGTACAACAGAAATATGACAAGAAAGAATTCGAAGGCGGAAGTTAATAGAAGAAGTGTATGTATGTTAATTTCCTTATTTTTCTCAGTGGAAAGATAATATATACTGCTTAAGTTTAATCAAACATAAAATAGAGGTTGAAGGATGTTGTTTAAAGTTATAAAAGGAAAATCAACAGAAGAACTAAAAATATAAATACATACACAAACTCACTAAGCTTACACCAAGATATGGAAGCGATCTAAGTTTCCATCCAGAGGTGGATGGATAAAGAAGATGTGATATATATGTGTTTTTATGTGCATGTGTGTATATAAATAAAATGAAATTCTACTCAGCCATACAATGACTGAGATCTTGCCATTTGTGACAACATGAATGGATGTATTTTGCTAAGTGAAAAAAGTCAGAAAAAGACAAAGACCATATGATTTCACTTACATGAAGGATCTAAAAAAAAACAAAACAAAACACAAACAAACCAGAAACAGAATCATAAATACAGAAAACAAACTGCTCGCTGCCAGAGGAGAGGGGGATGGTGGGACAGCTGAAATTAGTGAAGGGGATTAATAGATTCCAAGCTCCAGTTATACAATAAGTCAGTCATGGGGATAAAAGTACAGCAGAGGGCATATAGTCAATAATATTGCAGTAAGTTTGAATGGTGACAAAGGATAACTATATTTATCAGGGTAAGCATAGCAAAATGTATAGAATTGTCAAATCACCTACCAGAGGGGAGGTGGGAGAGGGATGGGTGAAATAAGTGATGGGGATTAAGGAGGGCACTTGACATGATGAGCACCCAGTATTGTATGGAAGTGTTAAATCACTATATTGTACACCTGAAACTAATATTATACTAAATGTTAACTGACTGGAATTTAAATAAAAACTTAAAAAATGTTTCCAAATCACTACAAAAAATGAAAACTATACAAGGGAGCATAAACAAAGCCAAAGTAGGAAAAAACATGTACTTTATCTATACATCTGTCTATATGATACAGATTACATATAAAAATACATACAGTAAAGATTAAAATTTGAATATATAAAGAGCTCCTACACACTAAGAAAAGAAAAAAATATAAAATTATCATTGTAAAAAGAGCAAAGGATAGAAAAAGGTAAAGAATATGATGACCAACTCACAGAGGATTGAAAATGGATTATAAACCCAAGAAATATTCATGACATCTTCAGTGTTATAATTAGAAAAAGTAAATTCAAAACAATAAATTATTTTTACTACCTATTCTATTCTCCTCTTCCCCCCCACAAAAGGCTGATATTACCCAGGACTGGGTAGGTGCATGTTGGTAAAAAGGCAAAATCATACTACTGACAGGACTGTTGACTGGTAAAGACTTGCAATGTAAGCAGCATCTATTAAATGTATAAAATGAATATAGTCTTTGTCTCACAGAAGCCACTTCTTAGAATGTATCTTAAAAAAATATTTTTACTTGTGTGTAAATACGCCTACAAGGATATTTATGACAATATTATTCATAATTTTTAAAATTGGAAAAAAGTTACATAACTATCTAGAACTAGGATAAATTAATAGAACACACAGTATGAAATAAATTGTCCTGAGGAAATTAAAAGAATGAAAAAGATTCATACACAGTAAAATGTGTTAGACAGAATTATGGCCCCTAAGAAGGCTCCATGCTCTAATCTCCAGCACTATGAACATACTGTATAACACAGCATAAGGAACTTTGCTGATGTAGTTAGGGTTACTCATCACTTTGGCCTTAGAACACAAAGACTATCCTGGATTATCCAGATGGGCCCAGTGTAACTGCATGAGCCTTTAAAAGTGGAAGAGGAAGGCAGAAGAGTAGGTCAAAGAGACTCAAAGCATGAGAAGAATCTGATGTACCACTGCAGGCTTGAAGATGGAGAAATCTAGTGTCAAGGCAACTACAAGGAACTGGATTCTGCCAACAAATTCAATATGCCTGGAAGCAGATTCTTCCACAGAGCCTCCAGAAAGAAATGCAGCTCTGCTGATACCTTCATTTTGGAACTGAGAGAATCTAGTCGTGTCATGCCTAACTTCTGACCTACCAGAACTAGGAGATACATAGGTGTTGTGTCATGCTTTTAAGTTGGTGGTAATTTGTTATGCGGTGATAGCAAACTAATATATAAAAGGAAAGATTTCTAAAACATATTGTTAAGGGAAACAAAATAAGAGAGCAACATGAAAAAAGAAATGTGTCTGAGTATATTGTATATTTGTATTTTTACATGCTGAGATGCCACACATAGTCTCAGCCACAGTCATCACTCTTTCTTTTTGATCACTGATCTCTGTTGGAGCTTGTTTTCTACGATATAGCAAGCAGTTTTGAAAGCCTTTGAAAATACTTGTTGTGGGTAATGCTTTGAAGTAGCAGAATTGATTTCCTACATAAAAACCAGGAGAAAAATACAGGAGAAAAGAATAAAAGGAAGAGCACGAGAACACAGAATAAGTGCTACACATTAAAACACACAAACAAACCCAAACACTTGTCAGTAAATGAGTCTCTGAAAAGCCTGAAAACGAATGATATTCAAATTTTTCCATGTGTCTGAGTTAACCTTTAGATTCCTAATTTACTTTCCCATAGAAACCGTGTTTAGGTTGATTAGATTAAAATCCATGTTAGAAAACTCATGCACAACATACAGATTATGAAGAGTAGGTTGGTCTAGGAGCAATAGGCAGAATGCTAAGAATGACCACTCTATGGAATTAGCCCCATATTTAATATTCTTCCCTGTGAGTGTGAGTGGACTCTATGAATATGATGAGGTAGCATTCCTTTGATTATATTAACTTAAATGTCAAAATGAAGATTATTTGGGTAGGCTTAACTTAATCTCATATGCCTTTGAAAAGCAGAGGGTTTCCTCTGGCTAGGAGCAGAAAAGAAAATCAGGGCGTTGAGGTACCCTAGGTGGCTTTGAAGATGGAGAGAGGCCTGTGCCAGGAAATGCAGGCAGCCTTTGGGAGCTCCTAGCTGATGAGCAGTAAGGAAGCAGGGACCTCGTCATACAACCACATTCAAGTGAATTTAGCCAACAACCTGAACAAGCTTGGGAGCAGGTTCCTGCTAGAGCCTATGGGTTAGAGCCCAGATGACAATAAATATTTGGTTTCCACCCTGTGAGACTCTAAGCCAAGAATCCAGTTGAGCCCACTGGACTTCAGACCTACAGACCGATGAGAGAATGAGTTGTTTTAAGCTGTTAAATTTGTGGTAATTTGTTAGTCAGTAATAGAAAACTGATACACTGGGTATTTTGCAGTTAACAAGTAATGGACTAAAGAACATAAACTCTAGGCACATAAGTGCCATATGTCTCTTAAGGACTCCACAGTGGTGGGGGTAAATATATGCTCAAAAAACATTTGTAGTTTGTTTGGTTAGCTGATGAATGAGTGCATCAATAAATAAATGAATGAAGATGTTTGGTCAGTCAAATCATTTAACACATATTTACAGAAAACCCAGTATGAACCAGGAAACATTCCAGACGTTGGTGTGGGGCTTGATCCCAGGACCCCAAGAACATGACCTCAGCCCAAGGCAGATGCTTAACCCACTGAGTCACCCAGGTGTCCCATATATTCTAGTTCCAAACAAGAAATCAAAGTTCCAGGAACTAGAGTTTCTCATACTGGAGGAACAGAAGGTTACTGAAGCACCATGAATGAAGACTCATGGAGAGACAGAGAGGATCATAAAGTCAGCAAGGAGCCCTTCCAGGCAGGACTTCCAGGGTCCCACATAGAGGGTGGTGAGTCTGATGGGGAGACAGTGGAAGGTTGTGGGGAAATGCTATGATATGATGTGTGCTTTTGTCTTATAAATCAAGAAGGATCCTAAATGTTCAAGCAAAGTCCTTTAAATATCACAAAGTGAATGTGAGGAAAACTGATGACGACAGGGATGGCCACGCAATACTCTCCAATATGTAGGTGTGTTGTATCAAATTTAGAGTTGAAATTCTTATTATACTTTCAGTTCAACATATACTGCCACATAAAGAAAACAAAGACAGTTAAATGTAACTCACCCTTGTCTATATCCCAAGTTATGTACGAAAACTATTCTTTTTTCCTGGTGGACATCATTTGCCAATATCATTATGCAACTTACATATATCTTTTTTTTTTTTTTTTAAAGATTCATCCATTCACTTGAGAGAGGGTGAGAGAGTAAGTGTGAGCGGGAGAAGAGGAGCAGAGGGAGAGGGACAAGCTAACTCTGCTGAGCGGGGAGCCCGATATGCGGCTGATTCCATGACCATGAGATCACAACCTGAGCCAAAACCAAGAGCTGGACGCTTAACTAACTGAGCCACCCAAGTGCCCTGCCACTTATATATCTCTGTTAAAACACTTGGATATACAATTAATAAAATCTGACTTTTGATTATTAATAAGTGTGCAGTGTATAGATAAGTAGTTCTTTGTTTAACCTACCAACTGCTTATAACATAGTAGGCAGAGCCCTGACATTTCAGAAAAATTTTACAGACTACTAATATATACGGAAGTATTTCCTTGAAAAAAAAAATGAGATCAGGCTCTGTAAACTTTAAGCAAAATAATCTGAAGAAAACACCAAGATTCAAAAACCATAGATTAATGTTAAATATACAGCATGTGAAATACATTAGAATTATACCATACTTCTCTCATGAGCTAAAAATAAAGAGGATATAGCACAGAGGGAGCTTAAATTACATTTACAAAAGGTAGAACGATAAAGTGGGACACTGGAATGAGGAAGGTATTCTTGTCTTAGGTCAAAAGAACATTTTGAAACCGCTAAGAGTTACTGAAAATTTCTTTAAAGTAGGCAAAAAAAGTTAAGAAGAATTGTTCAGGTGTCCAACACTGCATCTATTGCAATGGTGTTTACATTACTTTGAACCTTTTGATGGCGGTGATTCTCTGGAATTTAGAAGGTAAAGAGAGGTGAGAATAAAAGGAAGGAGGAAGGGAGAGGTTGAAAGAGAGAGAGAAAGAAAAACAGATTAAGGGGAAGCTTCCACTTAGACGGACTGGAAATTGTGAGCAAGTATTTTTCTTTTCTGTTGTTATAATATCTAGGTCTCCAACTGGCATTTGGTATGTTGGAGCAAGTGCTACAGATAAATGTTTGTGTCCCCTGGAATTCAAATGGTGAAGTCCTAGTCTTCAGAGTGATGGTATTTGGAGGTGAAGACTTTGAAGGTAATTATACCTAAGGTCTTGAGGGTGGAGTCCTATGATGGGATTAGTGCCTTTACAGGAAGATAAAGAGACCAGAGCTCACTTTCTTCCTCACGTGAGGAGACAGTAAGGAGACAGTAGTCTGAAACCAAGAACAGAGCCCTCACCAAAAATCTAACTGTGCTGGCACCCTGATCTGGAATTTCCAGCCTCCAGAACTGTGAGAAATAAATGTTTATTATTTAAGCCACTTCAATCTATGGTATCCTGTTACAGCAGTCAGAAGAGGTTGACATAGCCAGGACTACTCAACACTTAGAAAGAATGGCCTTGTGCAGAATGAAAGTGGTATTCCCATTGTCCTCATTAAGAAATTCTGCACCTTAATTAAAGTGAGTAAACTGGACTTTTGTAAACATTCCTTACTCAGGAGCTAAACACTTGAGATGGGATAGAAAACAGTGATTGAAATAAGAAAACCAAATTAGCCTTCTATTTCTATGAACAGTTTACGTACATAGGCTATGATTTAGGCCTATGCCTATATGTTAATTTGACATCTTCACCGAATTATGTATTTCCCACTTATTAGGCAGGTAAAAATATTTTGTAAAAATTTTGCAGAATTTGTTTCTGAATTATTTAATAATAATGAAATCAAAATTCTATGCTCAAAGACTGAAATTAACAGAATATTGTAATACTGCCTGAATGTAATCCTTCTAGAAATTAAAAAAAATATTTATTCAACCTATTTAAGAGAATTGTTCATGTTTTTCAGAACTCCTTCTGAATTGGCCATTCCCAAAATAAAAATTCATTTTTATGGGTCAAAGACATTGTAAGTAGTAGATTCACACTGCACCATATAATAAAGTAGGACTTCACTCCCTCAAGACAGGGAATACTTTAAGTTTGGGCAGAGAACTACTATCAGAGAGCAAGGAAATAAATTTCATGTTCCCACCGCCATCCTCCAATAAACAATGTAAGAATAACATAAAAATAGCTAAATAGAGTCTAACCTTAGTTTTTCTACCACCCTTGGAGAGAAGCACATTTACAAAGAAAAGATCTCTGTTCACCTTCAAAGCACAATACTTTGATATTTTCCACACAATCATTCTTTCTTAAAAGGGAATCACTGTCAAAGGAATCTTTCCAGCCGTGAGTTCTTCCCTTGTAGCCCATAGTAGGTAGAGGCTGTCGCACATAAATTACATCGATGTAAAGAAGAGACTGTCCTCCTAGAGACCCCATTGTGGGTGGCAGAATTCTTTGCTCAGCTTTTTTTCTGAATTTCAGCTTTTCAGAGCATTGAGTATCAGAGGAACAGAATACATATATGTGCAATACAGTGTCGCAGGGATGGAAAATAGGCCAAGTTACAGATTAGAGTAAGGTTTGTTTAAAATAAATAAGGTATTGTGACTATATGCTAATATCCTTCCTCTCATGGGCTGCTTATACACACCTGCTTGGCATAAACACTTCTAAACACAATTAAAACTTGTTATCTTACTTAAAACTGTATTTGCTTATAGCTTGAATTCCCATCTTTCTCTTTCTCTTTATTCTCATTAATCTTCACAGGTCATCTACAGAGACAGAAACGGTACCTGCCTTTCCTGACCTCATAAGGATACTGTGAGTCCTTCTCAATTATTACACTGTATCCTTTTTTGTGCTTTTTTTGGATACTGCCATTATTAACTAGACAATATTTCCCACCCTTACTGGAGATTATCCAATTCTCCTGCTCCAGAGTCCATGAAACTGTGAATCTCAACAGAAAACTGCCAGAATAGCTACGAATCAATCGGTAAAGACTATCATCTGAGGTTGTCAACCATGAATCAGACGACATGTCTATGACACTTCAATGGGCTTTTGCAATAGTGAAAAGATTCATCTCAATCCTAAGAAGAAAGATAACTTAGATGTTATTTTTTAAAAATCCACTTTGCCTTGGGGCCTCTGGTGACTCAGTTGGTTAAGTGTCTGCCTTCAGCTCAGGTCCTGATCGGGATCCTGGGATTGAGCCCTGCCCCCACCCTTTCCCTCCTCTCACTCCCTGCTCAGCAGGGAGCCTGCTTCTCCCTCTCCCTCTGCTGCTCCCCCTGCTTGTGTGTGGGGACTCTCTCTCTCTGCTAAATAAATAAAATCTTTTAAAAAATCCTCTCTGCCTTGTTAATTCTTCTAGACAGGGACTGTGTCTCATATTTACTTTCTATCGCTCTCCTGAAGACCTACAATGTGTGCTGTGTGTCGTGAACACAATCACCCTGCTCTTAAGGCTTTGGCTAGTCTCTTAATATGTTTGTTATTTTTGCTTTTGTTGTTCTGTTCATCATTAGTTCTCAGCGAGCGGAGAGGGAAATAGGAAAGGAAGAAACACAGGTCATTAGAGGAGTTTGAGACTGGATGGAAGAAAGTGGAATAAAATCTCAGGGAGCAAGTGTGCAGAGGCGAGAAGAGAGTGTTAATGAAAGGGAGAGAGTTTTATGAGAAGTTCTTATCAAACCTCTTAATTGCTCTGCTGCATGCTCCCAGTTCTAGATTATTTTTCATCATCTCCATGTCTTTACATATGTAACATTCACTAATATTGATCAAGAAGATTCAAGGGGAATTCTGGGCTTAGTTGGTAGCACATTTCATTTGTATAATCGCAAACCATGTCCCTTCAGATGTTTTTCATCTCTTGACTTGAATTTGCTGTATCTTTATAACTGGCCTCCCTGCTTTTGGGCTTCATGCTGCCATCAGGATGATCCAGTAGCAAAAGTCCCTCACATCTCTTCATCCGCAGAATCATGTGAACCTCTTTTGAAAGTCATGTAAACCCCTCAGGATGGGCTCTCCACTTCTCTCAAGCCCCAGTTCTCACCATAGTCAAAGACCAGCTGTTCATGTCTTTGCACATTTAGTCTTATGTTCCCTAAAAATCTGCAGGAGAAAAGGAGTTTTTCTGGAATTGTTTCTTTCATACTGGCTATCTATTAAACAACAATTTTTTTTTTTAAACCCAACTCAGATATAACTTCCTCTGGCAAGATTTTTCTGACTCATTTTCTCTCTAGATATATTAAATAACTTTCACTTTCTCTAATCTGCAAAATATAGCAACAGATGCGCATAAGTCATTTTATAGCCTTGTGCTGTTAGGTCCGTAATCAAAGGAGCGAGACTGATACAAAGCGAAGGTCAAGCAAAGCTTTATTTTGCGCCAAGCATCGAGAATCAAACCAACCCGTCAGGGTCACCTCTTTACAGAGAGGGTGATCCCTCCCTGCCTTACCGACTAACTTTTAAAGAGCAAAGGCCATGTGATTGAGCCTGGCCACACACAGGTGGCCAATGAGATTGTAACACACAGAGAAAGCTGCACAGTCACGCTAGGTCACATACAAGTGGCCAATTAAATCATAATTTACCCTATAGTAGATATTTGAACTGGCCTGGCCTGACCTGCCCTTGTATTTGGGCTTTGTTACCTGGGACTGGTTTCTGGGATTTGCTTTTAAGTAAATCCCCTGGGAGGGGCGCAGGGTCAGTTTAAGTTTTACTACATAAACAACAAAATCACTATTTAACCGGATGGAATCACTTTAGCTAAATAGGCCCTTACAGTGCTTATATGTCTATCTGCCTCATAAACTAGTAAGCTTCTTAATATATATTCCTAGAATTGTGATTTTCCCAGAACTTGAGAGAGAAAGCTACTTAGATGGAATCTGACAAAATTATGATATCATTATCACTGCTGATAATGATGTACAGAAACATCTAATAAGAAAGATACTCTCCCTCCTAGGAATTATTTCTAGATTTCCCAGTTTCCTAATAGTGAGCTATAATATTCATAATATAGATTATTTTGTTACAAACCTTTTTCTGATAAAATATCATAAAAATAAATAAATAAAATGCTCTGAACAACTACTCTGCTTTATTCTGTGTTTATAAATCAAAATATTAGAACATTAACAGAACTATCTGTTATTTATTTTCTAATAATTGTGGTCTCTCAATTTTTAGTAAGAATGTATAACTACTTTTATTTTTACTGGTAAAGTTATCATTATAATGTTTCAGCACTTTGAGCCTTACATTAAAATCCATCCCCCAGAGATCAGTGTTCAGATATGAATAACAAGAGAAAAAGTCCTCCCCAGAAAGAAATGGAAATAGCATCGCAACTGGTAGATTTAAAACAAATTACAAAGAACCTCACATTTTCTGTTCCAGTGCCTCATTACTTAATTGAACTCTCAGAATCTTTTCACTGACAATAAGTGAACCCAAGCGGGAACAATATTCACAAAAACAAAGAACAGGTATCAGAAGCAAGCTTGCTACTGTTAATAACCTTAAACCTCATGATTTAGCAGTGTGTGGGTGTGTGTTTGATATTCAGTGAAATTCAGTTTTTAGAAATTTGTGGGATGAGAATCTTTTTATGCCCTATGTGTTATGTTTGGATGGATGGAAAATTATACAACTTGCTCTGACCACAGAATTGCTATTAGTGTATACTCAAAAGTTTATTCAAGAAGTTTAGTATCTTACAGCTTCAAATAACAAGTTATACAATTTTTTTTAAAGATTTTATTTATTTATTTGACAGAGATCACAAGGAGGCAGAGAGGCAGGCAGAGAGAAGAGAGAGAGAGGAGGAAGCAGGCTCTCTGCTGCACAGAGAGCCCGATGTGGGGCTTGATCGCAGGACCCTGGGATCATGACCTGAGCCAAAGGCAGAGGATTTAACCCACTGAGCCACACAGGCGCCCCCAGGTTATACAATTTAAAGTGGCAAAAATATTGAGAAACTTATTATCCTCTAAGAGGTATCAAGCAGGAGGAGAATTCTAATGGTGTGTACTTTTTTCTCTGCTTTTTTCAACACAATTATATTTTCCTTATTAAGCACAAGTCAGAAAAAGCAGTTTTCTGCATCATATGCAGACTTGACTATGCCTCTGAAAAAGAGAGATGACCTTTCCTTCCTTAAGTCTCCTTTTACTGAGAAGTTTCCCCAGAACCCACAGGCAGACTGCCCATCAGAGCTCACTGATGAGGATCAGGTCATATGCCCTTGCCCGGCCTCAAGGGAGGCCAGGAAAAAATGTTCTGACATCTTCCATCTTTATAAAGGTACAACGACTCTGCCAACAGAATAAGAAGTCAGGTGGAAGATGGTTTAAATGTATCAAATAATATAAAGTTGATAATCAAGCATAGTACTCAGTATTAAATATAGACAGTAATTTATTTCAATACTGTTGTGCTTGTTTTGATTTCATTGACTTCTAGAACCATTTAATGCACATTAGTAAAGACAACGTTTTAGATGACTATGAATAGCAATAGGAACTTGGAAAACTTAGTTTTGTTTTCAAATAAATTCCTGTAGCATTTATTGTTATTAGCTCTCAACAGTAAATCACCCTTCTACAGTCTACTTTCTGAAGCTGAGACTTGAATTAGAAGCTCTACTTTTCCTTCTCCTGCTGGCTTCCTGTTTGGCTCTGCAATTAGAGGGCACTAGGGAGAGAGTGGAAGGCTGGAAGAGCACAAAGGGACTTCCTCAGTCCTATTTGCTTTCTGTGCCTGTATTTCTGCTTGTTATTCCCATGTACCCTAAAGACACGTTTTCACCCTGCCATGCAGAGCATTCTGGTAGCAGCTGCTGATTGCAGCTTTTCCAATGCTCACCAGCATTGGAACCAGCCGGTGTTTGTTTTCAGCAACACCAGCACTAGCTGGCTAGACTTAAGGTTTAAGTGCCAGCTTTGGGGGCAATTCCTTTGGGTCAGAGACTAGAAACCAGCACCAGTCAAGCAGTAAGCCTTCATCACACCTCCTTTACATGTCTAAGTTTTAATCATCTCCCACTGTGTTTTGTTCCCCTCAGTCTGAGGGGAGGCTGCTTCCCACCGGTGCTGCCTCCATGGTACCTTAGTTTAGTACTCCCCTTTGGCCTTTCCAGTTCTTCAGTATCTAGTCATCAATTCTTTATCAATTCTTTAATACAGTAAATCTATTCTTTTTTAAGGGAGGTTACAGGTTTAAAAATTTTTTTATCTAAAGAACCCTGTATTATTTCATCTTTTCTTACGTCCTTATAATCATGTCCACATCCTGTTTTACTTCAACATTGAGATGCCATATTGGTTTCCATAACTTTCAAGGGTGGGATGTTTTTGTTTGCATCTCTTCACCCCCGTTATCACAATCTTTAAAAAAAAATTCTAACCCAAAATCTATGTGCTAGGGTAGCAGACATATTTAAGTTCTTTAACCATTTTCTTCTATTAAATTTCCTTCTATTAAATTTAATATATACCCTATATGTACGTTTCTCTAAGTTCTCAAGTCATGACTTTGAAATTAAGACATACCTAAAAAGCTATGGCTAGCAAAAGATGGAAAATGGCGTCAAGAGTGGGAAAAAAAAGGGAGACAGTGATTTTTTTGGAAACAGAGGAACAGTAGGATATCGGGGGGGACAAGAAAAGGACAAGTGGTGGTAGCAACAGTAAGAGATGTCGGTGGTGATGGAATATGACCCTGGTTATTTTTTTAACTAAATGGAAAAGGAAGGCTATAAGGTTTGGCATTGTGCTTTATGACAGATGAGGACATGATGACCCTTCCACAATGTCCAGATTGACCTAGACCATCTAATTTGGGACTACCTGGAACTCATTTCAGGAAGACAGAACACTCAAGAAAGCTTAATGATCCGCCCTCAAAGACTAACTGGATGAATTCAAACTCAAAGAGGGAAACATCTTTCAAATTCACTTTAAAAGCTTTCAAAAATTTTATTTAAAGCTAAAAAGCAGAAGGAGCAAGATTATAGTCAGACAAATACTGTGAAATATTTGGGGCAAGAATTAGGGTGAAGTGGGGAGGAAGAGAAGGATTGCCAGATTTGTTACCTAAGGGGTATAATTATCCCCACAACATATTTCCCAAGAACTTTTCAATCTTTAAGCTTTCTGCCTCTCTGCTTTCAAAAGCCAGCCTAGATATAGTCTTCTAAGTGTGTGATGCAGAGGAAATGTGAGATGTATCACTGATTACTTTGAGTTCCCAACTGTCCTATTTTTATAGCTATCTATAGCTATGTAGTTGACAATAAACTATTTCATAAATGTCAGCCACTTCCCACAAGTTTTAAATTGCTTGCTTCCTACCTGTGGAAACACTTAAGGAAATGACTTTAATTTTTTTTTCTAAGTTGATTTTTTTTCTAAGTTAATCCCTAATTGTAGCATTCAGAGAAATGTGATTTTTATAAAACTTTTTCAAAGAGTGACTTTAAAGAATGTGCTAATTTATATTTTTGCTCTTACTTCTCTTTTTTTTTGTTGTTATTAAGTTTTTCTTTCTTTAATTCCAGTTTGTTAACATATAGTGTAATATTAGTTTCAGGTGTACAAGGTAGTGATTCAATACTTCCATATACCCGGTGCTCCTCACAGCAAGTGAACTCTTTTTTTTTTTTTTTAATTTTGTTTATTTAACAGAGAGAGATGACAAGTAGGCACAGAGAGAGAGAGAGAGAGGGAAACAGGCTCCCTGCCGAGCAGAGAGCCCGATGCGGGACTTGATCCCAGAACTCTGAGATCATGACCTGAGCCGAAGGCAGAGGCTTAACCCACTGAGCCACCCAGGCGCCCAGCAAGTGAACTCTTAATCCCCTTCACCTGTGGCCCCCATGCCCCCACCCTCTTCTGGTAACCATCAGTTTGTCCTCTATAGTTAAGAGTCTGTTTCTCAGTTTGCCTCTCTCTCTCTCTTTGTCCCCTTTGTTTGGTAACCTACTTATTAAACTGAAACTTTCTTAGTAGGTAGAGTAACAATTTTTGTTTGTTTTAAACTGAGGATTAGCAGTAGACTAATCAAGCCATCTCTGCAAATCTGGAATAGAGTTGAGGTCTAGTCCCTCCTTTTTTGATAGGGTACCCCTATCTGGAGCATCCCTGTTGGGCACCCTTTTTATTCCTTAATTGGTATAACTCCAATAGGTGGAAAAGTCTGATGCTGAGAGCATTCATTTCTCAGTCACTGAATGAGAACAGACTTCTGTCAGTCAGCTACCTGAGGTATCACTAAACTGAAGCATGCCCACTGTGATAAGCCAAGAGAATCAAAAGCTGACCTAAATGAATGGAGGCAACCAGAAAGAGCATATTGAAGAAGGTGTGTTTTGAATAACAGGAAAAGAATTAAGTGATAGTAAGAGAGCAGAAAAGAATCTCATGAATGGGATCAAGTTATAAAGCTTTGTTTCATATGAAATGAATAGAAAAATGATAGTAAGGATGTTTCACCAAATGTATCAGTTTCTAGAAAGGCAAAATGGAATAGTGACTTCCTATTTTGATAAATTTTCAGTTACTTTTTTGGTAACTAGTTACTGAGCAGTGACTGTTGTCAATTGTTTTTGATTTTAGTATTTAGCTGAGGAGTAGACACCTACTTATAAATTTGCAACATCTAATATATCTCTACATGCATGTGTGGAGTCTGAAGTTGCTTGTCCTTTTCCCTCTCTTTTGAATATTGCTCTGACTTCCACGCTTCATCTTATTTAGTCTTTTCGACAACTCTGTTAGGTTGAATATTATGCCCGTTTTCCATGAGGAAACTGAGGCTCAGAAGTGTTTAGTGGTTGGGGCCAAGCTCACATCTAGAAACTGAACCCAGTTCAGTCTGAATCCCAAAGTACTCTTAGCTGTCATACTAGCTGCCCGCCTGATTTGGGTAAAGTGATGGTGGGCCACTGCAAGCATGTTTGCTTAACTAGATAATCTACTGCATGTGGTAACGAGGAATGAAGTTTTTAAATGGGTATTTAAGAAAGACGGAAAACTGCCATTACGGAACTCAGAAGGGACAAGGTGAAAACAGGGACTGCGAAAGAGAATTCTAGACCTATTTTTAAGGACAGGAACAGGAAGCAACTAGAAATGGTTTGGTTTGGTTGGGTTGGTTGGTTTTGTTTAAGAAAGCCCAACAGGAGCAGTCACAGCATGGTAGGGAGCAGGTCTAAGTTCATGGGCAGTAGAAGGAAGGCCAGCTGAAGTTAAGAAGGTGAATGTGAGGGGAGAAAGTCACGGAAGAGTTAAAAAATCATTGCCAAATTGACAAGCTTAGGAAACCGGGGACGGTAACTATACTGTATCTGATGAAAAATCTGAAATGGAGTGGTTATTTTGGGTATGGTAAGAGGATGAATTTGAAATTCAATATTCAGATCATCAGGAGCTGCATTGTGTACTTAAGAGTAAAATTCCAAGGCAGCCTCTCTGCTTAGCTCCAACCCCAATTCAAATTTTTTATGCCCCACTACAGCAAAAAGACCAAACCACTTTTACAGGAAGGAATAATTTGGAAAGACTAGGCTATAAAGCCAATTGAACTTGGTGTAGATAGCTCAATTGTGGATTTCCTTAGACCACAGGTCTGCTATCTCTAGCCATCTTACGCAGATTGCAAAAACTGTTTCCTTTCCATCAATGATATATAGGCTAGTTAAATGTCAGAGTCCCGCCCTCTTTTCTTCCTTCTCTCCCTCCCTTCCTTCTTCCCTCCCTCCTGTTTTGATTGAGGGTAAAATTCATAGGACATATGCTTTGGTCACTTGTGGCTGGTTTCTCAAGATATTGAATAATGATTTTAGTTATATAATTGACTCCAAACAAAAGAATATAGTTCAATTCTGGATATATTTTATAGATTTGTCTCTTTTTAAAAAAACTTTTTGGGGCACCTGGGTGGCTCAGTGATTTGAGCCGATGCCTTCTCAGGTCACGATCTTAGGGTCCTGGGATCGAGTCCTGAATCGGGCTCTCTGCTCAGCAGAGAATCTGCTTCTCTCTCATTCTCTCTGCCTGCCTCTCTGCCTACGTGTCATCTCTGTCAAATAAATAAATAAAATCTTAAAAAAAAAACCCACAACTTTTTTAAAAAGTTTATTTATTTATTTATTTGACAGAGATGACACGTAGGCAGAGAGCCAGGCAGAGAGCAGGAGAAACAGGCTCCCCACTGAGCAGAGAGCCTGATGCCAGGCTTGATCCCAGGACCCTGAGATCACGACCTGAGCAGAAGGCAGAGGCTTAACCCACTGAGCCACCCAGGCACCCCTAGATTTGTCTCTTTAACACAGATAAACATTTCCCCTTGAGCTTCAACCCATTTGTTCAAAAATGATTTGTTCTGACTTTATATTCAATGAATGAATCACCAAAGTGTTCCAGCACATATTAGACACCATTAAATAGATGGGAAGGTTTTTACCAGTGGAGCCTGTTTTATGTAGGCAAACTTTTCCTTATTAATTCAATCCAACAAGCGCCTCAAAATTACATTTTTGTGTAAATGTGGGTGGATAGTTTCCATCATTAACTTATAAAACTTCATTCTCCTTAAAAACATTAACTTATATTTCTTTCCTAAAAAAATAAAATTGTCAGAATTTTTCACTTGAATTCCCGTATTTTTTGTCTTGAAAGAAAAATCAATAACCTCTGTGCTCCCAGATCTATATTTATCACATTCTACTTTCCTCCAATTCCCTACCAAACAACAAAAACAATAGAAAAACAAACTCAAGAAATGGAAAGAACGAGAGAAGAATGACTATAAGCCCCAAAGTCTGATTTGATTTCATAATAATGGAAATTATTTTAACAGACTTAGGGCATTATATAGGAGGACTGCATCTTTCAGTGTGTGAGAATCAAGAGAAAAGATAAATGTATTCAATGTACTGTCTACGAAGCATTTTTTTAAAGATTTTATTTTTCAGTAATCTCTTCACCCAACGAGGGGCTCAAACTCACAAACCAAGATCAAGAGCTGCACCAAATGAGCTAGCCAGGCACCCCTGTATGCTAAACTATTTATGTGCAGTATCTCATTTAATCCTTACAATCAACCTTATGGGTAGGGTTACTATTCACACTTTACAAATGAGGAAACACTAAACTTAGTTAAATAATTTGGCTAGGGTATGAGATACAGTTTAATTCAAACTAATCCCCGAATAAAGGCAGTGTCTAAGTTTTAAACCGATTGTGCAATATATTGCCTATGTTACTATACCCGTCATGTTGTGTAGTCTGGGATATATGGGTAGTGTAGTAGTGTGGGTAAGCCTATTTGCTAGTTTTCTGTCTTGTCACCAACTTCCTTGAGTTAGAAAGTTATATTTCCTCAGAAAATGTCAATAGTTCTTGAAGATGAGATTTTTTTTTCTCCCTTTGCAGCAGAATCTAATCCTCTGGGTTGATGAGAACAATCTGACAGCTCATGTGGAGGCTGGTATCACAGGACAGGAGTTGGAAAGCAGGTAGGTTATTTCCTTTAATTAATATTTGCAAAGCATTTCTTACTGTTTTGCTGTAAATGTTATGGCTGGTTACAGACATGCACTTGTTAAGGGACGATTCTGTACAAAGAAAAGATTACCAAGCATTACACTACTGCTGTCAATTCATACTTACGGCAACTGCCTCCAGGATTTGTTTAACAGCATCTGCAGCATCTCGTTCACTATAATACCCCTTCTCCACAATCCTAAAAAGAAAAACAGGAAATGCTTCTCAGACACATGGGTTCAGGGAGTGGATTTTTTTTTTAATCATTTTTTTTAATTTAAATTTTTATTTTTTATAAACATATATTTTTATCCCCAGGGGTACAGGTCTGTGAATCACCAGGTTTACACACTTCACAGCACTCACCAAAGCACATACCCTCCCCAATGTCCATAATCCCACCCCCTTCTCCCAAACCCCCTCCCCCCAGCAACCCTCAGTTTGTTTTGTGAGATTAAGAGTCACTTATGGTTTGTCTCCCTCCCAATCCCATCTTGTTTCATTTATTCTTCTCCTACCCACTTAAGCCCCCATGTTGCATCACCACTTCCTCATATCAGGGAGATCATATGATAGTTGTCTTTCTCTGCTTGACTTATTTCGCTAAGCATGATACGCTCTAGTTCCATCCATGTTGTCGCAAATGGCAAGATTTCATTTCTTTTGATGGCTGCATAGTATTCCATTGTGTATATATACCACCTCTTCTTGATCCATTCATCTGTTGATGGACATCTAGGTTCTTTCCATAGTTTGGCTATTGTGGACATTGCTGCTATAAACATTCGGGTGCACGTGCCCCTTTGGCTCATTACGTTTGTATCTTTAGGGTAAATACCCAATAGTGCAATTGCTGGGTCATAGGGCAGTTCTATTTTCAACATTTTGAGGAACCTCCATGCTGTTTTCCAGAGTGGCTGCACCAGCTTGCATTCCCACCAACAGTGTAGGAGGGTTCCCCTTTCTCCGCATCCTCGCCAGCATCTGTCATTTCCTGACTTGTTGATTTTAGCCATTCTGACTGGAGTGGATTTTTTTTTTTAAAGAAGTTAACTGAATTAACGTTAAGGAAGATGCATCTGAACAATTGCAACATGTCAGTGTAACACCAGGGGAAATATTTCCATAAATTGATACTCTAGCAATCTTGGGTCTCTTTAGGAAAATGAAACGCATTTATTTTGCCTAGGCTTGAACTGTCCATCCTGTCTGAGGACAAGAGAAAAAAAATCTTTTTAAACTCTGTATTGAGAATCGCGTTAAATAGATACCAAGTAGACACCATGAAACATCCCTTGTAATTTTTACACAGCTTCAATGATTATTAACTCATGGCCAGTGTTGTTTTATCTATCCAATCAATTATTTCCCATCCTTTTTTTTTTATCATGAAGCAAATATTTGGCATCACATAATTTCATTCATAAATAAAATGTTGTCTCTAAAAGTATAAAGGGCTTTTTAAGACTCATAACTATAATGCCATTATCATACCTATAAATTATAATTCCTTAATATTTTCAAATATACAGTGTTTCAGATTTCCAACTGTCTTGGACATGTTGAAATTTGTTTGAAGACATATCCAAATAAGGTCCATATAATTTGACTAGTACTTCTTTCTCTTCTCTTCCTTTTACCTGGAGGTCCTTGCTGCTCCCTCCTTCCCCTAAAACTCTCCTCTTTCTCCACTTGGCTTTCTTTCTTTCTTTTTTTTTTAGGATTTTATTTATTCATTTGACAGAATTCACAAGTAGGCAGAGAGGAAAACAGAGAGAGATGGGGGTGGGGTGGGGGGGGGAGCAGGCTCCCCGCTGAGCAGAGAGCCTGATGTGGGGCTCAATCCCAGGGGCCTGGGATCATGACCTGAGCCAAAGGCAGAGGCTTTAACCCACTGAGCCACCCAGGTGTCCCTCTCCTGCTGGCTTTCTATTCCAGATAAATGACTTGCTCTTTTTGCATGGATCTGGACAAGGAAAGTTTCTTTTCCTTTAAGGAATCTTTCTTTTAACTTAAATCTTTTCCATTTTAATTTCGGGAATGTTTTCCTGAATTAAAATGCTTTGTATGTGTTTTCTTCCATCACTTTGGTTTTCTTTTTTTGGGGGTGTACAATTATATGTATTGTGAGTTTTTCTACTTTTGATTTATATTGTTCTTCTATGAATTTCTTAATTTTAGTATTAAGTAATGTTAACTTTAATTTTCTGCAGATCATGTTATACTTTTATCTGTTTTGTGGGCATATCATCCTGACATGCTGATTTTCTATGCTCTTATAATCATTTTTATTGCAATTAATGGAGACATCTGTCTGTTGTTGCTTATTTTTAAGCAAAGCTGGTTTTCTTAACCATTTTGAAAGAGTGATGGGTCAGGCTATCTTTTCTAGTTTCATGGCCCTTAACTGATTGTTTTCATAAAGCATTCAAAATTATGACCTCATACTTTCTGAGATCTCTTCTCTTCTATCTGAAACTTTATTCCCTTGCCTCTACACATCTCTGCTCTGGTTATTGGAGTCTCTTTTCAGCAGTTTCTCCTAATGTCCTCAAGGCGGCTTCATATATTAGTTTCAGGAGTTCATAGGGCCTTAACTGCATTAGTTTCTTCAGACCTTATTGTGGGTGTAGCCCTTGTGCTTCTCAGAAATTTGGGTGGCAAAAAGTTCTCACAATTTCAGCTGTTCTTATATTGGCCCATTCTGCTTCCCAATGATATGGAGGCTTTGGAGATTTGAGTGTTCTCCTATCCTTAGGTTCACCAGTGTCTTTTTGGATCCTCTAACATAGATGCTAATACCATGAAGCTCCTGCAATCATTATTAGTTTGTCCTCATTCACATGTTTTCTAGGCTTCATGGGGAAGCCTTGTCACCTGGTTTTGTTATAGATATTGTCTATAAGTTTTTGTTTCTTCTGTCCTATATAGGGATACTTCGGAAGACTGGAAAACCACACTGTTGCTGTTTCTTTCTTCCCAAAATTTCAAGAGAAAACACATTTTTGACAACACCAAAGATTACCAACTTGCATAAGATGTTTTCAGCTGACAAAAGGCTTATTGTGAAAAGTCTGACAAAGGTCAATTCAAAACATGTAAGAGTCAAACTTGAACATTTTTTATAGCTTTGCAATGAAAATTTTTAGAGTGTTAATATCTTAAACAGCACATTTATTTTTTAGAAAGTATCTTCCATTCTTTTTTTTAATGTTGTGGTAAGAAGTTATAAGTTCTTGAAGTAGTTGGTATTAGTAGTAGTAGTTGGTTGTCAGAAATCTCTCTAGAGTAGATATATGGGACAGGAGTACAGAATGCAGGTGCCTTCCCTACCCAATCCCCAAGAACTCAGCTTGCCACAACATGGCCCTTCTTTTAGAACTTAACCACGCCTCTTCTAGGCTCCTGCTCAAAGAAATTTTTGTTCCCAGTTGATATGTTCATCAGAGTGTTACAGAGTTAGGTTGATGGAACCCGGATATTCAACTTTAAGTATTCTACCAGTTGAGCTACCACCTAGGCCATTTATGGCTGACTAGAAAGGTCAGTCAATAACAGAGAACTTCTCAAGCTGCAAATGCAGATTTATAATCTACAGCTAAGACTGCAAGTAAAGACATTAGTGATCAAGCAAAGGAAAATGAAGTCTTGCAATCTCTTTCATGTGGGCATGACTATAGTATGTGTGTTTGGCCAATGCCTTCTGAAGGTTATTGTGGGAAAATTCTTAGCCTTCTCACTAGATTGTTGTTTCCATCACCCATAGGACCTAGCTCCAAGCCTTGCTCATAGTAGGCAGTCAATAAATATTTGTAGAATCAATAATAACTGCCAACTGAATAGGTGCCAGAGAAATTTCAGACTGTGGACATGTGAGTAGCTCCTTTGCCTGTGCTCCTTCTCATGGGGAACAGAGCACTGGACTGGGAAGTGATGCTCATTACAAGTCCACTGGCTATCAATCCAGAGGGAGAGCTACCATAGAGATGCTTCCCAAAGCAAAATGCAACACATACAAAGGTTATTGTTGGTCTTAGGAATACATTCAGAGGATCTCCTGGGTGGCTCAGTTGGTTGGGCGACTGCCTTCGGCTCAGGTCATGATCCAGAGTCCTGGGATCGAGTCCCACATCAGGCTCCCAGCTCCATGGGGAGTCTGCTTCTCCCTCTGACCTCCCCTCTCATGCTCTCTCACTTTGTCTCTCTCTCAAATAAATGAATAAAATTTAAAAAAAAAAGAGAATACATTCAGAGTTAGTAACATGATCTTTTTAGAAACTTATTTTAAATAAAATCAAAATGATTCAAATTGAGCAAAATACAGCATTTCTTTCATGAGGCAACAGAATTTTTATGCAAAATTTTAGCTGGAATTAAAAAAAAAAAACAAGTTAGGGGCACCTGGGTGGCTCAGTGGGTTAAGCCGCTGCCTTCGGCTCGGGTCATGATCTCAGGGTCCTGGGATCGAGCCCCGCATCGGGCTCTCTGCTCAGCAGGGAGCCTGCTTCCTCCTCTCTCTCTCTGCTTGCCTCTCTGCCTACTTGTAATCTCTCGCTGTCAAATAAATAAATAAAATCTTTAAAAAAAAAAAAAAAAAAAAAACCAAGTTGCCATGTGCATAACACCAAGAGTTTAATAGCTTGACACAAAATATACTAATGTCTTCAACTTTTAGGAGCAATGAAATATTCAATCATTGTAAGGGTTTTAGAGCTGTAGAAAATAGGATAATTCTGGTTGATATTTTTGGTTTTTATACTTAAACATACTTATTTCTCTATTTCTCCTCAGATTTAGCAAACTAATTTCTTTTTCATGCTCTATAAAATAATAAGAAAGCAGTTAAGATGTTTCCAGCATCTTAAGATTGTTTTCAAAGGCCCAGGGCCATGACGTTTGCTGCTATGCAGCAAAATTTCTCATCATTCTACTGTGAACTGGGCTAGAAGACCCAGGGCTAAAAACAAAATCTCTCCTAGGATGTTTTAATCACAACAGGACCCAAAAAGCTACCCTGAGCTCTCTCTGACCTTTGCACAGGCCCCTCAGTCACTAACAGGCCTAACCGTCATCTGGAGATCTGGGAAGGAAATATAATACACTGGGGAGGTGTTCCCAGGCTGATTCTCTGACTTCCACAGGACTTTCGTCCTCAACAGATCCTTTTACTGCCACTGCTGGGTGTGTGGGAGCACATGCTCCTCTTCCCCACTGTTGGAACTATTTTCCTTCTCATCATTTTAAAATTGCAGGGTGAAGAAGCACAGGCAATGCCTGTTTCTCTCCATAGACCTGCTTGGAAATATGACTTTTGTGCATTTGTTGCTGTCCCCTTA
Organism: Mustela nivalis; assembly: GCF_964662115.1. Classification (NCBI taxonomy): domain Eukaryota; kingdom Metazoa; phylum Chordata; class Mammalia; order Carnivora; family Mustelidae; genus Mustela; species Mustela nivalis. The sequence goes on along the minus strand of NC_139022.1, from coordinate 49,513,930 downwards.
ATTGCTGCAAATTGAATTGAACACATCTCCAGCCTGTTAGCACCAGATATGATGCAGCTGAAGAGCTCTAATCTGATCATATCCTGAGGCCCTCAGGTTTCCTGGCACGTAGATTAGGAGCTCTACTGCTCCCCCCATTAATGGCAGCTTTTTCTCAAATGGAGGTACTATTAGATGACTGTAGGTTTTGTGAGAAAGACACTGGTCTGAAGACAATGTGTACCGAAAGATCAAATGACATAGGGTAAAAGTCCCAGATTGGAGTTTCAGGAACTAAGTCTTAAGGGTTGCCAGTACATCAATCTGCTGTTATATATGTTAAAGTGAATTCTGCAGTACCTTGTGTAAATCTATCAATCCTTTATAAGCTTCATTCACTGCCTTTTCACATTTCATCGATGGCATCTTAGTCTATATTGATGCTTTTTCTGAGAAATCTCCTGAAGAGTGTTAAATTCATATGCTTAAAAAAATAGTTTCAAAGATACTATTTAAGACACTATATAAATATGTCACTATATAAGATTATATATAAGACACTATATATAAGACACTATATAAGACACTGTTAGATCTGAAAGCTACGGAGAGAGTGCTGGTCAGGGAGATGATGGTACAGGAGAAAGGGGAGGTTGAATCAAACTGTAGACCTGGGAATGGGCCTAAGGGAGCCCTGGCCCAATTCTTTTATAATGTAAAAGAAAAGCCTGACTCAAAGATGTAATATAAATTGTCCAAGAGCACAGAGTTTATTCAGTCATTCATTTGACAAAATACATAGCAACTGCTTGCTTTCTTTCTAAAACAGCTTCTAAAGTGGACACTAAGGTAACTCATTTTTAATCCCACCAAAGAGCTCTGCTTTTGGATATCCCTTTACCCTTCCTGCTACCCTTTACCTGCTAACTTCTGATTTCTCACTTAAAATTCAGCTCAAAGATTCTATTCCTCCCTGAAGCCATTTCCATCTTGTAAGGCCCTGGGGCTTCACCACCCACCTTTATTCCCTTCTCACTACTACTACTACGCTAACCGGAGCACATTGCCTTCACCTTCAACGGGCTCCTAGTGTAGAAGAGGGAAAGTAAAAATGCAATATGGACCCTAAAACTATGTTTCAATAATATCGTCATCTCCCAAAGGTGTATTAGGGCTTGTAGACGCAACCACAATATCACAAGACAAAAAATACATAAATAAATGAGGACAAGGAACTAAAAAAGAAATACAAATAAGAATCAGTACATAAAAGATATATCATATCAGTATATATCATACTGATATGTCATCAGTACATATAGATATATCATACATTTTAGGTATAAAAACCAAAAATATCAACCAATATCTTTTATATATAAAAGATATATTCAGCTGTGCTAGAAGCTGGCCACAGATTTGACATAAGTCTTCATGTGGGGATGATACATGCTATAACTGGGACATAAACACAGTCCTTTGGGCACAAAATCAGGGAGCCTGATTTTGATGTAGTCTTTCCTGTTTGTTTGTTTGTTTGTTTTTACTTAGCATGATGTTTTTGAGGTTCATTAATATCAAAGAAACACTATTTTCATGGATGAATGGAATTGTACATTTTGTTTCTTCATTTGCCAGTTTATATACAATTATTTTCTCCCCTGGAACACAGCCACTCTATGTGCAGGCATCCGCCCAAGCCTGCTCTGCCGCCCCCCATGGAATCTGCAGGGTGAAGGGAAATGACACAAACTTGGTGATGCCCATAATGCTTGTGCCGTGAGTAGTCAAGTCCTTCATTTCTGATCCAGGAGACTCATATCTTTTTCCACACCCACGGAAGTGTAACAGGCTAACTTACTTACTAGTTTGTAAGTAGAGCAGAATTATCCCAGCCCCAAAAGTTAAGTCCTCTGACCTTGTTCTTCTTTTGCAACATTGTTGTGACTACTCTAGGTCTTTTGAGCCTTCTCTGTCTCTTGATTCTTTCTGCTTCTGAAGAAGAGAGAAACTTTTCTATTTTAAAGAAATCCTTTCATCTGATTCCAAATCTTATTCTGTCTTCCCTGGGATATTGTTCCAAATATAAGTCCTTCTCAGATAGATTTTCCTACCTCTCCAGCTTGTAGGCTCCCTCCTACCAGCAAATTAATGTGTTCCCAGTGTGGCAGCTTAAAATACTTAATAAGCCTCCAATTATCCTCTGTCTCCTACTACTACCTCATTTTTATCCTTCCCTTTATAGCCCACCTTCTAGAAAGACAATAAATTTAGTCCAAAACAAAGTATACGTTTTCTTCACATATAGTTAGAAAGAACTGCATAAAGAGAAGATGTATTTAAGATTTCAACGGTTGAAAAACAATTATATACATATTAATAATTAAGTCAACACTTAAGTAAGATAAAATGTTACATTATTAATTTGAAGTTTTATTTTTAAGTACTAAGAGTATTTGCATTTGCTTACATAGCAGCAGCATAACATGGTAGAATAATCATATGCTTTGGAGTACAACATACTTGAGTCCAATTTCATTTAATTGTTGTTTTAGATCCAATATAAGCTGAGTGACCTAACAGTAGTTAATGGACCTCTCTGATCCTCATTATTTGGTCTATAAAATGTATATATCATGTGTCGCTGTGAGGATTAAATGAGATCATTGTTAGTAAAACGCTCCACCACTGCCAGGACCCTAATAGGCTCTCAAAAATGGCCCTCATAGAAATGAGTTGGGGGAAACTGGAGGGGGAGACAAACCATGAGAAACTGTGGACTCTGAGAAACAAACTGACGGTTTTGGAGGGAAGTGGGGTAGGGGGTTGGGTGAGCCTGGTGGTGGGTATTAAGGAGGGCACGTATTGCATGGAGCACTGGGTGTGGTGCATAAACAATGAATGATGGAACACTGAAAAGAATAAAATAAAATAAAATGGGGAAAAAATGTCCTTGTCATTATCCTTCTTAGACAACCGTATTTCACAGATCTTCACTTTAAACAAATACATCACGGCACCTGAGTGGCTCAGTTGGTTTAGCAGTTGCCTTCAGCTCAGGTTATGATCCTGGAGTCCCAGGATCGAGTCCCGTATCAGGCTCCCTTCTCAACAGGGAGTCTGCTTCTCCCTCTGACCCTCCCCGTCTCATGTTCTCTCTCTTGAATAAATAAATTAAATCTTAAAAAAAAAAATAAACAAGTACATCAATGACCAATTTTTGACACAAGAGTCTTTATAAATTCATATGTGTTCTGAGTTTGGTTAATCTCAATACCAACCATGGCACAACTCTATGGAGACTGGGTAAGCAAAAACCCTAATTTCCATTTCTAGAATTTTTTCTAACAACGTCCTGAAAATTTTATTTCCACCAATAGTAAAAGCCATGAAATGCTGAAGTAAAGATGACTATATGGACTGATATACTCTCCATCAGGTGATTAATAGGCTAAATGCATAGTCCCCAAATGTAGCCACTACTTCTCTTGCTCATTGACCAGTTACAGTTTTCAAAAAGAATATTTTCAGTTTGGAAAACTGAAAAAAAAAAAAAAAAACTTTTAATCAAATAGACATGAGTTTCAAGACTGACTTTATGACTTAATTTCTTCAGTTTATTCTCTTGAAAAAAAAAAAATAGACTAATACCTCAAAACACTTGAAGAGTGATTGAGTGGGGATACATATATAGCTTTGCATAGGACCAACAAATGCAGTATGGATTCTCCATAAATAAACAATGGTTTAAAAAATAAATAAATAAAAATTAAAAAAAAAAAAACAATGGTTTACTTTCTTGGAAATGATTTGGAAGGGACTAAATGGATTTAATAAGAAAGACAGTGAGATCACATGAGGAAGCAGAGCTAGACCAGAAGACAGTCTGACTTCCAGATTTAAGAAGATCATTTACCCTTCCTCATTCTCAGTTGCCGTATTGTAAAGGGGGACAATGCTTTTTCATCCTCCTTACCCCAAAGGGTTGATATAAAAGAGGAAAATGCACTAGTGTCTGGGAAAGACCTTTAAAATCAAATACATTGATTTTTTGTTCTCAGCAACAGTGAGGTAAATAAGCCTCCAGGAAAGCACAACGAAGATAAGCTAAATAACATATTTTTAAGGAATATATTTGAAGACATCAGAGAGTTCCCAAGGAGGTGAGGCTTCAGGAACTAAGATCCAGGAGAGAAGAAAAACCCAGCAAAGCAAATCTAACATCAGATGGCTCTGCTTTCCCTTTAAAGGCATTTACTGGTGCATTTACTGACTTGACATTAGTAGCTAACTGAGAAGATGAACACAGCTTCTGGCCATCTCACAGGATGGAGGGAACAGAAGTTGGCATTTAGGGTCTGTCAAGAAAGGGGGCCCTGGAACAATCTCCTGACTTAAATTGGAACCCTTAAAGAGCAAAAACCTATGAGTAAGAGTTGACAAGAAATAGATCTGCCTTCAGGAAGCCCAGCTTTGAATCAACCCAATATCTGATTGGATTAAAGTGATCTATCTGCTCCTTACCTTAACTGCCTGCAAAAGAAAATCTGCTTTTTTGGAAGGTTACAACATTTAAAGCCTCATATTCCAAAATCTTTTATACATAATGTTTGGCATTTGAACAAGCATAATCAGGCAAGTAAAAACCCAAGGAGAAAACAGAAAAAAAGACAATTTAAAAATCCATAATATATTCTGATACTGGAGTCAGACAAAAATCAGGAGAAAAAATACCTCTTCAAAAATTTGATCAGATGAGTGTAAGGATACTGCTAAATTAGCTGCTTTAAGATATTATCATTTTCTGGAAAAAATTGAAAACCTACTCTTAAAGCAAACAACCTCACATTGTGTCCACTTAAAAATACAACGTATTTCTAAGAATTATGAGGAGATTGAGAAGGATGGAACAGAAAACCTCTAGAGCTTTCTTTTTCCCATGGTTATCATAACTTCATAAAGGGCTTTTGGGGAGATTTTCTTGAACACAAAAAAAATCACTGACTTTATTCCAAAAATTTTCATCAATTGTCCTATGCAATTTACTATTCATATTTAACATGTAACAGCAGATTCCACTTGGATTTACTCTGCTTAATTTTCTAGGAGCATCATGGAATAGAATTTTTGCTAATAAATATAACTTTTGACTATAATGGACTAACATAATTATTTCTTCATTAATTGCTCTATTAGTTCATTCATTAGAAACTATTAACATCATCACTAGAACAGGAATGAATTTTGATCATCACAATTGAATGAATTTGGTTTTGACCTAAGTACACAAAAAGGAGACCATATTATGATTTTTAGCTCTCAAAAAAGAAAGCAATACATGGATAATAATGTAGGATATATTTTAGGCTTGACACAGTTTTAAAGATGACTATAGAATTAAGTAACCTAATGGAGAAACCAAGTTCATCTCAGATATGGCAACAGATATATGGACAACAACATTTGGAGGGGGGAAAGAGTCTATGATCTAAGACTGCTAAGAGTTTATAAGTGATTGAGTGCTTTACTGGCTGTCTGCCATTCTTTAGATGTCTTCTCTTAAACCTGAATGTTTCATCCATTTATCTCTGTAAATGAAATTGATCAACAATATTTAGTTTTTTCATTTTTTTCTAGAGCTAAATTAACTCTATCCTATCACATCAATCAGACTATGGGATGAGAGAACCAGAATCTTTTCATAAAATAAAGGTTGGAGAGAGACAGAGACTTGCTTCCAAAATAATTGTGTGACATTCCTGTCCCGCAGTTACTTAAAATTGGAGAACATAGTATTTCTCTCTGATAGACCATAATTAGCAGAGAAATGTTAGTTCTCCCTAGAGAGAACTCATGGCTCCAAAGGCGGCAAGATCTAACTATAAATTAATGTGTCTAAAGAAGAAATATGTTTATGAAAGAGTTAGCTATAGAGGTGTGGAAAAAGAAGCCATTTCTGGCCAATTCTGTTAACATTTACAGCAGAAGAGTCTTCACTAAGCACGAGGGAACGTGATGATCTTAGAACAAGACTATTCTGGGGGTCAGTGTCTCAGCTTCCTTAGCAACATAGACCCACTTCAAATTCGTTCTGAGTTTCAGAGAGGTAAACCAATAATCCTAGGTTAAGTATTTTCCTTTTAAGTCAGGCTCTAGAATCATGAATCCAAATGACTATCAGCCAACTGCCACAAGAAGTGTAAGTCTTCAGGCTATTGATATTCACTTCCTAAATTTGGTTCATTTATTTGTAAAGTATGGATAGAGTTAAAATGTCACAATTTTTAAAGTCTGATAATTCACATAACTTGTTCTAAGAAAATTTCAATGTATATATGAGCAAAATTATATATCTGTTGAAGATATATATGTGTACTTCCAATCAAACTGGACCACTTTACTCCTTGCTATCAGAAGATCCAAATCTGTACTGGGGAACATTAAAAATAGACAGACCCTTTGAAAACCAACATGAATACCTTTGGAAGCTCTTGAAACAGGCAGCAAACTGAACTGGGTAGAGTTGGAAAGGAGAACTCCTTTCCCAACACATTCTAACCCTATTCCCTGCAGATCTTTCTCCTGGGAGTCCATTCATTACAGTGATGCTCATTCATTCAGTGAACACTTACTGAGAATTGACTGTGCTCCAGGCACTCAGGCTTTATCAGCAATTCCCTCAATTTTTTTCCTGTCTTCTCTCTGCACCCCACTCCTCTCTTAACCCATTCTTATTCTTATTCTGATACAAGAATTTTGTATCAGCGCACAGCTTCTAACCATTTCTAATACATACCTAGTCACTTTGCCTTCTTCCAATTCCATTATTTTTTTTTTGATTACCCCAATGAGCACAGCAAAGAGCTGTGCTTAAAACTAAAATGTTGTGTCTCTTCTACATATTATTTGCCTATATTATGCTCTATCAAATTTTTAGACATAACTTCCTGCCAAACTCCAACTCTGTCTTGAGTGATGAGCATATGAACAGACAACTAAAACTGGCTGTCCCTGGAAATAACAGAGCATTTTATTCTGCATCTGAGAACTCTAAACAGCCTAATAGAGAAAGTAGGCCTAGAAGTAATTATTTGAAGAACGTTGATTTTTATGAGCTTTTGAATCCTAACAGAGAATACTGTTATGTGTTTAACTTCCTATAATTTTCATCAAAATGCTACCATTTAGTTTAAATTTGTAATGACTTCAGAAATCTGTTTTTATTGGGAAAGTTAATGTTTGCAAAAGTAAACTGATATTACTCTGTTGTTGTTTTTTTTTTTACTCACTAAGCAAGGCAAATTTTTACCTACCCACATCATAGCAAGTAACACTCTCTCTCCATTCTGTACTCCTGTTATGATTTATTTTAGTAGAATTTATCAAGTAGCATGATGTGTCATTATGAAAATCTTCAGGGGAAATTTCCCCTTGATACTCTTTGGTGCCTGGAAGCAAAACCTCTCTCTGGTTAGATTTCTAGGACCAACTCACCTGTCAAACAGTTCTCCTCCTGTGACCAGTTCTAGGACCAGACTGATTTCTGTAGGGCTTTCAAATATCTCTTTAAGTTTTATCTGGGGAAAGATATTTAAAAATAAATAATAAATTCCTTATTTTCAACTTTCTAGGAAAAGCTAGTGACCAAAACAACACTCTTTGTAATAGTAATATATTGGATCATTGTCAATAAAGGTCCCACATTCTGTAACAAGAAGCCATCTGTCACTCTCTGGTTGTTTTTATCTGTTACCTCATTTCCTTAAAGGTCCTTTTGAGTTTTTATATTTTTTCTTTTGACAGTTGAAAGACATCTGCCTTAGAAACACTTCCAAATTTTGCCAAAACATCACAATTTCTGAATTTCTCCAGAACTAAAAAACAAAAGCAAGCAAACAAAACTTCTTGAACCATTTGAAAAAGTCATGGTTCCTAGTGATGTAAATGCCTCTTTCTCTAGAAAGGGAACTTGGATTTGGGATCTGAGGCAGAATGGGACCAGGTTAAAGTCTGTCATGTCAATTTCATGTTTTAATTAATAAAAACATTTTCTTCTTCTTCAGAAAAAAAGTCTGGGGTGCCTGGTGGCTCAGTTTGTTAAGCGACTGCCTTAGACTCAGGTCATGATCTTGACCTTGGGATCAAGTCCCACATTGGGGTCCCTGCTTGGCAGGGAGTCCGCTTCTTCCTCTGACCCTCCCCCTTCTCATTCTCTCTCTCTCTCTCTCAAATAAATAATTAAAATCTTAAAAAAAAAGAAAAGAAAAAAAGGTCTGTATGGAAAGGTATCTCTCAACAGCAAAAAAATTGCTGTAGATAAAGAGATAAAGAGATCCTCAGAAAAGTAGTGATGGCATTGATTTGATTGACTATAGAAGGATTTCATCACATTCAGATAATCTATCCAATTCTGGATATTTTCCTCGGTATATAAGAGAATCTAGTGACCAGCGCTGATCTACATTTAAGAAAATTCCACACTGGCTTTTCGTTGAAAGAAAAAGATGGATAATGTAAAAGTGGTGATTGATTGTATGTGGTAAATTTTGTTTATTACTTACCCAAAGCTCCTTCCCCCTACTTTATTGCGAACAGATTTTGTTTAGGGAAGAAAGGTGCCTAGCCTCAAATTACGGGTCTTGATTGGTCTAAGCCATTTATGATAACTTTGTTCCCTAATTTTCCAACCTCCATGCAGTGAAGAGCGGTGATCTTATGGTTAGCTCTGGTCAATAAATCTGAAGAGAATTCTGCTGCTGCTCTAAGTTCCGGAAAAGCCTCTCCGTCTCTCCTCTTCTCTTCATACTCTGTTGGTGTGGCCTTTCCAATTTTTTTCTCTCTAGAGTATAGGCCTGAAGACTTGTGAAGACTGTGGAGCAGCCATTTAGGACCATGAAGGGAAAGTGTGAGGATGGAAGACATCTAAGTCCTGAATGGCATCACTGAGGAGCTAAACCAATGCTAGCAACTGCCTGCCTTCCGATTATAACATAAAGAAAATATTTATTTAGACTACCATATTCAAGTTTTCTGTTTTAGCTGCCTGCATTGTTAACCCATATTTAAGTTTTAAGCAATTTGCTTGTAGCCTAAGTAAGCATTGCAGGTTAGTCATCCTCCTGGACAACACAGCTTTCTCAAAGAAATGAGTAAAATTCTTTCTTTAAGTAGTTGGCTGAATTCAAGTTATAGCCTGGAAAATGATTTTGTTCTTTTCACTTCATTGGCTCAAGAAAGCTTTTTGCCAGACCTTTCTCTCAATGCCTTTGTCTGGACACAGCCTAGAGCAGAGCTTTTGAGGACATTTGATTTTTCCCATTCAAGTACATCATTTATGTGAATCTTCACATTGTTTCTGAAGTAGATAATCTCAAGGGAGATTAAAATGACTTTGGAAAGCAATGCATTTTCTTCACAGGCTTTTTCAGCAATGGCACATTAATAAGATAGGGACACAAAAGGGAAAGGCCAGTGTTTTATTAGAGTGAAACAAAACTCCTCAATTTTTAGTTATCCTTTTATGCATGCAAACAAATATGGTATATATTGCTGATCTGTCCATTTTAAAATTCTTTTGCGTGGTATTATTTTTAAGATTTATTCAGCTAAAGAAATGAAAAATGTGGTTAGATGAGGACAGGAGGTAGGCCATGGTGGCTACCTATTTGTGGTAGAAATATCCCCTTCTTATTATCAGCACGGGCAGCGAAGAACAAAAATCCCAGTCTGTAAGTCTGAAGATTATTTGAAATAGTAGATTAAAAACCACTTACAATGTTTGGATGTGAGAGGCGAAGAAGAACTCCTATCTCAGTTCTTACAATTTTTTTGTCCACCTAGAAGGAAAACGAAAAAAAGAAAAACTGAAAGAAACTCCCACTTTAGAAATCCTTAACTTTGGCAGAGAATCAGAACCAGCAATAACCACCTGGTGAATCAGGTATTTGGCAGAGAGGCTTATTCTTAAGCTTTTTGTGTTTTTTCCCTACCCACCCCCACCTCCCGCACCCCTTTTCACTTGTATGTCTTTCTTCTCTGCTCCAGACATAAAGTCAAACTAGTTAAAAATGCGGATTCCAACTTGTCAAATCTTTTGCATGGCCTTATTTCAAAAATCATGACCCACACCACAAGTTCATCTCAACATGTCTCCTCCTCTTCCTTTTCTTTTATGAATCCCTGTCCCAAATCCATTGGAGCTGTCAGTCATTTCACTGCCTTTCTCACAGAGAGATGGGCACATAACCCAGCCAATTCTATCAGAATTCTCTTCCTTGGGCACTGTGACTGGGTCAGGGCTATACTGCCAGACCCAAGTCATCCCAATCAGGGTCCTCCCTAGAAATTGTGCTCAAATAACCAAGAAAAAGGTATTCTCTTTTTCTCTGGAATTGTGAGAGCAAGAGAAGATAGGGTCTGTCACTACCAGTAACCATTTTTTATATTCTATTTAGGTTTTTTTGTTTGTTTAAAATTTTTTTTTCAGTGTTCCAAAATTCACTGTCTATGCACCACACCCAGTGCTCCATGCAATCCGTGCCCTCCACAGTACCCACCACCAGGCTCACCCAACACCCCACCCTCTCCCCTCCAAAGCCCTCTGTTTGTTTCTCAGGGTCCACAGTCTCTCATGGTTTGTTTCCCCCTCCAATATTCCCCAACACCCTTCTCCTCCCCATCTCCCAAAGTCCTCCATGTTATTCCTTATGCTCCACAAGTAAGTGAACCCATATGATACTTGACTCTCTCTGCTTGACTTATTTCACTCAGCGTAATCTCTATTTGTATCAAATGAAATCTCTGAATAAGAGAGGCATTGCTAGCACAGGCAGATGATGCTGACAGATCTCCTCCCAAGAGTTCTTGCCTCACACTCTAGTTCAGTTTCTGCAGATGGTTATGAAGAAAATTTGGATACAGATTATTTTTAAAATTATTATTTTTATTACTTTTTCCAGTTTTATTGAGGTATAATTAGTACCCAAAAAACCCACATATAATCAATGTATATAATTTGGTGAGTTTGGACATACATATATACTTATATTTTCATCACCACAATGTAATCAACATACCCTCCAAAAGTTTCTTGTGTCCTTTCATGTTGCACACACATAGGTGCACGGACACCATGTGTGTTTGTGGTAAGAACACTTAAGATGAGATCTACCTCCTTAAATATTTAAATGCACAAGACTTTATTGTTAACTACAGGAATTCTGTATGACAGATCTCTGGCACTTACTCATCTTGTAAAATTGTAACTTTATACCCGTTGAACAACTCCCCATTGCCCCCTTCACTCTTCCACTGGTAACCATGATTCTATTGTTTACTTCCACTGGTAACCATGATTCTATTTGAGATGTCTCATATAAGAGGAATCATTCAGTGAATAGATAGTTTTTATCATAATCTCTTCGTCTTAATAAAGATTTTCTCACAAGATAAATATATTTTTCATTATTGCATAATTTTTAAAAAATTTTTAAGAAAAAAAGAAAGAACTGGAGTGTTTATTTAAGACTGTTAGCATCCAAAACTAATGTAACATTGTGTGTCAATGATACTTCAATAATAAAAATGTTTCAAAAATAGTCAAAAAGACTGTTAGTATTCAAATTTATCTTTCTCTCTACACATTTAGTTTATGTAATATAAGGTTTCCCCCTTATGTTCGTATATTTCTAATCAATATAAAATACATCATAAGATCCTTTAATTTTTTCATATGATGTATTTATATTAAACAAAAGATTTTCTAATACAAATACACATTTTAAGTATTTTTTTTTTACCACGTTATATCTCATTTATTACATATTGGGATGTCTTTTTAAACTTTTTATTATGCTTTAGTTCCTTGACAGTTAATTTATCTGAACTCTGGAAACAGTGAAAATACATCGGATTATCTGAACTAGCAATCTTCTCATGTAGTTATTTGTTTTGAATTCAGAACTAATTTCTCTTTAATAAACAATTTTGAAAAGGATAATTATTTCTCCAGTGAACTCCAGATCAGTGGTTCTCAAAGTGTTACGGGAAAACCCTTTAGGGTCCCTGAGATTCTTGAGGGTCATATATGAGGCTCTCCCTTTTCCAGTTGCATATTTGAGTGAGTCTAGATTTTTATCTATACTTGAAAGAAAACAATGAATCGAATGCAGAAACAGATAGGAATTAAACTGTCTCCTCTTTTTTTCCTCTCAAACTATCACCCATTAAGCCAGATAGTGAAGAGATTTTTGAAATAATGCTACTCTTCTCATATTTTAATTTTGGAAAATATAGTTACCTTTCACAAAAATACTATTTATGTTAAAATGTAATGGGTTTATTATTGCTGTGCTTTTAATTAATAAATACTCTTAAAAATTCTGTTCTAATCTCTAATATAATAAATGTGTATAGTTATTTGGAGTTCTTAATAACTTGAAAAGTATAAAGGGTTCCTAAAGCCCAAAAGCTTGAGAACTACTATTTTTTAAAAAAATATTTTATTTGTTTATTTGACAGGCAGAGATAACAAGTAGGCAGAGAGGCAGGGAGAGAGGAGGAAGCAGGCTCCCTGCTGAGCAGAAAAGCCTGATGTGGGGCTCGATCTCAGGACCCTCTGATCATGACCTGAGCAGAAGGCAGAGGCTTTATCCCACTAGCTTATCCCACCCAGGCACCCCCCCTTGAGAACTACCATTCCAGAATATTTGACATCATACAATTTAAAATAGAAAACAGATAGAAAAGAACAAAAATTTAGTAATAATTTAAATGAAAGAAAAAATGTGAAAACAGTCTCCTCTCCCCTCTGTTTAATGCTAGAGTCCCAGCTGAATGACATGCTGGTCACAACTTCAGAGGAGGCTAAGAAGGGAGATGCAGGTAAGAATCTTAGAAGAGGGATCTCAGAGAAAAATGGAGCATTAAAAACCAATCCAAAGAGAATAAACTAAGCGAAAAACCTGAACTACAAGTCAAAGTGATGTCAATCAAAGAAACCAAGAGCAAGTAAGGCTGAAAGGAAGACACTGACAAAGAAAAATGGACAGAAAAATGAGTGTTATGCCAGAACAAAACAAGATTGAGTCAGAAAGTCTTTCCCAGAGAGATAAACTGAGGACCACTTGTTATCTTTCTGAAACGAAGTCTCAGGGTTCCTAGGTGGTCCTATTTTGGAGAGTGGTTCCTCCATGGGTATCACATCTTGAAGGTCACACAGGTGTATATCTTCACCGCCATATCATCTCACGTCTTTCCAATCATCCTCTTGTTCCGGAAACTAGTGTTTCATTCTGGCTTCTGACTCCCCCCTCCAAGCCCTTGGGAAGGCCAAGAGAGGTCCTGAACCCTGACCTTGCCACTGAGAATTGGTGATGTTTTTCTAGAAAATAACTGTCAAGATCACCATAAAAGTCATTGGGCAGCTAGCTATCTGGACAGTCATTATTGTGACCTGAAATTAGCTTCCAAGTGCTACTGTAATTAGTTCTTCAGAAGCATCAACAGATGGCTTTAACAAATCAATATTACAAAACTGAAACCCGTAAAATTACCTTCACTATTTATAAAATACCTTGAAGAATGGTAGTTTTTTGTTACTAATAATTCACAATTGTAAAATATATAACGTACATTACTAAAATCCTGAGTTAGGAGATATATTTTAGGCCAGGTTCTCCAGCAAACAAATGTGAGGCAAGGATCAACATGCTGGTGCTTTATTTAGAAGGTGCAGCAGGGTCACAGGGACGTCCAGCAAAGTTAGAGGTGACACAACGTGGTCAGCACACCTGTTACAGTGTCACAATGAGTCATAAAGAAACAGCAGGTCCTATGGGCAGTTGCATCCACCTGGCATAGAGTACTTGTCCAGAGGAACTGTACCAGGCCACTGTGCCTTGAAGAAGTTCATAAGAAAGAGGCAGAAATCTCCTTGCCTTGGAACTCACTTCTCCTGTTGCCCACAGGTGAAATGTGGCTCTACAGTGTTAACTTTTCCAGACTTTTAGGTTGCACATCCAATCTCTTCGGAGCTGTGATGCCATACTCCTCCTCATGAGGTATTGTATCTCATCCAAATCCAGAAATTTCTGGAAGGGTTAGAAGTTTCAGCTGTGTGTCTGGTTGGCCTAAATGCATGCAGTGGACAGTGGGCAATCAGGCTCTCCTGGGTCTAGAAGACTGGACGACAGAAGGAATCTGAAGAAGCCCAAAGGAGTTTGTTCAGTCACAGTGCCTTCCTGAGTTTTTATCTGTCATAAGGTAAGCCGGCTTGACAATCATGGGATTACAGTCCTGCCTCTCTAGTTTATTGCATTTTACTGCAAATCATTAAGAGCTTTGTCTTTCACTTATATTGTTTTATTGTTCTAGTTGCCAGTTTGAAATGGATTGGGCACATGGGGTTTTTCTTAAAACCTATTTTAGCTCCTCTATTTAAATTGCTCTGAATATTCAAAGAAATATCTCCTTTCATCCTCTAAAATAACCTTTGGAACATCCAATTTTAATGGCTTTTGAAATACTTTCAACATAAAATGCATTTTTGAAGATGACACATAGGAAAAAATTAATAAAACAATTTCTTAAAAGTAGTTATTATACAGATGTATATAGTTTTAAAACTCCACAGAACTCAAGATTCCTTAATATTGAAAGAAATCCCAATTGTACTATCTTTCTCCATGGAGGGGAAAAAAGAAATGGATAAATGCATTATTCTAGAGCAACATCAGAGAAAAAGGCTCCACCATTGGAATACAGTTAATCAAACATGGACGCTTCATTATGATATATAGCAGATACACTCCAGTGCTGAGGCTGAGAAGGTTGCAGAAAAGAAGGGAGAAAAGATTAAAAAATATATGAAAAATAACTAATGAGGATTTAGGGAAAGAAAAGGAAACCAGTTTCTGCACTATGAGAATGACGGATGGAGGCAGAGGTGGTAAAGGAATTGAGAAAAAGAGGATTTTTTAAACATCAGATTTCTGGTGGACTTGAGCTACTTGGGCATCTCAGATGTGGCCTGGATCTGGACTCTGGGATTTTAAATACTCTTGGTGAGTTGGGGTAACCTGGAGGAGTAGAGACTACTGCTCTACTTCCAGGATTCAGTCAAGTACAGTGGCATTTCCACATCAAATGCTCAGCTTCATCTCGTGTTCTTTGTGGGGATTGAGACCATAAATCTTGTTTGTCTCTCTACTCCTTCTCTGGCTTCTTAGGCTCATTTGTGGTTTGAACAATGACTGGAGAACATGATGTGAAGTACAGAACTGTGCTCCTCAAAAAATTTGTGGGAAAAGGCAAAATACAAATTATTAGTGAATAAATAAATCAGCAGACAAGTGTCTTTACATGTTCACAACAGTTCTCTTCTGCATAGCTTCTGCTTAATTTATCATCCTGTTTTCTGACATATCAACAAGTATATGTTGGCACTAACATGCCTGGTGAAAAGACTTGACAGCTGGCACTTTGTTAAATTCAAGAATGACAGTTTTAGCCTACAAGGATTTAAAAGCTAAGAACTGCTGTTTGAACATGTAAAAATCAAATGCAATATACAGATAAAAATACTGAGGCTGGTATCTGCAGTAACTATGGAATTTTAACCAAGTTTGATTATTCCCTTTATATTTTTGACCTAATGGAAACCTGGACATCTCATGAACCTTATTCATCGTCTTCTCAAGTGGTGTCTTATTTTTGTCCAAATAGGAAATGAACCACTGGGCCTGAAGGATAGGTGTCCTTCTTATTCCCCATTGCTATATCTAAACAATTTCTCCTCCCTTGTCCCCCTAAAATCTCAGCTGCTTTGAAATATCTGTCATCAGCCAACACGACTTGTAACCTTTTTTTTTTTTTGTTTTAGTCATCTTCCTATCTCATTATCCTTCCCATTCTGAAGATTTTAGCATGTTTCAGCAACTTTATCTCAACCACTGATCCTGTCATCATTCTTAACAACTTGAACTTTCATGTGAATGGTCTTGTCAACATCCTTGCCTTGAGTTTCTTTGCCATTTCTTCAATTCCAACAATTTCTTCCTCCACTCTCCCTTAGTAACCCATTCCCATGGTCACATCCCAGGCTTTATCATTACCATCAATTATACAACTTCAAAAACACTGATTTGAAACCTCATACTCTCTGCTTTCTACCTCCTGTCTTTTCAGTTCTTACATGGGTATCATGGTTCATTAGTTGGAATAGTCCCCCAACTCCTTTGCTCTTATCTTCATCTGTTGGCCTTGCCAGGTAAAACCCTTAAATTGGCTAAACTCTATTCTTCTTTTGCTCCATGTCTGTGCCTGAACTGAAGTGTCTGAAATAAAATGTACGACAGTTCACTGGTCCCATTTTTAACTTATAACCCCAAATCTCAAGGGACCCGCAGCTCCCCACTCTGCAACAGAACCCTTTACACTTTCTTCTAACATCCAATACGCCCTCCTCCCTTCACTGTCCTATCACAGCCTTGCTTCTAATCCACTGAAAAGGTATACACAATATAAAGAGAACACAATCTTCTCATCATCCAATCTATTAACCTATATACATCTGTATCAAATTAATTTCATCCCTTTATTCCACAAACATTTGTGAGCACCCACTACTTGTAGGGTGTTATTCTGGGCATGAGGACACAGTGGTGAACAAAACAGATAAACTTCCTAGGAACTTTATGTTCTAAAAAGCTCATGTTCTAGTGAAGATTTAAAAAATGAAAGAAGGAAATAAAAGGTCAGAGTTGATAAATACTAAGGAAAGAGAAGAAGAAAGAAAAAGGTAAAGGGCAGGGGTGGTGAAGGGTGCTATTTGAGATGGATGGTTAGGAAAGTTCTCGTTGACAAAGTAACATGACACACGGCCATTTGGATTGGAAAGAGGAGTGTTTCAGACAGAGTAACAGCAAACATAAAGGCCCTCAGTTATGAGTGACAGCAAAGAGGCCAGCTTAGCCAAAGAAAAGTGGCAGAGGAGGAAAGTAGTAAATGATGAAATGGAGCTCCTCATGACCAGGAGTCAGCTTACAAAGAGTCATGTTGACCAGGTAAGAATTTGGTATTTTAGTATGAGAGAGGTCAGACACAACTGGAAGGTTTTGAGAAAGAAAGGACATGATCTTCGTTAAGTTTTAAAAGAATACTCTAAGGGGAGCCTGGTTGGCTCAGTCAGTTAAGCATCTTATTTTTTATTTTGATTCAGGTCATGTTCTCAGGGTTGTAAGACTGAGCCTCATGTTGGGCTCCACACAGCATGGAACCTGCTTGAGATTTTCTCTCTCCCTCTCTTCTTCTGCCCCTCTCCCTACCATCTATTTAAAAAAAAAAAAAAAAAAAAAAAAGGATGCTCCGAATCTTATAGAGGTGAAGAGATAATGGAAAGAGTAAAAGCAGGGACATGCAATAACAAGTTAGAGCATTTGTTCCAGTGAGAGATAATGGAGGTTTGGTTAGTGATGATAGAGGTTTGAAGCAGATGGATATCTTTTTTTTTTTTAAGATTTTATTTATTCATTTGACAGACAGAGATCACAAGCAGGCAGAGAAGCACGCAGAGAGAGAGGAAGAAGCAGGCTCCCTGCCCAGCAGAGAGCCTGATGCGGGGCTCGATCCCAGGACCTGGGATCATGAACTGAGCCGGAAGCAGAGGCTTTAACCCACTGAACCACCCAGGCGCCCCCAGATGGATATTTTTACGGTAGGGAAAATAGTATTTACGGGTGAACTGGCTATGGGATGTAAGACAAAGAAAAATGTAAAAGTTGTCTAGAAGTTTTTCAGCTTCAGAAATGTAAAGCATAAAATTGCCATTTACTGAGGTGTGAAAAATGAGAGGAGCAGGTTCCGAAAGAAGCTAGTAGTAACATTTTGGCCCTGCCCATTGTACTGAGCTCACCTACCAGCTGCCCCTTTCCATTTTAGCTCACTAATCATCTAGTTAATCTCCGGAGAAGCCAAAAATCTTTTCCATTCCTGGGCCTTTTCATTCTGTACTAGATAGGCTTCTGTCTTGAATTGTTCTTCACATTCTCTCTTCACATGAAGGAACACTGAATGTTCTTTCAGTGTGAGTTTGGACCCAGTAAATAGGAGAATGGAAGGGACAGCTGCACAGTGGAGGTGATGTTTCAGAGGTACAGGCAGTGATGAGTGTTGGACATGATGGGGTGGGGCAGGAAGGAGATATTAACTGTTGAGGAACCAATATCTTATTTTACATTTAACACTGACTAGCATAACATCAACCTTGCTCTCATCAGTATGGGAAGACAAACTCTAACAAAGCATGTCAATCAAATAAGCTTGGTTTTGAAAACTGTGAAACTCATTTTTTGATAGTTCTGTTAATAGCCACCTCCTGCTCCCTGCAGACTCTTAAGACACTGGCAGGACAGAAAGGAGAAAAGTAGAGCTTTGCAATGGAAGAGGAGCCCAAGGATTGGAGTAGAGTTTGGTTAAGACAAAAATGGCTCTGTGAAGTTCAAACGAGAAAGAAAGATGCTTATATTTCAGAACCTAAAACTTCTATAGTCAGATTCAGAGCAGGACAGTGTCCTTCAAGGGAGGTACCTCTGCTCCCTCATTCCCACAGTCTAAAATCGAAGACTTACTGCTCACAGATGCCAGAAATTCTTTCACAAGGAACAGCCTTTTATTTTACAGTGAATGAAGTAGACTTAAAATATTCCTGGGAGAGATGACGAGCTGAACAAAGTTTATACAAAAGATTTGGCTCATGATAGACTCTCACTAGAAACAGATTTGGGTTAACAGAGAGAGAAAAGAATGGAGAAAACACCATAGATGAAGTAGAAAGAACTATACATCTTTCACTAACTCTTTTTCCATTACTCATCTTTGTATCTCTTCCTGAGATTATGAATATAGTGGGGTAACCCTGACTTAATATCTCTTATCCTTAAAAAGACCTCATCCCTCTCTCTGTGCTTCACCTCTCTTCCTGCTTTCAAAGCATTTTTCTACTTCCCTTCACAGAAAAACTCTCCAGAGTTGTCTCTGCCTTCTTTCTCCACTTCCTCCACCCACCTTGTATTTATCTCCACTTCCTCCACCCACCCCCTTGTATTATCAGTGCAACCCAGCCTGGCTTCATCCCAAGACCTCCCCCAAACTGCTTGCGTAGAAAAAATCAGTGGCCTCCCTGGAGAGCCAAATTACTCATCTTATCTTATCAGGCACATTTGATATATTTGATCATCCCATTTTTCAAATAAAATTGATTATTCCATGTCACCATTCTGGTCTGGTTTTTCTTCTACCTTAAAGGCTGCACAAGTATTGAAATACTTCCTAACTAACCTCTCTGCTTGGATTCTTACCCTTTACAATCATTCCCTCTGCACACAAGCCAGAGTGGTGTCTTTAAAATGTAAATCAGATCGTGTCACTCTCCAACTCAAATGCTTTTATTGGCACCCATTGTGCTTAGAATAAATGCAAACTATTTACCCTGGACCATAAAACTCTGGATGGTGTGGCCTCATCCTCTTGCTCTGATGTCATTTTTGTCTCTACACAGTCCCTTCAACCACTAGATCAGACTCCAAAGACTTTGTACTTGCTACTTTCTCTTACATAAGACCGTCTGACTTCTCAGAGAGTACTTGAGAGGCCTTCCCTGGACACTCCATCAAAAGTGACTACACAAACATTTATACATACACCATGAATCATATCACTCTTACCTCTCTGTAACACTTACAATGACAACACTTACTTGTCATTTAATTAATAATTCATTATTTGATTTTTCTACCAGAACACAAGCTCTATGACACCAAGTGTTTTGTCCATTTTCTGCACATCAGTATCCCCAGCGTTATTTACCAAAGCCTGGTATGCAGTAATGTGCTGAATGAATGAGTGAATGAATGAATAATGAAGCTAGTATCTGAATACAAGAGATGGGTGGTTCAAAAAAAAAGGTCCCTGGTTTTACAGCTTTGGTTAGTTAAGATTAGAATTGGTTAGTCTATTCTCTTGTCATTTGAATCTACAGGACATTTTTTGTTGTGTTGATACTAATGGTACCTATCTTACTGGCAGAGCAAAGTACCTAATCTAGGGCCTGCGTGGATAGTAGCTTGTGGTTCCCCAACTGTGAGCCACAAAGAGTTTCTATACCATTTATTAGAGACTACAGTCTCCCAAAGTAATAGAGGGATGTTTCAAGAAATAATAAGTAATAATAAAAACTTTGGTGGAGTCACTGACTTTCTAAACACATTGCAGTAGACAGTGATGTTCCATGTCTGCGCCTCTCCCCCATCATAGAACACAGAGCCCTTCAAGCTGCCAAAAAGGACACCTGTTCTTCAAACAGGACATCTTGCCTTTGTTTGTGTGATCAATGCTTTGTATTAAACATGAGAGAAAAAATTAAAAGAAATGATGAAAATCAGTAACTTGGAGCCACGCAAGCGAGAATGTAATATGCACTCCTGAAGAAGGAGCTGGGAGGCCCTCAGGAAGAAGAGAAGTAGAGGGATGTGACTGCAAATTCTGTTTGTCTCTGTGCCTGCTGGGGCACAGTTCAGGAGGAAAGTTTTGCTGAGTCTCTACTCCCCCAGATTCCCCAATGAGGGCGTGTCAACACCACTACAAAAGATCCTTGCAAAAGAGAAGGTGAAATCCTATGATTAAAAAAGGAATGGAATGTCAGTCTCCCAAATTTTCTTTTCGGGGGCATGTTGCCAAGGCTGGAAGAAAATAAAGAGGTAGTATAAATTTTTAGAGTATCATAGCCACATTAAAAAAATGTGAACTATAAAACAGAAGAGTAAGGAACATACCCACCATTGTAACCATTAGCATTTTGGTTCATTTTCTTTTAAATTTCAAACTCTGTTTCTTTACATACTTCAAATATGGAGAATTTTGTTTCTTACAATTTTCATGAAAAATAATATAACATTTTATGGATATCTAACACTCACAAGCAGAATATAAAGCAGTTTCCTAATGCTCCAGTGTCATCAATGACTACTTTTTTTTAAAAGATTTTATTTATTTATTTGACCCAGGGAAGAGATCACAAGTAGACAGAGAGGCAGGCAGAGAGAGAGAGGGAAGCAGGCTCCCTGCTGAGCAGAGAGCCCGATGTGGGGCTCCATCCCAGGGCCCTAAGACCATGACCTGATGTGAAGGCAGAGGCTTAACCCACTGAGCCACCCTGGTGCCCCATGAATGACTATTTTTATCATTAGATATTTAGGATTTCTTAAAATTTGCTACTAATATAAATCATTCTGTAATGAATATCCATGATTGTACTTTATTTTAAAATGCAACTTGAATTCTGGTTCTGCCATTTAGAGTCCTTGATAAAATCATTTATCCTATCTGAGGATTATTTTGATTTCTTCATAGATAAAACAGAGACAATAATTGCTATCTACAGTATTATTGTTATAAGGAGTAAATTAAAGTATATTGAAATCTCCTGGCTCATGGTAGATGTTCAGTGCATTTCCTGAAAGGGTTTTGTAAAAGTAAGGTGAATATTTCTTAGTGTTCTGTTTTCAATTTTCTGTGTTTTTCCATAAAAATTACTGTAATTGAAACAAACTAAATTTAGAAGTACTAGGATATTTGAAAGTGCCAGTAGTAGTAAGTGAAAAAGTCTAATAAACTTGAAATATGGTTTTGTTCCTGTTTTCTTCTAAAAATGAAAGATATCTTCATCAAAATCCTAAACTGTATCCAATATAATCTTATTTGAACGTAATAAAATAGGGGAGCAGATATCTGTTTGCATTTATATTTAAATGCCTTCCTTCACCTTTTACGAAGATTAGGATAAGAACTGCACTACTTTTGTTAAGCTCCACGGAGGTTTTAAGACCAATTTCTTACATTTATTAACCACTGTTGACTGCTGAGGTCACACCTGAGTTACTTCAGACCTGGGTATCAGCAATGTCCTAATTCTAATTCCTATTAGAAATTAACAAACTGCATCATTCTCTTTTACTGCTGAGATAGGGAAACTGAAAGAATGCATAAAGACCTGCTTTTTGTTCCTTTTCCTTCTTCTGTTCTTGCTAGGACCTGCACCACCACTTTGTACATGCCTCAATGCACGTAGTGTAAGACAAGGAGTTACTGATTTCTCTAGAATAGATAGCATCTAAGGAAGAACCCGGTAAGAAGGACTAGATACGGCTGTCATATGCCTATTTCAGATCACCAGCACTGGACATCTCGATGTCAAGTTCCCAGCCTCCAAGAACACTTGGCCCTCATCTTTGTTCTTGGTGGTTCCTGATGACTGAGAGGACGTGTACAGCAGATCATGATCCTCAATTAAAAAAAGAGACTCATCCTCTACCAAAGACAAGACTCCATCCTCTCCTTTCTGAGTCTCCAGGCACTGTAACTGCATGCTCTCCACACCTGCAATAAACTCTGCTTTTACCTCTTGCTGGCTCACATTTGATTTCTAGTCTGCATGCAGCCAGGGACCCCCTTGGCTGGTCCTGCAGGACCTCTCTGGGTCCCCAGACCCAGCCTGCCAGGATCAGTGACTTTTAGTAGTTTTTATGTGGTCAAGACAGTGCTTTTCAAAATGCTTTTAAAGTTATCAAAAAGGCATGGAAATACAAAGTTTAGTTTTGATTTTGTATTTATTTCAGTTGGACAGCAATGACTCAGGTGTAAAATTCCGAAACCATCTGAAGTGAGGGGTAGGTAGGACGCTGTATACTCTAGAGGCTCTGAAATATCCATTTAATTCTCAAACTAAGAGATCATCTATTGGTTATAAAACTGACTAGGCATTCAAAAAAGTTTATGACTTTGTAATCCATAAAATAACAGAGACAAATATAGCCTTATAAACATTATTATTTTAAATCCCATCAATTACATCTTGGGGTTGAATCCCTTATGAGGCTAACTTTGAATAGGGGAAAACCTATCAGAAGCTTTATTATTACTATTAAGATCTTTATTAGAAGTTCCTTAACTGTTCTTACTTAGATAAGTAAGGCTTTCAAATATGCTAGTTAATATTGTTCAAGGATGCTAAAAACTTTCTTAAAAATGAAAAGCAAGGGGTTATTGATTAAAAAAAAAAAAAAGATTTTAAATGACCCCAGAAGCAATATAATCATGCTTTGGGGCCAGAATTTTAAAGAAAGAGATAGTAGAAATCTTGATGATTCAAGGTTTGATAAAAATTTCCATTATTGATATTGCTCCAGGGCAGTATTCCTCTGATTTGCCTCCCTTGCTGAAGAAGCATCTTAACATGAGTTAATCCCAGAGCTTCACTTTTCTGAAGAGACTAGATACTTCTAGAAATCTGAAGCTGAAGTGTGTTAGCTCAGTTCTTCTCAACATTTTTTTCTTTAGAGTGATATGGACATCCTCCCCGTACTCCCAGTAGTTTGTTCTTAAGTCTGTTCTGGGTTAAATGGCTCAGAGTTTTAAGGTCTCATGCGTGAGTAGTTGGGTGGACGTGCACAACATTCCATGATCATGCCCTAGCACTGTTCCCTCTCTGATCTGCTCCTGTCCCTGAATGTCTGACCATCATGTGACCCTATGATGTATCTCCAGCTGTCTCTAGCCGCTGGGGCCCTCACTTGGTTAGGTGTTTATACAGTCAGCATCTGGTGATGTCTAGATGCATGGGTACTTCATCCTCACTGGAAAGACCATGCCCCTGTGGGTTACTTAAGCAAGCACAGAAAGAACAGAGCAAGGGAGAAATAGCTCTGAGACAGATTTATGTTGAATATTTACCTTACAGAAATACCTTTAAACTAATAGAGACTCTTAAATGAGGAAAAACTGAGATATCTTTGGCTGGAAAGTTTAAGCCTCTTTTCTGATATCCAGGGGCACTAGTCTTGGGAAGAATTTTAATTGTCATAGAAAATAGAGGATACTTTAATTTTTTTTTTTTGGCAGATAAAAATGTGATAGGTAAATTTTGATACTTATCCATATTCCCCTTCATAAAAATGTCAAATTTTAAAAGATGACAATGGTAACCTTGGATCTGCTTTATCAATGAAAAAAGTCATTCACAACTTATAGTACTTCATTATGTATGCCCCTCCCTTGACACTGATCACAATACCCAAATGTGTCCTCATGTTACTATGGGAAAATAGTTCTAGGCTATTCCGATCTCAAAATCTAAAAAAAAAAAAAAAAATCTTCCCAATGACAGCTTGGTATGTTGTGTGTGGGGGGGGGGAAGCACTGTAGATATAAAAACTCATTTGATACATTTTTGAGATTTCTGGAGTAGAGATAAAGATGAGAAGCTTTAACTAAACTTATCTTGTGATGTGGACACTTGCAGCAGAGAAGAAACTGGAATTTCATACACACAGCCATGCCTGGGGTCACTGCATTCCATCTACCATTAAGACAAAGTGTGAAGAGGAGTGCCTGGGTGGCTCGGTCGGTTAAGCAACTGCTTTTGGCTCAGGTCCTGTGGGGATTGAGCCCCACATCGGGTTCCCTGCACAGTAGGGAGCCTGACTCTCCCTCTCCCTCTGCCTCTGCCCACCCCCTGCCCCATTACTTGTGCTTGCTCTCCCTCTTTCAATCAAATAAATAAAATATTAAAAAAGACAAAGTGCAAAGATTCACACCAAGCAATGTGTATCGTTTGCATATTACACACGCCCCAGTTACTGCTCTTTATTTGATAGTGAATATTGTGTGCTGAAACTCATTAAACTAAACTTTTAACAACAATTTGGAAAAGAAATATGTTGCTTGTGTTCTCTGCACATAAGGAATATTATTTACCTTTGTTACCAGTGTGATTTAAAAATACACTCAGTTTCTCAGTTTCTGTGT
The DNA here is from genome assembly GCF_964662115.1 of Mustela nivalis. Taxonomy (NCBI): domain Eukaryota; kingdom Metazoa; phylum Chordata; class Mammalia; order Carnivora; family Mustelidae; genus Mustela; species Mustela nivalis. The sequence goes on along the minus strand of NC_139022.1, from coordinate 49,489,093 downwards.
CAACAAAGGCTTTTCTTCATTGTTTATCAGCTTAGTAAAGAGCAATATCCAGTGTCAGTGTCAGATCTGGGCCATGATCACTCCTACCTTTGATCTTTTTTTTTTTTTTTTTTTTTTTGGCTTTTTCTATCAGGACCTCACTGGTATAAATAAAAAGGACCCAGATTGGGACTCAAAAGCCTTGGGTTCAAATTCTATATCCTATTGTGTACTTTGGACATGTCTTTCTTCTAAAACTCCCATAAGTAAATACTCCCAAGGGGCACGTTGTGTTAACAGGTGAATGGGGCCACACAGTGTTTAACAATCAATGTGGGCACCATTCTTATTAGCACCATGCTCCTTCAGTGTTAAAACTTCTGAAGAGGCATAGGGTGATTTGAGGGCACTAGTTTAAAAAAAAAAAAAAAAAGGCAGTTGAAACCTGTTGGGTCCACAGTTCCGGGAATGCAGGAGGAACAATAGAAATGACCGCCGGGGCCACCATCTTCCAGTCCCCTCCCCACCTCTTTCCTTAACCTTAGACTCTCCTGCCAAAAGGGTATACGCCCAGGTCACGTCTCCATAGGTAACCTAATACCTATGCAGGAAACAGGAGTATCAGGAGCCCTCACCCCATACCTTCCAATCACCAAATATGGATGTGAGCCCTTGCTCTGCCTCGGCCAATAAAAGACCCCCGCCAACTCCCTCCCAGTGCAATTTCCCCGACTCCCTCTCTCTTTCTTTCTTTCTTTCTTTTTTTTTTTTTAAGATTTTATTTATTTATTTGACAGAGAGAGATCACAAGCAGGCAGAGAGGCAGGCAGAGAGAGAGGAGGAACCAGGCTCCCTGCTGAGCAGAGAGCCCGATGCGGGACTTGATCCCAGGACCCTGGGATAATGACCTGAGCCGAAGGCAGCGGCTTAACCCACTGAGCCACCCAGGCGCCACCTCCCTCTCTCTTTCTGTGCCCACCTCCTCCCAGCGCGACTTTCCTGGCTCCCCTTCTCCTGAGCCCTGAAACTTTGCTGGAGACTGCCTTTAATAAATCTTGCCTTGTGCCTAGCTCGCCTGGTGCCGTGTTTATCTCGCCTGTGAAACTTTACAAAACCTAATTCAATAGTGAAAATTATTTGAATCTCTTCTACTTAATATCCCCTGCACACAGCATTCATTTCCTCTCTTTTAGCAGATTAGTGGTTTTAGAGTTTCATGACTTTATATATATATATATATATATATATATATATATATATATATATATATATATATTTTTTTTTTTTTTTTAGATTTCTTTCTCCCCTCTCTTCTCACATTGTTTGGGTGGATGCAGCTTTGACCATCATTCAGCATTATACCATAAATATAAAAATAAAAATTTATTGAAACGCTCTTCTCTATTAACACTAATTCTATAGTTTTTCTTTTTCCTAGTAAACTATGAATCCCAAGACTGGTTTGAGGCCAGTAGGCTCTGTTCCTTCAGGCTGTCTTCAGCTCTCTGGTTGTGGACCACTGGGTACAACTCCCTAGCTCTGATCTTCTGACCTTGGTTCCTTTCAACTTTCATGCTCCCAACACCTCTCTTCTGGTTACAGGCCTTTCACATTCAGCTCTCTGAGAAGTTTCTAATCTCTTTCTTCTACTTGGGTGTGGCAACATACGCTCTTCCTATAAGATTTCCTGTTTGTGGCTAGGTAAACATCTTCCTTTTAGGGTGAAGATCACTTAGAACAAGCTGCCCACTACTTAAAAAATACTAGAGGTTTAAATGTGATCATCTAAGTCGCTGGTGTCACAGCCAAGTGTGCTTCCTTTCAGGCAACGGTATCCGAGCATGAGCCTATATTCTCAGTCTCTCTTTCTCCCCCATCTCTCACTACCCTTCACAGCAGTTTGTCTGAATTAAGGTGTTTATTTTTAAAAAGGCAACAAAATACTGTTGAGAGAGCCATATAATGAGAAGACAGATAAGCAAACTAAATTGTGACAGATTCCAGCAGCATTTCTACCAAAAAAAAAAAAAAAAAAAAAAAAAAATCAAACTGCAACAACTAATTCTCTGAAAGAATGTTCAGACTTCCAAGTGGATCTCTGAATGGTTAAAGCATATAAATCAGGTCAAGTTTTTAACATTCCACTCCACTACCACCTTTTTCTTTTGTAGACATATACTTGTCATAAACTGAATAAAATTTCCCTGTTCCTATTCCAGGAAACCTGGCTTAACAGTTCCTATGAAAATAAATAATAGGTTTCAACTGACAGAATGCTTGAAGAAGTTTCACTTCACTTGACGCAACTTGTTATCTGCAAGCGACTTTCCTTAATGTGTTCTGAGATCTCAATTGGGCTCAGAAAGTCTATTTGAGCTACAGATTTATATTCTCCTTTCCTTCACTGACCAAAGGAGACTTTGACTTCACTTTTAGAGCATATCCATGAGTGGTTAAAAGTGGCTATGGCATCATTTAATAGATGCATATCTTTAACTCAGATGGACCCAGACATCTCTTTTACATACATCATAGCAAATGGAAAATAAACGGCTCATGGGCAGTTTTCTGTGTTCCCAAAAGCTAGGCATAAAGAGACAAGAGCAAGTAATCCCAAATTTACCCAGTGGGATGAATGGTATTATCTCTATTTTAGGATGGAGGATTCTGGAAATCTCCTCTAATGGAGATGACCTGAAGATTCACCTACCAAGAATTTGGGAAGAGGACAATGTATCTTCTGTAATTTAATGGAGAACAACCTTTCAAATTCTCCTGCTACATCATAGTTATATACTCAAATAGTTAACTCATAAGAATATAAGGAAAAGTGAATAGACATTAAATACTAAATCACAGAATGATTAGCAGATCACAATGTGTGTGTCTTCAACTAACTCAGAAGAAAGGCCTCTTTCATCCTTTAGCACTTATGGAAATTTTATAAAAGTTAAAGGCATTTTCTCATAAATTAAATTATTCAACAAAAACCTTCACAGAAATTGATAGGTAGCATTACATTCTAATAACTAAAATAGGGCAAAATTTAGACCTGGAACAGCTTCTACACTGTGGATGTAGTCACACTGCTCCAATGCTGAGAAACAGATAGAACCATAAGGTTGAAAGCACTCTAAATCTAGTAATCACAAGCCCCCAAGATTTGTTTACATAGGAGTTCACAGGATCAGAAATTTTTATTTAGCACCAGATTGAATTTGATAATAGTAGTAAAATATGCACCCATTTTGGCAGAAATTTTAAAAACACTCTAAAAACAATATAATTCATCTTATTCATCCAGAATTGCACAATGTGCCGGGTGCTGCTTACCACTCAGTTTTAAATGAAGCAAATGAGAACATCAGAATTGCAAAGAAGGAGCGGGTACTATCATAATATAAAATGCTTGTGTGGAGCTTTTATAATCAATAATAAAAATAATTTTCCCATTTATAACAAACTTCCTGGGTGTTGAGAAATATTTTACCCAAATTATCTCACTTTAATCATCACTAGAACACTATGAGCTCAATGATCTTGAAGCCATTTTACAGATGAAGAAACTAAATTTCAGAGATTTATATAATTTGTTGTAAAGCCACACAAGTAGTAAGTGGCAGAAGGGATTTTGAACTCAATCTGTCTGGCTCCAGAGCCCATAATCTCACCCCACAACTACACAATCACTCTTAAGGAGAGTCAGAATACCTATACATGCTGAACTCGCATTCCAGGATTGGCTCTCAGACTCTGGTTTTATATACTGAGACTCAGTACTGGGTACTTCATGAAAGGGCACGGATTTTACAGTAAGCTGAATGCAATCTCTTCCAAGAGCTGAGCCATACAGCTAGAAATTTCATCTCAATTCTAGAATTCAAATATTTGTCTCCAAAATTCCAGGGACACTATAAATGATTGGTGAGCATGATTTTCTTAAATCTCACTCAGTTCTTGAATATGAGCTATACGGATGGGGCTGAAGTGTGATTATTTAGATATGACCTGAGGTATGTACTTCTCAGGAAAAAAGGTAAAGCCTGTGACTCACTCCTGAAATAGTAACTGCATTATCACTGTGCCATTCTTCCAAAGTTGTGATTCCATTTAACTCAGCAAAATTCAGTCCAAACTGAAGGTTCCTTCTGCTGAATCTGTTCAAATTCTGACACTTTCTCGAATCTGTTTTTCTCATTTTGCACAGTTTTAAGTTCAGCATATTCGAAAGTCATGTGATATCAGTAAAAAGTTTCTGTCTAGGGAGTTGCCCGGACAACACCGCCAGAGCAACAGAGCAACAGGCAGAGGCCAGCACTCTGACCAAGCAGCAGCTGCAAGCTGAATGACATATTACAGGCTGACCGAGGACTGAAGAGCAGATTGCAGAAGTCAAAGATGCCTTTTCGCCATTTGACAAGGATGGTGACAGAACTGTAACAACAAAGGAATTGGGAACTGTAATGAGGTCTCTTGGGCAGAATCCCACAGAAGCAGAGTTACAGGACATGATTAATGAAGTAGATGCTGATGGTAATGGCACAATTGACTTTCCAGAATTTCTGACAATGATGGCAAGAAAAATGAAAGGCATGGACAAGTGAAGAAGAAATTAGAGAAGCATTCCATGTGTTTGATAGGATGTCAATGGCTGTATTATGGCAGCAGAGCTTTGCCATGTGATGACAAACCTGGGAGAGAAATTGACAGATGAGGTTGATGAAATGATCAGGGAAGCAGATCTTGATGGTGATGGTCAAGCAAACTATGAAGTGCTTGTACAAATGATGATAGCGAAGTGAGGACACTATACAGAATGTGTTCACTTTCTTGTACAAAATTGTTTATTTGCCTTTTGTAACTTGGCTGTAAAATGCTGTCAAAAAATATGCACGTGCAATAATGAGGACTTCACTTCTCCATGCTTTCTTCCATTACCTTACTGTCATTTTCTTGAAACCGTATTTTAGAAAATCGATCAAGTAACATGTTGAATATGGCTTACTCTGGGTATATCTAAGCCCTTCTGCACATCTGAACTTAGAGGGAGTTGGTCAAATGAGGAAACATCTGGGTTATGCCTTTTTAAGTAGTTTTCTTCGGGAACTGACAGCATATTGTTGAAGTGTGGAGTTGTAACTCTGAGTGGACTATGGACAGTCACAATATGCACTTAAAAGTTGCACTGTTGCAAAATGGATATTATCCAGGTACTCATACACTGGTTTTTTTGTACTGCTTATCCTGTACCAGAAACATTTTCTTCTATTGTTGCTTGCTTTTAAACTTCATTTAGCCTCTTGAAGAAAATATGCTTATGGAACAATTTGCCTTGAATCCACTTCAAGTTGATTTGTTTTCCAATAAAAAAATTACAATTTACCACCCCCCCTAAAGTTTCTGTCTTCTAAATCATGGGTTATCCCAATAGCTGTGCTAGTTAGAATCCTTTAATGTCCCTAAATTGTTAATCTGAGGTAGTAGCTTTGTAAGTCCTTTTTCTCTACTTCAATTTCTTCTAAATATCACATAAAATGGAGATGATAAAGGCTCATGAGTGAAGGGGAAAAAAAGGTAGCCTTGTTTCCTTCACCCTTGATTCATGTTTTACAAAGTTCATGGAACAAGTCCCACTGATATCTGCAATCACTTAGTTCTTCTATGCAAGGCAATAAAGAACTTGGCGTGACCAAAATGGCACTGCCTATGAGTCTATACTTGTTTCAAAGCTAAAGTTCCAAATCAGGCCACTTTTTTCCCAAGAGGAGAGTATGGATGCCACTCCAAGGGATTTGATGACTATACCAGTACAAGGAACTTGAATACTTGCAGGAAAAATTAAACAAATTCATGATCACAAAAGCCTTTCAATTCATTTTCTTCTTTGTTTACTCTTACTGTCCTCAAAACTTTGTCTGTATTAATGACACAATGAGATGAACAGATATTGCTTTTGGAAATGTCTAGGTTTTTCAGTAAAGTGATGGTTCAACTAATTTTCTGGCACTTCAATACATTTGTAATAGAGAGAGTCACTGGAGTTTACCATAACATTTTTAGAAACTGCAAGATTTTGAAATGCTTTTTGAATGCCAGAAGAAATGCTAATTTATGATAAAATAGGATGTCAATGTTGAAGTATGTTTTAACCTAAATTTTTGGCTATGAGAATTTTCATATATACTGAGATATTGAAATACCCAGCATGGATGCTAGTATATTGTCTTATATTCAATAATTGTTGATTTTTGCTATATTTTCTTTCTCTCCCCATATGTATACACACTACTCACATAATTTTTTGTTGCTTAAGTATTTGAAAGTAAGTTGCAGACATTATTACTTTGGTTAATATGTATTTTGATGTATACTAATTCTATGAAGTATAGTTGTCTATATATAAAGTATATGGTATTATATACATATAGAAAATATGTCAGTTAAAAATATTTTTATTATAATTACACATTAATTTCCCATAAAGACATTTTTATTAGTCAAAATACCCAACTGTCTAAACATGACAATTTGTGTTTATTATAAGCATTAACCCTGTCCTTACCTGATGACCAAAGAAATATGGATTTCTCCATAAGAGCTAGTGCTTTAGTCTATCTTCCTGTGGATAAATGAGAGTCAGTGTCTATCACCCAGACATGTAAGTGCCTAACGGATACTCAGTGATGAATTAGGAGTAAGTCTCTTATTGCCAATGTAAACTAAGTCCTTCTCCAAATATTAAGCTATAGAAAGGTACATCATATTGCCACAAAATAAAATTTGGGCAAATTGCCTTTAAAAAGTATTTAAACAGATCCTGGGAAAGAGGATTATTGTTATCAAATAATTATAAAAGAGATGAGAAATCTTTCTTGGGCTTAAAAGTGTTCATATGTGAATTTAATCACCTATAAACTGGATTGAGTTTTCTTAGGTTTATTAACTTTCTTGAATATGATATAAGTTTCACTTATCTTCAAATAACAGATTGAATACATATTTTGAAATTCACCTCGGAAGTCTTTTCTTATAGATAGTATTATGGGCAGAATTTTATCCCCCCAAAAAAGATTATATTGAAGTCCTAACCAGCAGTACTTCCAAAAGTGACCTGGTTTGGAAATTGAGTTATTGTGGATATAAGTTCACTGAAGATGAGGTCACAGTAGAGTAGGGTCTGCCCCTAATCCAACAGGAATGGTGTCATTCTAAGAGGAAAATTTGGACACAATGTGCAGAGGGAAGATGAGTTGCAAACACAAAGGGAGAAGGTGGCTACATGACAACAGAGGCAGAGATTAGAGTGACACATCTGCAAGGCAAGTTTCTGTCACCAGGAGCAGGAGAGAGGCATGTGAAATGCCAATTGAATATTACCCCCACCTTAAAAGACCACCAGAGACGTGAGTCAAAGCCAATCAGCACGGGTCGTTTATTGCAGGTTCGAACCTGGACCTCTGCGCCGCTCGTTGCCGATAACGCCGAGAGGTTCAGAGCTGGGTTGGTGCAGGGTTTTTATCATGGAACAAGTTCTCCCTGAGCACTCTTAGAAAGTATCGACCCTGCCAAAACCTTGATTTCAGACTTCTGGCCTCAGAACTCTAAGAGAATAAATTTCCATTGTCTTAAGCCTCCCAGTGTGGTAGTTTATTACAGCAGATCCAGGAAATTCTCACAGTTAGCTGATAATAGATGATAGGTAGATAAATAGATATGATGAGGGAGCAGGAGGCTGGCTGAGGACAAAGTAAAAGCTGGCGCCTTGCACCCCCTCTTCACCCACTCCCCTCCATATGTGTAGCATTCCTCAGGCACCCCTGACTGCCATAAAACGATAAATAGTTAACTTGCAGGGATCGCAATCCTGCAGAACAGGAATCTCCCTTGCCCTACAAGATGTCCTAGAGACCTAAACAGGGAGGTTACCTTATCAATAGCACAAATTTCCAGAGGCAAATAACTCTTGGTTCCTGAAGCCCTAATGTCCCCCTCCCACCATAAACTGGAGGAGACTGGAGTAGAAAGGAATGTAAATGATAGCCAGATCATAATGCCCCACCAAGAATCTCCCAACAATCTTGATGTTAATACCTGACCTAAGGACGACATTGATCAAGCCATAAGGGCAAGGACTCCCCCCAGCACCTTGTAGGCCCTCCCTAGCATGTGAGAACTCTGTTGAAGTCTCCCATCCCTTCACCACCTCCCCCCAACCATGGGGTATATAACATGCCTACCCTCACAACCCGGGGCAGCAGCTCTTCCTGCCCATGGGTCCTGTCCCCGTGCTTTAATAAACCACCATTTTGCACCAACGACGTCTTAAGAATTCTTTCTTTAGTCGTCGGCTCTGAAACTCCTCACCCCACCGAACCTGACTTAGGTTCTGGGACTTCATCAGATAGACAGACACTCTTTCGGATCTTTTAGGTTTAGGTCTAGTCATAAAATGAAGACTAGAGGAATTATCCAGTAAAGTAATATAGTGGTCCTAAAGTTATTAGTTGAACCACCAAAAACTGCCATTTTTTGTAGGTAAAAAAAATGATTTAAGAGAGGTAGTTTTATGTGGCTCAATCTAATAAATAGATTGATTAAATAATTCCATTTCTAAAGTCTCCTCTTTCCTGAAAGAGCAGATCTTTAACTGAATTCACTAGGAAAATGGTTTGTTTTCCTTGCATTGCTTTTCTTCTATAAAGCGATTCCTAGGCTTCATTCATTTCATTTAGAGAAGGAAGTTCTGTCCTCCAGACCTATAAGAAAGGAAGCGCTGGAGGCAATTCCTTTTTGAGGTTTTGCCTCTGTTCTCTCATTTACACATCTCTGTGCATGGTTTATTCTAGGAGACAATGCTGGGGATTCCATCCAATTCATGTTCAAAGCTTGGGTTTCTCCAGGGGATTTTCTCTCATTCCATTTGGCACAGCAGTGACAGTGTTTGACAACATCTGCCTTCCAGCACTGCTCGACAGCTCCATCTGACACTTGGTTCCCATCCACATTTTCTTCCCGCCTGTCTTCTGAGGAAGATGTTTCCACAACAGAGGTGGAGAAGAGAAGACAGCAAGGGCAAACCAGAGCTTTACTTTCCCAGTGAATAACTCACGAACTCACAAAACGTCTTCTCCTGTCTCTTAATCTAATTCAACCAAAGATTTTTGACATAAACTTCTCAACCAGCTCTTCGTACTTTGGGATTCTGAGCATTCAAACACCATTTCTGAGTGATTCTTCTACACATTCATACAGCTAATCCCTTTCAAAGTTTCCTCCACTCTGAAAACAAAACAACCACTCACAAATTTTACTGACAGTTTTTTTAACCAGCAAGAAAGAATATAATCAAGTCCGAAAACATCTATGTGACCACTGCTAAAACATGCTTACTTATCTTCATAAAAAGTAGATATTTACTTACAAGTTCCACTTCATAAAATTGTGATAATCCTTAGTTCAAATAAATGTTATGACTCTAAGAAATCGATTTAAGAGAAAATTCTAAATCTTATCAATCAAAAGATTCCTCTACATTCTGGAGTACTTAAATTATTGCCTACACCAAATAGGAATCCCTTTGGGTTTATAGTAGCAACTGCCATTTAAACTGTCTTTATTAGTTTGCTCTGGCTTTAAATTCTAACAGATTGTTTCAAAATGTCATTCTACTTCTATTCAATTGAAAACACCCTGCCATTACTCTCTTCATTGTATGAGATTCTAAAATTTCTAAAATTTCCCTGGGCCAGACAATACATAAACAATTGGCGATATTAGAAAAAAAATAAAAATAAAAATCCTTCAGCCTAAAAGAGGTATCATTTGATTTCAAGATTTATGATATTTCTCTCCTCAGTATACTTTACAGCTGGGTTTTCAGAAGTATATATATTTCACATATGTGTTCACATAGAATTTGAGAAAGGAAGAATGTGCTACAAAGGAATATGTTATGTTTTTTGTGGTTTTATAAAGGCAAACTCTTTCAAGACAGAGAATAGCCATGCACTGCATTGACAAACACTCTCTGGGATACAGGGACTATCATGAATGCTGGTGTCAGATGCTGCCACTTCTATCGTGAACTCTCACCTGCTGTACCTCATTGGAGATGAGCCAGAGTAACTTTGCCCCCTTGGCTCACCTATGAGCATATGGCAAAAAGAAGCAATATGAAAACCCAATCCTTCCTTCTTGTTCAGAGACTTCTTAAATGAGCAGGCTCGGTCCTAGAAACAACAGTATTTGTCTATTTGCACTTAATTGAAGCAAACCCAACATTTGAAAATCAAGTTAGAAGCTGATGACTCCTTTCACAAATACATCTATTTGTGTTTCATTTAGGTATTTTTTAAAATAGCAAGCATGTCTACTATACTAAACTATGGAGATTCTATATCTGTACACATTGTATGGACCTATTTTATATTTTTATATTTTAGCCAGAGGCTTCCATTGAGGTTAAACAAAAATCTTGTTGTTTAACTCTGAAACTCTCCCTGCTCCCCTTCCCTCAGGGGACTTACTTAAAAACAAGTCCTGGAAACCAGCTTCAGGTAACAAAGCCCAGATACAAAGGTGGGTCAGGCCAGGTGGAGACATCAATCAGTGGGGGGTTGCATACTGTCTCCCTAACTACCAAGGAGTATGGGCCCTTTGGGAGCCTTTTTGGCACCAATCCTAATCAAGGTGTAACAGGCTGGTTCAAATATCTACTAGGGTAAATTGTAATTCAATTGGTCACCTAGCCTCACTGTGGAGTTTCCCGTGTGTGTTACAATCTCATTGGTCACCTGTGCGAGACCAAGCCGGACCACATGGCCTTTGCCCTTAAAAGCTATTCTGTGAAACAGAGAAGGGTCACCCTTTCTTGTAAGAGGTGCGTCCCCAAACGTTCGGTTTGATTCTTGACGCTTGGCGCGAAATAAAGCTTTGCTTGACCTTCGCTTTATATCAGTCTCACTCCTTTAATCACGGACCCATTATTGGGGCATAACACACATATATGGACATGTGTACACATATATGTACATATGTACATTACTAGTATACAAAGTATACCAGGTCTACCTGCCAGTTCTAAAGGTTTCTCCTTGCCACACTTCTCCCCACAACCACATCCAGTCTCAGATCCAGTCGCTTTCAAAGAGTCATGGAGTTTCCACTAGAAAACAACTCATTTGGCTGCACTTTCAAGTGAGTTAGCTGTACACAGCAGTTCTCTGGCCTCTTTATCCTGTGAATCAGGGTTCCTGGCTTCTCCAGGTCACAGATCCCTTAGAGATGCTGTTTGTTATATAATAAAATAAACTTACTGTTTTCTTTAACACTTTGAGAGCATAAGGCTTCTGGGTCCCCTTCTGTTTGCATCTGTACACAATGGATGTAGCACCCCTTGAGGGGGGAAAAAGACAAAAAGAAAATGTTATGCTCTGGACATGAAATCAAGGGGAAAGCTTGAAAATAAATCTCTCTTGCAGTTACCCTCATAACTGACAAGTATTTATAAGTTCTACTACAGGACCAGCCCAATAGTTTTTTTGTTGGGTTTTTTTTTTTTTTTTTTTCCCACAACTGAATATGGTTTGCTCAGAAAAAATCTAGGTTTTCCAGTCTGTTCTTTTCCTTCTGGCCCATCCCTATACAAGTAACATGCCCAGGGCCGCTGCATTCAGTAGGCTCTGGAATAACCTGGGTCCTCAGGTGAACATCACTTTTGGATGACATCCTCCAAATTTCACAGTCCCTGGGCTTTCATAAAGGTATGAAATTACAATTTCAAATTAGCCATACAGCTTCAGGGAGAGAGTTTAAGTTCAGCACTGGGCTGTAAGGGTCAGGACAGTGAGCAAACTTGCCAAAGGAAGGGGGACCCCGTGAATTTACACCAATTCATTTGGTGCCCTGGCATTCTCCCGGTGTTAACATTAGCTCCACAGAGATTCTGGCTCTTTCAACTTGGTGAAAATTGCTACCATTTATTTATATATGCCCTAACAAAAATAATTATGTGAGGGGCACCGGGGGGGGGGCTCACTGGGTTAAACCTCTGGCCTTTGGCTCAGGTCATGATTCCAGGGTCCTGGGAGCCCTGCATGGGGCTCTCTGCTCAGCAGGAAGCCTGCTTCCCCCTCTCCTCTGCCTGCCTCTCTGCCTACTTGTGATCTCTGTCTGTCAAATAAATAAATAAAAATTTTAAAAGAAATAATTATGTGAGATACCCAGGGGAAAATATTACAGAAATGGTTAAGAATATATAGACGAAAAGTAGATCTTTCTGTTTAAAAAACTCAGATAAGTACAGAATGTTCACCTGTAAAGAAGAATGGCAAGAAGGGACTCAGTAATTGTCCACGTGTGTGAGGTTACTAAAAGGAGAACACTGAAAAACAGACAGTGTGGTCTTGATGTTCTCTCTCCTCACACAATAGCAGAGCAATGAAATAGAGGCAAAAGAAGCCCACAGACCAAGCAGGCTTAAGTTACATGCTCAGAAAGGGAACTTTAGATGAATCTTAAAATAAGATCAGTTGAAGTAAATCTGTCACACTTTGAAAACTAGGCCAAAGGAACTCTTATGACATATTCAATCCCATGGTTCTAAAATTCTAAGTAAGCACAAAAGAAGTCTAAAAAATCAAGCATATTCCTAGTTGCCCATTCACAATCCATTTTTTTTAAATTAATGTTTTACATTTGTATACTCTTTTTTTTTAAGATTTTATTTATTTATTTGACAGAGAGAGATCACAAGTAGGCAGAGAGAGAGAGAGACAGGGAAGCAGGCTCCCTGCTGAGCAGAGAGCCAGATGTGGGACTCGATCCCAGGACCCTGAGATCATGACCTGAGCCGAAGGCAGCGGCTTAACCCACTGAGCCACCCAGGCGCCCCTCACAATCCATTTTTAACAAAGTCAGGAGAAGGCAGAAATTGGTGGTGTATATGCTGATAGAGAAGAAAAATTTCAATACATTTTTTAAAACTTTGGTAAGACATAACATATACACAAAGAAATACATGGTTTTAGAAATGGAATAAATGGAGGTAAACACAAAATTCAACTTTATTTTTAGTTGTTCAAAAGATAACTATCTAAAGCAAAACTACTGACAATGCATTATCTTTACAGCATATATAAAAGTAAAATGTATGACAATAGCACAAAGAATGGGGGAGAAATTGGGAAAATACCTTTGGGTTCTTATATTACACATTAAGTATTATGAGATTATTTAACAGTAGACTTTGATTAATTAAAGACATATACTGTATAGCCTTGGGCAATGAAAAAAATAATTTGAAAAATCAAAAAAAAATAAATAATGAAGCTAAAACAGAAAAATCAAAAAAGTAATGTGAGGGAGGAAGAAACAAACGAAAGGACTAAAAAATAAAACAGCTAAAACTATGGTGAATTTTAATCAAATCACATTACTAATTACATTAAATATAAACCTTATAAACACATCAGTTAAAAATAGAGATGATCAGATTGGATTGAAAAACTAAGATCAAACTTATGCTGTGTACATAAACCCATTTAAATATAAAGGCAAAAACAGGTTAAAAATAAAATTCTAGAAAAGAGATACTATGCAAATACTAAAAAAAAGGAAACAGAAATACATCATTCAAGATCATGCCAACCAGACTTCAGGATAGGTATAAAGATGGACATTACTTAATTATGAAGGGGTCACTTTCCCAGAATGACATAGCAGATGTAAATGTGTATGTGCCTAACAGCAGCACTTCAAAGTACATGAACCCAAACTGATAGAACTGATAGGAGAAAAAGACAAATCCACAAATACAACTGGAGACTTCAACACACCCTCCCAGTGAATGACAGAACAAGTAGACAAATTGTTACCAAGGATAGAAGACATGAACATCATTAATTTACATTAAGAGAAAACTACAAAAAAAAAAAAAAAAGAAAGAAAGAAAAGAAAAGAAAAATAGCAGGAAATACATTTTCTTCAAAGGTAAAAGATCCACATCCAGACAATATAGAGCTACAGTAATCAAGAGAGTGGTGTTGGAGAAAGAACAAACATGAAAAAGAATGGAATGAAAAAAAGAATACAGAAATTGTCTTAAACATATAGAGTCTGTTGGCAAAAAGGCAATTCAGTGGAAGAAAGGACAGTCTTTCCAACTATAAATAGTGCTGGAACAACTGGATTCTATGCAAAAAACAAACAAATTTATAATACAAAACAAAACAAAAACCTTTATCTAAACTTCTCAAAATGAATCACAGATATAAATATAAAACCTAGAATTCTAAAGCTTGACCAAAAAAAAAAAAAAAAAAGGAAGAACCTTCAATTAGGCAATGATTTCTACACACAAAACCAAAAGCACAATGAATCAAAGAACAAACAAATAAACTGGATTTATCTAAATTAAGAATATCATGTCTATTCTTTGAAAGCCATGACAAGGAGAAAATGTTTACAAATCACATATTTCATAAAATACTTATATCTAAAATTACAAAGAAACTCAAAACCCAATAATAAAAATAACGAATTTTAAAAATGAACCAAAGAGCTGAACATGTGTTTCACCAAAGAAAATATATTGATGGCAAAAAGCACAGAGAAAGATGCTCAATGTCATTTGTCATCAGGGAAATGAAACTAAAACCACCACGATACACAACTCCATACTTAGTGGAATGCCTTAAAGAAAAGAGAGAAAAAGAGAGAGAATATCATGAACTTGCAAGGATTCAGAGCAACACTAACACATTTTTGGAGGGAATGCAAAATATTACAACCACTTTGGAAAACAGCTTGGCAGTTTCTTATAAAATTATTTGCCCAAGTTAGATGAAAGCTATATTCATGACCCAGCAATTGCACTACTAGGTATTTAACCCAAAGATACAGACATAATGAAAAGAAGGGGCACTACACATGTGGTGAAAAGAATGATCATAGCAGCAATGTCCACAATAGCCAAACTGTGGAAGGAGCCGAGATGCCCTTCAACAGATGAATGTTATAAAGAAGATGTGGTCCATATACACAATGAAATATTACTCAGCCCATGGGAAGGAATGAATACCCACCATTTGTGTCGACATGAATGGAACTGGCGGGGATTATGCTAAGTGAAGTAAGTCAAGCAGAAAAAGACAATTATCATATGGTTTCACTCACATGTGAAACATAAGGAATAGCATGAAGGACCACAGCAGAAGGGAGGGGAAAACTGAATGGGAAGAAGTCAGAGAGGGAGACAAATCATGAGACACTCTGGACTCTGGGAACCAAACTAAGGGTTCCAGAAGGGAGGAGGGTAGGAGGATGGGGTAACCGGGTTATGGGTATTAGGAAGGCACGTGTTGTGATGAGCACTGGGTGTACTATGCAACTAATGAATTGTTGAACACTACGTCAAGAACTAATGAGTACTATAGGCTGACTAATTGAACATAATTTAAAAAAAGAGAGAGAGAGAGAAAGCTGTGTTCACTCACAAACTTGAAAACAAATCTTTACAGAAGTTGCTTAGTAATCATCAAACAAACTCCAACATCAAATGTTAGTAATCATCAAACAAACTCATCAAACAACTCCAACATTCCTCAAATAGAAATGGATTAATAATCTGTGACACATCCATATAGGGGAATACTACCCAGAAATAAAAAGAAATGAACTAGGTTATACACAACTTGGATGGTTCTCTAATTTCCTAAGTGAAAGAAGCCAGGTTCAAAAGACTGTGTTACTCCATTTATAGAACATTATTGCAAAGACAAGACTATAAGGACAGAAAATAGATCCGTGCTCAGGGATGAAGGAGGGACTGAATACAAATAAGTATGGGATAATTTTTTGGCATAATGAAACGCGTACATTTTGCTTGTGGTGTGTTTACACAACTATATACATTTGTTAAAATAGGTAGAAATGTATAATAAAATTTGCTGTATGTAATTATACTATGATAAAAATACAGTGAAAAACCCTTCCAAGAAAACCCTATCATTCAAAAGGAAGATTAAAAAATATTACCAAAAGGTAGCCTATAACATTCAACTTAGTCTATTTATATTTAATGGTAACTGATGACATTTGGGAAAAAAAAGAAAAGAAGTACAAGGGAAAGTGATTTGCAAACACTGAAGAAAACTAAAGATCTAATTTCTATTTTTGTAACAATTGAAAAATTAATATACTCAAAAATTCATATAAAAGAAATAGATTAAATATCCTCTATTCCTTAATTCCTTTATCACGTTAAATTACCTACCAATAATTTCAGTATACACATCACTGTCTTAGCAAAAGCCTTCCAGAAATTTTTAACAAAATACATTCTTGGGGTGGCTGGGTGGTGCAGTTGTTTTAGTGTCTGCCTTTGGCTCAGGACATGATCCCAGAATCCTGGGATCAAGTCCTACAAAGTGCTCTCTGCTCAGCAGGGAGGCTGCTTCTCCTCTCCCTCTCCCTGCTGCTCTGCCTACTCGTGCTCTCTTTCTTTCTCTCTCTCTCCCATCAAATAAATAAATAAAATCTTTTAAAAAAAACCCAACAAAATACATTCTTAACTGATCAATCTCAGGATAGCCTTATGCTATAAATAACGCACAATTAAAAAAAATTTTTTTGTATTTTTGTATATGAGGAATCCATTAAGAGCATCCAATTTAATATGGTAAGTAATGGACTTGTTAATATGAACAGATCATTTAATTTTTTCCACTTTATTGAGTTATGACTGACATGTAAAACTGTATAAATTTAAGCTATACAATGTAATGATTTGATATATATACATATTACAAAATAATTACTATAGTATGATTAGTTAACACATCCATCACCTCACAGTTACAATTTTAAGAATGACTTTTTAATAAGAATTTTAAGATTAAGTTAAAAGAACAGAAGAGCCAAAACAAATTTATGTGAAAATAACATTTCAGTAATTTCTCTAAAATAAAACACATTTTCTTTTTTTTTTTAATATTTTATTTATTTATTTGACAGACAGAGATCACAAGTAGGCAGAGAGGCAGGCAGAGAGAGGGAGGAGGAAGCAGGCTCCCTGCTGAGCAGAGAGCCCGATTCGGGGCTCCATCTCAGGACCCTGGGATCATGACCTGAGCCAAAGGCAGAGGCTTAACCCACTGAGCCACCCAGGCGCCCCTATAACCCATTTTCTTTGCTGAAATTAAATGATAAGCTTAAAGAAACCATGTTTCAGTATGTTTATGTAAAAATAAAAACTATTTTACATGTTAACAGTAAAATTTTAATACACAAAAAACATTGGTAATAATACTGAATCCACATTTCAAAATAGATTATAGACAGAATCACCGTAAAATTTCCTGAGATATAAAGAAAGCGAGGAGATTATAGTAGAGGATATTATATTCATGGAGTTACTCAACTGGAAAAAAGAAAGCTTCACTTACTCACATCTATTCATTTATAATACATTCTTTAATTTAAAAGGCCAAGAAATAAAGAAAGTATTCTAGTTAGAAGTTTTTCTGCTCTGATTTTGTTAAGAAAGAAAATCAATATTCTTCTGGAGTCTGAGCTTGACTTCTACTTTTTTTTTTTTTTTTTAAGATTTTATTTATTTATTTGACAGAGAGAATGAGCACAGGCAGATAGAGTGGCAGGCAGGGGCAGAGGGAGAAGCAGGCTCCCCGCTGAGCAAGGAGCGGGATATGGGACTCAATCCCAGGAGGCTGGGATCATGACCTGAGCCGAAGGCAGCTGCTTAACCAACTAAGCTACCCAGGCATCCGTGACTTCTACTTACATACTGGTTTTCTTTAACAGAATTTTTTAAAAAGATTATTTACCTATCTATTTCTTTATTTAGTATTTTTTGAGAGAGAATGCCTGAGCATGAGTGGGGGTAGAGGGGAAAAGGAGAAGGAAAGAAAGAATTTCCAGCAGACTCCCCACTGGTCGCAGAGCCCCACTTGGGCTTGATCTCATGATCCTGAGATCATGACCTCTGCTGAAATCAAAAGTCAAAGGTTTAATAGACTGAGCCACCAGTCATTCCTAAAGATTGTATTTTTAAGTAATCTGCATACCCAACAGGGGGCTCAAAGTCACAACCTTGAAAATCAAGAGCACCCTCCACCAACTGAGCCAATCAGAAGCCCCTTTAATAGATATTTTGGAAAAAATTATTTTTCAGGTCTAGCCTCATCTAATATGGTTGGTTATTAAAAAAAAGTTAAAGGTAAAACGTTAAAAAGGTTGTTACATTGCAGACAAAGATGAGAAAGTAATCAAACGTATTTATAGACTAACTTATATATAACTTGCGAGCTCGTATTCATAAAATCATATACATTATATGTACATGATAATCATAATTCTACATATATGCTATTAAACACAATATATATTATTATTATTATGTATCATACACACACACATTACTTCCCCTGTAAAGCTGTTCACAAGCACTTGATATTGGTATCTAGTTGTGTCAAACTTACAGATGTGGGGAAAAGCTCTAGATATAATATTTATATATTTGTCTGAGAACACTTCAAGTATAGAGTCCATTGCTACTACATTTAGGAGCACTTAGTAAAAAGGGGGGGGGGCTTTTTATCCTGTAATTAATCTTTACATACTCCTTATGTCTAACACTTAAGGAATAATCAAATGGATTCACACTAATGTTTGGGGGAATTAGGATGAAAGCGCATAATGTGAAGATAATTTAGAATCATGGGCATTCTTCCAGTAAGAGGCTAACAATCACTGATTGGTTTTCTGGGGGAGGATTTTGTGGAACATTTGTGATTTGGAGGTTGAAGCAACAGAGCTTGGCTTCACTTGCCATCAAACCTACAACTTGCTCTTTGGAAATGCAAGAAAACTTTAGATATAGAATCTCTTAAAACATAGAAGTCTGGAGGGACTGTTGACCACTCTGCTGTTTGGTTCCAGATATGTCTCTATAATGATATGTTTCATAGCCATGGAAAATTGTCTCTGCTAAGTATTAAGCCTCATCAAGTTATGAAAGTGTTTCTTTCTTTCTTTCTTTTTTTAATTGGAAGGGTCTTGAAATGGAACCAAAGGATCTTTTTTTTTTTTTTTAAGATTTTATTCATTTATTTGACAGACCGATCACAAGTAGGCAGAAAGGCAGGCAGGGAGAGGAGGAAGCAGGCTCCCCACCAAGCAGAGAGACCGATGCGGGGCATGATCCCAGGACCCTGAAATCATGACCTGAGCCAAAGGCAGAGGCTTTAACCCACTGAGCAACCCAGGCACCCCCAGAACCAAAGAACCTTATCTTTCTCTAACATCGAAGGAGCTTGGTTAAAGAATAGAGTTATGTCAAAATATTAATCATTTTCAAACATTTCAATGCAATTATTTCTTGTTTTGGTTTCTTTTTGGGTTTTTTTGCACCCAATTTTTAGAACTTTTTTTATTTTCAATATGTGTATGTGCTTGCAGGAAAGATTCTCCTAATGCTCATTATGGTAAGGTTTAAGAACAAGGCTGTGATTTATAAGATCTGTCAATCATACGCTGAAAACTTAATGTGTACAACTCTATATGTCATTGTATTTCTTCTACATGATTGACTTGCTATTATTTAACAAGCCTATTCTTTTCATTGTTTGTTTGTTTTTATAGATTAGACGAGTTGTTAAAGAAGACTGGTTATAACCTCAAAATTGGTTCTTCTTGGTGGGTGAAAGAGTCATATTCAGGAAGAGGAGCCTGAAAAAAAAACAAAGTCTCTAAATGTTTAATGTCAGCACACATCTTGCCCCATTGCAGTGACAGTTTTTCATTGTTTCATTCTCCCTTCCTGCCAGCTGCAACTCCTCAGTGCTCCTCAAGATTTAAGTGTTTCAAGATGTTCTTTGGTGACCAAAGATCAAAATCAAATCTGAACCTTAAACCAACAAAGAATAGGAAAAACTGCTGAAATGATTTAATTACTGATTTGGCATTTTCAATCTACATCTTGAAGAATGGCTAACCTTTAGAATGTAGAAAGTTGTTATTAGACCTGGAGGTTTTCCAAGTCAGTTAAATTTTACAGTCCTAAAATAAATCTCAAAAATTTCACGTCAAGGGATGACAGTAAATCTCAGATTTCAAGAGGTGCTCAAGGCCCAAGGTTTTAATAAGGTTGGGTTCAGAATTTCAGTCTATCCATAACTATGCTCTCTCTTCCCTGTTTGTTGAATCCTGCAGAGAGCAAGGACAAACACCCCACCTCAGTCATCAGGGTCATAAACCAGCTTCCTACGTGGGGCCTTATATGGACTTAAAACTCTCCCTGATGGATTCTCATTTGTTTGACCCTGATTTCCGCTTGCTCTATACCCATTCTTCCATGTCTAATTTCTGACTGATACACTTCCTTCTTCAAGATCTACACTGGCAAGTGCTTAACTCTTCGAACCATGAACGATTACACTCTCTACATGGGGAGCCTCCAGTTTCTCATGGCCCTGCTACCTTAGTTAACAATTTCTTTCAGTTGCCTAACAGCACCTAGCTGTGACTTCATTCCTAGTCCTGCATTTTTGCAATGACTGGCTTAAAGATGACTCCTTTAGTTTCAAAAATTTAACAAAGTCCCTGCCCAAAGAGAAAGTAAAAGCTTAAGTGGCTTTGGAATTCAAATTCAAGTTCAAAGCAAACAAAAACCAGCTTCAAATGATCACATTGCCTTATATATTTGTTCTCAATCAAAAAGTAATATAACAGTAAATACTGTGGACATAAAAGGTCTTAACACTCTCATCAGTCCTTCCCTTTGGTTTAAAATATTTACTGCCTCATATGTTAGCCATTAGAATCAATTAACTACATGCTTTATGAAGACTATTTTTCTTTTCTCTGAATTTCCAGTCAACCATTTCATGCTACCATACATTCTGAAGACAGATTTGGCTCTTTGTTTTTTCACCTTTCTCCTCCATTCCCAGACCCATTCCCTTCTATTTCACATCATCTACTGTAATATATCTACTATAATATATTTAGATGTATCCATCTAATCCAACCTTCATGCCTTCACTGAAGCTTAATAAGTACTATTATTTCTATGTGCTACTGGTCATATGTATTTTCTCCAATATATCAAAATATAATTGACATAACATGTAATTTTAAGCCATACAACATGTTGATCTGATGATTACTACACTAGGGTTAGATTAACACTTCCATCACCTGACATAATTGTCATTTCTTTTCTGTGGCGAGAATACTTGAGATTTACTCTCTTTGCAACTTTCAAGCATATAATATTGTTAAATATAATCACCATGCAATACATTAGGTCCTCAGAATTCATTCATCTTCTAACTGGAAGGTTGTACCCTCTGGCCAATATCTCCCCATTTCCCCCATACCCCAGCCTCCGACAACCACCCTTCTACTTTCTGTTCTAGGAGTTTAGTTTTTTTAGATTCTACTTCTCAGTGACATATACAGCATATATCTTTCTCTGCCTAATTTAGTTTGTTTCACATAATGCCCACAAGGTCCATCAATGTTGTTGCAACCGGCAGGATGTCCCTCTTTTTCATATCTCATAAGTAAGTAAATAAATAAATAAACATCTTTATCCATTCATCTGTCGATGGACACTTAGCTTATTTCCATATCTTGGGGACTGAGAATAATGCTGCAGTGAAGAATAGAGTGTAGATTATCTCTTCAAGATCCTAGTTTTGTTTCCTTTGTAGAAGTGGGATTGCTGGACCATATGGTAATTCTATTTTTAACTTTCCAAGGAACCTCATACTGTTTTCACAGTTGCTACACCAATTTAAATTCCCACCAACAGTGCATGAGGGTTCCCTTTCCTCCGCATCCTTGCCAACACTTATCTTTTACCTTCCTGATGATAGCAATTCTAATAGGTGTGAGGTGATGTCACATCAAGGTTTTGATTTGCGTTTCCTTGATGATTAGTGATGTTGAGCATTTTTTCATGTACTGGTCAGTCATTTCGATGTCTTCTTTGGAAAAATGTCTACTTGGTTCCTTTGTGCATTTTTAAATTGGATTCTTTGTTTTTTGTCTTTAATTCGAGTAGTTCATTTACAATAAATATTCTTAATGATATGATTAGGTTCAAGTCATCCATATTGCTATTTGTTTCATTTGTTCTTTGTTATTTTTTTCTCTACTTTTCCTCCATCTTTTGGATTTAGTATTTTAGTATTTCCAATATTAAATTTTATATTTCTTTTGGTCTTTAGGGTATACTTCATTGTTTGTTTTTTTAATGGTTGCTCTCAGGATTCCAGTATATAATCCTTAACTTATAATAGTCTGCACATAAGTCTGCTTAATGACTATAAAATATAAAAATCTCAACACAATAGCTCCATTTACCACCTTCCCTTCCTTCTCTATCCTTTGGGCTACTGTTGTGATACATGCTATTTCTACAAAGATTTTATTTGCTTCAAATGTTTAGCTGTTTTAAAAGATATTAAAGAGAAGAATGAAAACGAGTCTTTTACATTGCCCAATTCTCCTATTTCCAATGTTTTTCATTTCTTCCTATAAATCTGAATTTCCATCTGGTATTATTTTCCTTCCGTCAAGGAACTTTCTTTAGCATTACTTGTGGCTTGTGTGTGCTGATAATAGATTTGCACAGCGTTCGCTTATTTTAAAGTGTCTTTATTCTACTGTCATTTTGAGAGATTTTTTTCACCAGATGTAGAATTCTGGCTGACAGGTTTTGTTTTGTTTTCTTTGAGGACCTTAAAAGTGTTCCAATTTTTTTTTTTTTAAGACTGTATTTATTTTGAGGGAGAGGGAGAGAGAGTGCACAAGAGTCAGAAGCTTAACCAACTGAGCCACGCAGGCGCCACATGCTCCACCATCTTCTAACTTCCATTTTTTTCTGATGAGGTATTAGCCATGCTTTATATCATTATTCTCTGTATATACTGTCATCTTTGGTTGCTTTAAAGATTTTATCTTTACCTTTGTTTTCTGGCTTTTGGCTATGTGCCTAGGTTTTGTTTTCATTTATTATGCCTGCAGCTCAATAAGCTTCCTGAATCTGCAATGTTCTTTACCAAATTTGGAAAATGTTCACCTATTGTTTCTCTAAGCTTTTTTCTGTCCAATTCTTTCTCTCCATATTGCATGTAGAGTAGCCTTCTTGATATTATCCCACAAATTACCTCTGTAATTCTATTCTTTTTTTTACCAATTGTTTTTCTATTCTTCAAATTGGATTATTTTGATTGATCTGTCCTCAAGTTCACTGAGCCTTTCTTCTGTGGTCTCTAATCCAGTCTTAAGCCTATGAATTTTTAATTTGATATAATGTATTTTTCAATTCCAAAATTTCCATTTGCCTTTTTTTAAAATAGTTTCCATTTATGTGATGAGATGTTCTGTATGTTTACTCTTTATGCACCTATTTCATTTCATGTTCCTGAATGTTTGTACCATAGCTGTTTTATACTTCTCATCTGCTTATTTCAACATCTGGCTCATCTCCAAAAATCTGTGTTATTAACTGCTTTTTTCCCTCCTCAATTAAAGATCCATATTCTTTCTTCTTTAAATGTCTAGTTTTTTTTTGTTTTTGTTTTTGTTTTTATTCTAGTGCGATAGGCATTTTTAAATGATACACACTAGGGGTTTAATTATATTATCTTCTTTTTAAAAAAGATTTATTTATTTATTTGAGTTAGAGAAAGAGAGAGAGCACATGAAGGGGGCCAGGGGCAGAGGAAGAGGGAAATAGAGAATCTCAAGCAGATTCTGTGCCAAGCATGGAGCCCAACATGGGGCTCTATCTCATAACCCCAAGATCATGATCTCAGCAAAATCAAGAGTCAGATGCTTAAGCAACTGAACCACTCGGATAACCCTATATTATCTTCTTTTTTAAGAAGAGCTGCCTTTTGCAATGATAGGCAGTTGAACTGTGAACAAATCTTTTTGATCCTGTCCAGTTTGGTTTTATTTGTTGTTAGAGCAAATCTATTTGATTTTTGTTCTTGATCCAGTGTCATGGTCTTTGCTCTAGGAGTGTGGCCTATACTCCCAAGGTATCACCTTGTTGAGATTTCAAGCAGATATTTGAGGTGCTCAGTGAATCTCTCCACCTTGGCTTGGCCATAGATCCAATGTCTTCTAACAGTACATGCCTATCTTTCCTTTGACAGCTCTGTTGCTCCTGCTTACTCTCATTAAACCTCACTATATATTATCCCCAGTTAGAGAACCATGGTGAATATGGTACTCACCTTGTGTTTCCCTTCTCTCAGGAACCAAAGTCCTATATGGCTCATTGTATAGTGCCTAAAAACAATTGTGCCATGCATTATGTCCAGGTAATTTATGGAAGTGTATGTGTAGTTCCTCTTACTCCATCACTGCCAGAGTAGAACTCCTCCCTTATAGTCTTAATTTTTAATCTATTCATCAAGTTTGAATTAGACATTACTGTTCCAAAAAAGAAAAACAATATATTCAGTCCTTATGCATTTATTGATAGTACATTTCAAATGCTGGCAAATCTTGTGAATGAAGGAGATTAGTGAATGATAAATCTATACAAGTAGAGTTAAGAAATTCCCTTTGACATTCCAGGAAGCTTTCAAACATCAGTAGCTTCTGTTATCGTTTCTGAAGAAGAAAGGAATGTTGAGGCATGAGAAATAGTTTTATTATGTCAAAACACTGTGGCCGATTTTTTCCTGTTGAATAAATGATCAAACAAATATACGTCAGGACAAAATAACCCATTTTAGATCACAGGCCTTTAGACTGCTCTAAAGGATTCATGTGGCTGGGAGTTGTACCAGATGGTAGCTACAGACGAAGAAGAGATTTCATCTCTCCCAGCTGTGACTTAGTCTTGTCACTGGCATTTTTGCAACATCTACCATTTAACATTATGAAACTATAAGGGTTAGAAATCAATATGATCACTCCTTCCACAAGCAGCTTAGCAGGGGCAAGACTAGGAGCTTATCTGACACATAGATGTTTGACCTGCATGGGGTTTTAAAAATGTTGAATGTCTTGCCAACATACAAATACTGAGGAATTTCATTAAAAAAAAAAATCAGAATTCTTCTAGCTTCTTTTGAATCTGGCAACAGTAATTTTTAAATTGTGTCTAGTAGTATTTGATATGCCCTAAGTAGCGAATGATTTTTAGAGAGGAATTGTAGTCTCCTTAACAGCTTTAAGCATTTACATTACCTCCCAGATCCTGTGGCATACACATTTACCTCCCCTGACCTAATGAACATTGAGGAAATAGGAAGAGATGGTAACCAAAGCAAATGAATGTTTAAAGGCTCCTTTCCAGATATGTAGGTGGGATTATTAATTCCTAGAACGTATTCTATTTCTCTGCTTTAAAATTCAATTTAGTAGTTTAAAGTCCATGACTATTATTCCATTTCACTGTATCAAAGACATCACCGATTTTAAGAGGCATCATTATGCTATGATCACTTAAAAAAAAAAAGATAAGAAAAGAAAAAGAAAAGCTGTTTTTGCTAAATTATGACAACCCACGGATTGAAGAATACATCTTGATGGCAGAGGTGTTGAAATGTGGAAAACTGTGCATTTTAATATAAATCAAAAATGGCAATATCATATATGAACAGCACACACATAAACAGAATGCTTTCTAGTTTACAAATCGATTTCAGTCTCTTCATGATTTACATCCTCACTGCCATTGTCTCTTAAATAGGCTCTAGACCTCTAGTCTCATTCTCTTCAGTCCTCCTCCAGTCCACTAACAGGACAATCTTTCTAGAAAAGAAATCTGCCTATCTGTCCTCTATGCTCACTATCCCTGTGACAGTGAGAAGAACCCGGTTTTCTCAGTATGTCATGTGACACTGTTTGGCATCTTGTCCTTCTCTTTTCTGTTCTTACCTCCTCTTGCCCTCCCTTTCATATTTAGCAAAACCAAATTCACTGAGTCTTTGTTTCAGTCACCTCCTCCAATTTTCTGGCTAATCAGAAATTCTTCAATTCAGCACAATCATCACCTCTTGTGGGATGACTTCCACAGCACATACACAACATCTTTTCTTTCCATTCTGGAGTCATTTGAAGCTAGCGTGGTCCACTTCTCTATCTAATATTTGCCTTGTGGTTTATTTGCATGCATGCCTGTCTAGAGCTTGCCAATGGTCATCTCGTAAGTGGTTTCCACCCTTCACAGATACACTTTGCCCACAAAATGTTTAGACCATTTTTGTAATTAGATGCCCACCTTAAAAAATACAGATATTTCACATTTTAAAGAAAAAAAGCCTAGATACAAGGGATTAACCACAACCAGCTGAAGCTGGCAGAGACTGCCCCATTGAGATTAGATATGCTTTCTACAGTGTGTCAGGAAACCCATCAGTCCCCCTGCTTTTTATTCCTATCTATTCCTTCTTGCTGATATTAGAATTTATAAAGAGAGAAGGCTGACGTTTCCTCAATTCTGAGTTCCTGTGTCTTTTTGGCAGACTTTCCTATATCCCGTGGGAAGAGGTTTTTTTGGTGGTTTTTATTTTTGTTGTTTCAATGTCTCTTCTGTAACTTTCCTGCTTTTTGCTTTTGGGGAAAAAGCAAAGGAGACAAACTTAAACCAGCTAGAAATTTCAAAATAAATTCCTGTATGTTTTTGATCCTCAAAACAAAACAAAAAACATATCAGTATCCAACTACAAAATGACTCAATTTGTAGTGTAGAAGTAAGTATCTTCACTTTTTGTTCTGGTCTTTGTTCTCATTCAGCCTTCTAGAGAACATTTAAATAGCTTTGGAATAGGTTAGAATATTACCATTCCTATTCCTGAAAATAAAATGTTAATTAAAATTATAGATTCCTTACTTGTGGTGATTTATCAATGCCAGTAAAGAACTGAGACACTACAGCCTCTGAACCATTTTTTCTTTTAACAATAAGACCATAATGTAACCTAAGAAAACTATTTTCTTTTTCTATTTCAAAACAAGTAATTTAAACAAATAACAGAATTCTCTGGCTGAACCTGACATTATCTGTGGCTGCAGAGTAACCTTCGCTAGGCATCTTCAGGCTTTTATCTCATTATCCATTTAAAGCTAAGGGTGTACAGAGCTGGAGGAAGATCAATCACTTATCTCCTATCAGAAGCTCAGAGTTAAAAGAAAGAGCCACCTTGGTGTGCTAATCTTCAAAGAAAAAAATGAAGGAAAAGAAGGTTACAACTGAGGGCATGTTTTCAAATGTCAGAACGGGCCTCCTAGGCAAATGTCAGGGGGATGAGACTAAATGGCTGGGAACCCCGAACTGGAACAGTACAGTACAGTACCATGTACTGAAACCACAGAAAAGAAACTGAGCAGAGGCCTCATCTTCTCTAGGAGACTGGCGACATCTCCTGCCCTGTTCTGTGGAGTGGGAATGGCCAAAGGAGGTGGGGGGAAGGGGTTGAGGGGAGGAATTAGAGTATTAGGCCACATGCCAGGGCACTGATGTGATTAGGAATGATTGGAAATCCCTTAGGGGAATGTCAATTTCCTCTTTATTATCTGTTATGTTTGCTTATGGTCATGAAATAATTTGAATTGGCCTAAAATGCAATCTTTAATGGCTAAAATGTAGTGGTCTATTCTGCTTCTTGCATTAATTAGAAATGGCATCGAATTATTACCTAATAAGCCAAACAAAATGATAAGCTCCTTTGTGCCCTCTTTAACTTTAATCCTAGGCTGCTGAGCTGCTTCCTGAGGAAAGTAGTAAAGCATGTGTAACTTACACCGACAAAAAGGATCTTGGCTATGGCATTACAGCCTCTTGCAACCATTCAGCTCTCAGTCAAAATTATTTACCAAATGAAGCTGCCCCTGGCTGCATAATGGGGGAAAACAGGATGAGCCTTTTCAATAAAACATCTAAACATCACCAAACAGAAATCATTTTCTCTAGACTAACATTTATTTAGCTCCTCCTATGCATCTTGGGGGCGGGGAGGATTAGTGAGTTTAAGATTTAGTGGAAAAGAGACAAGGATAAGGTAGTAATGAATTCCTTCATATGTAAAATACGGAGATCATGATCAATAACTAAAGTTGTCATGAGGATTAATTAAGTATTTTATGTTAAAGGCCCTAGCACAGTGTCAGGCATAGAAATGGAGCTAAATAAATTTGCATTTCCTCCTGTTTCTGATTTGGAATCCCAAATGAAGACTACCCTAGGCAGGTAGACTCTAACTCATTAACAAAGCAAAGTCCCTGTTCTGTTCACCAAATGTTAATATTTCAAATTCAGATCAATAGTCATGAAATTGAATAAGGCAAATAGTAGATAAAATAAAAGTAACTCACTATTTCTTTCCTTAATTGAAAAGCTAATGCTGGCAAAATTGCTAATCATCTGGCAAATAGTGACTTTCCCCTTTGACTACTAATTCTGAGAAAGAATTAAAAATTTTTGATTAACAGCTTTCTTTTTAAAGAACTCTGGCCAAAAGGTCATCCAAATATATATTCATCTCAGATGAGGTGTAGAAGAATGTCCCAGTTGATCTGGCAATAAACAAGATAACACAATGTTTATTAGGATATGAAGTGTCTGGACAGAAAAAGCCGTATGGAGCTACATATGTTACTTATTTTTCCAATCATTCTGCTATTGCACTCTGTTATCGTTGATAAAATATTTTTTTGATATCAAATCCATCTATTTTGGAAATGATATTTCTTCATCTAGATTGATATTATCACTTCATCAAAATGTTAAGATTGAAAAAGCTCTCTCAAGTTGTTTGTAGTTGTTGCTGGTTCATTTTAAATACAAATTCTCCCATATTGGTAAATGTCAACTTTCCCCATTTATATATTGCTCATTATGAAGATGGAAATAGTGATTTCAACATATTGATTTTAACAAGACACTTATTTGATTATCTTAATGGTTTTCAACCACATTCAAGAAAATAAATAAAACATGACTACATTATAGTACATCACTTATTGATAAGAATGAATTAATTCATTAGCTTCTGTATATTTTTAACAATCAATCACCTTTTAAAAAGTGTTCAAAATACAAAAGTATTCTGAAGAGATGATGGAACACATTTGTTCCTCTTCTGAGTTAAGGGCACTATATCAAACTTATGGGCCAATTATAAAGCAATTTTTGGAATGTAAAAAAGTATTATGGGGCACATGAGCAATACTTTACATTCACCAGAAGAATGTAAAGCAATTTACACTCCTGTATTACAGCCTTGTGAAGAAGAGCAGTGTATTGTATTCAGTAATGGGCTTCACTGTTATAAAACTGGGTTATGATACACTATTTATATATCATATAAATGGATTTGTAGATTCATAATTGCAAAAAGTGTTAGAACTGTATTAAAATGGCTTTCTATTATACGAATTTTGATGTGCTATTGGTCAAATCTTATCTGGATTTGGACAATGATGGCAAAGGTAAGCCTTCATGAATAGTTTCAAGAGCATCAAAAGGTATCACTGAGTCTTATTCAAAATTACACAATCTGGGGGCACCTGAGTGGCTCAGTTGAGCATCTGACTCTTGATTTCAGCTCAGGTCATGATCTCAGGGTCCTGGGATCAAGGCCCACATTGGCTCCAGGCTTAGTGGAGAGTCTGCTTGAGGATTCTCTCTCTCCCTCTCTCACAGCCCTCCCCCAGCTTCTGCTCTCCTTCTCTCTCTCTTTCTCTGTTTCTCTCTCTCTCAAATATTTTTTTAAAATTACACAATCTGAAACTACCCAAATCCTACATTTAAAAGAAATTCTACTGTAGATACTAACCATATCTCATATATTAAATAGATGCATTCCCCAAAATAACATAATTGCTTAATACTGGATTACTTTATGTGTTAATTTCTATTATACCTTTGAGGAGTGGTTTCTATAGGGGAAAAAATCATGCTCAGGGGGAAATAGACACACACTTAAGAATTCTGTCTACTATTGGGACGCCTGGGTGGCTCAGTTGGTTAAGCGGCTGCCTTCAGCTCAGGTCATGATCCCAGCGTCCTGGAATCGAGTCCCACATCGGGCTCCTTGCTTGGCAGGGAGCCTGCTTCTCCCTCTGCCTCTGCCTGCCACTCTGTCTGCCTGTGCTTGCTCTCGCTTCTCTCTCTATGACAAATAAATAAAATAAAAAATCTTTAGGAAAAAAAAAAGAATTCTGCCTACTACAAGGAAGATTCTGCTCCTATTATTTTATTTGGTCATACAATTACTGCAAGAAACTACTTTCTAAAAAAGGACAATCATTTCATATAATTTCACACATCATTTCAAAGAGCACACATTAAATTTAGGTCCCATTCACTGTCCTCCCCTCTGACTTCAACGAAATATCCTAGTCGCACATAGTTACATCTATAATCTGGGCATTTTGTAGAAATTCCTACAGCAGAAATTCACTTAAAGAGGATGTTTTGTATAGTTTAAATGGTAAAGTACAAATAGCCAACATGTATTGAGCCCTACATTCCAGGGACTATACTGGCTACTTTGCATACACCATTTCATAATAATAACTTATTTGAGGAGATGAGAAAACTAAGGTTCAGAGAAGTAAAGTAATTTGACCAAGGTCACAAAGCAAATATGTGGTAGGGAGGAAGGCACTAATGACTTGCATTATTGATATTTTTAAGAAAAGTTGCATGGCTATTCGTATTTCTTAAGTACAATAACAGATTAGTTGATAACAAAGACTTTCTAACATACCTTTCAGTAGAAGGGAAAACATTTCAAGTTTTAATTCTGTTAATGAAGAGATCCTATCTCTCTTCATCTGCTTACTTATTCACAAAGTCCTTCTTGAGTCTCTACTTAGGGATACTGCTGAAGACCAAGTAACACAAAGAAGCAGCTCAGCTAAAATGCAATGGTAGCTTAAAGGAAATTAAGGGAATTAGGGAAAGCTTCATAGAGGTAGCATCATTTGACTGCCTTTAAGGGTAGGAGAATTTTACCAGAAAGAGATGAGATGAGGGCAAAGGTCATTCTGGGGAAAGGAAGTGAGCAATAGCTCAGAAACTGGAATCGAAGGCTCAATCCCAGACAGAAAGAACAGTGAGGGCTCTTACGCTGGTTTTTCCACGAAGTGGATGAGGAACTGGTGTAATGTGAAATAAGATGAAGCCAGGGTATGAACAGTTAAATGCTAAGATTGGGAATATTTTATCGATCCCTTAGGCAGAAGGAAGTTATTGATGTATCTGAGCATGGGAACAAAAAGATTAGTGCTGTAAGAGGATAAGGGATAAGGCATATATAGGTGGGAGAGAAACCGAAATCCAGGAGACTACTGGAGAAGCCATTACAGGAGCAGAAGTACAGAAGAGACAGGAGGAAGACAGTGGTAGTAGGAAAGAAGAGAAGGGGAGGTTGCAAGAGAGATTTCAAAAGTCATCTCTAGGAATGATTAGAAGTGGGAGGAGACAAAGACAGCTGAATAGAGAAGTCGTGGTGATTAGATTTGAGCCTGAGCTATTGGAAGAATAGCAAACAAAGAAGAAAGAATAAGAAGGAGGTTTTAAATCAGGTTCTGATATATGGAGTTTAAGACTAAAAATTCCAGTCTAGATGTTCAGAATGTAAAGATTTGCAGGTCATGTGACTAGAGTTCATGGCTGATGCCAAAAAACATAATAAGTATAAAGAAAGAAGAGATTTCACAAATACCCTCCAAATAAGACAGAGTGAGGAAGAGAAGAAAGAAAACTTTCTCAAAGCAGCAATGTTGAAGTTGCATAACTGGACCTTTATTATAATTATTTATGCTAAGTAGCTAGAGTGAAGTGGCTCTCAAAAAGAGGTGATTTTGCACCCACCACGTGACCTTTACAAATCTCTGCAGACATTTTGTTGTCAAAACCAAGCAAAGCAGTGTTTGCTACTGGCTTTAAGTAAGTAGAGGGCAGGGATGTTGCTAAAAATCCTACAATGCACAGAATGACACCCACCTCCACCCAAAGAACTACTAGCCCAACATGTCAACAGTTCTAGGATTGAGAAATCCTGGCTAAAATGAGATTTACCCAATACAGAACTGTAATTGTTCGGGCAGACAGTTGTTAAGGCAGGCAACAATTGTAAGTTGTTTAAGCAGAATAGAAGGGACATCCATCTGGTATAATGAAAGTTCTGAAATCCTTCATACTTAGTCTAAGTCAAAATTGCGTTTTAAACTTGCGAAGAAGTTAAGCTGGTTTTGTTTTTTTAAAGATTTTATTTATTTATTTATTTATTTATTTATTTATTTATTGGAAAGAGAGTGTGTGAGCAGTTACTCTGGATCAGGCATTGTACTATGCCCTTTATACACATTATCTCATCTAATTCTCAGGACAACCTTATGAGCTAGCTATTTTATGCCCACTGTACAGATAAGAAGAGTAAAACCCAAAGAGGTAACTTACTTGCTCAAGGTGATACAGTTAGTAGGAGGTAAGGTTAGAACTTCAATCCAGTTATCTCTAGTGTGAGAGCCATTGCCTAACATAACCACCATAGTATCTGACTTATTTGACAATCCCTCAAAGCCACATCCTCTGGGTGAGGATGAGGAGTCCTTCACTTTGGTTTTAAGGTCCTGGCACCCAGCTGCATGAGAAGCATTTGTGCAATGTTGCAGGCTGTATCACCTTGCAAGTGACATTCAAGTATTTCCTGGGATGAACAAGTTCTTTGTACCCAAACTCATAATTTAAAAACCAAGGAATATACTTTGCTTTAAAGAGAAAGAACTAACAGTTTTAGGGCAGAAATCCATCTCATATTTTTAGTTCTTTGACTTTTCAAAAAAAAAAAAGTGTAATTTTTAATCTGGCTTTCTACATAAACCAAGAGAATTGGCCATAAAAAAATGCCAGAGAAACAAAAAACAAAAACAAAATAGCAACAACAACAACCCCAACTCACTGCTACTGAAGACTGAGAAGTCTGATAAATCATCCACATTGATTGACCACTGGAATGAGACCAAAGACAACAGAAAACACAACTGTTTTAATATAATATTTACAATTAGCAGGCTTTGAGAAACTTCCCAAGAGTAGTAGGGAATCCTTCAACTTTCTTTTTTCAAAAGACAGCTTTGCCATATGAACGGAGGGTATGATGCTAACTCTGCAAAGCCTGGATATTCCCGGACATATTCTGTAGGGGTCATAGATAGTCCAGAACAAACTAGCTTCTGAAGTACTATGTAGCCTGTTTACCCTCCCCGGTATCCTTTTTCCTTCCAAAGAAAGAATGGTTTAACACATCACCTCTTTGGAGATTTCCCACACAGAGCTCAATTCTTCAAACAGAAATCACTGAGGCACCAGGCATGCTGTATGGTATGCTAATACCAGCCCTCCCTCAGCAAGTCTCCAAAGCCAGCAACGATGCAGGTGGTGGCTGCCACATGGCAGTAGGCAGCCCCTTCCACAAGCCAATTTTAGAAATCTGAGGAAGAAGAACTAGAATCATTTTTTTTTCTTTTTGTCTTGGACATAATTACAACCTTATGCCAGCTAAACTCATACCACATCTCCTCACCATAGCAGAGAAGGTAAGGGAAAGTGTGGCAGGGGAGATCTGAAGTACTCACATTCGCCCAGGCAATGCTCTAATTAAAGATTGATGACTGTCAGATTCTTTAATAGCATTCTCTCTGCACATAAACTTCACAATTTAAGTTCAACTGTATTTTAATGTCATTCTTAGAATAGTTACGTGCGAGATCTGTCATCTGCTTGTGAGAATAATGCCCACCGCTGCTGTCAGAGGAACACAGCTAAGGGGACTCATCGCTACCCACAGACCAGAACATTAGACAAAACTTTCCAAATGAACACAAATAATTGTTTTATGTCCTAGAAAAGGTAGTATGTTTACAATGTCTTAAAACTGTTCAATTACTAATTTTAAAAAAGAGACCATTGCACTTTTTACAGTTCTCTGTATCTTTCTTTAAGTGACAGTGTCAGAATATACTCTTAATTTTAAAGCTAAAATGTGTTCAGTAGGTCAGAGATTACTGGAACATAAAAAGTAATACTAGTTATCATTGTTGAGAAGTTCCCATGTACTAAATGCCAGGCCTGGCACCCTGTGAGCCATCTTCCACACTACTTACTGTCAAAGTAACTTTTAGCCCCAAAGATGATTTTGTCATACTCCTTTTAAAATCTTTCAGAAACCCCCTACTGTCAATGGATAAAATCTAAATTCCTTAGCATGACATATAAGGCCATCTATCAATAGACTCCTGCCTGTCTCTTTTGCTATTAGCGCCTCTAAGAACCTCAAGCCTCACTGAACTTCTGGCTATACCTTGGCATCCCTCACTATGTAGCACAGTATCATTTATATGTATTAAAAGCATATTTATACATACAACCCTTCATTTTAAAATACTTTTATTTCCAAAGACATCCACCAAACACATTAGCATAGAGGCTGACTGGGGGTAGAGTTAGGGAGGAAGGATGGCTGATGGAGAGGAAATAGAGCACTAAAACCAGAGAAACCTTGCACGATCTGGAATATAGGACGCCATGACTGAGGAGCGTGGTTAACTCAAACCTGCACCAAGAGCAAGGAAGCTCATTATGCTTTGTTAGACTAAGCAATATGTATGAACCGGGGGGGGGGGGGGGGGGTTGGTTACTCAAGAAGGTGTCAGTAAACACTCCTCAGGTTGTGAACAGTGGGTCACACAAGCCTAAACCCCACCCTGTACTCCTATTTTTAATCTAAGAAACTGTTTATTTCCAAGCACTTACAAGACAGCCCATGTATTTTTCTGCAAGTCAAGGTACAAGCCCATGAGACAGGCCTTGCTCAGTCTCTGCCCTCAACTCCAAATGGCACTGAGGTCACTGATGGTCCTAGAGATGGAATAAATCTCAAATCCTAAGTCCCAGATCTAGCTTATATTGATTTCAAGCTCACTTTTTAAAAATGATAAAAGTTAAACAGAACAGATTTTAAAGAGATGATGGTGATGATTAAGGAACACTGAATGCAGAAAGAGCAAGCTGGATTAGACAAAACCACCTACCTATAGGGAGAAGCATGGAGGCCACAGGTCCCTTCAGGCTTACCTTAGTACCACTACTAAGCAGGCAGTAAGCAGTTCAGCACCAGGGTCAACACAGGAAGGACCAAATGCCAAAGCTCATGCCTTGATCTGGCTTTAACTTAAGGAGTTTTAGCTCCAATGAGTGTTTATGAGGATAGCTAATTGCAGCAAAAATTGGGCACACAGTCCCTCCAAGAGTAACCAGAGGCCCCAGAGAGGGAACGGAGTGCCGGTCCCAGACCCTGAAGAGTTCCACACAAATGCACACCTTTGATCACACTGCCCTCTCTGCCTTTTACCCAGGAGAACTGATAAAATCATGCAGGTAACAACTGATTTGGTGTGGATGCCTATTAACAATAGAGTATTTGTAAGTTGCAAAGCATTATTAACCTATGTGTCCTCACAATGCCCTGAATGAACAGCTGTCAGCTTTGTGACAACGTGCCACTCCTCTGTGTGTGCTTACTTGTCTGAACCCGTAAGACTCAAAATTCCTCACGTCCAGGGGTCAAGTCTTAGTCATTCATGTCTCCCACAGGGATCAAAGTCCCTGGCATCCAGGAAGAACAGTACATGTTTGTTTTTTTTTTTTTTTTTTTTTTTTTTAAAGATTTTATTTATTTATTTGACAGAGAGAAATCACAAGTAGATGGAGAGGCAGGCAGAGAGAGCGAGAGGGAAGCAGGCTCTCTGCTGAGCAGAGAGCCCGATGCGGGACTCGATCCCAGGACTCTGAGATCATGACCTGAGCCGAAGGCAGCGGCTTAACCCACTGAGCCACCCAGGCGCCCCACATGTTTGTTTTATAAAGAAGTCAATCACTTGATTAAGTTAAACAAAAATAACCATAACACAGATAAACCCCATGTGGCAAGTGGAAGGTCAACTATGTTTCAATTATTGTATTTTTCACTGACAGTTAAACAAATGTTACTTTCAAATTATTTAATTTTCTTTTTCCTTTCCAATAACTAACTGGGTTTCATTTCGAGGTTACAGTAGGCATTTTTAATGAGTTCAATAACAAGGGCTAAAGCCCAGATAATTAGTTATTATTTCTTATTGTATAAATGATTCCAGGAATATTTTTACATAATTGACTTTTTCTATAACCTGAGTTAACCAAACTGAACATCTCTAAATCATATCATCATTTCCCACTGCACTGCAATTCAATTCCTGAGATATTCTACTATTATTCTGGATTGATCTTCAAAGATAATGACTCTGAAATTTAAGTTTTAAATTGAATCTGCAAGCTATGTGACCCACAGATAAATAACCAAAAATAAATAAGTACAGTAAAATAAATGATTATTTTAGAGGGAATCTTGATTATTTTATAAAGCAAAATATTCTTCTGTAGCCATTATTATCACCCTCCTATCTTATATTTCTATGTTTGTATTTTTAAACCCTGGGTTTTTAATAATCAAAGTATATTTATATTTTATTAGTAAATAGGAGAGAATGTAACCTATAAATATAAAATTCTTTAAGATTTCCTTTAGGTCTAAAGTCAATGGTAGTTTGAAGGTTTAAAGATGCTAAGGCTTTATAACTTAAGAATATTCATTCTTCAGTAAGCATCCTCACCTAATTCAAATACCAACTGAATAATTATATCAAAAGCTCTTCGGAATAAATGATCCTTAACTGAACAAAGAGACTTCTCTTTCTCATATGAAAACCAACTAAATGTAACATTTTTGCAAGCGAAATGCAGAAAGAAAAATAGGCAATAGAAGAAAGAGTATGCAAAAAAACAAAACAAAACCCAAAACCTACAATGTCTTGCACTGTCAACCCAGTCCTAAAAATTAATCTAAATCTGTAAATGGAATCAAGCTGGTGGCAAGCTGGTACAGCCATTCTGGAAAACAGTATGGACTTTCCTCAGAAAGTTGAAAATAGAGCTACCCTACGACCCAGCTTATGTAAAGATAAGTTTGCTGTCTAGTTAAAGCAGGGTCCTCAAATGTAGTGGGAATAAGACATAAGGAAGCTGGACGCATTGGAACCAAATCTTTTTGAATTGGGAGAATCCAATTTATTTGCTTATTGTATGCTTTCCAGACTCAGATCTCCCTATGAAAGTCGCACTTATCAGGAAAACTCATCATCTTACATAGGTCCTTTCTCACAACCCCTTCAAAGAGAGATAATGACTCTTCCTCAGGACATTCCCCAGGCATGGTTAGAATGCAGTCAGGACTCATGGTTTTTTCAGCCACTCCAGGAATTTTAACCAACACCCAAGTAGGAGCAGATCAACATTCATCACCAAAATCTCTCTTGGTTAGTTCCTACTGTTTGAAGTTACTTAAATGTACATATTTATATTAATTGTGACTGGTAGGTAAACACTGTTTGGTAGATTAAATCATTCTAAAGAATGAGAGGAGTTAATATCAGAAAAATTTTTTGTTGCCATTCCCCAGTAAATAATCTTTTCCACCACTGCTAGGGAGAAATCTTGCCTGAGATATGTGGCAGCAAATCACATTTGTAGTCAAGATGACCTGGTGGGTGAAAGAGGCAAACCACACCTCCTACAAATGGCACTGGAACAACCACTGGTTAGGAAAATAATTTGCCACAAAGCTATTAAATCCTTTTTTAGAGTGCGGATTTTGATTATGATCAGTCAAACTACAAATTAACAAACTGCATATTTTCCCATTGATAAATAAAAATTCTCATCTAAAATTATGGCCACTATAGAGAGCCCAGAAATAGACCCTCAGCTCTATGGTCAACTAATCTTCAACAAAGCAGAGAAGAATGTCCAATGGAAAAAAGTCTCTTCAACAAATGGTGTTGGGAAAATTGGACAGCCACATGCAGAAGAATGAAACTGGGTCATTTCCTTACACCACACACAAAAATAGACTCAAAATGGATGAAGGACCTCAATGTGAGACAGCAATCCATCAAAATCCTTGAGGAGAACACAGGGAGCAACCTCTTCGACCTCAGCCACAGCAACTGCTTCCTAGAAACATCGCCAAAGGCAAGGGAAGCAAGGGCAAAAATGAACTATTGGGACTTCATCAAGATCAAAAGATTTGCAGAGCAAAGGAAATACTCAACAAAACCAAAAGACAATTGACCGAGGGGCGCTTGGGTAGCTCAGTGGGTTATGCCTCTGTCTTCAGCTCAGATCATGATCTCAGGGTCCTGGGATGGAGCCCCGCATCGGGCTCTCTGCTCAGCGGGGAGCCTGCTTCTCCCTCTCTCTCTGCTTGCCTCTCTGCCTACTTGTGATCTCTGTCTGTGTCAAATAAATAAATAAAATCTTAAAAAAAAAAAAAAGACAACTGACCAAATGGGAGAAGATATTCGCAAATGACATATCAGATAAAGGGCTAGTATCCAAAATCTATGAAGAACTTATCAAACTCAACATCCACAGAACAAATAATCCAATCAAGAAATGGGCAGAACACATGAACAGACATTTCTGCAAAAAAGACATCCAGATGCCAACAGACACATGAAAAAGTGCTCAACATCACTCGGCATCAGGGAAATACAAATCAAAACCACAGTGAGACACCACTTCACAACAGTCAGAATGGCTAAAATTAACAAGTCAGGAAACGACAGAGGTTGGCAAGGATGCGGAGAAAGGGGAACCCTCCTACACTGTTGGTGGGAATGCAAGCTGGGGCAGCCACTCTGGAAAACAGTATGGAGGTTCCTCAAAAAGTTGAAAATAGAGTTACCCTATGACCCAGCAATTGTACTACTGGGTATTTTCCCTAAAGATACAAATACAAATG
The DNA here is from genome assembly GCF_964662115.1 of Mustela nivalis. NCBI lineage: Eukaryota > Metazoa > Chordata > Mammalia > Carnivora > Mustelidae > Mustela > Mustela nivalis. Next base: position 49,450,211 of record NC_139022.1, on the reverse strand, counting down.
TAGTGATTCAAAAGGGCACGTGCACCCAAATGTTTATAGCAGCAATGTCCACAATAGCCAAACTATGGAAAGAACCTAGATGTCCATCAACAGATGAATGGATAAAGAAGATGTGGTATATATATGTATATATACATATATAAAGAAGATATATATATATATATATATAAAGAAGATATATATACACATATATAAAGAATATATATATATATATATATATATATATATATATAAAATGGAAAACTATGCAGCCATCAAAACAAACGAAATCTTGCCATTTGCAATGATGTGGATGGAGCTAGAGGGTATTATGCTGATAGAAACAAGTCAATAAGAGAAAGACAATTATCATCTGATCTCTCTGATATGAGGAATTTGAGAGGCAGGGCAGGGGTAATGGGGGGTAGGAAAGGAAAAAATGAAACAAGATGGGATCAGGAGGGAGGCAAACCATAAGAGACTCTTAATCTCATGAAACAAAGTGAGGGTTGCTGGGGGTGGGGGGGTAAGGATGGGGTGGCTGGTTTATGGACAATGGGGAGGATAAGTGCTATGATGAGTGCTGTGAAATGTGTAAGCCTGATGATTCACAGACCTGTACTCCTGGGGCAAATAATATATTATATGTTAATAAAAAAAGATTATGGCTACTGAATTTATAAACATAAGGACAGAGGTTTTTTTGTTGTTGTTTTTTAATGCACTTTGGCTCTCAGGGTTGTTGTTTTTTCTGCATACAATTTAACTGGTAATTCTGATGCACATGCATTCCACTAAACTTAATTTAAATACACAATTCAAATTTTTACCAGAGTATTCCTTGGATATGCTAAAAAGTGATGTTAAAATGACCTCATGTACTTTTGATTCCAACATTTATAATCCATATTTTTCATAAAATCTCTCTCAAGTTAATTTAAAATAGGTTGCAAAAATTTAAATGGGTCAACTCCTTAAAATGATGTTCAAGTTTGGCAGTTTCTGTAAAACACTCAAAAGAAAAAAAACTTATTTGTTCAATAAAAAAGTCAGTTGCATTATTTTCTTCAGCAATTTATCTATGACATTTTCCACTAAAATATAAGTGGCCAAGAAACACTGAATTAAATCTATATTTTTAAGATTTTATTTATTTGACACACAGTGAGAGAGGGAACACAAGCAGGGGGAGCAGGAGGAGAAGCACGCTTCCTGACAAGCAAGGAACCTGATGTGGGGCTCTATCCCAGGATGGGGTTGCCTGGGTGGTTCAGTCATTAAGCACCTGCCTTCGGCTCAGGCCAAGGTCCCAGGGTCCTGGGATTGAGTCCTGCATATAGCCCTGCATCGAGCCACACATCAGGCTCCCTGCTCGGAGGAGAGCCTGCTTCTCACTCTCCCTCTCCTGCTCCCCCTGCTTTCGTGCTCTCTATCAAATAAAATCTTAAACAAACAAACAAACAAACATTTTAACAAAGTAGGGGGAAAGAAGACATTTATTTAACATTTTTTTTCTTTGAGGGGCGCCTGGGTGGCTCAGTGGGTTAAACCACTGCCTTCGGCTCAGGTCGTGATCTCGGGGTCCTGGGATCGAGCCCCACATCGGGCTCGCTGCTCAGTGGGGAGCCTGCTTCCCCCTCTCTCTCTGACTGCCTCTCTGCCTACCTGTGATCTCTCTCTCTCACTCTGTCAAATAAATAAATAAAAATCTTAAAACAAAACAAAACATTTTTTTTTCTTTGAAAAGAAAGCTTGAACAAAAAGACTATCACTGCAAAGATTATCTACACTTTTTATCTGTGACTTAATTTTTACTAAAATGGTGTCTATCCCATTAGGATCTTTCTTGAAAATGATAATTCTAGGATTTCAAAATAACTTAAATAGGTAGAGGAAGAAACAAAGTCACATTCCCAGACAAGGCAAAGTTTTCAGATTACCAAGAAGGGAAAATGTAAGCATCTATCTTAACCTGCAAGTCCGTCTAAATGTACTTTTTTGCTCTCATATATTTTACTTCCATTAAGGGCAGCAATGTTACCTTGTTTCACAAATCTTATGAACGAAATGCTCCCATAATTCAGACATCAGCATACAATTGGTCTATCCTTTCTATGATTTCGATTTCAGCTTACTTTAACATTGCCTCACGCTTTGTCTCATTTCTCTCTCTCTCTTTTTTTTTATTTTTAGCCTCTAGGTGAAATAATGGAGAAAACGACAAGGAAGGCAGGAAGTGCCAAGAGAAGGGGCCTGGGTAAGAGCCCAGCTGTGGCTGTGCGGCATGAGCCACCATGCCTGGGGGCTCATTCAGTGGTAGGCCCCATTAGAAGTTCAGCACAGATACAGTTTTGAAATACTGTAACAAAGAACAAACCCATGATTCAGAGGAATAGAAGGCTTCAAAAAAAATATGTGAATGGGAGGTATCAACCTTGCAGATGTCATTTGTTTCCAGACTCCAGTTTTGCCACAAAGGGAACAGCACTGCCAAACAGAAGCAAAATGCTAGTTAGCAAATGCTGTCCACATATATGATTCAAAATTCCTAGTAGCCACATTTTATTATTTTATTATTATTATTTTTAAGATTTTATTTATTAGTTTGACAGAGAGCACAAACAGGCAGAGCAGTAGGTGGAGGGAGAGGGAGAAGCAGGTTTCCCACCAAGCAGGGAGCCCCATGCAGGGCTCGATCCCAGGACACCGGGATCATGACCTGAGCTGAAGGCAGATGTCTAACCCTCTGAGCCACCCAGACACCCCTTGGTAGTCACATTTTAAAAAGTAAAAAGGAACAGGTGATGTTAATGTTATATTGTTATATTGTCAATAAATGTTATATTGTTAATATTAACAATATACGGAATGCAACAGTATCTCCAAGAACATGTCCAAAATATGTCCAATATAAAAGGACTATATCCAGAATATTGTCATTTCAATATGTAACCAATATAAAACTATTGAGATAATTTACATTTTTTTGTCCTCATGGTAGGTCTTTAAAATCTGGTATGTATTTAAGTAAGTACACTTAACAGCACACCTCAAGGCAGACCAGCCACACTTCAGTTGCTCAGGAGCAGTGGCTGCTACCGTATTGGATGTAAGGAGGAAGTCAGACTCTAGTACTGTCACTAAATTTTTGCACTTTACAACAAATTCCTTTGATTTTTTTTTTTTTTTTCTTAAGAGAATAATAAAATTAGGCATTGCCACAATGCCTGGTAGACTGTCATTACTCAGTTCATGTCTTTATTTATGCTGCTGCCTAGTCTCCTCTCACCCCCCCCCCCTTTTTTAAAAGGCTCTTTCCTCCCAAAAGATGGTCATTCCTTATTTTATCTTCACACCTTTTCAAGCTACACCCACCCTCAGAGTCACTCCTCAAAACTCCTCACAGCCTCCCACAGACATTCCAGTTCCAGTCTTTCCCTTCTGCTCTCCCAGTCCCCACACAGCTGCTGGCCTTCATTAGGCCCTCAGAGATTGCATATTAAATAAATGAAAAAGTCATTTGTTCAGTTTCTCTTAGCATTTGATTCGGGACTGCCTTCCACTATAAATATAAATAGGCCTTTCCCGTTCCTAAATTAAATGTTATTTCCCATAAACCAAAGCCTATACCCCAGTTTCTTATAATTACTGTAATCTCTCCTCTTCCAAGAAATAGGAGAGAAATTTTCTAGTCTTAGGGAAGAATAGTAATCCCTAAAAGCAGAGGAAAGCCCTATGTTAAACTCCTCTTTAAGCTGACAATGTATTTTCCCAAATATTTTGTCCTGTCAGGCCTCATCCATTTTCTTCTTCTCATGTTAAATTACTTTTTTTCAATGCCCTCTCTTCGTCTCCTTGAAAGTGTTACTCCAGCCTGGAGCTTTCTTTTCTCCTATTTGAAAATACAAGAGTTGCATGAAATAAATGACAGCCGCCAAGCTGGGAACTGCTTCTGCTAGGGGCCTCAACTAGTAGTTGGGATGGAAGAAAGCTCAGTCCTGACTCTCCACATGATCCACAATGTGACTTTTCTCTCCTCTTCCCAAACAACAACAGTATATTGACATACACATTTGATCATAAATCTGGTCACTCACAAGGAGGGAAGGATCAATAATACTCAATATTAGGAACTAAAACGTGCTTACTGGGCCAGCATTTAGAAAGTTGCTACTGATTTTAGTGAGAATGATTTTCTTAGAGTATTACAGGTTGGGGGGGGGGGTTGCAGGGGGATGAGGATAAATTGGAAGGTGAAAAAGTAGAGACCAAGTGCCAACTATGGTTTTTTAGGAAGTTAGTTGTGAAGGCTCCCTTCAGCCACCACCCCTGAGGTACAGTGCTGAAGGGGGCTGTAACACAATCTTGCTCTCCACTCCGGGCTGTACTCTGCAATCCATTCTTTACACAGCTGATTTCACTTGCTCTAGACCTTTCTACTCCACTTTGAGCTTCATCCTCCCATTGCATGTTTGCCTTACCTTTTCTTTTCTTTAAAGATTTATTTATTTTAGAGAGAGAGACAGAGACAGAGAGTGAGAGAGAGAGAGAGAGAGGAAGCAAGGGCAGAGGCAGAGGGAGAGGAAGAGAGAAAATCTTAAGCAGGCTCCAGACCCAGCACAGAGCCCTGAGATCATGACCTGAGCCAAAGCCAAGAGTCAGACACTTAACCAACTGAGCCACCCAGGTGCCCCTCATCTTTCAGATTTCTTTCTTGGCAACATTTTCTTAGCTACAGTCTTGGCTTCACCTTAACAATAATTTACACTTTTTTTTTAAACTAGCTTACACGAAGTCAGTTACCTCAGGTGAACTCTGCTTCCACCCAGCATGGCCTTAGAATTCCTGCTTGCCCCCCACCCCACTCTGCTTCTACAGGCAATGCCTTATCTGCACAACTAGGGCTGGTGAGTGTAACAAGACAGATGGAAGGAGAAAGTGAGGCAATGTAATTCTCTTACTGGATACAGTATGATCACAGCTGAGTTCTCTATCTATTCTTAGAAATCTGCAAAAGAGATCATTCAAAGCAATCTAAATTAAGTGTACTGTGCATTAATTGTATTTCAGTGAAAAAGTATGATGGTCTTACTACAAATTATTTCCTTTTACTATTCTTGGTTTATATGGTTTCCAATTTGTTAATGCACATTTATAATATTTATTTATTTAGAAATTATACAATTTTAAATGGCCAATAAGAATTTAAAAAGTAAAAGCTTATTGAAACATATATCCTTTTGCAAATGTAAAAAGTCCTAGCATAAAGTCTAGATGTAGAATGCTATTAAGTGACATTACTACTTCTCATTATAGAGAAGCTTGAAATAAAATCAGTATTATTACCTTATTTGCTACAGAGAGTAGTATACTTCTTCAATTTAGAGGCACTACCAATTGTAAAACACACTAGAAAGAAAAAAAAGCTACCAATTATAATTGTAAGATGCCCTTTAATATAAAATATATACCAATTTCATAGATGTTAAAATATGTAAAGCCTATGTGTGTACCTAATTATTGATGAAATATAGTGTTTCTTAATGGAGATAACAGAAGTAGAGATAAGAGGCACTAAATTCGATCAGCAATGTCCACTGTCCAATGTTCAATGTCAGTAGAGGTGACTGCTCTAAACCAAGAGGAACCAGCATCTGTAGGATGATGTCTGGCAACTACAACATTCAGACGTTTGTGTTGACACAATGGATAAATAAGATCTACTTCTTAGATCTATTTATCAGAACCACCAAAGCCAGGCCAAGGTGAAGAGAGTGAGCCTTCACCTTTGGTGCAAAACTGAAAGTGGCAACAAGATTAACAGTATTTTCATGTAGTACTTAAAGTCAATGCAAAAAAATCCACATTGAACAAAATATTAGAATTTTTAATAAAAATAGAATTCAGTAGAGCTGCTTCCTTCTGCCTCAGCCTTCAATATGGCTTGGCAGGACACTGAGAACCACTCATGTATCAAATGGATTTAAATCAAAATCTATTTCAAATGGGTGTGACAGAGTACACTTAACTACTTTTCCACATTTTAGCCTGACTTTGGAATACACATTGTCCCAGGACAGACTTTAAAAATTATGAATCTATTACTAAGTTGCCTATATAGTCAAGTAGTGAAAATTAATTGTACTGTGTCCATAAAGGTACTAAATACTTTTGGAAAAAGGAGAATGTTTTGTTGTTTTCAGTTGGATTATAAAGGGTTTTTGAATTTAATTTTTAAGTGTGATTATAAGTAACTCATTTTTTTTTTAAAGATTTTATTTATTTACTTATTTGACACAGAGAGAGAGATCGCAAGTAGGTAGAGAGGCAGGCAGAGAGAGAGGAGAAAGCAGGCACTAAGCAGACAACCCAATTCAGGGCTCAATCCCAGGACCCTGAGATCATGACCTGAGCTGAAGGTAGAGGCTTAAACCACTGAGCCATGCCAGGTACCCTATAAGTAACTCATTTTTTACAATAGGATACTAACTGAGCAAATGTTCAAGAAATTGAAATCCTGGTGTATCATAAAAATGTCTGAATCTTTTGTACCCTAAAAAAGCTTAAGAGCACGTTTGAAACTCCACCAGACAAAGCAACCAAATGCAGTTTTTTGGGCAATCCGAAATTATTATGAGAAGGGCTCCTTAGGGTTTTCCTTGGTAGAACCTCATAAAGGTCCTAATCATAACAATTTCCATTAATATAACCATTTTCTTGATTTATGCCATATCTGTGTCTAAAATGTATTTATTCAGAACCAAATGACTGATAATCTATTCAGTATTATGCACGGAACCAGAAATGCTGGTACTGAACCAGAAATATTTAGTTTTGCAAACTTCGGGCCCATCACGAATGGTATTTCCCAAGGAAATACTGGAGATACTGGAACAGTATCTTAACAGAGCCAATATCCTAAAGGCTTTGTTCTGGTGTAAATTCCCACTAATTCATTTATCATTACCTTTTCAGCCCAGACCAACTTCTTTAAAATCCTAGGTTATTCATCCACCTATGCTAAATTATAGAGTTGCCTTATTTATACATATATTTCACTAAGTTTTCGTAGAAGACACTTAGTTGATAAAATAGTCACAGAATGCAAATGCAAACTTAAATAAATGAAAAAAAAAAAAGCAATTGACAGTAGAGATTAGAGTTAGTTATGTGTCCCTTTTTGAATGATTTGCTGAACCAGGAAATCTTGTTTAGGATATCTATGAAGACTATCCATAGAAACTTTCCTGACTATTTTCCTGAGGGATGGACTATCAGGGTGGTTTTAACAGAATTGTCATCACTAGACTTAAACATTCCCTTACATTTCCTAAAGGAAGTTTAACTTCCTATAAAGGAAGTTTATGTAGAGCTGGCAGATGCTTCTTTCCCCATCATAGCCAATGAACACACACATTGGTATTTGACATACCCACGGGGGGAGGTAGGACACTGAAACGGTGCAAAAAAAGCTGCTAATTTTCTACAGGAAGGTGTGTGAGCTGTTACTTGTTTTGTTTTTAGCAGGTTAATCATTAATATAAGAAATTTATATGCGTTTCAGCATTTTTTTTTTAAGATTTTACCCATTTATTTGTCAGAGAGAGAGAGAGCACAAGCAGCGGGAGAGGCAGGCAGAGAGAGAAGCAAGTTCCCTGCTGAGCAAGGAGCCTGATGTGGGGCTCAATTTAAGGACCCTGGGATCATGACCTGAGCGGAAGGCAGACGCTTAACCAACTGAGCAACCCAGGTGCCCCAAGTTTTATCTTCCTAAGTAAAAACACATTTGAGGCCATACCATTATCGATTATTGGTATTTTTTAATTAGTGAAATCATTAAAAGCGAAGTAAGCAGACTAAAAAGGACAAGTACTGCATGTGTATGTGGAATCTTTAATTTAAAAAATAATAATAATAAAAATTCAAACTTACAGAAACAATACAAATATAGTTGCCAGGGTCTGGGGAACAGCAGAATAAGGAAAGGTTGATAGAAGGGTACAAACTTTCAGCTATAAGATGAGCAATACTGAGGAACTAATGTATAATATGTTGACTATAGTTGATAGTACTGTATTATATAATTGAAATTTTCTAAGAGAGTAGAACTTAAATGTTCTCACTTAAATAAAGAACATAAATATGTGAGGTGATGAATGTGTTTGTTGACTAGACAGGGGAAACCTTTTCATGATACACACAATACAAAAATACAATAAACAATTCCTATGTGAAGTAATATATGTCAACTATATAGTAAATGAAGACTAGTAACATAATTAGAATTCACAGATAATCCAAAACTCTTAATTTTAGTTGTGTCCTTCAATCTATTTTCTTAAACCCTATGACCAAACAAACAAACAAAAAAAACCTGTTGGTTTGAGTTGTCCTTAGCTCCTCCTGTCCCCTTAATAAGCAGACTACAGTTGAAAGAAGAAAGAGAAGCCCAGCATCTGAATATTTTAGAATATTGTAAACTTCTCCCAGGAATAATTTCCAAGATATACTTTGGAATTAAAGGGCAAATAAAGACAGTACTCTTTCCCATGTGTTCCATAACTCCATGATAGCTTCAGTAAGTGCTTCTCTAAAATGCATGTGCCTTATCATGGGAAGAGCTTTTACTGATACAGACCTGGGATGATCTCATCTTGCACACCACCATCAATTATGGTTTTCAGTGACACCAAGCTGGAGGCTAAAGGATAAACTGTTAAAATTTTAAGTAATCATTTTAAGTCTAGAGTTCTTGAACTTACATTAAACCAAAATTCTATATGCTTCTCTTTCAGTTTTATAGTAATAGTATACTGACAATTTCAGATTGGGAAGTGAGCATGGTGGTGCATCTAAATGACAAATCTGTTGAATATGGAGGGGCCTGGAAAAGAGTCATACTTTTAAAGATGTTTATTGTTGGACGTCCCTACTGTAACTGCCTCCTTTTCACACAGCTCCACTCATCTGCAGATATTCTGGCTTCCTTTTCTATTTTAAAGTCTTAAAAGGAAGATACAGGGGGAAAGCCAATCTGGGAGAATTATCATGAAGAGTTAAATTTAAAAGCGAGAACAACTGCAAATAAGCCCTTCTAAACCACAGCAGCTGGCAATATGTTTTTAATTTGAAATTTAAATCTGTGCAGACATTCAAAGTCACAAATTTCCAACATGAAATTTGCCTCTTAATGTTTTATTTGAAGAATTACTTCCCTGTATAGATATCAGAGCTGTACTACAATCAGCTTTTTATCGCTTTGTATTCAAAGTAAAAAATATAGCAGTTTCGTGCACTGAACATAGCAGCATCTGCAGCAATTTCGTAATTAGTTATAATAATTATAGCTTGACTTTTAAAAATTTGCTCATGAGGAATGCAACCTGCTTTGAAAAAGAAAAAAAAAAAGGAAGGAAAACCTCTAGTTTGGGGATACGAAACTCAAGCACCAAGGGACTCTGCCACAGGGCACATTCAATATCATGCAGATACATGCTCTTCAACCTCACTGGATTCTCCCCAAAACACTATGAATTAGCAACATTTGCAACAAAATACAGAACAATGTGCGCCAGCTTGTGTGTCTCTGTAGCTTAGTGCTAGTATTCATCAGATATCACCATCTTGCTTTTGAACCTGAATGATACAGATCTCAATCATGACCCTGGAAACCATAAGGTGAAAATAAAAAAAGAAGCATATTTGCAGCATCCTGAATCTTTGAAGTCGCTCCTTGTAATTTAATATCTCATGTGTGCCAAGTAAAAAAGAAATACAAAAAATGCCCATACTATTTAAAATCATACATGTATGTGTATATATGGATAAGATAACTAGAAGGTATTGTGCAAAACTAAATGTGAAGAAATTCGGGTATTTTGTTACTCAAATTTACTGATTATAAATTACATCTTGAACATCATGAGATTTGTAGTTTTAAAAGCCCATGAGTCATCTATGTAGTTCTTAATTTTCCTACTAGAGAGTAAAGGGCGACCGTTCCTATTTCATTCATGACTTCAAAACAACTGAGCACATCCTCTCTGTATTTGTTCTAATACCAGTGAATGAATTGGTGAGTGAGTAAGAGTATAAATAAAAGCTTTCCACCACTTTCAAGAAAGTAAGTAATTTAAGAAAATTTAAACAACAACACAGGGCATCTAACATAACCTAATCTTCTATATGCATAGTATTTAAGTTAAAAGGTCTAAAAACCTTGAAGTAAGTATTTCCCGAGGGAAGCCCACTCAACAGGAGCTGAAGTATTGTGTCCATCATCAAGGACTGGCATCTTAGTCCTCCGAGTGTCCCAGAATCCAGAACACTGTGTGGCACATGCCATTTCTCCATACATTTTTATGGCAGGAGAGACTAAATGTGGTGGCAATGAAGTCTCTTCTACTGTCTTTCAAAGAGAAATTAGTGGTTCTATTGCTCTGAATATTAGCCATATTGACTTCAACAAAAATCAAACCCTTGCTCTGTGAGCTCTTCTAATTTAAAATTATTTCGGATATAGGAAGTCTGTAGGTCGTTAATGGCCAAATTTAAAGGAAGGTACCTAGCTGCATTTAAGTATTAAATTCCACAAAAATCAGTTATAAGAGATACTTCAAATATATTTTAATGATCCAAATGCATAATTATCCAAAGGTTAAGGAAGGAAACAGACTTTTCATACTAGATTATTAGGGAAAGGAAAAAAATACATATTTTTCTAAAGTTATCGTCTTATTTGTACCATTAAAATAATAAGAGCACTTGCTCCACATCTTCATTTATTACATACCATTACCACAAACCTTGTAAAGCAGCATTTTATTTTTTTAATAATCTGCGGCTGATAATATATAATATGAAAACATAAATTTTAAAGGAATTTAAATAAATCCAAACATGATAAAAATATAGAAGGTTACTGAAAGTCAACCAGTTTCAGACACAATATAAACTCTGAGGGTGACATCATGGAAGTAATTATGCAAAGTCACTATCCCTAGTGCTATTGTTAAGACCAACTGCTTATACCCACCCAACATGACTTAGGTTATGCATTTATGGTTAGATGGGAATAGAATTCACTGCAAATGAGCCTGTTTCATTATTCTCATCTCAACCACAGATTTTGGTGCAGGATGTTAGAAATATAAATATATACCCACTGTGGCTTCTGTGTTTTCTTTTCTTCAGCACCTGCAAGTTATTATAACTTGTGTTTTGTGTAATGTCTAAATAAGATTCCTTATAAAATAGCATGTTTAAAAAAAAAAAAAACCTCAAACAACTGAAAAGCATTACTTCAAAGGTGGAAGAGGAAAAGGACTGAAAAACAGCAAAAGACCTATGCACAGGTTTAAAAATACAGATTGATTAAAATCCTAATAGAGACTTCAGATACTGTAAGGCAACAAAGACGGGAAGACATTTGATTGAGGTGAAGGTTTTACTTGCTTGGGTTAACATTAAAGAAAAGTAATGTGGTGTGTATATAGATATCAAGAAAGAAATTGTGGTTTTACATGGAAAAAATCAACAGTTGTTTCTCAGCCTTTCTGCTATGATTTCATTTAAAACATAGTATATTTTTTTCTGATCACAAATGCAGTATGATTCTTAATGAATATTAAAAGAATACATAAAAGTACAAGGAAGAAAATAATTTAATCAGGGAAGATAACCACTGTTAACACAGATTTTCAAACTGTCATTACTTTTTGAGCACACAATGAACATAGCTTCTATATTCAGTCATCAAATCCAGTGCCTATTTGTATTAAATAATTTAATATAGTTAAGCAATTCTTTAAAAGTTTCATGTTTATTTCACTTATAATCTTCCATCTCGTGTATAGAGAAGCCACAGGAATATGGATTCTAAGGTTCTTGCCTTAGAATTCTGTCTTTAGAATAAGAAGCCATGTGGCATTTTCTTAATTCAAATGACATTTGGACTCTAAGCCCAAGTACCATGAAAGAATCCAAATTTGCATATGTTGTTCCTGAAGTTTTAGATATTCTTTTATATAAATCTCTGATAGAAGTGCAATATTAGACCCTCATGATGACAGGAGGGGCCTTCTGACCCATTGCCATTCTTGTACAGTGTGTCTCCCACCTTCTATCATCTCTGCTGATAGCACCACTGAACCCCACCTGGCACCTTCACATGTACAACCTGCAAGTATGGGCAAGTTAATACTCCCCACTGACTGTCTGTGACCAACTCAAGAGCTAGGGGACAAACTCTTCCCCTTCACTCTGCCACCATCCTTGCCTATGATGGACATCTGAATCCTGAGAAGAATTCCCAGAGCACAGTCTCATGCAATTGAGTAATCAGTTACATTTAGTGCTTGCCAGCACAATAACACACTGGTTCTCCTTCATTTTCTAGTTCATTTCTCTTTCCCTCACTCCCAAGGCCTGGGATTTAATTCCCTACGTGATAGCTCATAAGAATTTTGCCTCAGGTTCTGATTTCTGGCCAGGGACCATTTTATGGCAAGAAAGTATAAAAATGTTTGCATGATCATGGTAATCACTAGGCTTCCTATTAAGATTAGAAACAAGTGGCCTAAGGTACAGCATAGGAATTACAGTGATATTGTAATATTATCATAGCATTCGTTGTATGGTGACAGATGGTATCTACACTTGTGGTGAGCAAGGCATAACATATAGAGATGTTGAACCGCTATGTCATACACCTAAGACTAATGTAAATTTGTATGTCAACTATACTCAATTTTTTTTTAAATAAAAGAAACAGGTGGCATAATAGCATAATGAAATGGCCAGTTAGAGGATCATCTTATCTATTTATTGGCTCAGGGAAAATTCCATGGGGTTTGAGAAGGGGGTAGTCTCTTCTCCAATACCAGGTATATATTAAACCAATGGCATATACATGATACAGTACAGGTCTGGAGTTCATAGCTCTGAGAATCTAGAGATAGAAGTAGGATTGGCCCTTCTTTCCAGTACTTCCAATGATCCTCTTGTAGAATTTGTACTTCTTGTCTCCACAACCTTAGACTATGCCAGGGTAGAATAATGAGTTCCCAAAGAGATACTACTTCCACCAGGAGATATAGTAATGTTTCTATGAAACTTTAGACTCTCTGCTTGAGGTTCAGTGGCAAATAAGTGAGTCACTGTAATATCAGGGATATTCAACCCTTATCATCAAAAGGAACTGGAGTTTCTGCTACACAGCGGGGATACCGGAGAATACAAATGTGGGATGATTCACTGGCATCTCATGGTGCCTCTGTGATAACAGTGAATGAGCAAATGTAGCAGCTATAGGCTGAGGAAAAAAAAAAAAAAAAAGCATCCAAAGTCTAAAATCTCTCAGGGATAAAGATATGGAACTACTCAAAAGGCAAGCAACTAAGATTGTATGTCTTGTTATCTAAGAGTAAGGAAAAAAATCTGGAATTGATGGTGAGGGAAATTTACAGCGAATATCAACTACAGCTCTGAGAATACCTGTGATAGTAGAAACCATTACTTGTCTCATTAACCCTCTTGTCTTAACTCTTTTAGACACTGTGACAGGTTACCACCCTGAAGGGGCTACTGTGACGATTAGCAGGAATGAGGAGGATCTCTTGTACTCATAAAAAATAAAGGCCTTTAAAATAAAGAAAGAACTTGTATGAAAGCTGGGTACTTAACCTCATGCCTGTGTTTCAGCCTCTCTTCTCCCACCATGAGCTTCCCATTGACACTGGACTCCCCTCAGCACCCACATATGTGCAACCCAGCAGCATGAGGTAGTTAGCACCCTCTGCGTGGACCCTTGACCAACAAAAGACAAGACCTGGCAAGTAACTATTTTTCCCTTTTCTCCTGTTAATGGAAGGTCTCAAGAGGCATTTACCACTCTTGTTGGACAATCCTCTAAGACTGAGCGATCAGTTGCATGTAGTGGCAGACTGCTCAGTAATCAGTAATGCATCCTTTCATTGGCTCTCCCTCCATTTCTGCTTTGCTCTCCTTGTAACCTATTCCATCGCCTTGAGATTGCACTCCCTAATAAAGTAGATAAACCCTTCACCCCATGCTCTGCTATAAAGGGAAGGAAGACTAAAAGAGCTCATCACCAAAATTATAAAATATTTTCACAAATCAACACAAAAAAGACAACATAATAGAAAACTGGACAAAAGGGTGAGTACTGATTTCATAAAGGAGGAAATCTACACAGGCAATAGTTATATGATACAGTGCTCAACATCACTAGTAATCCTAAAAATGCACATTAAAATAATAGAGGCAACGTCTCAAAACCATGTGTTTGGCAAAGATGTGAAGCAGTGAAGACTCTCATACACTAGTGATGGGAGTATCAGTACATATAATCTCTTTGGGAAAAACATCGTTAACTAATAAATTTAGAATATGTATCTGCTCTAGGCATGAATTTCACTTCTGATTATTCACCTCAGAGAAACTCCTGCATATGTGTGTCAGCTTACAAAACAAGATGTCGGGATGCCTGGGTGGCTTAGTCGGTTAAACACCTGTCTTCCATTCAGGTCGTGATCCCAGGGTCCTGGGACTGAGTCCCACATTGGGCTCCCTAGTCAGTGGGGAGCCTGCTTCTCCTTCTCCCTCTGTCGTCTGCTCCGCCTGCGTGTACTCTCTCTCTGACAAATTAATAAACAAAATCTTTAAAAATAATAATAATAATAATAAAAACAAGGTATCCAGAGCATTGTTATCTGTAGTGGCCCAAACCTAGTAACAACCCAACTTGCCATGAACAACAGAACAGAAAAACAAATTGTGGTTTATTTTTATAACAGTATACTACACAGCAATGAAAATAAATAGCTAAAACCATACTCAAAACATAACTAAATCTTAAAAAATTTATTCTGCGCAAAAGAAACAGACCGAAAATGATATTCACTGCCTAATTTCATTTATATAAAATTCAAAATAGGCAAAACGAAACTATATTATTTAGAAATGTATACCTGGTGTAAAACTATCAAGGAAAGCAAGGGACTTAACTACCACAGACGGGAAGGGGACAAGGAAAAGGCATTCAGGAAGCTCCTCGGTGCTGGCAATTTGCCATTTTTCTATATCTTTAAGTTTTTTTGTTTTTTACAAAAAGAAGGTTAAAATTCAATTTTTAATTTGCTTTTTATATGAGACGGTAACTTTTTAAACATTATATCATCTCTAACATTCAGTAAATGCTATAGATATTTGAAAGACAAACTGTTATAGAAGCGTCTAAGCCTTCCACCACTTTTTTAAAGTGTTAAAATACAAAATAGAATGTGAATATATTTTGACATTTTGTCAAAACAATATGATTGTCACAGTAAACATACATTTTTAAAATAGAACTTCAATAATTTTTCTATCACCATCGGTAGTATTAAAATTCAAAACAAAATAAATGAAATTTAAATTATTCAAGATTTCATATCAACTGTTAAGTATGAAAGGTGCATCTTGTGCTTAAGTATTAACCAAACTTTTTGTCGGTATCCTCCAAACCCTATTAACTATTATAATCACTCAATTCCACATTAGCTTTCTCTGGGACTTTGTTCTTAACCTGTTTCACCTGGCTTGATTCATCCCTCTTACCCGCTTTAGCATGCTCTGAACACTAAGCAGCATTCACGTTTCTTCCTAGTGACCTGTTTACACTGGGAGAGAGGGAAAGTGCAGTGGTCTTCTGCCTGCAGGGACCTCTAGGAATCTGACATAAAAAAACATTTTTAAAAAGTCAAAGAAGGTTCAATGAGGCCATTCCTTTCAAAAGATACTAATATCCCCACCAACTAGCAATATTTTAACCAGGGGTTGAAGAGGTCATAGAATTTGACTACCCATGACCTCTTAAAAAAGTCTCAGAAACACACATAAAGGCTAAATGCTTTTGCTGAGAAAAAGAGAGAGAGAGAGAGAGAAAATGATAAGCCTCGAGAAAGGCTGAACTTGTCCAAAAAGACCAGAAACTTGAACATCAAAGAGGCTCAACTCTTAAGGCATCAAAAGATGAATTTCATTAGCACTTTCCTGGTTTTCCTTTCTAATGTGCGTCAATTTGCAAGCACCTAATAGGATTAGATTAAATTTTAGTGTTCTCTACTTGGATATCTATTAGAAATACCACTAAAAGTGGCAGCAAAAAGGCATCTAGGTGGCTCAGTTGGTTAAGCAACTGCCTTCGGCTCAGGTCATGATCCTGGATTCCCAAGATCTAGTCCCGCATCAGGCTCCCTGCCGGATGGGGAGTCTGCTTCTCCCTCTGTTTTTCCCCTTCTTGTGCTCTTTCTCTCTCATTCTCTCCTTCTCAAATAAATAAAATCTTAAAAAAAAAAAAAAGTGGCAGCAAAAATATCATCTTCATAAAATGAAGTTTTAGATTGCTGTTAGGTACTTAGCAAATAGCATGCAGTTTAGGTCCTGAGGAATTGGATTTTTGAGTCATAGTTTTGAAACTTAACAGACATGAAATTTTGGGCAAAGGTCTTGAACACTCTGAGTAAAATCCGTAACAGGGGCCACAAAGCATTGTTAAATGGAATAAGGTATGTAAAATCTGTTATATAACTTTTAAAAATATATCAATTTTCGCAATTATTACTATTACCATAATATGGACACATTATATGAATGCTATTTGTCAGTGATATTTCATCAAATAAAAATTCTCATCCGGTATTTTGAGATGCCAAGTGACACAGCTGTGTGATACTGGACCAAGATTTTACCCTCTGTGAGCTCTATTTCCTCATCTTTATAAAGAAAAAAATGCTAAGAATGACCTCAAAAGACCTGTCATGATGACTAAATGAGATGATATATGCTGGTATATACAGAACCTAGAATCTTCTATTTCTCAGATGTTACCACCAATTATTGAAATATGGATTTCACTGCATTCTGCATACCTCTATTTTTTTCTTACAGCAGTGTGTCCCTAGCTTGATAACATATCCTTTGTCAAGTTTGGTCACATATCAGCCCAGGCCGTGACAGATTCTAGCTAATATTCCGTTTATCCCAAGCTAGGTCGATGAGCATCAGAGCAATGCCACTAGCAGTGAGTCAGAGTGATGAAGCGTCCTCCCCGACAGAATATGAAACTCTTATCATGGGTTTACTTTATCAGAAAAATGTATGACCACATGTAAATGCCAACGGCAATTCCCCAAAGATGGCCCTGTCGTCACAGGAGCACCTACACAATGACAGAGTAGAGATCTATCTGCTGATGAAAAACACTTACTTTGTCATTAGACCAAAATAGCCTTGACAAGGACCCAAACCAACCTATTGTTAGAGGGACCACCATAAAAATAGACAAATATGACACTTTAGAGTATAGCAGAATTAGAACTGCATTTATGAGAAAAAGAGAAAAGATATGAGGAATTATCTACACGAAAAGGCATGACTTCTGAATGCATCCACTGAGCCACGCTTACACAGCACAGGAGGTGACATCAGTATGCATAGGAACCTCAGTTTTGGCAGCATTTTTAAGTGTGTTTATAGAAGATGTTTTAGAAGTGCTAACAGGCATCATCTTGCTAAAAGCACATGACACATTATGCTAATGAAGTTAATGAACAATTAAGTTAGTAAAGTACCAGGGCATTCTGATAGTCATGAAAATCACATTGGCAACATGTGAATTGTGTAAAGCACATCAGAGACTAGGAAAAGTACCAATTTAATAGTCATTATAATTCACATAGAAATACATGGGTATTTCAGATGTGTTGTGTGTATGTATTTCATTTCTCAAATTGTAAATAAGCTGTTCATTAGTATATTTCTTTCTGAATATTCTGCATAGTATGGTATTATTTTTTTCTTCTGGTGTACCATGATCATTTTAAGATAATTTTCATTTGTTTTGGTTCTTTGGATTAGGGTGTTATTTTTATGCTCCAGCCAAAAGAACAGTATGTGATATAGCTCTTATTTTAGTGACAGACATTCCATATGCACCATGCATGAAATGTTAAAAAATTATAAATCAACATATCCAAGCTTGTAACAAATGACAGACATGGAGCCTACTGACATAGAATTAGACATGAAATTTTGTGAGAAAGTGGGTTTACAGTAGTTTTTGGGGGGAAATCTCTTTTTCATGGCTTAAAAAAAGGTGGAGAAATCATGAACAAGAGAAAATTATAAATTAGGTGGGCATAAAAATCTGACCACACCCCTATTTACTTCCCATATACATCACCAATATGTTTAATGTCCAAATTAGCAAAAATAACATCAGGAAGAATAGTTATTATCCTCAATGTCTCACCCTGCCTTGGAACCCCTTTGCTTGTTAGGAGCCTTTAAACTTAAAAAGTTCTTTTCCCACAGCACTTTAGGAAAGAAGCACTTGCTGTCCTAAACTAAATTTGCTCATGGAATTAGGGTAGGAGGTCAGCAGGAGGAGATATTTGAGGCTGGGGCTCTGCCTAGACTTAAGGAGAGCTTCTGTGCACCTGGTACAGAATCTGCATCTGTAAGCCCTCAACACTGGGAGAACCCAAATTTGAAGTAACGAATGAGAAACAGGAAGGCTCTGAGCAAGAGCTATATTGGGGAGACTAGATGACTTTTTAGTTTCTCATTAATTCATCTTTATATTTCTCATATCACCCAACACAGTGGCTTGCCATACCAATAACAGTCATTTGAATGAATATATTGATTAATGTTTATTTGCTAAATCCATATTTACAGTATAGATAAGTTAAACTGTCAAAGCCAAATATGAAATGTTCACTGCCTATAATCATGTAATGTAAATGTTGAAAATCTTCTGGCTTACAAAGTTATAAGTGAGATATAAAGTGCATCATTTAAATAATTGATTGATTAAAAATGTCAACCTAGTTTGACTCACAAAAAATAAATAAATAATTGATTGTGGTGATAATAGGTTTAAAGAGGAGAGACTACAATTTTCATTTAATTGTAACCTTATTATTAATTTAATTAATTAGATATTAAAGCTTAACCACATTTGAAATGTCATATTTTATGAAAGCCTCACAAATTAAATTTTAAATATCATGACACATGTCACAAAAATAAAAATACTTTCCAAGTGAAATAGACTAGCAAAAAGAGGAAACAACCTTTATGCTCAGGAGTACAGAAACAGATCATTAAAGTAAGTTATATTTTTTTAAATGGAATACTTTGTAACAGTTAAAAAGATGAATTACCATATTTCACCAGTTCCAAGATGTACTATTTTCCATATTTTACTATACGAAATAGAGTTGCATTCAGGTCAGGATCTCTGGATCAGGCTTCCTGCTCAGTGGGGAGTCTGCTTCTCCTCCCTCTGGCTCTCTCCCCACTTGGGTGCTCTCTCTTTCTCAAATAAATAAATAAAATCTTTAAAATTAAAATAAAATAAAATGAGATAAAATAGAACGTGCCAACATCAAAACTGACACAATGGGTACCAGTAGCTTGGGAAAATAATATTGGAGATAATAGAGCATTCTTTTTTTAAAAAAGATCTTATTTATTTTATTATTTTAGAGAGAGACCAAGGGGAGGGGCAGAGGGAAAGGGACAGAGAGAATCTCAAGCAGACTCCATGCTAAGTGGTGAGCCCGACAGGGGGCTCAATATCACAGCCCTGAGATCATGACCTGAGCAGACACAAAGAGTTGGACACTTAACTTACTGAGCCACCCAGGTACCCCAATAATGGAGCCTTTTTTAAAGAAGTGCTTTTTCAGCAATACTCTGAATGGCACAGAGGACAATACTGTTTAGAAAAACACATGCATCAGTAACTGAGTCAAGCAGTGATTCAGAAATTTAACTCTGAATGTGAAGAGGTGTTAGGAATATCTTAACTAGTTAATTTTTCTTATTATTTGCCTTTCTATATACAGAGAGTAATAACTGATAAAACTCTATATCTAAGTAAGTCTAAAAGAGCTCTTTCAATAAGAAGGTCAGTTTAATTAGGATTTTTTTTTAAGATCTTAGTGATACAAAAATATTGACGAGTTGAACATGGTAGATGTATATGCAAATATAAGGATAGATCTCAAAAGCATATTGTTGAAGAAAAAAAGTATGGTGCAAAAATATAATACAGTATGATCCTATTCAAATAAAAATAACTCACATAAAATTATAACCTATATTTTTGTAGCTACATATACAAATGCCAGTCAAAATATTAATAACGCACAAAGGAAACACACAAAGTTAATTATAGGAATTAATTTAGGTCAGGTGGAGGGGAAAGAATCAGAATTAGGGATCATAGAAAAATGTGATTTAACCTGATCATTCATAAAGCTCTACTTCATTCATAAAGCTCTAAAGTGGGAAATACAGTCTTACATTACTGGATTGTTTTCAAACCCTATATACCTAGAAAAACTGGCCAAAACCAAATATATACAAATATTAACTGGTAGGTTATTACCAGTGGTTAATGGGAATATCAATCTATTTTATTTTCAAGTTGGAACTTCTTCAATTTTCATATTAACTCTCATATTTTCAAAAGTAAAATAACATTAGGGAATTAATTACACACTTGCATTTTAAAATGTCAGATAAATCAATCTCAAACATGATTATACATCTTTCTATTAGAACCATCCAATAGTATGAGCCAAACAGTTCTGTATTTTCTTTATCCCTTGACTCTCTCTTTAAAGAAAAAAAAAAAATGCAATGAAGAAAAAAATGCAGTCGGGACTTCATTGTCCTTATTCCAGGAAATTCCTTGTCAATTTTAGATACAGCTCTTTGGGAGAAACAGCCATTCTTTCATTTTCTATTCTTGATTCGTGTAAGTTGTCAACATGACTTTACACCCTGCAAACTTGACTTCTCAAAGTGTTTTATCCTTATCACTCTTTATAATCCTCTCATGTTCCAAAATGGTCTGCGTTATTTAATGAGTAAGCTTAACCTCTTTCTCCTTAAATGCTATTCTCCTCTTCCTTATAGATAAAGAAAAACAAGGGAAAGATGTGTGCTTTACAATTCAGCATGGAAACAGGGCTTAGGAAAGAATTACCACAGATCTGGGGGATGGGGTGCAGGAGGAAATAGCAATCTTTTGTTATGTGCACTGTATTGGTTTGAGATGCAGGAAAGAAATATCATCCCAGCTCTTTCGAGCTAAAAAGCCAACACAGCAAACTAGGAGTTTGCAAAATCATCGGCAAGACGAGAAAAGCAGACTTTAGGCTATACCACCAGTAGTGAATCTCAGAAAAGACCACTGTCTGCCATGTCACCATTGGGAATTTTTGGTTTCTAGACCCGTGCATCTGGAAGCCATTGATGCGTCTGCCTTAATTATCTCTCAACACCAACCAAACTAGCACCTTGGCCATAGAATGCAGTTACAGACAAAACTACAACTTAAGCTCTCCAACATCAGCAGTACAGCAGAAACACTGCCGGCATTTTACTTTCTTCCAGATCTTATTTAAGTGTATATAAATGGCAGGGCTAAATCAAGTAACAACCAGTAACTTAGGAAAGTCTAAAGAAGATTCTAAAAATTCTCCAGTCCTGCCAACTATTAGTATCGTAGCAACAATACAACCAATACTAATCTTCAATTAATATTCTGAAGAAGTACATCCAAGCCCTTTGAATTTTGTTCTGTTATAATTAAAATTCTCAGAGGTCCACAGTGAGGTAATGTTTCCTCTCTAGCTTGCTTCCTTTCTGGTTTTGGTTTCTGCCAATTTGCATGTAGAGCTCACTGTGTCACAGTTACCATCTGTTTAAATAACCCACATCTCAGAGATTTACATGGCTGCACGTGTCTCAGCAAACCTTTCAGTTTGGAGATCTAGGTCAGTCAGCCTAGATTTTTAACAGAACAGTTGGTTTTCCTATAGAAATAACCGTATTCAGAATTTCGGAGCGTTCTTTTTCTTTATCAAGTATTGATCATCTGCATGTATTTTAATTATAATAAGGCAGCATGATAGAGGGGAAGAAGCTTGAGTATTATAGATAAGACCTGTGGTAGGTGTTTTAAAACCTAATTAATGACTAGGTTATGTAACTGGCAGACTTATTTTGGGTCTCAAAAGCCAGTAAAACAATGTACACTACTGAATTCTTTTTCTGCCTTTTAAGGCACAATAATGCTTGTCCAATGACTTCAGAATGCTTCTTCCTATCAAGCCTGTAATTTACTGGAGCTGTTTTTTAAAATTAAGAGGTTATCGCTATTACCTGATAATCTATCAGAAGAATCACTTAAAAGCTTGCTGTGTTTCAAAATGGGCCCTCTTACTGTGATGTCTGGGGAATGTTCTTATTCCATTAGTAAACCACAATTAAATCTGTGAAAACACACATCTTGAGAGAGTTCTTCTGCTCTTTATGAAAATTGCCTTCGCGTGTTTTTGTTTACAAGCTGCACACATACAATTGACAATTCTGTTTCATTATTGTCTGACCTCAATAAGACCCACTCTGTAACACCCCCTTCTTCTGTATGACCACCTCCAGTTCAGTCACCAGTTAAATTTAGTCAGGAGTAGCTATATCATTCATTAAACATAGCTGTTCCTAATTACATTGAACAATTCAAATAGCATTCATGGAGTGCCTATCCAAGTGCCAGACTTAGTGGTAGATACAAAAGACACAAGGATAAATACCACATAATTCTCATCCTCAGGGCACTCAAAATCTGTTGGAGAACACACACAAACACAAACACCCAGTATCCAGCACATCCAATGCCCATGTTTGCATGCGCACTGCAAACAAAAATACAGTAATGGTGAAAATTAAAAAATAAAGTCCTTCAGGAGCTCTTAAAAATAAGCAATTGATTAGCAATGGGGGTCAGGATTTGCTGAATTAGTTGTACTCTGACACAAAGTAGAATAAATGTATTCTTTAACCATTTCTATTATATGAAAGAGAAAAATCACTTTCAGAGAACATTTTGCTTCCTCCCCCCTCGGGCTCCTCTGTGCTTGGTTTAAGCATCCTTCAGTATGTAGCTTCGGGCTTTATCACAAATGGATTCCATGGCTCAGGGCTGGAGCTGATTGGCAGAGGCAGCTACAGCTAAGATCTGCAGAAGAGGTCCCAGTGTTGCTATGGTAACGGAGTTCAAGCTTCCAAGTGGCTCAGTCAGAGTGTGTCATACTGAATCACAGTTCCTGAGTGGGGGACCCAGGTCTCTCTGAAGCCTGGCCTGGCCTCACTCATCTTTCCCAGTATTATTCATTATCCAACCGGAGTCCTCAAGTCAATACACATAATCAATTCAAGCCTATGACTAGATTTGTTTCAAACAAAGGGAATGTAGAATTCAAACTAGACTCATTTCAGGTAAATGATAGGAGTTACTCTCTCAGAGTGTTGCTTAACTCCAAGGGGGTGTCAGTCATACTAAGGCTGTGCTCCAGGGGGCACTATTCACTAGACTACTCTCTGAGGGTTGCCACGAGTCTATACTGACGCACTTGACTGCCATTTAGTTCCTGTCCTGACATTCACAGTCCTCTTTAGAACTTTAAACGTCACTTCTTTTCCATGAAAGCAAATCTAAGATATATATATATATAGTTACCTATATATAAAAAAGTATTTTTAAAATTTCTATAATTACTTTGAAACCATTCCTTTTTTAATCCTTCTCACTTCTTCGAATAGTAGTTTTTTTGTTTTATTGTTTGCGTGTTTGTATTTTGTTTTTTGCAAGATGCGGGGGCCCAGTTTAAGATGCCTGGTAAGCCTCAATAAATACTGAAGAAATATTCGTATATTTAGTTTTCTTAACTATTCACTTATATAAGCCTAACAGAATCTCTGCTTATGATATTATAACACAATTCAACATATAAATTGTATATATATTTGAATATGCAAAAGCATGTTACTTTAAAACTTCTCATTAAGATAAAGGTTCTAGTTATTATGAATAGTCCTTCCCAAATTATTCTGACCTATTTAAGCTTCACTATTTAAAAAAAAAAAAAATAAGCCAATTTCTTCTCAGACTTTTGGCTAAGATTGAGTATAGTTTAAAAAAAAAAAAAGGCCAACTCTCCAGGTTTCATAGTGAAATTAATTATTGCATAAATCCATAAAATTCAATGATTACTAATGGGGTTGAGTCAATATTCTTTTCCCACACAAAAAGCAGGCACTCCCAAGTGTCCAGTGGAATGAAAACGACTTCAAAGTTCCAACCACCCTTTCTTGAACACTGTGTTAAGTACTCTGGAGAGAAGCAAAAGCAAAACTGCCCTCATGGATTTATCTTTTCAGTTGGGAGAAATAAAGCATACAGAGGAATGACCTAAAAACATTATTACAGCTATTGAAATATTGAGTAACAGAAGAAGTTGATTCTTTAAGTTCTAAGATAGAAGAATTTCATTGGCTTTTCCTTTCTTCAAGTTATACCGCATCCTAAAATTATTAAGTAATGATTATCTATAAAGATCAAGCATTGCCCTTGGCAGTACTGAATTTAAAATTTTTCCAGGTTCACAGTTTTTATACATATATACAAACTTAAAATACATCCTAAATTCTCACCATTAAGAAGAAATTTATAATCTCTTGGTCCTCTAAGCATCAATAAATGTTGTGACATTATAAAAATGTATGAAATTGTACATGTAGTGTAGAAGCTAGAACTGAGAGACACAAAAAGTCATGTAATATAAATTCAGAGAAGAAAAGCATATGTGACTTTCATAACTGGCATTTAAAAATTTATTATTTGGTTTTATTAACATCTAAAAGTGATCTGGGATCATTTTTATCTGGGATTTCAAGTTAATGCTAACTGTTCACCCTTTTAGAGCTACTGAGATTTATGATTTCTTACCAAAATTGAAGTCACTGTAAATCTTATTATGGGGAAAATTTGAAAGGGAGGTAAAAAGGGAAATAAAAATAAAAAGGCTTCAAGTCTGTTGAAATTGCAACAGACAACTGGCTGAGTGAAACGTTACTTTTAATCCCAGAAAATCAGTTGTAAGAAGTCTTTGTGATGTATTATGCTCCTAATGCTTTATGACATAGCATAACCACATGTCACTGTTTAATTCAATGGATATTTTTCAGCCAGTTGCAACAAGAGCAAGCCAAAGACTTATCCTAGCTTCTATGAAATTCTAGTTGAGCAGTGGTTGAGAGCCTGTGGCCTCCCAAAGCCATGGGCAACATCCCCAGGATTCAAATACCTCATTACTCACAGAGCTTCATGTGTTGTATCCATAAATCCAGTTTCTCAAAGTTAATCATCCATGTGTTAAAATCTTAGTGAAAATTAAATAGATAAAAGATAACTTTCCAATAGTATATGTATTTTGGGCTAAGTGAACATCTCCTGGGAAATTGCAATTCAATCAAGAGATTTTTCATTTAAAACTATTAATTTCAACCCAGCAAAATATTGTCTATGGCAAGAGAAAAGAAATATACACGCTTAATTTTAAAGATTTCATTTTTACTTATTTGACAGAGAAAGAACAAGCAGGGGGAGCAGGCAGAGAGAGAAGAAGAAGCAGGCTCCCCAAGCAGGAAGCCTGATGCAGGGCTCGATCCCAGAACCCTGGGACCATGACCTGAGCCGACGGCTTAACAACTGAGCCACCCACATGCCCCCATGCTTAATTTTAAAATCAAACTGCTTACAGTATTTGAAGGCTAAAAGGGACCAAACTCTTGTAACTGTGAAGAACCACAAGTACATGATAACAGAAAAATGGCCAAAAGTCATTAAAAACTAAGTAAGAATTTTTCAGTCTTAACTTCTCTAATGTTTACCTATGTTTATGATAGAGAAGTTATTACTCTGACCTAACTCATTAAGAAAGGGTGGGATCAAGATAACAGAATAAGAACTCATTGAGACCTCCCATCCGACTCTTAACCCATACAACATGGCACAAACATACTTGAAAAATGAAAAATTCATAAGCTGGTAGAAAAAAAGATGTGACCTAAGTGAACAGAAGTACTTAAATGACAGAATTCAGACTCCCCCCCAAAAAGAAGGGGGACAGCTGCAAGAGAACTAAAACTGGAAATAAGGAGTGGGGAGTGGTTACATTGACCATTTGAAGAGTAGAGGTGGCCCAGGAAGCTAAGGGTGGCTGGCTGCATCACCAATCATGTGCTTGCCCACTGCCAAACATGTCTCTCCAAAACCCCCAAGCTTCACTTGTGCCCAAAAGAAGTAATCAGGGATACCTGACTCCAAGGTGACTTGAGCAGGCCTAGCCAGGCAAAGTCCCAAGCTGCCCTCTGCCCTCACAGCCTAGAAAGGGAACGCCTCATCCCCAAGCATCTTCTGCCACTTCCTCAGTCACTGGTGGGGAAGCGTAAGCTGCTGTGAACAGGTCCACCACTCACAGACAAAGGTGAAAACACAACATAAAATTTACCATATGAAAGAAAGGTGCAAATAAACACAGACGTAAGTAACCCAGTACAGAGAAAACAAAACAGAAGAAAGTAACATATTCGGTAGAAACATCACCCACCATGTGATTGAAGTATCCTATACCACACATACATAGAAAATGAATGAGATCTCAGAAATGAAAAAAAAAAAAAAAGATTATAAATTAAACACTGAATAGAATAAGGAACAGAAGAGATGCAACTGAAGAGCAAAACAATTCCAGGAAAAATAAGTGTATGTATCTGTGAAATGCTTGCATAAGAATGTTCACAGTACTTTTTTTTTTTTATGTACAATATGTCCATCAACAAGAGTTCGGATAAGCAAACTGTAGTATGTTCATTTAGTGGCATATTTCTCAGAAAGGAACAAGCTTTTGAGACAGACATCATCATGAAAAGAAATCTCGCAGACATATTGAGTGAAAGAAACCAGACAGAAAAGTGTATAAGCTACATAATTTCATTTTATACGAAGTTCAAAAATGGTGACAGAGCTATCAAAATAATGGTTGTCTCTGGTGGAAGGTAAGGATTGCCTGGAAAGGGGCTCAAGAGAACTTTTTGGAATTACAGAACTGTATCTTGGTCAATGTTAAGCACCTAGGATTGATGCATTTTAATAAATAAATAAATTATACCTCAATAAAAAGGAAAGTGAAGAAGCGAGCTGGAAAATTGAGCAAGAAAAGAATACCAAAATGCATCAAAAAAGGAAAAAAAATGAGAGCTTAAAAAAACAAAACAAAAAAACAGAAATCTAGAGGATAGATATAAATCTTAAGACATTTATTCAGTAGTTCCAAAAAAGAGAACAGGTAAAATGGACTGGAGGAAATGTTTCAGTAATTTATAACAACACTTCTCAAACCTAAATAAAGACATTAGCTTTCACAACCAAAGGAAGGAGAGAGATCAGAGGAGCATAAGCAGACACAGATCATAATCTGGGAATACCAAGAATGAAGAAAAAAATACACTAAGCTTCCAGTATAAATATTGAAGAAACCAAAACTAAATATTAGGTTTAAACAGAATTCTCAAAAATATCTGATACAAGAGGACAGTGGAACTATATATTTAAGATTATGAAACATACTACTCTACACTTGAAGTTCTATACTCCTAAGGTGTAATTCATAGGTGAGCGCAAAATAAAGACCTTTCCAGATATGTGAAACTCAAATTTTATCACTCTCAGACAGTACCTGAAAGAATTTCTACAGAAACTACTAAGGTAAAATAAAAAGCAAAAACAAA
This sequence comes from Mustela nivalis, assembly GCF_964662115.1. Taxonomy (NCBI): domain Eukaryota; kingdom Metazoa; phylum Chordata; class Mammalia; order Carnivora; family Mustelidae; genus Mustela; species Mustela nivalis. The sequence goes on along the minus strand of NC_139022.1, from coordinate 49,422,518 downwards.
GTGCAAAATTGAACACAGATATAGTAGTGAGTAAAGAAAACAGTGAACTGTATGGGTAAGTGCAAATAAGTATAAATCATAAATTTAAAAAATTGCAATAATAATTTGGAATTTTAAATCTCAAGAGCTATCAACATGGGAAGTATCAAAGAAAGGAAGAAGAAAATTAAAGTGCTCTCAGATTCTGATCTTGCTCTGAGTAACTCTCATCACTGAAAGTGAAATATGAGTTTAAATATTTGTTAAAAATGAAGGTATACCTCTAAAAGCATGGAGAATGGGAATATAATTTTCAATTGTCATTAGCTCAAGTTTGATCACAGGGCCCATGTTTTGCCTGGCTAATTCAGTATTTTTTTTTCTAAACCATATTAGTGCCAACACCTAAATAAAGGGCTATTTACTTAAAGTTCAGATGGTTTGGCAAGTCTATTTTTTAAAAGGGAGAGAGAGGAGAACAAATAAGGAATAAAGAAGGGGACATTAAAATAGTTAAGAAATTTATAAAAATGTTAGAGCAGAGGACACAGGGGAAGGGAGGGAAAACTGAATAGGAAGAAATCAGAGAGGAAGACAAATCACAAGAGACTCTGGGAAACAAACTGAGGGTTACAGAAAGGAGGGGCTGGGGGGATGGGGTGACCAAGTGACTGGTATTAAGGAGGGCATGTATTGGGATGAGTGCTGGGTGTTATATGCAACTAATGAATCACTGAACGCTACAACAGAAACCTATGATGTACTATATACTATATAAACTATTAAAAATGATAAAAGAACACTGTGAGGAGCTTATATAATAACTTTGAAAATCTAGGCAAGTAATCTCTTTAAGAAAATATATCATCAAAATTGGCACAAAATAAATCAGAATCATTAAAAAGTTCAAAAACAACAGAAGAGATGGAAAAACTTCTACCCCCCCAAATGTAGCTGTTAAAATAGGTTTTTTTAAAAAATGGTTTACATTTCCTTTTCTGTTAAAATAGTTTAATGAATTAATTTCTACATCTTCAAAAAGGAGGTAATTCTCAGATTATAGCAACTGTTCCATAGTGTGGAAAAGTGAAAAAGGTATTGTAATCATTTTATACTGCTGAAATAAACTCCTATACCAAACCTAGACAGGTCAATAAGAAAACAAAAAGTCAATCTTAACTTACAAACATGAGTAAAAATTGTAAATAAAAATAGTAGCAAATCAATTCCATCATGACCACATTGGTCATTTACCCTAGGAATGCAATGGTGTTTCAACGCTAAAAAATATATCAATACAATTCACTACAATAATTGGCAAAAAGAGAGGGGAAAAAACCCACTGGAGGACCTCAAGCAATAAATCGAACACCCATTTCCAATTAAAACAAAAATAAAATGTACAGCAAACTAAGGATACACAGAAACATTTTCTTTTTTTAAAATTTTATTTATTTATTTGACAGACAGAGATCACAAGTAGGCAGAAAGGCAGGCAGAGAGAGAGAGGAAGGGAAGCAGGCTCCCTGCTGAGCAGAGAGCGCGATACAGGGCTCCATCCCAGGACCCTGAGACCATGACCTGAGCTGAAGGCAGAGGCTTAACCCACTGAGCCACCCAGGCGCCCCTACACAAAAACATTCTTGACTTAATATGAAGCTATAAGAAAACAAGAGTAATCACTGTATTTACTGGTGAAAACTAAAGCCAGGAATAAGAGAAATGTACTCTTATCTCTTCTCTCATTCAACAATGTACCAGACTTTTTCATTGAATTGGCTTATACATCAAGAAAAAAGTAAAAAATGATACAATATTTAAAAAGGAATAAATTCACTTCAAGGCAGAGACTGATTGATGCGTTTACTCTATTATACCTTCTCTTTCACCTTTAGTAAAACAATTATGGTTTTGCTCAACAGCTAGAGAAACTTAAAGTTCTAACTAAAAAGTTCTTGCTAACATGCAGTGTTAACAAGGATCTGAGGAAACAGGTACTCCCATATTGGGGAGTGCAAACTGGTGTAACATTTTTGGAGGGCTATTTTTTCTTGTCTATTAAAATTTTAAGTGTGCGTACATGTTGATCCATGGATTTTTCTTATGAGAATTCACCCTAGACACATCCTTATATATAGGCATAGACACATACTAAAAAAAATTCACTATGATGTTGTTTGTCATAGTGTATGGTACTTGGAAACAACCTAAACACCCATCATAAAGGAAACAGTTAAATAAAATAAATAAATGTCCACGCTAGTCACTCATCCATTTCCAAATCTTTTTTGAACACCAATAATGTGCAAGCCACTGTTCTAGGTTCTGGGGATGTGTCAGTGAACAAACTCTGAAAGTAAATTCTACATTCCAGTGGAGGAAGACAGATAATAAATAAATCTGCTACATGCCAGAGAGTAGGTTAGTGTTAGAAAGAAAAATAAAGCAGGTTAAGAGGAGAAAAGGGATACACAGAGCTAAAGAGACGGAGATGAGAAAGACAGAGGGAGAGAGAGGGAGAGGGAAGGAGGGGGTAAGACAGAGGGAGAGATAGAGACTCTGTAAGAAAGGATGCAGGAGATGGAGAGGAACAGACAAGGAGTTTCTGATGAGACCATATTTGGGTGGAGACTTGAATAAAGCAAGGAAATAAGGCAAGAAAATATTTTGGAGTGGAGTCTTTCAGTCATCATAGATGAGACTGTGTTCAATATGTTCTGGAAACATCAAAAACAGCCAGGGTGGCTAGAAAGGAGTGAGCAAGGAGGAGAATAAGATGAGGTAGCCAGACTCTGTGAACTATATCAGGTAAGGACTTTGAATTTTATTCTAAACTGATATGATATACGCAATTATTAAAATTAATGATATAAGCATACATGGCCTGATACAATGAGTCTGTAGTATACACAGATTAACAAAAAAAAGTTGCAGAATAATACATGCTTATAGTACCTTTTATATTAAAAACACATAGAGATTTCCCTGATGATGAGTGATGCTGAATATCTTATTTGTCTGTTGGTTATCTGTAAGTCTTCTTTGGGAAAATGTCTGTTTGGGTCCTCTGCCCATTTTTAACTAGATTATTTGGTTTTGGTATTAAATTGTATGAGTTCTTTATATATTTTGGATATTAACCCCTTATGGGATATATCACTTGCAAATATCTTCTCCCACTCAATATAGGTTTCCTTTTCACTTTTTTTTTCCTTTTCACTTTTTTGATGGTTTCCTTCAAACCAAAACCACAATGGGTATAATCTCATATCAGTCAGAATGGCTAGTATCAAAAAACAAGAAACAATTGTTGGCAAAGATGTGGAGAAAAGGGAAGCCTTGCACACTGTTAGTAGAAATGCAAATTGGAACTGTGGAAAGCAGCATGGAGGTTCCTCAAGCAGTTAAAAATAGAAGTACCATACAATCCAGTAATTCTACTGCTGGATATTTACCCAAGGATATAAAAACACTAATTTGAAAAGATATGCACTGCTATGTCTTTTGCAACATTATTTATAAGAGCCAAGATATGGGATGGGTTAGCCTGGTGATGGATATTATATATATGTGTGTGTGTGTATACACATATATATATATTTCTCAAATGAAACATATATACATATATATGTATATATGTGTGTGTGTGTATACATATATATGTATATATATCTCAAATGAAATCTTGCCACTTTTGACAACATGGATGGATCTGGGAGGTATTATGCTAAGTGAAGCAAGTCAGACAGAGAAAGGCAAGTACTATATGATTTCACTACAAGTGGAATCTAAAAAACAAATGAAGAACAAACAAAAGATTCATAAATACAAAGAACAAAGTGGTGGTTGCCCAGGGGAGAAGGGTAGGGAGATGGGCAAAATAGGTGAAGGGGATTAAGTGGTAGAAACTTATAAATCAGTCACAGGGATAAAAATCACAGCATAGAGAATAAGTCAATAATACTGTAATAACTTTGTATAGTCACAGATGGTGACTATACTTGTAGCAGTAAGCACTGGTGATAGAATTGTTGAATCACTATATTTTATACCCAAAACTAATGTAACATTGTATGCCAACTATAATTTAGAACCAATAATAAAAATAAAAATAGACACATAAAACAAAGCTATGTATACGGATATACATACAAAAACTTTTTTTTTTTTAAGGTAAAAGGAAACATTCCAGAGGCAACATTAATTTCTTTGGGGAGGGCTATGGAGTGGGGAAAGTGTCAAAAGGAATTTTTGTAAATCGATCAATATTTAATTTCTTTATAGTGAGAATGAATACATGTGTTATTTGTTAAATTAACAATTATATAAAGAAAAATAATCTTTAACCAACCAACAAACCTCTGCATCCCTAACAAATAAATGAGTATTGTTACTATACTCTCCTCCAGATGAACTCTTTGACAACTTTTAAGTAAATTTCTATGTAAATGGTACATAAATATAATAATTATTCATAAAGACTGCCTTTTTCTGGACAACTCTGTTTTTGTGTGTTTGTGTGTGTTTACATACCTATATGTATTTACATACATTACACATATATAATGAAAATCACACACACACACATATATGTATGTATATATAATGAAAATGACTTGAATGACTACTGGTGTAGAGATTCAGTCATAAAGTTTATTTACACAATAATGTATCCAAATGATAAAAGCTTCTAGGCTTATAGAAGGATGAGTCATAGTAATGCAGCCCTTCCTAAGGAATCCTGACTCAGGTAAGCACAGAAATATACATGGTACTTGTATACCTTTCTGGAAAGATAATCCTTGAGAGGGTTACTGATGACTAAGTTGAAATCATGGTCCCTTAAGTCATACCCAAGTAAATCAGTGAGGAAAGGTAATATACATAGTCTAATGATTGGATGTGAATGGCCCTAGCAAATTAATTTTCTTATTACCAAGTATTTCATAAATACTGTGTATAGAGACAAGGATTATATAGAGAAATTACTTAAAACTTTTTTAAAACCATGGTTTCTTTAGAAGTTTTCTATGGACACTGTAGATAAACCCCTAACTCCCTCTTCCTAACAAAGTCATCTTTCCTATTAAAGAAATTATTTTAATTCCTTCAAACTGGCACTCAGACACTTTGTAACTTTGTTGAAATACTTGAACACATTTTATTCACAACATTTCTAAATAATTAATTATCTTAATTGCAAAAAGTCAGACATGTAACATTACCTAATTTCTAATTTGCAATCATAGGCATAGTACATGACACGAATACGCTAAGATTTTTTTTTTAAGATTTTATTTATTTGACACAGAGAGAGAGAGAGATCACAAGTAGGCAGAGAGGCAGGCAGAGAGAGGGGGGAAGCAGGCTCCCTGCTGCAGAGACCCCTTTGTGGAGCTCAATCCTAGGACCCTGAGATCATGACCTGGGCTGAAGGCAGAGGCTTAATCCACTGAGTCACCCAGGCACCTCATGAATATGTTAAATCAAGTGTAAGTTTATGTGAATTTGTGTAAACTGTGATATCCCTGAAGACTGTGGTCCCAAAATACACCTTTCAAATCTAGGTTTCTGCCCCTTAACAGCTGTATGTCCTTGAAAAATTTATTTAGCCTCTTAGCACTTCAGTTCTCTCATCTACAAACTGGGGAGATAATATGTACCTCTTGGGTTATAATTGTGGTATCACATTTTGTTTGTGGGAATGACAATTATGTTAAGTGATTAGTTATTATTTTTGAAAATGTTTAAAACCATTATATGTATGTATATATTGGTCCCCTTCTTAATAGCATAACATAAATAAAAGATGGAGAAGAAGGAAAGGAGGGGGAATAGGAGGAAGAAAGCAACAGTGGACCATAAAATACTTTCTAAAGACCCAGTGAAGAATTTGGTTAGTGAACTCTTTGACAGAATTAAAGCAAAGAAACCCAGAATTGTAAGTTGGGACACAAGCTTCCATCACATCTGTGGATATCTGACCTTCATAGAAAATTATCCATCTTTTAAATTAATTTGAAAGCAACACACACACACACACACACACACACACACACATACACCCCAAAGACCTACCTAAAGCTGTCTATGGCCAGACATGATGAATGGGAATAGGATTATTGGGCAAAAAAGACCTATTCCACGCCGTCTAAGGGTTTGTGGGTTGGGTGATATTCACAGAAGACTTCACAGGATATTTAAAAGGCCATTAAGGAATGCAAAGAGAAAGATAATGTTCCATTAAATGCACATTAAGGAAACTCCAACAACATGTGGATGATATTGTCCAGTTTGTTCTATATCTTTGCTGAAGCCTCAAAAACAGAGCTTAGATTAACTTTTATGGCATATTTAGAGGCAGGAAATATTGGGTATTAAGCAAGAGAAGTCCTGGTGGCAAAACTTGGGAATTATATAAGAGATGGGAGAATGATGATTAAGAGAGGAGAAAAAAGAAGCAAAAACAAAGTATAAGCCAAGTCAAAATCTTAGGTATGATCTTAGCAAAAACTAAGATGACAATTAGCTGGGAGCAGGGGTGTTTGTTGTAAGTGCTTTCATGGTACCCACAATGCAAGTCTTAGCCAGACAGATTTCAGCAGCCACCAATCTCAAAAGCAAACCAAACCAGCCACTGCACAGCAAGGACCCAGGAAGGTCCACAGGATGTGGATTGGTTATGTGACCTCCATTTGTCCTGCTAGGAGATCATGAAAGCCCCATCGCCCATATAATCAGATGCTGCTTTAGAGAAGAAAAGTGGGAGAGGAAGAAATATAAAAAATGAAATTGAATATTCACTTGGTAAAGACTGAATTACCCAAAATAAGTACTTAAATCAGAAGATAATGTGATACAGTAAGTCAAGTTTAAGGTTTCCCTTCTCATTGTTCCCCTTCAGACCCCGTTCAAACCCTTCACAAACCTCACGATTCAATGTAGAGCAGCTCACGAAGAGGACATTAGGTACCTCCATCTTCTTGGTACATGCATGCAGGGTGCAAATCTATAGTTTCAATGTACACAAACATTAAAAAGTATTTCTTCTAAGTTATCATTATTGGTAAGTATTAAAATACTTTTAAACTAAATTCCCCATACCTTAATTTCATTTTATTCCTTCTAATAATATATCTCTTCCTTCTAATAATAAATCTTCTCTGCTTTTAGATTTCTTATTTGCTGCTTTTCATTATTTGTAGGTTACAACCTTTCTAAAATTGATGTAATAATTCAAGTTGTATGTATTTAGCTTTTATAACCTTTTCTTTTAAATAAATCTCCATGTTTCCTTAGTTCTATTATTTATCCTGCTCCACATTTCTTTATTTTTAATACCTTTCAGGCTTAGAAGTAGCTAAAAAGGAATGCTGTGTTAGTGATGTCTCATTAAATAGAAGCAGAAATTATCCTTGACATGCTACACATCACACATCAGCCTTCCCAGCTATTAAGTTACATCACAAATGCATGTAATATGATTTCCACTATCAAATTTCTTTCCTTCCTTCTTAATGTTTCCAGAGTTAGATTGGAGTTTGGCTGCCCTAAAACCAACCGCACAAAAGCTCAAAAGACCTTAGTTTTTTCCCACTAATTTCCTGCAAATGTTTAGATTTCTGTGTGCAAAGTAGCTGTTTACACAGTACAACTGACTGGGGCCTATGTGGAAAATCTCTGGAACTTCCTCTCAATCTTAGTTAGAACATAACACTGCTCTAAAAAAATTAAATCTTAAAAAGAAAAATGAGCAGGAATCATTCATGGGCTGGAAACTCGGGGGATGCTGCCAGAGTGAAAATTCCCAGCTTCTCATTATTCCCACTGAAATAGGATTCAGCTTCGCTTTTCTTCTAAAAGGATGAACACATATATATCTTATTCCAAAATGAATCCATGAAACCCCTTTCCTACCCTAGATCTATCACAAACACACCTCCATCCTTATTTGAACAATAATTAAGATCCCCTCAAAGTGGCTTTCAAGGGACTAGCCATTAAAATATATCTTAGTGGGAAACAGAAAATCAATACTATATTCATTAGAAGTAAACATATAAAAGGAGAATCATTGATTTCAGTGGATCTAATATTTAAAAATAACGAGCATTAGGGGGCCCACCTCTAGGCTCCACCTGGCACTGCCTCACAGTGAAAATTCCCTGAGCCTAATTATACCAATCTGCCTGTTGAGTGTGGAATCCCCATAAGACTTCTCTTGGAAATTAGTAACAACCTCAAATATAAAGAAGGGAATACAGAGGAAAAGTCATTCCTACTAATTAGTACCATCTGGGGCGCCTGGGTGGCTCAGTGGGTTAAGCCGCTGCCTTCGGCTCAGGTCGTGATCTCGGGGTCCTGAGATCGAGTCCCGCATCGGGCTCTCTGCTCAGTGGGGAGCCTGCTTCCTCCTCTCTCTCTCTCTGCCTGCCTCTCTGCCTACTTGTGATCTCTCTCTGTCAAATAAATAAATAAAATCTTTAAAAAATAATAATAATAATTAGTACCATCTGTTACATATACAAATAAACAATACAGAGGTCTATACTTCCTAGATTGATTAGAACATACATACATATTCATGAACATTTTCACTAACATGTCTTAAGTCAAAAGCAGTGTATACTTTATACTGGTGGTGATGGTGTTAGAACTGTTATTCTGAGGCTGCTGTGCTTCTAATGTGGAGTATTCTAATTCTATCATCCCCTGTGTCCTTCAGATTATCAATGTGGAAGGAAGGAAACACAGATGTAAAATACAAAAGATCAACTAGAACCACACAGTCCTGAATCAGAATGAGATGCATTAGTGTAAATTTATGTATATAAAATGGAAAAGCCTAGAAACAGTGGCAATCCCGTCACAACCTCTAGAGCCCATAATAGAGTCTTGAAATACCATTTCCCAATAAAAGAAACCAGGACTTCTAGGGAAATGGCTGATCCCAGGTGGAAGGTAGGAAATACATAAGGAAAGACTAGAATATCTTTACAAACTAGGTAGCAAGAAAACATTCAGAGACTAGTAGGATCACATCAAAAGGATTCAGGAATTTACCTGAAGAGGATCTTACTGGCCAAAAACATAGAAATGAAGGTAACAGCTGGGAGAGCACGTAGAATTAGAAGAGGAGAGGACAAAGACTTTGGAAAATGTCAATATTTAACAGCCAAGTAGAGAATATTCCAGTACAAAAGAAACAGATTAAGAGGCAAGATGGAAAGAAAACAGAGAAGATGTTATGGCATGGGAACCAATGGAAAACAATGTTTCAAGCACAGAGTGGTCATCAACATCAACTACCCTAAGAATTCAAAAAAGTGAGGATTAAACTACAAAAGCATTATTAAAGCACTTTGGCATTGTTGGAGCTATGGCATATGGCGAAACCAAAGGATATGAATGAGATATATAAACAAAATGTCATAGGGCTAGACATGGGATTTGTACAGTAAGACATCTCTGACACAAGTATGATGTGATCTGGTGTGCATGTTGATGGGGGCAAGAGTGAAATATAGGAGAGAGAGAAAATAGGGCAACTATGCTAATCCATTAAAAAATCCTTCTTTTTTTTTTAAGATTTTAATTATTTATTTGACAGAGATCACAAGTGGGCAGAGAGGCAGGCAGAGAGAGAGAGGGATAAGCAGTCTCCCCGCTGAGCAGAGAGCCTGATGTGGGGCTCGATCCCACGACCCTGGGATCATGACCCAAGCCGAAAGCAGAGGCCTTAACCCACTGAGCCACCCAGGCACCCCATAAGAAATCCTAATAAATAGAAGGGAGAGGAGCAAGGTGACAGAGGAATAAGAGACCTAGATACCATGAGGTCCCAGGAGTTCAGCTCAGTAGTTATGAAACCATTCTGAGTATCTCCAAACTCAACAGGAAATAGAAGAGCAGCAATTCTAGGAACAGAAAATCGATCACTTTCTGGAGGGTAGGACATGCAGAGAAGTGAATCCAAGGCAACATAGAGGAAGAGAGACTGCAGGGGGAGGGCCGTCTCCCTGCAAGTGGTAGAGCAGCAGAGCACAAAATTGTAACCATTAGAAGTAAGCTTCACTGAGGGATGTTGCTCCAGAGGTTAAGCAGAGGATGGAGTCATCACGGGGACAGTGTGGTCTCAGGACATGGGGTCACAAAAAGACCAGGGGTGTCTGAGTGTGGCAGAGCTCCCAGGTGATGGAGTGAGGAAGCCGACTACAGAGATGGAGCCAAGGCAGGGGAGCTCTCAGCTCAGGGTTACCTTAAATGGTGATCTGAGGCACAGTTGGGCTACCACTCTTTCAGGAGGGACCCCACAAGTAGTAGATCCAGGGAGACCCCCCCCCCCTTCTTCCTCTGGGAGGAACTGTGCAGGAGCCTGCAGCAGGAATCTGCTGGGTTTGGAGACTCCAAACTGGGCCATATGTCAGAGACAGAAATGCTGGGTCACAGGCTGGGTAAGCACAGAACATGGCCAGAGACCAGGGATATGGAAGGGATTGACTGCTTTTCTCTGAGGATGCACCGAGGAGTGCAGCTCCAGCTCTCAGCTCCTAAGGGGCCAGAGATTGGGAGGCTGCCATTTTCATTACTGTCCTCCGAAGCTGTACGGAAAGTGTTCAGGGAATAAAACCTCTAGAGACCAAAACCGAGATTACTTAGCCTGGTCCCTGGCAAGGGCAGTGCAATTCCACCTCTGGTAAAGACATTTGAGAATCACTGCAACAGGCCCCTCCCCTAAAAGATCAGCAAGAACATCTATTCAAGACCAAGTTTACCCAACAATGAGAACTGAAGAACTCCAGAGCTACAGAAAAGCAACACATAGAATTCATGGGTTTTTTCCCACGATCCTTTAGTTTTTTAAAGTAAAATTCTTTAAGTTTTATTTTTTTTCTTATTCTATTTTTCAAATTTTTCTCTTTCTTATTTTAATGTTTTTAAGTATTTTATCAATAACTTTTTAAAAATCTTTTAAAATTTTCATTGTTATACTAATATTTTATCCCTTCATTGCATTTAACTTTATTTTTTGTACATGTATAGGTTTTTTTTCTTTAAAATTTTGGGGTATGGGGGACCTGGGTAACTCAGTTATTAAGCAGATGCCTTGGGCTCAGGTCATTATTTGGGGTCCTGGGCTCAAGCCTCACATTGGGCTCCCTGCTCAGCAGGAAGCCTGCTTCTCCCTCTCTTGCTGCCCCTGTTTGTGTTCCTTCTCTTGCTGTATGTGTGTCTCTCTCTGTGTCAATTAAATAAATAAAAATCTTTTTAAAAAATTTGGGGATACAATTTCCTCTAATAGATCAAAATATACCCGACATCTAGTGCATAGCTTTTTTCTAGTTTCCAGCCTGATCACGTTCTTCCCTCTTTTTTTTTTTAACCAACTTCTTCTCAATTCCTTTTCTAGAATCATTTTAAATTTTCATCTTTATAGTCATAGTCCATCCTTTCATCATGTTAAACCCTTATTTTTGGATATATGTAAGTTTTTCTTCCTTAAAGATTTTTGGGGTAGTTTCTTCAAATAGGCCAAAGTCAAGTGTGTGGCTCTGTTCTATTCTGCCTTTCTTCTCCTCCCCAGTTTCAGGTCTCTTCTAATTTGGTTAGTGTATATTTTCTGGGGTCATTGCTACCCTTTTAGTATCTATTCTTATCTGGATAAAATGACAAAGGCAGAAAAACACACCAAAACAAAAAACAAAAAGCCATCAGGCAGCACCGATGGTTAGGGACTAATCAATACGGACATTAGTAATAAGTCAGAACAGGTTCAGAATGATGATTACCAAGGTGACAGCTGGGCTCAAAAAATAACATGGACGATTTTAGAGAATCTCTTTCTGAAGAAATAAAATCCCTTTCTGGAGAAATAAAAGAACTAAAATCTAATCAACTTGAAATTTTAAAAAGCTATTAATGAGATACAATAAAAAAAAAATGGAGGTTCTTACTGCCAGGATAAATGAGGCAGAAAAGAGAATTAGTGATATAGAAGACCAAATGATGGAGAATAAAGAGTCTGATTAAAAGAGAGACAAATAGGGGCGCCTGGGTGGCTCAGTGGGTTAAAACCTCTGCCTTCGGCTCAGGTCATGATCTCAGGGTCCTGGGATCGAGCCTCACTTCGGGCTCTCTGCTCAGCAGGGAGCCTGCTTCCTCTTCTCTCTCTCTCTGCCTGCCTCTCTGCCTACTTGTAACCTCTGTCTGTCAAATAAATAAATAAATAAATCTTTAAAAAAGAAGAGAGAGAGAGACAAATAACTACTGGACCACAAGTGAAGAATTTGAGTGATAAGTGATACTATAAGATGAAACAATATAAGAATAATTGGGATCCCAGAAGAAGAAGAGAGAGGGGCAGAAGGTATATTGGAGCAAATTATAGCAGAGAATTTCCCTAATTTGGTGAAAGGAACAAGCATCAAACTCCAGAAGGCACAAAGAACCCCACAAAATCAGTAAGAATAGGTTCATACCCCCAAATCTAATAGTAAAACTTACAAGTCTCAGTGACAAAGAGAAAATCTTCAAAGCAGCTCAGGACAAGGTATCTGTAACCTACAATGGTAGAAATATTAGAATGGCAGGAGACCTACCCACAGAGACCTGGCAGGCCAGAAAGGACTGGCATGATATATTCAGAGCACTCACTGAGGAAAAAATATGCAACCAAGAATACTATATCCAGCTAGGCTATCACTGAAAATAGGAGAGATAAAAAGCTTCCAGGACAAACAAAAACAAAAAGAATTTGAAAACACCAAACCAACCCTATAGGAAATACTGAAAGGAGCCCTCTAAGCAAAGAGAAAGTCTAAAAGTAATAGACCAGAGAGGAACAGAGACAATATACAGTAACAGTCACCTTATAGGTGATACAATGGCACTAAATTCATATCTTTCAATAGTTGCCCTGAATGTAAATGGGCTAAGTGTCCCAATCAAAAGACACAGGGTATCAGAATAGATTAAAAATAAATAAATAAAAAAACAAGACCCACTGATATGCTGTCTACAAGAAGCTCATTTTAGACCCAAAGGTACCTCCAGATTTAAATGAGGGGGTGGAGAACAATTTACCATGCTAATGGACATCAAAAGAAAGGTGGGGTGGCAATCCTTATATCAGATAAATTAGATTTTAAGCCAAAGATGTTAGTAAGAGATGAGGAAGGACCCTCTATCATACTTAAAGGGTCTGTTCAACAAGAAGATCTAACAATTTTAAATATCTATGCCCCTAACATGGGAGCTGCCAATTATATTAGCCAATTTGTAACAAAATCAAAGAAACACATCAACAATAACAAAATAATAGTAGGGGAGTTTAACACTCCTCTCACTGAAATGGACAGATCGTCTAAGCAATAGATCAACAAAGAAATAAAGGCTTTAAGTGACACACTCTACCAGATAGACATCACAGAACATTCCATCCCAAAGCAACAGAATACACATTCTTCTCTAGTACACATGGAACACAATCCAGAATAGGTCCCATCCTGGGTCACAAATCAGGTCTCAACCAGTACCAAAAGACTGGGATCATTCCCTACATATCTTCAGACCACAGTGCTTTTAAACTAGAACTCAACAACATAAGGAAAGTTAGAAAGAACTTAAATACATGGAGGCTAAACAGCATCCTACTAAAGAATGAATGGGTCAACCAGGAAATTAAAGGAGAATTTTTAAAAAGTCATGGGAACAAATGAAAATGAAAACACAACTGTTTAAAATCTTTGGGACACAGCAAAGGCAGTCCCGAGAGTAAAGTATATAGCAATACAAGCCCTTCTCAAGAAACAAGAAAGGTCTCATATACACAACCTAACCCTACACCTAAAGGAGCTGTAGAAAGAACAGCAAAGAAAGCCTAAACCCAGCAGGAGAAGAGAAATCATAAAGATCAGAGCAGAAATCAATAAAATAGAAACCAAAAGAACAGTAGAACAAATCAATGAAACTAGGAGTTGGTTCTTTGAAAGAATTAATGAGAGTTATAAACCCCTGGCCAGACTTATCAAAAAGAAAAAAGAAAGGACCCAAATTAGTAAAATCATAAATGAAAGAGGAGAGATCACAATCAACTCCAAAGAAATACAAATAATTATAAGAACATATTATAAGCAACTATACACCAGCAAATTTGACAATCTGGAAGAAATAGATGCATTCCTAGAGACATATAAACTACCAAAACAAAAACAGGAAGAAATAGAAAACCTGAACAGACCCATAACCAGAAAGGAGATTGAAGCAGTCATCAAAAAACTCCCAACAAACTACAGCCCAGGGTCAGACGGTTTCCCAGGGGAATTCTGCCAAACATTTAAAAAAGAATTAATACCTATTCTCCTGAAACTGTTCCAAAGAATAGAAATGGAAGCAAAGCTTCCAAACTCATTTTATGAGGACAACAATACCTTGATCTTAAAACCGGACAAAGACCCCACTAAAAAGGGGAATTACAGACCAATATCTTTGATGTACATGTATGCACAAATTCTCACCAAAATACCAAATAATAGGATTCAACAGTACGTTAAAAGAATTATTCACCATGACCAAGTAGGATTTCTTCTTGGGCTGCAATGTTGGTTCAACATCCACAAATCAATCAATGTGATATAATACATTACTAAAAGAAAGAACAAGAACCATATGATACTCTTAGTAGGTGCTTAAAAAGCATTTGACAAAGTACAGCATCCTTTCTTGATCAAAAATCTTCACAGGGTAGGGATAGAGGGTACATACCTCAAGATCATCAAAGCCATCTATGAAAAACACACAGTGAATATCATTCTCAATGGGGAAAAACTGAGAGCTTTCCTGCTAAGGTCAGGAACACAGAAGGGATGTCTATTATCACCACTGCTATTCTTAGTACTAGAAGTCCTAGCCTCGGCAATCAGGCAGCAAAAAGAAATAAAAGGCATCCAAATCAGCAAAGAAGAAGTCAAGTGCTCATTCTCTGCTGATGATATGATATTTTATGTGGAAAATCCAGAAGATTCCATTCCCAAACTGCTACAACTCACACAGGAATTCAGTAAAGTGTCAGGATATAAAATCAATGCACAGAAATCAGTTGGGTTTCTATACACCAACAGCACAACAGAAGAAAGAGAAATTAAAGGGTCGATCCCATTCACAATTGCACCCCAAACCATGAGATACCTAGGAATAAACATAACCAAAGAGATAAAGAATCTGTACTCAGAAAACTATAAAGTACTCAAGAAAGAAATTGAAGAAGACACAAAGAAATGGAAAAACATTCCATCCTCATGGATTGCAAAAACAAATATTGTGAAAATTTCTATGTTATTTAAAGCAATCTACATGTTTAATGCAATCCCTATCAAAATCCTACCCATTTTTTTTTTCAAAGAAATGGAACCAATAAACCTAAAATCTATATGGAACCAGAAAAGACCCTGAATAGCCAGAGGAATGTTGAAAAAGAAAACCAAAGTTGGTGGCATCACAATTCCAGACTTCAAGCTCAATTACAAAGCTGTCATCATCAAGACAGTATGGTACTGGCACAAAAACAAATATATAGATTAATGGAACAGAAGAGAGAGCCCAGAAATGGACCCAAACCTATGGTCAACTCATCTTCAACAAAGCAGGAAACAATGTCCAATGGAAAAAAGACAGTCTCTTCAACAAATGGTGTTGGGAAAATTGGACAGCCACATGCAGAAGAATGAAATTGGACCATTTCCTTAGACTACACAAAAAAGTAGACTCAGAATGGATGGAAGACCTCAATGTGAGACAGGAATCCATCAAAATCCTTGAGGAGAATACAAGCAGCAACCTCTTCGATCTCAGCCACAGAAACTTCTTCCTAGGAACACTGCCAAAGGCAAGGGAAGGAAGGGCAAAAATGACTATTGGGACTTCATCAAGATCAAAAGCTTTTGCACAGCAAAGGAAACAGTCAACCAAACCAAAAGACAACTGACCAAATGCAAGAAGATATTCACAAATGACATATCAGATAAAAAGCTAGTATCCAAAATATATGAAGAACTTATCAAACTCAATACCCACAGAACAAATAATCCAATCACGAAATAGCCAAAAGACATGAATAGATGTTTCTGCAAATGGCAGAAATGACATCCAAATGGCCAACAGACACATGAAAAAGTGCTCCACATCACTCGGCATCAGGGAAATACAAATCAAACCCACAGTGAGATACCACCTCACACCAGTCAGAATGGCTAAAATTAACAAGTCAGGAAATGATAGAGGTTGGCAAGGATGCAGAGAAAGGGGAACACTCCTACACTGTTAGTGGGAATGCAAGCTGGCGCAGTCACTCTGGAAAGCAGTATGGAGGTTCCTCAAAAAGTTGAAAATAGAGCTACCCTATGACCCAGCTATCACGCTACTAGGTATTTACCCTAAAGATACAAATATAGTGATCCAAAGGGGCATGTGTACCTGAATGTTTATAGCAGCAATGTGCACAACAGCCATACTATGGAAAG
This sequence comes from Mustela nivalis, assembly GCF_964662115.1. NCBI lineage: Eukaryota > Metazoa > Chordata > Mammalia > Carnivora > Mustelidae > Mustela > Mustela nivalis. The sequence goes on along the minus strand of NC_139022.1, from coordinate 49,406,022 downwards.
AACCTAGATGTCCATCAACAGATGAATGGATAAAGATGTGGTCTATATATACAATGGAATACTATGCAGCCATCCAAAGAAAAGAAATCTTGCCATTGGCAATGATGTGGATGGAACTAGAGGGTAGTATGCTAATCAAAATAAGTCAACCAGAGAAAGACAATTATCATATGATCTCTCTCATATGAGGAATTTGAGAGGCAAGGTGGGAGGTCGTGGGGGCTAGGGAGGGGGGAAAAATGAAACAAGATGAAACCACAGAAAGAAATCCTAATAAATAGCAAGACAGTAATTCATAAAAGTAAAGACACTGGTGGTTAAACTCAAGTCTGGATGTTTCAACTATACCAGCAATATGGAATATTTTGAGGATTCATAGAGATCTTAAACATTCTTTTAAATACCTAGGAATAGTAAAATAGACCTAAAAAGCTATTACTAAAAATGTAAGCACAGGAACAGATAATTCACAAGTCTTAAGGTAAAAAAGCCTGGGTTTGAAGAACAGAGTAACTTCAATTCAGGATAAATGTGGTAAGGAAAAAGTTCCTCATGGGTGCACGACTGTGTTTCTGCATGTGTGTATGTGCATGTGTGTGTGTTGAATACAGTTCTTTAGGAAAGCTGCTACCTTACTTTCCAAATCCTTCATCTGTCAGCTCTGGACTCTTATCACAAAGGATTGCTAACTACTGGTCTCCTTGCTCCCAGTTTGCCTGTACTTCAATCCATTCTGCCAAAAGATGTCTAATTTATTTTTGCTAAGCATGCTGCATTAGTGTCAGTCCTGCTAACACATCTCTGATGGCTCCTATCACCTACCAAAGACATTTTAAAGGAAGCAGAACATAAAGTACACTTAGAGAATCAAAAGCATCTAACTAACATTGAGTCGTATCAGTTCATCTTGCTTTCCCCAAGAAAAGTTAAATACATATCCTGAAATACAATTTGGTGGAACCAGATGCCCAGACAAAGGTAACAGTCAGTCAATAAACTACATGAGGTATGGAACCAAGCAATATTCATCTGGGATTCTCAAAAGAATGTTATATTGTACCTGGCAGATAGTAGGATATCAATAAATGATACTTATTTAGTAAATTAATGAATTAAGTCAAATATTTATTGAGCATATCAATGTTCCAAGGGTGTTTTTGGTGCTTGTTCTATGGCAGTATATGACAGGCAAGAACCTTACCTTCATGAAGCTTATAGTTTTATAGCAGTAGACAAGTAAAACAAAAAAACAAACAAGAAAATTTCAAGTAATTTAAGTATTAAAATGAAACCCAAACTAGATAAAGGTGATAGATAGAGGGTTAATGGGGTGATAGAGACTGATATAGATTAGGGGGTCAGGGAATACTCACTGAGGAGGGGATATTCATGCTGAGAGATAAATAGCAAGACAGCCTGGTGCTACATAACAACCTGGTAGCCAAGCTGTCCAGAGAGAGGGAACAGTAAGGGCAATGGCCCCATGGCAGTTTCTTTTTTTTCTTTTTTTCTTTGTTTTTATTTGACAGAGAGAAATCACAAGTAGACGGAGAGGCAGGCAGAGAGAGAGAGAGGGAAGCAGGCTCCCCGCTGAGCAGAGAGCCCGACGTGGGACTCAATCCCAGGACCCTGAGATCATGACCTGAAGGCAGCGGCTTAACCCACTGAGCCACCCAGGCGCCCCCCCATGGCAGTTTCAAGGAAGAGAAAGGATGGTGTGCCAAGGGCAATGTGAACCAGGAGGAGAATGGTTAAGAGGTAGACAGAGTCTAGAGTTATCAGGTTTTGAGGGCCACGGAAGTTTGGAATTTATTCTGAGCACACTTAAAAGCAACTGGGGAGTCTTACAGGTATGAAGCAGAACCATTTAGTCTGGTTTACATTTTTTAAAGCTTACTTTGTGTAAAACATAGATTATAGAGAGTCCATAAACATTGGAGTATCAGTAAAGATATTACTGCAGCAATCCAGCTGAGATATGGGAAGCTGGACTAGATTAAGGTAGAAACAGGAATAGAAAGGCAATGGTGATGGGGTTTGAACAAGCAGCCTAGTGTGGGAATGATACAGAAGGAAAGAGATGAAGTAGTAAGCTAAGGTGGCAATACAAACAAAAATAAAAGTGGAAAAATAAGTAACGGTATTTCCTAAAGAGCTCAAGTTATTGACTGTCCCCTGACAGCCTTCACCAACCACTCATTCTGTGCCCTGATCCAACTCCTTCATCTTTCCTTCATTTTCCCCATTCCATGCAACTCTATCTAAAAGGTCAGAGCCCAGTGATAATCATAATATATGTAATATAATAAAAAAAATCACTACTGCCTTAGGACCACTAACTGTATTTATGAAATCTGTTTTACATAATAGACATGAGAAACTAAGTCAAATATCATTTCCACCAAGGGAGAAAAGAAAATCACCTGATGTAGTCAACATCCACCCTTGAAAGTCTATGCTTTAAAGATGGTGACATTTTGACCTATGATCTGTTTTTGTTGTCCTACTGACTACTTCACTGCTTCCCTTTATCTTTAACTTATCTTCCCTCTGGCTTAGTATGAGTTCACTTGTATTAGAAGCAGCCCAGGTAGGGCATGGAATTATTATTTTCTGCATTGCAAACAGACTTACCCTAATAGGAACTTCTACAGTAAAGAGAAAGCAATAATATAAAACAAACCATCAGCATTTGCCTGTGTGATAAATGTATTCACCTTTAATAAATGGTGAGTCAGAAAGAAGAAAACAGTGATAATTGCAAAGCATTCATTTTGAAGTGCTTTTTCATTCCTCCTCAAAAGGACATGACCTAAGAGGGAAATTATTCACAAAGGTAACACATTACTAGAATAAAGTACATATAAATTTCATTACTAATGGTACCTGCCCTACTGCATGACCCATTTCATTGTTATTGATGGAATATGAAAAGCCACATGAAAGCAATTTAAGTGGGTCATTATTTACCTTTTAGTTTATGCTTACCCGTCTGACCAGGATGGACTTAAAACTGCTTGACTAAACTTTAGACAGGTTTCTTCCTGACTATGGACCCCTGAGGTCCCTTTTCCTAGAGCATTTACTTTAAAAACAAAACAAAACAAAAACAGTAATTTTTTCTTAGACCCTTCGGGATATAAATTTACTATAACCCAGGAACGTCTTTCACCAGGATGTGAAAGCTATCCCTTTGAAATGTAACCATCGAGCAGGATAAGCATCCCTATCTCCTAGTCTCTGTGGAGAGGTAGAAGCCTAACCCCTACAAGCACTGATTAGCATACACATATGATCTAATCACAATGACCAACCTCTCCACTAATGTCCTCTAGTACTTTTCCACTATCTCACCCCTGCACTGAGAAACCTTCGTGCCTTTTGTTTCAGGAGAATTGAATTCAAGCACTCTCTCTTATTACAATAATCTCTATCCCTAATGCAATTGTCTTAAAATATTCCTTGCCTATTTAACTGACTTGGTACAATTTTTCTTTTACACACCAAGGCAGAAGGAAGAACTAAACTGGGTCTCCACAGCCCATGAAGATATCCTGGTGGAGTGAGGGGGCTCAGGAGCCCATAGAAGGTGCTAATGAATGGACACAAAGATGAGTCCACAGATATAAGGCGCTGAACTGTTAAACTATCAGAGACAAAGGCCTACATTTAATGTTTCACACTACATGCCTTGAAAAAAGGAAGAGATATATTATACAAGTTTTGCTCTGGACTATGGTTAAGCATGTGGAGGGAAGAAATACTTTCAAGGGGAGCACAGTGCCAGTCACTCAAATTGAAACATATTCCAGTTCCAATGAGCTTAAGCTGGTGCATAAAAGATCTGAAAGAAAAAGTAAGTCATGGGATAAGTCCTTTTACTAAAGGAACAAGAGGCAAATTCTGCTTGTGATCAATACATAAATTGGGAAAGAATGTAAGACAACTGGGAGTGGAGAGCATTCCTTTCTGCATGGTAAATGTGGGTATCAAATAGAAAAAGTGGTGCACTCCCAATACCAGAAGTACAAAAAAGACCTCACTTACTCTGGTGATATGAGGAATAATTTTTCAGAAGAAGATGAAGCCCCAAGGATGATGAAGTAAGGAAAATGAAGACTGCTGTGATTGCTTGCAACAAATGGTTGTAGATTTTTAAAGAATCAGGGAAATCTTCACCATGTATGACAAACAAGCTATACACAGAGAATTAACAGGAATATACCAGATGGACAAGGTCTGAGAAAGGGCATTCTAGGGAAAGTGACAATGAAATTTAGGATGGAGAGTTCAAAAATTGAGTGTTGGAATGGCAGCCAATTTATATATCCAGAAATGTGAGCAGAGGTCAGAGGGTAAAATGTCTTAACAACCATGACTGAGATGATCAGATTCTCATTAGAAAGATAATTCTGACTTTACGAGGTAGGTGGATGTTAAGAGGAAGAATTTTGGGATCAGGACACATGTTAGGGTACCACTGAAGTAGTCCAGGTAAGAAATGTTGAGGGCTTAAAAAAATATTGACAGTATGGATGTAGAGAAGCTTCTGGATTTGAGGGATCTTTAAAGGTTGAGAAACGGGGAATGAACTGGGAAAGAAAGAGGAAAACAGCGCTTAGGAAGAGATTGTGAACTTGGTATAAGAGCAGGTATTCAGGGAGAGGAACAAGGGTTTTTCTGGGTAAGATAAAATATTGAGATTGGAAAATCAGGCTTAGAGTTCAGAAGAGCAGGCTGCAGATACATATTTGAGACAAGAAATACAGAATTAAAACTAAGTGTTGACACAAGATCATCCAGCAAGGAAAACAATGGGGCTGAGAATGGAGGCTTGGGGAAAGCCCATTCTTTGGGAGTAGACTAAGAAAGAGAAGACAGCAAAAAAGGCAGAGAAGGGCTGGTAAGGTATGAAGGACATTTTATCAGAAGACATGGTATAAGTGGAACCAAAGGAAAATGTTTCCAAAAGTATCATATGATTAAAGCTATCAAATGCCAGAAAGAAGTCAGCTAATATAAGAATTAAAAATAATTCTTGAGTGTGGCTAATTAAAGACATTAGCATTTGAGCTTTAGAGACCTGGTGGACAGAACCAAGACTGACCTGGACAGAGAAGAGAATGGAATACCAAAATGAGCAGAAATAAGTGGACTAACTTCTTTGAGAGTGTTAGCTATAAAATAAAAAAGAGATACATTTATTTTGTCTATTGAAAATCTTTTCAGTTATTATTTATAATGATGTTAAAAGAACTTATAGACACTGTACAAGAGTATATAATCAATATGTTCTTGCAAAATGGCTTATAAATTGAGATATTTTCTGCTTAATTCATTTAAAGTTTTCAAAAATACTTTATGCCACTTTTGATTGATCTTCAATTGACATTGCTTCCTAACAATTGTTTTATATCTCTCTACTCCTGTAATCTTTCAGGTTGTTAATGATCTATAAAAATTCACATTCACACCCTGAAGGAGTTCACTACTAAATTAATGTCACAGGAAATCCTTTTAATGTGAAGTCCTTTTGAAATATTTTTAATTAGTTTTACACAGTAGAAACTTTGTAAATCACATTTTTGTGATGCAAACCAGAACAATTAAGAGATCAACATAGGGCTATGGGATAAAAAAAGATTACACCATCTTCTAATCACTTGGAACAATTCATGTGGGTCATCATTACAGTCTGGTGAAGAGAATTCAAGGCAGTGCACTTTTACCCACAGCCCCTCTTTCAAAGACAGCAGATCCCTGTCATTTCCAATGGATTATTGGAAACTTGCCTGTATATTCTTCCCATGGATACCACAAGTTCTACAAGAATATCCTTTAGGTTACTTCAGTGAAAAATATGTTTGCCTATGCTTCAAATTACACTCAGAGAATCCATTAATCCTGGAACATTGCTGCAACTTTTCCCTGAACTGCAATCAGTTTTTAAAGACTAATTCAGTTCCAGGGTACCTGAGTGGCTCAGTCAGTTAAGTGTCTACTTTCGACTCAAGCCATGATCCCAGAGTCCCAGGATTAAGTCCCGCATTAGGCTCCTTGTTCAGTAGAGAGCCTGCTTCTCCCTCTGACCATCCCCAACTCTCTGCTCTTTCAAATAAATAAATAAAATCTTAAAAAAAAACATTCAGTTCTCATATTAAGAGACTACTAAAGGTGTTAGCAATCAAATTTTAAACTTTATGGCAAATGAGTTAAGCCTTAAATTGTATGGTAAACACTAAGATGTAGCAGTGAGAGATACAGAGATTAATATAAAATGTATTACCCTCTGAGATATATATACTCTACTATCTAAGGAAGGTGAGAAAGACACAGTCTTTTTGCCTCTAGAAATTCTTGTTCCATGATTGTTTTCTCCTTTAACTTCATTGGGAAAGGGGAAGAGAAGTGGAGAAGGTATCAACAGCATATTCCTGAAGTGACTTGCCATTGGACAAATCAAGAAAAGCACTAAATTAAATAAATAAACAAAAAAAAATTTTTTTTAAAAAGCACTGAAGTATAAATCCATCTCTTTTTTCCCTGGATTTGGGGCTGACAGTTTTACATAAATTTCATATCATATGCTGAGGTTTTCTTCCTTATGGATTTTTCCTAAGTTCCCCTTGCCATAACTTGAGATGCTTGCCTTTCTTATCCAGCTTTAAGGGCTGGATATGAACTTTTAAAACATTAAATAAAAAGTAAACAACTTTTCCACATTAGCAAAATTTCACAACAAAAAGGCTACATTATTCTGGCATTTATGGGTGAATATTGCATAAAGTCTTTTTCAGCTCTGAGAGTCAATTACCACATTTATTATTGACATCAGTAAGGAAAGGTTTGTTTCCCTTAGGGCTCCTTACAACTATGAACTCATTTGGAAAAAAATAAGTTTTAATAATTATAGGTTCATAGGAAATTGCAAAAATATTAGAGCTTTCCCCAATGGTTACATTTCACTCAGTTTAATCCAGTTTCCCCCCAGTGGTTACATATTTACACAATTATAGTACAAAATCAAAACCAGGAAGCTGATATTGGTACAGTGTGTGTGTGTATGTGCGTGTGCATGTGTGTGTGGTTCTGCACCTTATGTGTGTCATTCCTCTAATCACCACAATCAAGATACAAACTATTCCATCACCACAAAGATCTCACTCGTGTTCCCCTTTCCGGTCACCTCCATCCCAAACCCATGGCAACAACCAATCTGTTCTCTACTTCTATAATTTTGTCATTTCAAGTCTGTCATGTAAATGGAATCAAACAGTATACAACATTTGAGACTGGCTTTTTGACTTAGCGTATGGCTGTTAAGGTCCATCCAAGTAGTTTCATGAATCAATAGATTATTATTTTTATTGCTGAGTAGTGGCCATTTGTATGGATGCAAGAATGGCTCATTTTCATAAAATATGCCATTACATTTTGTGATCAATTAGTCAATGTCAAAATATACACAGTTGTACATAGATAATATGTGTTTGTATGTATTCAAAAGATGAGGAAACCTACCTTGAGGAAATGTCTATACCATTAACCTGAAAATTGTTTATTTCCTGCAATACTGCTGATTCCAGCCCATTATCTACAATCCAAAATTGTAGAGGGAGGTTGGTAATTTAAGCAGTGTAAAACAGTGTTGTGGTAACTAGGAAATGAGCATTTAATTGGAACACCAACATAGACTCCAAATCATAAGGCAATGATATAATGAATCCATAATGCAAAGCTTCTGAGACCACAAAAATAAATAGAGAATTTATAAGTACAATTTGGGACTTTGGGGATACAAACACACAATTCAGTCCTTGCTTCCATTCCCAAGTCGGCTGAGCTAAGGTTGCTGCGGAAATTGTTACTCTGAGAATCTAAGATAAAGATCTTATGTAACTTTAGATAATGGATTTTAAAGGCAAACTCCAGTGCATTTACTCAAAACTCTGACCAAGCTCAAGTTGTCAGCAAAGATAAACAGTTTGGCAAACTCTATCAAGAAATACACAAAAAATCAGAAAATCAACCTACTCTACACAAAAATAAACTTTCTGGGCATCAATCCAAGAAAACCCACTCAGATATAATAAAGACTGCTGCAAACATTTTCTGTTTGTAAGGAGAAATATAATTGGTACTTGGAAAGAAGTTTCCCATTCATAGTTCACCAAAGTGAGCAGATCCAATGGGGACTATGATGGCATGGGTTGGAGCAGACTAAAGATATTTGTAAGACATAGGAACCAGGTCTCCAAGGACATCAATAGCAGCACAGATAATATTCAACTATGTTAAGACTTCAATAAAGCCTATCAAAAATGTACTTCAATCACACCAGCGGATTCTAATAATTGGCCCCAGTTTCAAAGACACATAAAACCTCTCTGTTGATTTTTTTTAAAGTTCCAGGTAAAGATTGAACAAAATTCAACTTTAGGAATATTGAGATTCTTTTTTTTTTTTTTTAAAGGTTTATTTACTTATTTAAGAGAGGGAAGGAACAGAGAAGAGATAGTCTTAAGCAGACTCCATGCTAAGCACGCAGCCTGATGTGGAGCTGGACAATGGACTCAATCTAACTACTCTGAGATCACGACCTGAGTGGAAAACCAAAGTCAGACGTTTAAACAACTGTGCCACCCGGGGCCCCCAAGAACACTGAGATTTTTTGGATTCTTTTGCAGTTACTGTGCTCACTTCAGTGCCATTGCCAAGATGTTTCATGTTTCTCTCCAGCACCTGCTGTGGGCCCCATCCCAACAAGGTCAAGACAAATAATTGCACAGAGTATGAAAACAGCACCCACAAACCACAACCACCCTCGAGAAAACCCAGGGGATGGAGAGCAGTTCCTTCATTAACCAATGAAGGGCATACCTGATTAGTTTCATTTTTTATCACTATCACCCAAAGAAATACAAGTACCAATACTGAGACCAAAGTATTAACAAAGACAATCCCTCGCCTTGTAGACACAGGCAATTTTAAGTGAAGATCTAAATACTAAGAGTAGATGAAATGAACACATATATTTACATGAACAAATTTCTGTGAATCCTGAGAGAAACTGACTTCTTAGTTCTTCAGTTACTTTAACATGTTAATTTCTTCACATCTTACATAAACATCCTCTCTGTGACTCTTTAAAATTTGTATTTTGCTATTAACGTCAGTTTATGTCATTACAGAGCAGGAAGGAGTTAAGTGAATTTAATAGGACTGTATTTTATCAAGGGTATTAACGCTGTTCACAATCTACAAAAGGATTCTGAGCGGAGACCAGGGATCCTCTTACAACCTACGCTGCAATGATCGCATTGTGACAATCTCAGTTGGGTCTGCCCACAATGACCTTCCTTTGGGTCTCACATGCCCCCAACCCTAACCCCATTTCCTGTCAGCTTCTCTCTTTGTATCAGACTCACGGAATGAGTTAATAAGAAGTAGCAACACAGCTAGTTATATTCCAGGAGGCAGAACTATGGCCCTTGTCCTCAACTTCTAAAACAGACCCTGACTACATTTAAGAACAATGTCTAAATCATGGCCACCCCATGTGCAGCAGTAGTCTTAAGGAAGATCACTTACTCTGGAATTCTGTTTTTCATAAGTCAGATTCAATCTTCAGATCTTAAACTATGATAGTATTACTTGCGTTCTGAGTACCGTAAGAATTCTGAAATGTTTTCTAGGTGAAAAGAAAATGTTTACATATAACAAGCAATTTATGATTTAAATAACTGAAATTTATTTGGGAATGATTTAAATAATGAATTGACCGACCGGTCATTATGTAGCTAAATGGAGCGGATGATGAGAAAAGTCTTTGTCTGAGGTAAAGAAATACCAGTGTGAATATATGAATATCAAATTAGAAAATTAAAATGGAAATTTCTGGTATACTAATTTTTTTTAATTTATTTATTTGACAGATAGAGATCACAAATAGGCAGACAGGGAGGCAGAGAGAGAGGAGGAAGCAGGCTCCCTGCTGAGCAGAGAGCCCAATGCGGGTCTTGATTCTAGAACCCCGAGATCATGACCTGAGCCAAAGGCAGAGGCTTAACCCACTGAGCCACCCAGGTGCCCCTCATTTTTGTGAAAAATGAAGAAAGTACAAGTATAAGATCTATTCAATAGTTTTTCTATAGCTAAATCTTTTTAATCTTCCACAAAATGGAATAAATAGAATCAAGATCATAGAATTGTAGTTAAGCATTTTTAGCAAATGTGCCATGTTCATTCTGTTCTTTTTTTCTTTTTTTGTATTGTGTTTCCTTTTGTCAATGTTGAAACTGTTGGCTATTTTGATACTGCATTGTGGTCCCCTTTCCTGCCTCTTTTTAATGAAAAGCAAATAAAAGACTGTAAACGGGATTGGAGTTCACCAGGTGACAGGACTAAAGACCAAATGCTGGCCATCTGTTGTGGCAAAACAGCCCGACCCTGTCCAGAATTGGAACAGTCTCTTTTCCCAGGCTCCAGGGGCAAGTCGGGTGGCCAGCACCTGCTGCTGGGTTTGAGAAGTCTGCTCAGAAAAAGAGGATCAGCACATGGCTCTGAGTCTTTTCCCATATGCAGCTGCCAGAAACCAAAGATGTTTTTGGAGGAAGATGAAAGGCAGGGAGTGGTAGAGCAGGAGAGGCACACTGGAGTATCGCCTATGCAGAAAATGGTATCCACCTCCATGTTGGAGACTCAGGCATTAACTAATGTTAACTAATGTGTGTGTGCATGTGTCTGGTTACTTGATAATCAGCAGAGGCCAAATGACCTAGAAGAAGAAGTCTCTATAGACAAGAGTTTGGGCTTGATGAAAATTAGAAAGCTACTAAAAAGGCAAAAATAATTTATAGTCTGAGCCTCTATCTCTTTATGTATTATCGTATTGTCCATGCAGAGCTGTCACCAACACAAGTAGAATCACTTGCTATTACTAAGTAATTGTCTGATTGGTGAAAATTTGTAGACTACTGGACTAATTTTTCTAGTTCATACATTATGGACAGATTTCTTACTTAGTCCTTATTTTGAAAATTAGTAGGATCAGAGATTTTTAAAAATTTCTTCAGAAAACATGTAGTGAGTGACATAAAATTTAGTCAGTTTTTCCAACGTTTTTCTGTTAACATTACATTATAATTAATTTACTACTGCAACATTATTATTAGTGTATTAATTACTAGTCCATTGCTTAAAATGCCATTATAGGTTTTTTTTTTTTAAGGAGAAAATCAACTTTAATAGCATGTGTAAGGAGGAGCCACAAAGACATGGAAATTCCAAAGACAATGAGGTAACATGATGCTTATATGAGCTAAGGAGAAGGGTAAGGTGTCTCAGGATCCAAAGGGGAGAAACACCACTAAGCAGGAAGGTGAAAGGTGATGTTCAGAAAACAAAGGTTGCCCTATAATGCAGGTAAGTTCCTCAGGTAAAGAGGAATCTCTGTTAATAGCTCTCTTCCTAGTACTAACACACAGTTGAGAGGAGGTAAAGAGCTTTTTCTGAATCTGTTGGGTTTGGATTGCTTTTAACTGAAAATAATGTTTATGCCAAATAAGTACTATATGGAGATCCTTATTGGGCTCTATAAGTAAGGCTCATAGGATTTTGTTCTACTAATTCCATAGCCACTGGTTCCCCCAAAGTGGTTTTAATTTAAAGTTGGTTAAATGGAGAAATCCAGGAACATAGATTAGAAAACATTGGTTTTAAATGTATCACAAGAGCCTAAATAAGGAAGCAGTCTTATTTGTGTTCTTCCACACTTCTCCACACTAAACAAAAATATGTAAGAAGGCACTCACTCTTCCGTACTTTACGATTTGCCATACTATTTACAGCCTGTGTCCTATATCTCCATGTACAGATTGCACTTCAGCAGCCAACAATCAGAGCCCCACATAAATCAACTGAAGAAGCCAAGACAAATGACTTTGACACGGTTTAAAATACATCTCCAAATAGATACATTCTTGGAAAGTGTACGAGTACAGAGTTGGGGAGTAATTCCCAGAGTTGCCGTGAACATGATGGTGCTTTGGCATCCATAATAATGACTATGACTTGGCATCCCATAACTCTGCCCTAGCCCAGATGCCTTCTGTCATGCTAGCACAATCAAGAAGAAATACAGACATAAAGAAAAAAAAATGTACACAGATGCATGAGTTTGGACTCATAATTAATCTCCGTCCTGTTCTATCAAACCTGAGTTCAATAGCAGCAAAAAGGCATGAACACTGCAGCCTTAAGAAACATATCAGTAAACCCCAAACTCATTACTGCAAAGTCACATACAACACATGACATGAAATGGAAAAGTACAAGCTTCCTCAATGTACTACTTATGTACCAGGAAGACTTCTTCAGTGAATTCATACCAAAACATCCCTTCCATTACAGCTATATATCACATTCCTACTTATATAGATTTGACATTTAGAAGCATTAAAAGGACGGAAAGGCTAGGCAGAAAGGAAAAAAATAAAATGAAAAGAAGAGAACTAGAGAATAACAGACACTGGAAAAATCACAGAAAAGTTAACACCCTCCCAAATTGAATCTTCTTAGCTCTGTGGGTGTGTGTGTTTTATTTATTTATTTTTTAAGAAAATGAAGAGAAGACTGTAATTAACCCAGCACTACTATTCCTTCTGGCCTTGTAATATAGTGGGCATGTCAAACACACTGAACATGTCTTTCTAGGGAGTTACATTCTTCTATGGTCCTGGAGGTTTTTTTATTACTACACTGTACTTGTTTACTTCCAAGATCAACTTGGATACCCATGCAGGCATGACTTCTCCCAGACTAAGTAACTCTGGAGAAAGAATTGAAGAAAGATACTTGTTCCTCCAGAATGAAGTGCAGAATGAACTGGATACCACTCTTCTGGTCAAATGCCTTTGTGCAAAGTACAACAGATTGTTGAGGAGTAAAACATAACCAGATTATTCACAACACAAGTCTTTCTGCCAGTAACAGAACAATCACTTCATGAAGTGCAGCTCACAAGAGGGGAAAATACAAAATGCAGTTACCCCCATTATTTTTCTTAAAGATACAAGAAATGCCTTTCACTCTTGAAACTGAAGTTTTATCTGAGTATTGCAAGGAACACTAAAGAATATGCAAAAAGTTACTTACAAAGCCAAGGTGGTTGTTTTCCTGAGAAAAGTAGCACTTCATTGAGGGACTAAGTACTAGATAAAAAGTATGAAAAATCTGAGAAGACTCAAGGATAGGGTCAGAACTGAATATAGCCTGGCACATGAAGTGAACGTCAGAGTGAAAGAGAAAGTGGAAGTCAGGGGATAAGATAATGGTGATGGAGCACAATGGTGATGGAGCATGGAAAACCAAAAGAAGAAACAAGAGAGATGGTAAAGTGGGATCCAGGTGAGAAAAGAAAGGATAAAGAATGACACAGATACGAGGAAGGGAAATGAATGCTGAAAATATGGAGACACTATATGAAGAAGAAGCAGTGTCCTGGGAAGTGGAGTTGGACCTTCAGTATGTGGACATCCTTTAGGAATACAAAGTCAGCCCATAATGAGTCCATAGGCAATGATAATGGATAACAAAATATAATCTGTTATCAGCTAACCTTAAAGTCACCAACTTGGGTCTTCTACTATTTTGAGGCCCTTATCAAAAACAAATCTGATTTTTTAAAAATCTGTGGAGAAATTCTTCCTACTTTAAAGAAGAGCATCATGTCTTCATTCAGGTAGAAACGAGCAAAAGAACTCTCTGCCCTGGTTTTTTGCAAATCCCTAAATGGTGTAGTCACACCATGCCTCTGAAATGTGAGAGCACTCTCAATCACCTCTGTCAAGTCCTCAATATCAAGTTTGTGTGCATGACTAATTTGCTCATAATTTAGTATCTTAGATATGTCGTCTGGGACCTAGTAAATCTGACAGGGAATTCACTTCAGAATATGATAGTTTTAAGAATATAAGCTTTGGGAAGTCAGACAGATAACCCAACAGTCCTGGGACCCAGACACTTACTGCCTATGTGACATAAGCAGTTATTGCTCTCCCCAGGCCTCTGCTTCCTTGGGTTAACAATACCTACCTAGCATGTGATTGTGAAGGTTGAGGACAATAAGGATAATGTGCCCAGCTCATGGTATACACCTGTTAAAGATCAACTGCCATTACTGTGTGATTTTGTACACTCAATGAAATAACATATAAAATGTTTTTATATTTTTTATGAATTACATAAAAACACATTAAAAATCAATCAATAATAAATATATTCCTAAATTTATACAACATTAACCTTAAGGCCCTAAAATAAAATAATTGTTTGGGGAGATAAATAATTAGATGAAAACAGTTACATACATATATAAATACAAAAAGTTAGTTATCATTTCTGGGTAATGGGATTAAAAGTAATTTTTACTGTCTGCCTTTTGTTTATCTATCATTTCTAAAATTTCTACACTCAAAATGAATTTATTATCTTATAGTTATTCAGATATTTAATTCATTTAAATATGTTTTTAGAGCGGAACCCTAGCCGCTAGCACGCTCCTATGCTCCTGGTCTCTCTCTCTCTCATCAGTCAGGCCCAGCTCTGGCTTGTCTGCTTGAAATGCCTCCTGAAGCAAAGCTAAACTCTCCCAGATCCCGGACGGCATCCTGGTCTTTCTCTGGCTGGGATCCATTTGTCAGTCATAGGGTAGACACAGCGCTCACGCCTGGTCCTCGGAGGGTGGTCTGAGGTGGTCCAACGCTGAGGGACGTCTGCTCTCTGCATTCTGGATCCTTGATAATCATCGCAGTCAGAAGGAGCCCTGCATGGAGGCCAAAGGAACTGCTCCCCAAGCCCTCATTTTATCCAGGACGGCTTGCCTTTATCTATTTTGCAGATCTTGATTCTGGGCAAGATTTTATTAAAGACTGAATAACCACTCAAAAAATAAATAAATAAATAAATAAATAAATATGTTTTTAGTAGATATAGATATAGTAGATACAGTATATATGTTCATATATATGTTCATATGAATATGTCACATATGAACATATATACATATATACAATATAAATGTAGGATATATGTTTATATATTGTATTACATATAAAATATAATAATATTTAAAAGAAGATGTGGTATGGGGGCACCTGGGCAGTTAAGTATCTGCCTTTAGCTCAGGTCAGGATCCCAGGGTCCTGGGATGCAGCCCTTTGTTGGGCTCCCTGATAAGCAGGGAGTCTGCTTCTCCCTCTCCCTCTCCCCATATTTGTGCTCCCATTCTCTAACAAATAAATAAAAACTTAAAAATACACAAACACACACACAATGGAATATTACTCATCCATCAACAAGAATGGATAAGTCAAATAAGCCAGAGAGGGGCACCTGGGTGGCTCAGTGGGTTAAAGCCTCTGCTTTTGGCTCATGTCATGGTCCTGGGGTCCTAGGATGGAGCCCTGCATCGGGTTCTCTGCTCAGCGGGGAGCCTGCTTCCCCCTCTCTCTCTGCCTGCCTCTCTGCCTGTGACCTCTGTCAAATAAATAAATAAAATCTTAAAAAAAAAAAAAAGCCAGAGAAAGACAAATACCTTATAATTTCACTCATATGTAGAATTTAAGAAACAAAACAGATGAACATAGGGGAAGGGAAGGAAAAATAAAGTAAGAGGAAAGCAGAGACAGAGGCAAATTGTAAGAGGCAAATTGTAAGAGGCTCTGAACTCTAGGGAACAAACAGCATTGGTGGAGGGGAGGATGGGAGGACAGGGTAACTGTTGGGTAATAGACATTAAGAAGGGCACTTGATATAGTGAGCACGGGGTGTTTATGCAACTGGTGAATCACTAAATTCTACCTCTGGAACTAATAATATACAATATATTAATCAAATTAAATTGAAATAAAAAATTTTAAAAATAATAATATTTAGATTATTCATTTTGTAACCTGTGGAAACAAGTTTTTAAGGCCAGCTCTTTTCAGTTTTTAGGCAATTGTCTCAAGCAGTGTAGATAATTTTAGGGTTGTCTCTGTCCTTGGAAGGAAGAAATCATTTTCGTTCTGTAAGGTTGGGCTTTATCCCAACCTCATGATCCAGGGCAGCTTCAAAGTCTCTTTTTCGGGGTGTCTGGGTGGCTCAGTCGTTAAGCATCTACCTTTGACTCAGGGCATGATCCCAGCGTCCTGAGCCTCCCACTCCTCTTGCTTGTGTTCCCTCTCTCACCATGTCTCTGTCTGTCAAATAAATAAGTTAAAATCTTTAAAAATAAATAAATAAAAATAAAGTCTCTTCTTCTCTTGTATGGAGAGGAACAGAAATTAATATCTCTACTTTTTCATGCCGGTACACACAAACTGTTGAATTCAATTAAAACTGGCTATTTTTTTTTTATTTTTAAAGAAGATTTTATTTATTTATTTGACAGGGGAATGGCAGGAAGAAGGAGAGGGAGAAGTAGGCTCCCCACAGAGCAGGGGGAGCCCAATGTGGGATTCAATCCTAGGACCCTGGGATCATGACCCGAGCTGAAGGCAGTTGCTTAAAGAACTGAGCAACCCAGGCACCCCAAAACTAGTTATTTTAAACCAATAATCTGTTCAGCTAAAATTAGAGCCTTTATAATCAAATCAGACTTTTTTAAAGATTTATTTGAGAGAGTGAGAGAGCATGTGAGCATAGTAAGGGGAGGGGCAGAGAAAGAGGGAGAGAACCTCAGGCCGATGCCCCACTGAGCATAGAGTCTGAACTCGATCTCATGACTAGAGATCATTACCTGAGCAGAAACCAAGAGTTAGATGCTTAACCGACTGCACTACCCAGGTGCCCCTCTAAGTGAATCAGACTTTAAAATTTGATTTGTTCTCCAAAAGTAGTTTTACTTGTTCACAACATCCATGCACACAGATTAGGGTGGTGCCTACCCTATTTAGGAAGCAGCTCTAGGGATCTGGAAGGGATCCAAGATACAGCTCATAAGCTCAGGACATGCAGGTGACAATCACTTCTGTCTTTCATACTCCACTCCCCTCCACTCCCCTCCAGGCAAATGCATCTACCCACAACATGTTTTCATTACTGGGCATGGTCTTTGGCTAGGACTTTAAGCCACATCTAGACTCTAGACCATCTCTAGACCATAGGACATTATGATAGGTTATAGTCTGAGAGCAAATCTCAGCTGTTTAATCTCATAATATATCATCACAAACAGAAGGAATTTAAGCAGAGTTAAGAGGAAATATTTTTCTCTTCTAAGAGTCAGGCCTGACACAGACCAAGCACTATTGAGAGTAAAGTGATGTACTGGGTACTGTGAGAGATCAGTAAAACAAAACAAAACAGAAGCAGAGGGGCTTTTAGATCATAACCTGCTTGCTCTTTTCTTTTTCTGGTTTCCTATGAACATAAGTAATCTCTTAAATGGAACAAAGTTATAGTCTGTCACATTAAAAAAGTAAAGTGATAAGATGAGGCTTATTATGCCCATGACGTAGAACCTGCTCAGTCTTACTGCCTGGTTCTCCACAATGAGAAAATCTCCAAAGGGCAGAAAACATTTTTTTTTTTAAGATTTTATTTATCTATTTGACACAGAGGTCACAAGTAGGCAGAGAGGCAGGCAGAGAGAGAGAGAGAGAGGAAAGCAGGCTCCCTGCTGAGCAGAGAGCCCGATGCGGGGCTGGATCCCAGGACCCTGGGAACATGACCGGAGCCGAAGGCAGAGGCTTTATTTAACCCACTGAGCCACCCAGGTGCCCCCAAGGGCAGAAAACATTTTAAAGCTATTACAATTTAATGTCTTCCAAGGGAAAGTGATGGCTCTGAACAAATATAAAGATCATTAACCCAAAACTTAACAACCATTCATTTATCTAAAAATATTTCTCAGTCAACATTATTGAATTTCCACTTTGTGAAGACACAAAGTGTGATCCCAAAAGAGGCTTATAATTTAACAGAGGAAGAGGAACATGCATTAATACATTTAAGAACACAAACAACAGAAACATACAAATAAAACCGCCCATAATTATACTAATGTCCTTCTTCCTAGTCATAGTTTAATCCAACATTTTTCAGAATGCATTTGTGAACAACTAGTCCAGTGAGATACTCTTCAGGGAAACAAAAAATGTCCTCGATCAAGTAGGTTTTAGTAACAGTTAAAAACCACAATCTCAAGCACATTAAAAAATGAAAAGCTTAGAACAATGTCTAATGTAACATTTCTCAAATTTATTTAATCACAGAAGCCTTCTTTGGTCTTACAATTATTAACATCTATGATCATTAGTTTTATACACCAGTTTGGCTATTACTCAATTAAACACTAGTTTTTATATTGCTGTGAAGGTATTCTATACATCTCATTAAATATATAAGCAGGTGATGCTGAGTATACGATTATCTTCAGAGCCGTGGGTAGGTTTCATCAATCAGTTGAAAAGCCTTATGAACAAAACTGAGGATCCCCTGAGGAAGAAATCCTACCTCAAGACTAGCAGTTTCTAGTTTCTAGCAGTTTCTACTTTCCCTGCCTACCTACATTAGGGATTTCAAGAAACCCTCCATCTCACATAAACCAAGGCCCTCAAATACATAAATTCAATAAGCAAATAGGTAAAGAAAATTTAGCATTGATAATATTTAAATAAATTAAATAAATAAGTGTATGTGCACGTGTGTGTGTACATGTGTTTTAATTGCTGATTCTGTTTCTCTGGTAGACCTCTGACTAGTAAAACATCCCAAGAACTAATGTTTCACATAATTTTCTTCATGGTTCCCATCTTCTACAGCAGTAAGATCCTATCTCCACAGAAGAACTGTAATTACACACCAGGAGCTGTATGTATGTCAGAACGCCACACAATTTAAGGGATACAATAAAAATTGTTAGTTAACATATTTCCTACCAGCACCCACAGCCACACACAAGTTGGAATTGCTTAAATCCTAAAAGCAGACCCTGAATGGCCTAAACTGAACATTGTACTCTCTTCCCCTTTGTCACTGTGACTTGTCTAGGTGTAGTGATAACAACAGGCTTAAGTCAATTAGTGCGCCGACATCCCCCTGGCTAGACTGATTGGTTCGGTTTATTTAATGATAGAAGGAAGTGAAGAGCCTACTGGACTGGATGAGGAAGACTGGTTGCCAACATCAGGACTAAAACTGCTGCATTTTGCTACCATGAGGGGTGCTAATATGACAACAAAGGCGATACATGTGCGAAGGAGTACAAAGTTGAAAGAAATGCTGAGAAATACATCTAAACCCAAGCCAAATCATGCATAAAATCTGAACAATCTCTGTTCTTTAGTTACTTGAGCCATTAAATCCATTGTTTAAAAGATGACCTGAGATGGGTTTCTTTTGGTGCTTCAACATGTATTTGTTAAATTTTACTTGCACATTACAGCATCCTAATTAATGAAGGGAAACATAAAAGAGATAAGAACTAGGAATATAAAGGGGTGCCTGGGTGGCTCAGTTGGTTAAGCAACTGCCTTCCACTCAGGTCATGGTCCCGGAATTCCAGGATCAAGTCCCACATCGCAATCCCAGCTCCATGTGGAGTCTGCTTCTCCCTCTAACTTTCTCCCCTCTCATGTTCTCTCTCACACTCTCTCTCTCAAATAAATAAATAAAATCTTAAAAAAAAAAAAGAACTAGGAATATAAAAAATACAGAAAGCCCTATTCGGGGATATAGATAAACTGGGAAGGACAGTAAAAGAAGGGAAAAGAAGTCTGCTAAATGATTAAGTCAATACAAGTCTCATGTTAGCCAACTGTTCTGAGCATATGTAAGAATATGTAAATATGAATGAACCCCGAACATCCTTAGATAGCTCCTTAAATATATTAGAAAATTTGATGAAAGCTATGGTCAGTTGCCTCAGAAAAATGCTTATACACATAAAATGTAGCTTGCAATTTCAGGAGCTTCATGTAGTCCTAAAACATAGGTACAGAGGTCTATGGATTGAAGTTAGGAATCCCTGCTCTACATGGTGGCAGGAAAAACCATCAAAAGAGATGGCTCTTTATAAACAGCGATAGAAGAAAAAACTAAAAACATGGTTGGGCAGAACACAGGTTATACAAATTACAATTATTTGTGAGAACCATTTACTCTTAGGACTGATAACATTACTCACATGATTATGATATATACACCCAATAAAATTTTGTGGTAAGTTGTATTTACATGAGTAAAATTCATCCATGAATGCTCAGCATCTCAACACACAGGAAGCTCGGTCGTCTTATCACTTTAAGAAAGGCAAGGGAGGATGGCTCATTCACTTAAGCATCTGCCTTTGGCTAAGGTCTTAATCCCAGGGTCCTCTCTGATTAAGCCCCGCCTGGGATCCCTGCTCAGCATGGAGTCTGCTTCTCCCCTCCCACACCCCCAATCATGCTCTTTCTGTCTCTGAAATAAATATATATATATATATATATATATATATATATATATATATATATACATATTCCCCCCTCCGCCTTTAAAACATATATTTTTTTTTTATTTAATTTTTTTTATTTATTTATTTTTTAGGCAGGGGAAAATTTGTGATCAACAGATTCACAGGCAGTTCAGAGGTTTAAACAGTGAGATCCATGAATCTGTTTGGGAGACAGAACACCACCTTTTAATGACTTTTAATGGAAGAATTGGGGTAAGAAACAGATCGAAGGAGCCCAAGTAGAAGCTGTTTGAAAAGAATAAGGAAATAGCAGTGCTGACTCATGTCAGAGAAGGGACAGCAATAAAGGAAGCAAAGATATGGCATTAACTGCTATTAAAATATGCAGCCCTTCAACACAGGCTTAGATGTCAGCAGGTGAACAAAAGAAATAACACACTGTGACAATTTTCCCTGTTCTTGATAATGAAAATTTCTGCCATTTCTATCAACAATAAGTAAAAATATTCTTTCTTCTCAGTTAAACCTAACTTGCCATCCTAACACTGTAGTCAGCAAAATTATTAGGGTAAGGAAGAAAAAAAAGAATTTTTTATTCAATGCAAATCAGGTGTTATTAGCATTTATTAGAATTAAAAATGAACACCTAAGACATCTCTCCTATAAATACGTTTTTGAGTCAATAGTGTCAATAAGAAAAGGCTTGGTCTTATGACATGTGATAGCACAAAAACACCTTCATGTAATTTTTCCACTTCTTAAGTCTGCTAAATATTGGGATATCATATGGATCAATCCATCTGCTCAAACATGCCAGTTCCCTGGAGTTAGGAAGAGCAAATAAAGGTGATTTATTTTATGTTATAGTTTTTCTTTTGTTTAATTAAAGTATAATGGACCCCTAATATCCTTCTAATTTCAGAGGTATATCAAGATGATTTGATATTTTTATACATTACAAAGTGATCCTCACTATAAATCCTCACTATAAATCTAGACACCATCTGTCACTATACAAAGTAATAGAGTATCATTGACTATATTCCCTATGTTGTACATCACATCCCCATGACTCATTTATTTTCTAACTAGAAACTTGTACCCCTTTACCTCCTTCACTTATTTTGCCCATACCCATCCCACCCTCTGACAACCACAACTTTACTTTCTGGATTTGTGAGTCCATTTGTTTTGCTTGTTTTGTGTTTTAGATTCCACGTGTAAGTGAAATCATATGGTATTTACATTTTTCTGTCTGGCTTATTTCATTTGGCATAATACCTTCTAGGTCTACCCATGTTGTCATGAATGGCAAGATTTCATTCTTTTTATGGTTGAGTAATATTCCACTGTATATTTAAATATATATATACCACTCCTCTTTATCCATTCATCTACCAAAGGACACTTAGCTGTTTCGTATCTTGGCTATTATAAATAATGCTGCAATGAACATATGTATGCACATGTCTCTTCCAACTGGTGTTTACATCATGTTATATTGTAATGTAGACAGCCTTTTTAAAGTGGGTGGGGCATAGCATTTTGACCAGTTTCTTCAACTACTTGTATAAAAATGAAAATCTTAGTCGCAAATTACTCACAAACAGAAACAGAATGCACTCTGACATGCATGCTAGGATCTTAAATGTGATCTCAATACCTTTAGGGACTGAAGTTTTTTATATGGCAAATAAATACTGCCCATAATGTGAAGAAATCAAGTATAAAATGTTACCCAATCTTTAATAGTTTTGTTCATTTTGATTTTTAAGACTGTATCCTTTGCAAAAAAAAAAACAAAAAGCAAACACAAGATACAAGATAGGAAATGGTGCAAATTTAAAAATCACAATATGGTAACAGTTTCTTGGAGATAAGAAATTTTGTATTCTGAGCTAACTAAGGAAGCTTTTGGAGGAAGAGCCAGTACTGGTTTAGGCCCAGGTTTCTGTAAATGGCATGTGTGAAGAAAAGAAGTGTGTCACAGAGTCAGAGTGCAGAGATCAAGGTTCTGGTCCCATTTGAACTACTAACAAGCTCTTCAGTGCTGAGGAAGACATGTGCCCTCTCTGTGCTTCAATTTCTTCACCTGTACAAAGAAACACTGGACTGCTTGATTTATAAGGTGCTACCCACCTTATACCCACCTATGGGTACCAGATATGTACCCATATCTACATTGCTGCAAATCTAAGACAAAATCTTATAAATGATGTAAATGTACACACATCGTAGTTACATAGATACAGACACAGGAAACAGTCACAGTATCTTCCAGATTTTCACAACTTGAGGCTCGACATATCTTCCCCATTTCTGAACACAGGAGGGAACCATTATTTTTGTACCTCTCCTCATCTCTCCTGTCCTCACCTCCAATATGCTTCATTGTCTAAGCACAAAAGTCCAGGGACAGCTTCTTCTACCAGACTCAAAATTTCACAGTCTAATACATTCCCAGTTGCATGATCTATAGTGGCATTATATTTTTACAAGAATTTTGGGAAAAGACTTGGTTCAATTATACACACACACACATATTTATATATATATATAAATTCATATATACATATATATTTACATATAAATTTATAATATATATTTACATATATAAATTCACATATATATATATGAATTTATTGGTGATAAACAATAACCTACAAGTCTTCCTTACAGAAGAACTATAAAAAACACATGTAGATACTATTCCCACCAGGAGGCGGAGCTTCATCACATTCCCTTCCAAGAGTGGGTTAGACTTAGTGACCTAGTTCCAAAGACTAGATAGAAAAGGGAAAGGAATAAACAGTAACTGTATAGTGGAAAAATCTGGCAAACACAATGCGGACCAAGTAAGGAAGGTTACTGTCTTCCATGACATCATGTACCCCGATACAGTGTGACAAGAAAGGCACTTCACATCTATGGTATTCTTTCCAAAAATGTATAACCCCAAGTTAATCGTGTGGGAAAACAAGATGCAAATCCAGATTGGGAAGCATTCTGCAGGATACCTGCCAGCACTCCCCAAGACTGCCATTGTCATAAAAAGCAAAGAAAGATTGAGAAGCTATCACCTATCGGAGAAGGCGGGGAAAATATGACCGCTAAAACCAATGTGGCTGTCTGGATAAGATCCTGGAAGGGAAAGAGGACATCAGTGGAAAAGATGGTGAAACCTAAATGAAGTCTAGAGTTGAGTTAAAAAAAATTATTATTCAAATTAAAAATATATATCATCACACTATGTACACATCTTTGTGTTTAATACAGCCATATAATTTACCTTTCTTTAATCTTTGCAATAATCCTGTGAGAAAGGCACTGGTATTTTCATTCTATGGATGAAGAAAGTGAAGCTCATTACAATTTAAAACATTCATTAACAACAGACAGCTGATAGGTACCTGACAATTCATAGCAGCTACTAAAGAAATCCATGATGAAACCAGAAGACAATCTTTATTTTACCACTTAGGTACCACATTAGGGAGATAAATTTTTAGGTGGAACTGATAGTGACATCATTTAAATATAAGAAGTCTCTTCAGCGTGACATGTTTTTCTTTATCAGTATACACAGACTACAGACTGCTTTAAAATACTCCTTACTGTATACATTTTTTAATACCATTAAGTGATTTCCAGGACTCTAATCTTTATATCTGAATCATAGTTAAGTTGCAGTAATTCCAGGTCTGCTTATTTAACTTTCCAGTGAAGAGTGCATTATTCTGTATAAAAAATTAATGAATCCATGATGAAGAGTTATAGTGCAAATAAGATCTCAAAGCTACAATATGATTAATATTTTCTAAATTTAACATCCTTCTTATAAGCAAAGAACTGTAAGAATTATATAGAAAGACCCACCTACAGTAACTATTTTAAACTATCCCAATTATTCTTTTGTTTGCAGATATAAAAAACCTACAGTTATACCAAATGTTCTTTTCGGTATGTGAAATACAAAGAAAAATAGTCAAATATTTACAAATACTGAGATCTCTTTTCTTGGACTACCTCATGCTCATGCAAATCCATGCAAGATACATCCACTGTTTCAGTGTTGTGTCTTAGCTGCTCATTAGCCTAAGAAACACAAACCTTATTCAGAGAGATTACAATTTACAATATGAAACTGACACCAACTATCAGAGCAGGCAAAAGAACCTAGTGCTAAAGAAACACTGCAGAAGTTAATAAATTCAATAAGACCAAGTGAAACGGTGGTAAACTGGCCCTCAACAAATCATAAGCATCACAGGTTTTCTCAAGGAAACTGTATTTGGAGTAGCAGGTGAAAGTGTAGTCTCAGACCCAGAAGAAGACTGGGTTCTCAGTCCTGAGAAAGGTGCCCAAGTGACTGTGTGTGTTGTGCCAGAATGCTGATCCAAGTCCTGATGGAAACATATGATACTCAAGATGGGCCAAGTTTTATTTTTTAATAGCTGAGCTTCCAGCTGGCAACAAAAAAATCCTGTGCCAGCTGCTGAGGAAATAATGTGCTGGGAGCTGGCAGGCACCAGCCCCTGGAAAGCCAACAGGTTTGGATACATAGGGAATACCAAGATACTAGTGCCTAGATGGCAGAGGAGAGGGAGAAAGAGAGTCACCACAGAGCAAGGGTCCCAGACCAGGATCTAGCAGGGACTAGTGTGCTAGAAAGCCCTCTTATATATATAATGAGAGCCACTCAAAGTCAGCTCAAGTCATCCTGGATAAGATAAACCAAATATGGAGGCTATAGTCTCTGTGAAGTCAGTTTTTGGAGTATATCCTCCAATGCCTGGAGGTAAAACCATGGTGGACATTTGGGAAAGGAAAGGTGCATCATTTTCCTCAAACGCTGTGTGCCACATTAGTATAGATGAACTCAGGTTAGTTTCTGAGACATAGAAGCAGACTCTGAGGTTATGACTCAAGTCAGATAGATACCAAACTGGGGAAGAAGGGCATGGTGTCTTAGCTTGAGCTGCCAGAATAAAACAGCAGAGAGTAGGTGGCTTCAACAACAGAAATGTATTTCCTCACAATTTCTGGAAGCTAGATGTTTAAGATCAGGGGGCAGCATGACTGGTTCTGGTGAGAATTCTCGTGGATTTCAGACATCTGCTTTCTTGCTGATTCCTCACATAGCACAGAGACAATGCCCAGATCCCATGAGGAGGGCTCCACCCTCAGGACCTTGTTTAACTTTAATTATCTCCAATATTGTCATGTTGGGAGTTAGGGCCTGGACCTAGGAGTTTTGGGGGGGGGGGGGAATAGGTATTCAGCTCATAACAAAGGTAGATACAAGAAAAAATGGAGGGACGCAGGCTTTGGTGGGACAACGGGAGGATGGAGAAATCAGGCAGGGCCAGATAGGCACTTGTGGGTTGAGGTGTAAATGGACACTGAAAACAAGAAGTACACCAGGGTGAAGGGTGGCCTGCCTTCTGCCCTTCAGCCCTGTCTCTGCCCATCTTCCTTCTACACAGTTTTTCTTTCACCATACTTCCTGGTCACTGTTGTCAAAATAGATATGGAGATACACAAATTTTCCAGAATAATTATTTCAGCAGTGCATACAAATTGTGAACATAAAGCTAATGACCTTAGCTGGAAGTTACATGGAGGAGTTATATTTCTGATTAAGGCATTAGACATCTCATTAGATAAGTTTAAACTAACAATCCCAATTGTATTTATTGGAGATAAGAGTAAATATTTACTCTTATATTTACATTCTTATCTCCTTCACAATCCTCTCCTTAGCTCTTCTCTTCCTGGCTCAGGCAGGGTCCCTGCTACATGTCTATGTTACAGGACATCGCTGATTGATGACACAGCCACAAGTAAGGCATTAAGTTAAACTTTTTAAAAAGAATGATTCCTTTCAAAAACAAAACTAGAGGAGGGGGGAAAGCCAGGAAGCTTTCATTCCTGCTAAACCCTGTCCTAGATACCAAGTTGTTGTCAGCATCTGTATGGTCTGTTAATGGAGGTAAAAATAAGTAAATATAATTGTACATACCTGATCCTAACAAGACATGAGGCATTTAAAAAGCATAAAAACAGAAATTGTTGGAAAATCTTCCAACACATTTACAAAGGCTTTGAAGCTTAGAGCCCTATTTCATTCCAAACACACAGTCTCCTGAACACACAGAAAAGATCTAAGGTAATCATACAGAGAATTCAACTGGAAGAAAACACAGATGTACAGATGCTTGTAGCTATCTGAGACCTTAGAGGCAAATGATCTAATCATAGGAAGTCACACTATCCCATCATTTAGAGATGGGGTCCTTTAAGACAGCAAACTGACAAAAGACCTAAAGCCCCTTAGGTTCAAAAGGTCTTTCAAATGCAGAAACCCTTCTGGTACAACTTATTCATTTTCCCTACCAATGTTCAGAGTGCTTACTACATGCCAAGCATTGCACTAAGCTCTGGGGACACAGCAGTGAATGAGGGGACAGAGGCCTAACCCATAATAGTTTACACTCTGAGAGAGGGACCTGGGCATTGAATAAGTAATTTCACAGTGTGCTGGTTTAGCAGAGGGCTACGAAGGGAAAACATCTTGAAGAAAGGGAGATTTAAGTCCTGCCCATTTTTCTGCTGCTATTAACTTAACTCCTCCAATATTTGTGCCTTCCTGTATTTAAGCATTCACTATTCCAGAAACATTTATGCAGCACTCATGGGGGGCAGGTAATGGGGGGCTGATGAAGAATTGACTTAGTAGTGGGGATAAAGATGAGTAACATACAGGGTTTCTCTTCCCAAGGAACAGAGGCTCTGGTGGTGAAGACCACAAAGCATTTACCTATAAGACAATACACATATGAAGTGATATGAGAGCAGGGAGGCAGCGGAAAACTTCCTGCCTGGGAGGTAGGATGACCATCCTGGAGGGATTAGAAGGACAAGGGCATTTCAGGCCAAGAGAGTTTCATGCACAACACCACAGAGATACAAAGATTCATGAGAGGTCCTTAAGGCTAAGACAGGCATAGCGGAAAGAGAACAAGCACCAGAGTCTGACAAACCTGCACTTGAATCCCCTCCCAAGCTGTCTGAGCTTGAACAAGTTACTTGTTGTGAGCCTCAGGTCTCTCATCTGAAAAATGGGCCTGATGTGACCATCTTGCTATATTACTGAAATAATTAGCAATGTACATAAGACAAACACTCCATGCTGGTAATTACAAAAGTGGTGGGGAATGAGACTGGCAGGCAAGTTGGGGTTAGATTGCTAACAAGGACCAAGTATGCTAGACTGAGGTTTTTTCCCCTATAGATACTTATAGGAATCATTATCCTTAACCTCCCACCTTGTGTCTTGTCTGGGGAATGGTATCAAGCTTATGTGCCAGCTTCAGAGCTAATGTTTTTACATACACGGTCTCATTTCATCCTCATAGCAACCTCGAGGAGGATACACTTCATTTTATAAATAAGGCTAAGTGAAGTTCAGTGCTATGCCTAAAGGCACAGAGCCATCAAGTAGCAATTTGCTCCTTCCTGTTTTCCTGCCCGCATCCTGCACCATCTAGCTCACTTCTTGTCTTAGCCCCTCCGTTAGTCAGCAATTCTCCTTCACCCTCACGACTCGACTGTTCCGAACCGCCTACTTGTTGCCCAGCCTTGAAGCCACCGAAGTAGCTGCCTTGTCCACCTCTCCCCTTGGGCCCTGGTTCCCTGAGGATCACCCCCTCCATCACCTGCCTGCTTAAACCTGGACTGACACTCTGCTGCCCCCTCCTGGTCTAGGCCAGAACCTCAACGGCTCCCCAGGTCGTCTTCTCAGTCCTGACATTACATTTCCTCAGTATCTTAAGATTTGGAAGAACTGTACTAGTTTGCCATATATTATCCTGATACTGTCCTCAGCTTTCTATTTCACTAACGTGTCATACATATATATAAAAAGCTCTGTTTGTTATGGTTTATTTTGCTTCTAGTTCTAGGTTACACTCAGGAGAGCCTCTCAAGAGTTTACCTCACTGAATATTATTATCTTACATGCTCACATTGAAGGAAAAAGGAGAGGAAGGACCCAGAGTCCCACAGGAGCCACTAAAAATGTTTCTGCTCACACAAGAAATTTTCAGAGGCCTATTATGATTGAACACTTTAGGCCAGGCTGATTTATTGAATTACATATTGTGAATTTGGTCACATTTAATAATATAGTCTTATTTTCTTAGCGGTTATCCTAACAGGGAGCTTTGAAAAAAAAAAAAAAAAAAGTAAGATTCACCTGAATGAATAGGTAATAGGAAACTTACATCCTGCCAAATACTAAACTTGGACTGTCTAGTTGTCACACCTAAAGAACAATTTTGCATGTCTGTTGGAGCCCCAAATGAAAGATTATCACCTACTAAGTTAAAAAAGTCAGTCACTAACTAGCTGTGCCCCAGCACAAGTGAGGCACACCAAGATAAAAAAAAATGCAATGAAGACCAAAATGCAAGCAAAAGTCCCTATTAAAGAGTCCACAAGGGCTTGAAGTAAGGAGAAACTGTTCAAATGCTGCACTGTAGGTAGCAATAAATGTGTGCTCACTATGAACAGACTTGTGATCGCCTACTTTTCTTTGTTCTGGTTTGTAACATTAGTCAGTTCTGTCTATAATCAAACATAAATCAAAGGAAGTGCCCTTTTAACAAAGACTACTACTGCAAACTAGTAGAGAAAACAGTTAAGAACATATGTCATATCCATTACTTTTCTAGAAGACCACTCCAATCAGAGGGTTGTTCAAGTCTAGCCTTTTTTAACTTTTAAGACTATATCTGTATTTTTGCACTTGGTGAATTTTTCAACCATATGACCCTGAAGCATGACTTAAAAACTAAAGAAGTAATTAAGTAATGACTATGCATTTGTTGACAGGGTTAAACTGAGCATCCTAGTACTAATGACCACAAGTCAGCAAGCACTGCCCACTAAACACTTCATCTACCTAAGACAGCAGTTGGCAAAGTTACCATGAAGTAGGTAAGCAGCTGCGTGGCTCAGTTGGTTAAGCAACTGCCTTTGGCTCAGGTCATGATCCAAGGGTCCTGGGACAGAGTCCTATGTCAGGCTCTCTGCTCAGTGGGGAGCCTGCTTCTCCCTCTCCCTCTGCCTGATGCTCTTCTGCCTGTTTGCGCTCTTTCTCTGTCAAATAAATAAATTTTAAAAATACGGAAAAAAAATAAAATTGAGGTTCTTGAAAATAATACAAACTTAGGATTCAACAATAAAGAAAAACAAAATTCATTCAACCTTCTGCTTGATGGGCAAGTGGCATTCTTATCTGTTTTCTGCCAAATGACTTCTTTGGTTATAATCACAGAAAGTTCTTATCAAAACCTTTTATCAAGTAGTCTTAAAATGCATAACAAGTGCATATATGTACCCACTTCCTCTTTCTGCACAAAGACACAACTTGGTGTATTTCTTTTTTGTTGGTGTTTGTATCTAAAATCTGCTTTAAAATCATTTTCAAAAAGTAGCATGTTATTTAAACAGAAAAAAACTCATAACTACCATTCTTTAATCTGATAATCATCCAATAAAATATTTTTACAAACATGTTCCCAAGTTATGTATATTTATGTACCTGCAGATGCTAAACATGTGCTACTGAACCAATCTAAAATGTACTTTTTAAAACATCCAAAAACAAAAATTAAAAGCAAAAATTAGAAGAATTTTAAAAATGAGATTCCCTAATACTTTCTTCTAGCATACCCTAGATGTGGACATCCCATTTTAGTCAAAATGTCAGTGACTGCTTTAATTTAGTTTTTAAGTCTATTAAAAAAAAAAAAGAAGAAGAAGAATTCTATTTTTTCAAAATATTATTTAGGGGCACCTGGGTGGCTCAGTGAGTTAAGCCTCTGTCTTCCCCTCGAGTCATGATCCCAGGGTCCTGGGATGGAGCTCTCCATGGGACTCTGCTCTCTACTCAGCAGGGAGTCTGCTTCCTCCTCTCTCTCTGCCTGCCTCTCTGCCTACTTGTGATCTCTGTCTGTCAAATAAATAAATTTAAAATATATATATATATATATATATATTATTTAAACAGGACCTTTAATTTAAAAGACCTTAATTAGTCTCAATTTAAAGGACCTTAATTAGTCCATCTGAGATATATGCATGACCTATAGAAGAATTATTCAAAATGTGGCTAATATATTAGTCCACAGAAAAATTAAACTTTACTAGAAGTGAATCTTTTATCAATAGTTTATACAGCATATTATTTTATAACTGTCACTTCAAATACAATAGAAGAATGATCTGAAACCTATTTCATTATTAAATAAAAAATAAATTACCCTTCAAGAAGTAATCTCTGAACGTGAGCATTGATTTTCAAAAACGTAAAGGATGAATAGAGCTGGCCAACTTGCTACACAGGGAAAAACTGTATCTATCCCAGTTTCAACAGATGTAGAAAAAGGATGCATATGCATTTAAAGCTTATGCCTAGGGCACCTGAGTGGCTCAGTCGGTTAAGTCTCTGCCTTTGACTCAGGTCATGATTCCAGGGTCCTGGAATGCAGGGGCACCCTGCTCCCCAGGAAGTATGCTTCTCCCTCTGCCCCTCCTCCTGCTTGTGCTCTCTCTCATGTTCTCACTCATGCTCTCTATCTCAAATAAATAAATAAAATCTTCAAAAAAATAATAAAGCTTATGCCCACCTGAAAAACTAGTATCAGGTTGACATTTTCAAAGTAAAAGGGAGATTCGAGGAAGTTTCTTGAATAAATGAAGTCTTGATATCATTTTAACTTGAAATTCTCATGTAATTGAATAGGATTAAAATTTTTAACTTGACTGTTCTAGGTCAGAATTTGGTAAACCACAAGCCAAGAGCCTAATATGGCAGTCACTAGTTTTTGTATAGTCTGCAA
Source organism: Mustela nivalis (assembly GCF_964662115.1). Lineage (NCBI taxonomy): Eukaryota > Metazoa > Chordata > Mammalia > Carnivora > Mustelidae > Mustela > Mustela nivalis. The sequence goes on along the minus strand of NC_139022.1, from coordinate 49,374,675 downwards.
CCTAAAAATAGCTTTTACATTTTTTTAATGGTTTTTAAAAATCAGAAGAAAAATAGTATTTTGTGATGTGAAAATTATATGAAATTCAAATATTATAGTCAAAAATAAAGTTTTATTGGAAAACTTTTATTGAAAAAGCCATGTGCATTTGTTTCTCTGTTGTCTATGGCTATTTTTACTCTGCCATCACAAAGTTGAATTGCCACAGAGACCATATGGACCACAAAACCTAAAATATTAACTGTCTATTCCTTTATGGGCTCTTTACCAGGTCTAGGTAACTGATCTCAATCGCTTCAACCCCACTTCCCCTTTCTTATCTCATCATAGGCTGTGGGAGGTGTTTTTCTTCCCTTTCTTTCCCTTTCTCTCCCTCCCTCCTTTCCTTCCTTTTTAACACACAGGGTAAGTTCTCTCTTCCCACCCCACCCCACCACCTCCCCACCCCCTTAAGCCCCTCCACCCCGGGTTTAAGGGTTAAGGGCAAGTTCTGAGTCCCATAACATCAACTCAAGATGCAGTTGCTTCTATAGCCACCCTTTGTTCTCATAACAGTTACTTTCTCTTTATCTACAATTTTGGTTTTCAAGTGATAGACAGTCATTTTGTTTTTATAGGCTCTCTTTGGCCTAACATCAACCTACCCTCCCAACCTTAACTGCCATGACAATGTTCATGTTTTATGAAGTTTGCAAAATAAAATGTGTATCCTGTCTTTTTCTGCCAGCTTTTGCCTTTTCTTAGAATGTAATTTCCACCTAGTATGTCCTTCACCAAAGCTCTTCCTGTTAAAATTCTGCTGAATTTCAAGGTCCACCCCTTCCACGAAGACATCTCAATCCTTCCAATCAGAATTACCACTCCATTTTTAGACTATGATGATTGCCTGATCTCTACCTCATATTAGTTTTACTTATTATTTATCTCATATTAAATTTATTGTTGTAAATTATACAGTGAACTACATATCTGGAAGTCAATATATAGTGTTCTCTTCATCAGATTCAATCATATTCCAGTCCCCTTGCCCTGCCACACACACTACCAACATACATTGCCTAGTTCATAGTTATACAAAAGGTCGGACCTGTAACAGAAAGGACTTCAGGTGGCACAAAGACATTGAAATAAATAACAAAGAATCAAAAAATGAGACCATTATTCTCTTTTCAATTACTTTTCATTTCTTCTGATTCCATCACAAAGAAATTCTCACTTTGTGCTACTATGGTTTTAACCCTGCTAGTCTTTGATAATCAATCTCCCTTTTTAACAAAGAAAGAATAATCTTTGGGCTGGGAGCCTTCTGTAGGAAAACATCTGTAGCTTCAGTTTAATAAAAACGCTTTGTTTATACTGCAACTTATTTTTATAATTTTCTTCTATTTATGACAGGAAAACAATAATGAAATTTAATTTCAATTTAATGAAAATAAGTATTCTGAATAAGTAAACTTAGGTTAACAAAATAGGGTAATTTTAACAAAAATATTAAGCAAATTCTAACACACCTGGTATGCACATATGACAAAAATCTTAATGGCATTACAGAGAAATGGGGAGAAACAATTGGTTATAGCAGATTCTTAATAAAGTCAAATGATTTCAATCCATCAACCTCCTTCTTGTTAACCTTCTACATAACTAAAAGAAAATCACGTAAAAGACTAGCTTCAAGCTTCTGAAACAGTGGTTCTTAACAGAAAGGGCAAGGGGGTAACATGTGACAATGTCTAGAGACATTTTTGGTTGTCATAACTTGGAGGCCGTGGGGGAGGGCTGCTTCTTTCATCTAGTGGGTAGAGGCTAGGGACACTATTAAACACAGGGTTGCTCCCACAGAATTATCTAGCCCCAAAAGTTTGTGGTGCCAAGGTTAAGAAACCCTGCTCTAAGAGAAAAGAGAAAGCTCTACTTGTGAGATCCTTTGTCCATTGTTATAAATCACCCTCTGTCCAGCATTGCTCCTTTCCTTATTTGCTCTTTGCCACTGATTATGATTATGGATGAAAATCTTCCACTCAAGTCTTTCGCTATTTTATATCACCCATATATCCACCATCCCCAATTAGCAATAAAAGTTTTAAAATGGACTGTGTTGAAGAGTCCATATTCTTTATGTGCTTACAGTATACTATCAATATTTAGATCTAACTTCCTAATTAAGTTACGGGAGTTATGAGATTTTCAGATGATCCATTATCAAAGAGGGGGAAAAGAAAACTAATATAATTTGAGTAAAACTTTGATTCCAGAGCACCTGGGTGGCTCAATTGGTTAAGTCTCTGCCTTTGGCTGAGGTCATGATCCCAGGGTCCTGGGATTGAGCCCCATATGGGGCTCCCTGCTCTGTGGGAGGCCTGCTTCTCCCTCTCCCACTCCCTCTGCTTGTTTCCTGTCTCCCTCTCTGTCAAATAAATAAAATCTTAAAACAAAACAAAACAAAAAAAACCTTGATTCCAGCTACTATTGATTTCATGATTTCACATAAAGTTACTCTTTGGCCTGATTTATATGGCTCATTGACTCGATATACTTTGCAGAATAAACCTGACCTTGAAATTTTAAAAATACAATTTTTACTAGGTATGTGAGGTGTGTTCACTTTCCCAAAAGAGAGTCTAAGAGAACTACTTTTAAAGCTAGCCAAAACAAACAAACAAACAAACAGAAAACATTAACATAAAAAAATAACAACCAGTAGCTGAAACAGATACCACTCAGGTCTTTATTCTTAAATGCATTACTGCAAACACTAATCTGTACATATATTCTGAAGGTAAAGTATTTACAAGAAAGTTCTTTGAAGCTATTTTGTGGTTAGTGTTTTGTTTCTCTTTCTGTCTCTCTTTTTTACTCAAGTAAAGTTCTCTAGAACAGTTTAGAAGAAAATAGCACTTGTGTCTTTTTTTTTCTTTCAAATTGGGAGTTATTTTTACCCTTGTAACAGTATTTAAACATGGAAAAATCATGTATTCTAAAGTAATGATCTTATCATAGTCAACACTTAATTTTAAGGCTCTTGACAATGAGTAGGTTTCCAAATTTAACATTTACTATGCATTAACATCAATGGTTGGTATAGTCTGGAGGTGTTTCATGCCTTTACATTTAAGGTGATTTAATGCCTAATTCTGAGATGCCTGTGGCAAAATGATAGTGAAGGTGAAACTGAATCCTTTTCACTTCAGAGCCAAAAAGCTCTCTGCCAACAGAAAAACAGCATTATTTTCAACACCGACAAGCTACAGAGGTGATAGTTATCAGGACTCCCACTGTGAAGAAAGAAAACCAGCACAGGAGATTACGGTCACACAAATTTTAGGGAGAAGATAAACAAGTCACCAGATTTCTCTTTTCCTGGGATCATGCCAACTGTGCCAGCCTATTTCATTACCATTCACTCACCCTCTTTAAAATCATTTGTTGAGCAGCTGCCCAGTACTGAGCTCTGTGCTAGGCACTGAGCACACAATAGTGAACCAGTCAAATCCAGAGACTGCCTCATGGGAGCTTGCAGTCAGTGTTCAAGCATGGGCACCCTGGTGTCTATTCTCCCACTTGTAATCCCACCATGTTCCTGAGCCAACTGCCTGAGAGAACAACAGGGGCCCAAACAGTTATATTTTTAATACCTAGTTAGATCCCCAAAAGAGCTTAAGATTTTAAGTGCAGTGTGGGTGGCAGAAGATCCATAACCAGCAGTATATTATGGATAGCCTGGGGGTTCCTAAAGGACAGTGTGGCGGAAAGTACTGGGGGAGAAGTACTGACTGAAAACGGCTCAGGAAGAGGCTACAACAAAGACAGGGAAGAAGAAATGGAGGACAGGATTTCTCATCACCCAGGAGCACTGGTTGGAGCTCTGCTGTTAGAAAATACACACTTTTCATGTTTCCTTACAGGAAGTATCTGCTGCCCATTACCCAGGGCCAGAATTAAGTGTTACCAAGTGGAATACACAAGTGTTCAGGCCTCTGACTTCCTCCCCTATACAGTGAAGGTGCTGCTGGCCCAGCCTCCTGCCCCCTCAGCTATTTCAGAGTACAGTGCACCCAGCAGATCTTGGAGAGACACTAGAGTTTTTCCAAAATCTTTGGAAGGGGAAACCCAGTGACGACTTAGAGGTAAAGACAGGAGAACTTTTCTCTAGAGAGTTGTGCATACTCAGTTAGCAGTTGGTCTGCAGGGCATTTTTCAAAATGGATCTGCCTCATATTTTAATCTGGCATACACAGATTTACGGCCTAAAACAACATTTTCATACTGGGTCATAATACATTAGTGAAATATGAAATCATGTGGATTCAGCCAATACTAAGATGAAATAGAATAAAATCAAACAGCATAGACTAGGAAATATTAGAGTACATTGTTGGTAATAAGAATAAACATTGCTTTACAAAACTTGCTTCCATTCTAAATACACACACTGTTTCTATTTTATACACACCTATGTCTTACCATCTAAATCTATTTGGTTCCTAAGCAATAATACCTATAGCAAGGGATCCTATGAAACCCTGCTTTAATTCTTTTGCCATATAAATATACTCTTTTAAATTGTGGAACAGGTTGGGGGGATGGTGACTGAAATTCACTAACTTCAAGAAACTATAGTTAAGAAGAATGGAAATTTATCTAAAAATTTATTGCAAGATAGTTCAACACACTTTTCTTCTTTTGTACTAATTATCTTTCCTTTGGTTTCCTTTAACTTTTGTATGTGGGAATATATCAAGTTTTGCCTACATTCTTTCAGTCTCATACTACAGAGAGAAACAAGAGGTGGGAAATAACTGAAAACAGGGTTTGGGTTTCGATGCACAATCCCCACCACAGGGCAGCCCAGGCCAAATCCTGTCCATCCCTGTGCCAAACCACTAAACAGAATCTGAACCAGATGCAGGTTCTTCTTTCCCTTAGAAAAGACTTTTAAAATGCCAGCTTCTCAAATTACTGGGCAAAGGACCAACTACTCTCTAGGATAGGGAGCTTTGAATAAGATCATGGCCATATGAATTGGCCATGAATTTGTTAGGGCATCACAATTTTTGTAAACTTTTTGACAAGCTCTATGAAGAAAGCACTATTTTCAAATGTGATCTTAGAAAAATTAAATTAGCTTGCCTGATACTCTTTAAATAATCTTCCTTATCCCACCCCTCACCCCCATCCTGATGCATATATATATACACACAAATATATATGTGTGTGTATGTGTATATACACATGTATACACATATATACACACATATGTGTGTGTATATATATACATATATATACATATATATATACACACATAAATAATAGAATAGAAACAAATAAGAGCTATCACATGGCCTTGGGCTAGCTGTAAAACATTGCTGCCGGCACTATATAGGGGTTTCAGCTGGCTTTCACTGTGCTCCCTAAAATTTCCAAACATATCCTCAGGGTGTGTTGCCCTATTAGTCACATGTCCAGGGGCACCTTGGTGGCACAGTCTTTGTTAAGCATCTGCCTTTGGCTCAGTTCAGGATCCCAGGACCCTGGGATTGAGCCCCTTGTCACATCAGGCTCCCTGCTCAGTGGGAAGCCTGCTTCTTCTCTCCTACTACCCCTCCCTTGTGTTCCCTCTCTCACTTGCTCTCTCTCTGACAAATAAATAAATAAAATCTTTTTAAAAAGTAGTCACATGTCCAATCTTCTTTAATTCATGAGTCAATAGCTTACAACAGATAATTTTAACAGAGGAATGACTACTCACAAATTAACTTAATCTGGTGGGAACTGTCTATATCCTGGATCTAAATATAGTGACATTTCACACCAAGCTCTTCGTTCCCTTAGCATCTTAATGACAACTGTGTAACTAATGAGTTACATGTTTTGGCCTTAGAGTCACCACTGACAGGCAGATTTGGCCCAAGACTGAGAGTTAAGAGAGTAAAGACTTGAAACCAATCGAGTCTCAACTTTATCCCTGGTGAAGGAAAGAAGCCTTCTGTCAGTCAATAGTTATAATTCTGCTGTATTCTCTGGCTAGGTAGATTCTTAGTAATTATATCTGTAACCTTAGTTGCTTTATGTTTTAGATTTATTTTGTTGAAAAAAATAACTGATCATGAAATGACATTTTTCAGTCTCAGCCAAATGGAGTAAACATGCACCTCACCAATACTGCCATCTACAGAGAACTTACCTAATACACTAAAAAGCAGCAAAAAAGAGAATTTTTAGTTTTCTCAAAATATTTTAATTCTGTAATTTGCAAGGTAATCAGACAGCTAGATAGCAAAATAAGAATCTTAGCAATATGTAACTGATTTATATTTGTCTTCCAAAATTTACTGCAAAATATAGCATAAAGTTTTTTTTTTAAATAAACTTCTAATTCCTTAGGTTTTCCCAACAAAGTTGACATCCCATAGATGTGTACCACTCACAATGTTTTTCTAACCACTTTTCCATTCCTCAAATTAAAGCAATGTCTTAAATAAGCAAAGCTTATTCATAAAGATAATATGTAGCTAATGAGAAGTCCCAGTCAATTAGGCATCTGGGGCAAACGTTACTCAGGGAGCAGTTAGATTTGGTGGTGGGACAGTCCCTTTAGCACCAGCAGACACTTCCTCTAATAGAGGCGGCAGTTTCTAAAACACCAAGTAAACAATTGTAAGTAGATTATTGCTTCAATCAGAAATTTATACTGTTCCACTGCAGCTCACCATACAATTATAGTAAGGTTCAAACCTGACAAAAGGAGTCACTTCATTTATTTCCATCCTACATACAATTGCACATCTTCAGATGAACACTGAAGATTTTGATCAAAGTAGGATATTTATGTACACACTATTCAATGCCCAAGTATTCTGGAACATTTTTTTAAAGATTTATTTATTTATTTGGTAGGGGGCATGAGCAAGTGGGTGGCGGGGCAGGAGAGAGAGGGAGAATCTCAAGCAGACTCCCTGGTAAGCCCAAAGCCCATTGCAGGGCATGGAATCCAGGACCCTGAGATCATGACCTTAGACGAAATTAAGAGTTGGATGCTGTGAACCATGAGAGACTATGGACTCTGAAAAACAATCTGAGGGTTTTGACGGGGTGGGGGGTGGGGGGTGGGAGGTCGGGGTACCAGGTGGTGGGTATTATAGAGGGCACGGATTGCATGGAGCACTGGGTGTGGTGCAAAAATAATGAATACTGTTGTGCTGAAAATAAAAAATAAATTAAAAATAAGTAAATAAAAAAAAAAAAGGGTTGGATGCTTAACTAACTAAACCACCCAGCCACCCCTGGAAAATTTTAAAACAATGACAAATGACTATATTTTCATTCAGAAGTTTTGGGTTTCTTCCATATCTTCTGTATCAATGAGCCATTAATAGTAGTGGCAAATGGGGGTGGGGTGGGGTGGTGGTTTGTGAAGTGACCCTTACACCTTCCCATCAAGTATCAACATCCATAATCCTGTACTGTGGTCTCCAGTGGCATTAAAAAAAAAAAAATGCCTCTTAGCTAAACTGTTTCCAACAAAAAGAAAATAGAAAATGAAATTACAAAGTATTAAATACAGAAGCTTCAACTTGTCCACACTTGAAATTACATTTTCAGATTCCCTACTGTAAACGGCCTGGATCTAAAATGTATGTTGAAAGGAATTCTCCTTACCTACTGATAACAGAAAGGAAAGAAGGGAAAAGCAAGGGAAAGAAAAAACAATTTTCTATGTTTAAAAATATGAGAACATATGGCATCATCCACATGGCAAACCACTCTCTACCTGTTTGGATCTTCAGAGGAGGGATGAGGGACATTTCTGCAACCCCAGAGAGATAGCTTTTTGCATACATAATTTAAATAAATCACTCCAGCATGAAAGAAGAGCAGAATTTTTCTAATTACCACTGCCTAAACCCCATGTGCTGCTTTTTCTTTAAAGCCACACTAGTTCATTATTCTGCCTTCAACTCTCTTAAATGATTCATTCTCCCCTTCACTCCTGAGCAGACTCTACAGGGAAGCTAGTATTTAAGTTTAATTTCTAGTGCCACTTGCTTTGGAGAGTTTGATGAGAGGAAAGGGGAAGAATCTAATTTAATAATTCTGTCGTGGTTTGGAGAGGCACCCTCTGCCCCTACCCCCCAAAAATAACTAGACAAACAAGACCCTCTAGCAAGCTATAGTCTTGAGCAAAGACACCAATCGGGAAAGCAGAGCCCACGTGTGGTGGGAGCTGTCACCCAAGGGAAGTGGCAGCCGGCAAGAAGGAGGGAGCGAGGGTGGGAGAGTCGAGCTGCTGCTCGCAGCTGCACCGGCCTGGGTGCTCTGAGAGACACCTGACTCCCAACTTGAAAGCACTTAGCTCTCTCCTAGATACTACAGGGGGAGAAATCAAAGGACAGGGAGGCTGGCTCGCGCATACCCCCAAGAGCAGTCCCTGTGAAAGGGACTTCCCTGTGCGCGCCGCGGGCTTCCCCCGAAGCTCGAGCCCGTGCGCAGTACAAGCCGCTCCACCACGTCCAGGGCGCCCCCCCCACCCCCACCCCACCACCACTGCCTTACCGTCCCAGCTCCGACTCCACCTCGAAGAAATCGCTCAAAGCATCCCTGTTGGAACCTTCGATCCAGTAATCCGGGATGAGGCTCCCGGCCCCTGGAGCCACACTGGCAGTGACCGAAGAGCAGGACGAGGCAGAGCACGAGGGCACCGTGACTTTGAGCATCTTCGCGGCGGGACTCCGGAAGCCGCCACCGCTGTCGCCGCCGCTGCCGGAGCGAGAAGCCCCGCCGCCTGCAGCCGCCTGCAAACGCAGGAGCGAGAGGTGGCGTCCTTCACACACGCACACACCCACCGGCGCCGCCGCTGCTTCCCCCCCTCCACCCCCCGTGCCTCCCCCGGCGCCCTGAGCTGCGCGCAAGCTGCAGCTCCCTTCCAGCACAGTCAGAAAGGAGGGAGGGAAGGTGGGTGGGTGGAGAAGGGGGCGAGGTACTGGGAGAGGGTGTGGAGAGAGAACCCAGTCGCTGCCAGCCGGAGAGGAGAGGCGGAGGCACAGCAAAGGAGAGAGATTCCCTCCCCCTTCGCTCTCTCCCTCCCCACCTCTCCTTCTCCCTCCCCACCTCTCCTCCTCCCTCCGCGGAACCTTTCCAGCCCCCTCCCTTTTTTCCTTTCTCACCCCCAGGCTGAGGCTGCTGCGGAGCCGGTTTGGGCGGCTCCGGATGCAGGAGCTTGGGGAAAGCACGAGGACCAGAGCATCATCCCACGCGCCCTCCCGCGGGAGCCGGGAGCCTGGAAGGCACCGCGCGCAGTGGGACGCTCGTTCCAGGAGTGGCGGGCGCCCAGCGCGCTCTGGGAGCACATGGGTCTGGACCACCAAGCAGAGGGTGAGAAAAGGACCTGGCTGTTGTTGGCGCTACTCATCCTTCCCCGGAGCGCGTCTAGGTGGCGAGTCCCTCCCACCTATCACCAGCTAATCAGCCATTCCCTGTTCATCCCTCTGTCAAAGCTTATATTAGCAGCTGGGGAGGGTGCCCTGTGGTCGTCGATCTCCCAGAGCTCCTGTGCCCGGCCCCAGTTGATAGCTGCAGGAGAAGGAAGCACGGGGTCCTCACTGACCTGACTCACCTTTGAGTGAAGACTTCAGTTGGAAGAGAAGCTGTTGTGCTGCCGCTGGCACTGCCTCCTTTAGCACGGTTGGAGCTCCTGAAAGGGCAGGTGTTTGCTGTGTCTGGTTCACTCTCAACCTCTGAAGGCTGGAACAGAAATGACCCAGAGAATTACAGGTCTGGAAGGGCCCTGTGGAAGCCTTAATGCGGGACCTGTCACCATTCCTGGCAGAGAAGATTGCTACATTTAAAGCTATTCACTCTTCCACGGAGATGTGTCCCATCACAAGCATTCCAATGTCTGTCTGGCAACCTTCAAGCTATTCTTCTAGGTACTGGTTAAATGTATATCATTTATATTTCTACCATTGAACTTTTTTCTTTCTGGATTTCAGCAATGGCAATTGCTCAGTCATATTCTGTAATAAATATATATAAAAGTAGTTATTACATCAACCTCATTTCTGGCTAAATAACTCTAGGCCCTTTCTTTAACCTTATTTCACAGGTGTCACTTTCAGAAATTTTTTTGTTTTATTTTCCTCCAACATGCAATAAACCCTATCACATGCCACCGTTCCTGATAACATCAATAAACAAAGTCCAATATTATCCTTTAATTTATTGATTTATTTCTGACTCTTCAGAGCTTTCATGCTATGTTGAACTACCCCCCCAAAAGCACTAAAAACCTCACAATTAGCCTTATTGCTAAGAATATGATCCTTAGTTGACTAAAATTGAAAAAATAAGTACAAAAACTATCCCTCACAGATAATTTTATGAAGATGAGCATATATTCAATTTACACATGGCCCCCAAAATATCAAGTATATGTAGATTCATACAAATTCAGTGAAATACTGAGTTATTTAGTAAAAGACTGAAAATGCTTACACAACATATTCAGAGAATGAATTCAATAATCTTCATGTTAAAAAATCAAGTGCAGGGATGCCTGGGTGGCTCAGTTGGTTAAGCAGCTGCCTTCGGCTCATGTCATGATCCCAGCGTCCTAGGATCGAGTCCCACATCGGGCTCCTTGCTCCGCAGGGAGCCTGCTTCTCCCTCTGACTCTGCCTTCCACTCTGTCTGCCTATGCTCGCTCTCACTCGCTCTCTCTCTGACAAATAAATAAATAAAATCTTTAAAAAAAAAAATCAAGTGCATACTCAAGGCAAACTAATAAAACTCTAAAGTAAATTCTAGTTCTCAGGAAGTTAAGTTTCCCTTGGCTTACACAGACTGGTGGAGGAAGGGCATGGAGTAATTGCTAGGCCATTTTTATTCACACTTCTTTGAGGCAAGTTCTGAAGTGGCAGCACTGCATGTTTATACTTGTCTTTTGTGAGCAATTCTTTTACAACATAAGTCCAAAGCAAGCATATTACATTGAAAGAGATGATAAGTCTTTTTACTTTTCCTATTTTAGGGAATGATAGCTAGAGAAACACCACTTCATGGTATAGAGGAGATTGCAGAATTGATATTTAAATTCAACACTGGTTTGGTCATTTGATACCTATGCTTTTCAAAACTGACTTTTGTAAAAGTGCTATTAACTTCAAAAGAGGGTATCTGGTTTAATAAATCAATTTATATTTATTTAAAAATAGAAGATGAAAATAAATATTATTTTAAGACAAGTGCAACAGGATTGAATCTGTATGATTTATCTTCACTCCTTACAAAATACCATCTAAAATGATCAGAAGAACAAAGGCATATATCCACAATAAGAAAGAGGAGTAATATCAACTAAATTCCAGAATCTAAGAACAGATAAACAAATGGTAATTGACTTTGAAGACTGGATATACCTGAAACTTGGATTTAAAATGGGAGAAGCCAATGAGAAAAAATCCAATTTTCACCACAAAATTCCAGAAATGCTCGGAAATTGAGTAATAGAGCCTTCTAAAGTTGGAACAGAAAATAAGACATTAGTTGAAAGCTTTTATAAGAAGTTCTTAGGTCCCTACATTTCTTCTTCCACCATTCACAGTCAAAAAACACACTTCCTAAACCCTTGGAAAAGAGAGAAGATTTAATCTTTGAAAACGTTAAACAGAAAATGAAATATGTTTTACATCATAAGGTACAGGTTGCACCATATTGAAAACAGAAGGATTTGAGAAAGTCTACATAACAAAATGTGAGATTTCCAGGTCCATTGGGCTCCCAGGATGCTGAAAAAATGGGCATATATCTATCATATGCCCGCCATACAAGAAATTAAAGGATTCCTCACTAAGAAAACTAAATAATTCAAGGGGAGAGGGACCTATGGATACTGACAATTAGGATACTCACAACAACAAAAATCCTAATTTTTTTCAAAACCTTACAGTGAAGCCTATCATTGAACAGGCTCAGAGATCCAAAGCTTCTAATTGCTTATTTTTTGTCTCACTCAAACATGCATGGATAAGCTTCCATTCTGGTATGGCAGAGTAGCTGGTATGACTAAACCTCCTGTATATAACAATTATAATTTCTGGAGTAAATATAAAAAGGGTCCTTTAAATGTGCAAGAGAGCCATCACAATCAGAAAACTGAAAATGATGTAACCCACAAAAGAAAGGAATTTTCTGAATTAGATTCACATTTATTTAGCTTTTCCTCTGAGGGCTCCACAGGCAACACAACTCTTAGGAGCTTGAGGTATCAGAATTTGGGGCTGGCAGAACAGCTAGAAATTGAGGAGGAGAAAAAATTTTAGCTGTTCCTTACCTCAGAAGAGATGTAGCTAAACACACAAGTTTAACAGTGTGTTACAAGAAACAAACAAACAAACAAACAAACAAAACTCTTTAAGAAAAAGATAATAGATAAATTTGTTAAAATCTTAAAAAAAAAGAAAGAAAGAAAGAAAAAGAAAAAGATAACAGAGAGGACTTGGGAGACTTTGCCACCCAGAGCTGGCCCAGCTCCCTCATCCTGATTGCTGCCTTTTGAATGGGGATTCTTCACCTATGGCTTCAGCCCTCCTGCTGTGGCTGCGAATCAGCACAGCATTCTGAAATTTTTTGGTCATTGCAATGACCTCAGTTGGGAGATGAGAAAATGCTTGAAGAATGAGTACATGGAAAAGAGGACCAAGAGCAGGGAGCATGGCAATGGGCTCAGTTTCAGAGGAAATGGAAAAATAAATTAGAGGCATACCTTGTTGAGGAAAAAAAAAAAAAAGGTTAACAGAACCCAGAATCACTGCAAGGAATCATTAACAAACCACTATACAATTGAAAAAATAAATACTAGGGACCCTTGAGTGGCTCAGTTGGTTAAGCCACTGCCTTCAGCTCAGGTCATGATCCCGGGGTCCTGGGATCAAGTCCTGCATCAGGCTCCTTGCTCAGCAGGGAGCCTGCTTCTCTCTCCACCTCTACCTGCCGCTCTGTCTGCTTGTGTGCTCATGCGCGCTTTCTTTCTCTCTCTGACAAATAAATAAATAAAATCTTAAAAAAAAATACTAGATATGTGAAGTGGTAGAAAAATTTGAACCACAGTCAAAAGCCCTAACAGTCAACAGAAACAAACAACAAAATGATTTAGATAGACTGGTATTCATAGACAAAGGATTTAAAACAGCTATTATAAATACATTCCAATAATTGTTTAAAAAGACAATCCCAATGAGTGTATGGATGGGTAATATTATCAGAGAAATGGAAACCACTCAAAAGAAAAAAAAATGGGACTTTGAAAGCTGAATGGGCAAATTCTGAAATTTGAAAAAGAAAATCACTCATAGAGTTTACAGAAGAGTGCAGATAACAGAGGAAATAGTGGGTGAGCCTGAAGATAGACTATAATATCTAACTTCCAAGATAGTCCCCCCTAATCATCTTCTGATAATTATGCCTTTCTGAGTTCACCTATCACACTGAATCAGGGTTGACCTATGTGACAAATAGAACATGGTAGACTACGGGTATGTGACTTCCACAGTCATAAAAGCATTAGACAATATGCCTTGATCTCTTGGATTGCTCATTCCAAAGGAAGCCAACTTCCATGGGATTCTCAAACAGCTCCATGGAGATGATAATGTGGAAAGGAACCAACTTACCAGCCATGTGAGTCAGCCACCACAGAAGTAAATTCTCCCAGCCCCAATCAAACTATCAAATGACTACAATCCCAGCCAACATCTGACTAAAATTTTATAAGAGACCTGAGTTGATGGGGGTCCTGGGTGGCTCAGTGGGTTAAGCCTCTGCCTTCAGCTCAGGTCATGGTCCCAGGGCCCTGGGACTGAGCCCTGCATCGGGCTCTCTGCTCAGCAAGGAGCCTGCTTCCCCTTCTCTCTCTGCCTGCCTCTCTGCCTACTTGTGATTTCTGTCAAATAAATTAAAAAAAAAATCTTAAAAAAAACCCTGAGCTGAACCATACAACAGTTCAGAATTTCAGATAATTTAGGATTCTGAATTCATAGAAACTGTAAGAGATAAACCATTATTGCTGCTGTAAGTCACTAAATTTTGGAGTATTTTATTTTGCATAATAGGGAATTAATAATAACATAGCTATAGACATTATCCAATCTAGATAACAATAACAAAGGAGAATGAAAGCAAGAAATTGGGGGAAAGGGGTGGCAGGTCTCAGTGAATTATAGGACAATATCAAGATATCTCACATATCATTGAATTCCCAGGAGCTAGAGAGAAAGGACTGGGGCAGAAAATTTATTGAAAAAAATGGTTGAAATTTCCCCAAATTTTGGTAAACAACATCAACTTATAGATTTGAGAATTTCAGAAAATTAACCAGAATAAGTAGAAATAAAATCACACCTAGGTTCATCTAAGTCAAATGCTTAGAAACAGTAGATTAAACAAACGAACAAATAAACAAACAAAAACATTTTTGAAAGCATCCCCTGCTAGGGGTATGGTGGAGAAAGAGAGGAGAGAAGTAGTTATATTATATACTATACGGAAGTAATGATACAAATGACAGATGACTCCTCATCAGAAATAATGTAGGCCAAAAACAATGGAATGATATCTCTAATGTTATTTAACTCTGAAGATATTTAACTACTCAAAAAAAACAAAAACAAACCCAAAATTAAAAAAAAATTCCATAGATCCAGAATTCCATACTAAAGGAGTTTTTTTTTTTTGGGGGGGTGGCTGATTAGGGCAGAGGGAAAGGGAGAAAGGATCTTAAGCAGGCTATATGAGGCTCAGTCTCAGAACGGAACCCTATATGGGGTTCAGTCTCACAACCCTGAGATCATGACCTAAGCCAAAATCAAGTTGGACACGAAACTGACTGAGCCACCCAGGTGCCCTTAAAGGAATATTTTTAGGCTGAATGAAAATAAACAATGAAAACTCAGATACACAGAAAGGAATGAAGAAAACAAACACGGGATATACATGTAAATAGAAAAAGCTCTAGTTCTTATTCTCACTTTTATTTAAGAGACAACTCATGGTTTAAAGCAAAAATTATAATACTGAATTTTATGGTTTATTATATAGAAGTAAAATATGATACAAAATACTACATATAAATCCTTCTATATAATATTGGCACAAAGGTAAAATTAAGTGACAGAATGCTGATCGGTGGTTCTCAGAGGCCAACACAGGTAGACAATTGACTGAAAAAGGGTTTGAGACAATTTTGGAATGACAGTTTTATATCATGATTTTGATGGTGATTATATGATTTTATTATGTGATTTGTCAAAACTCCTTAATTATACTTTAAAAACTGATATATTTTACTGTATGAAAACTATATATAATAAAGCTAATTTAAAATTTATAGTAACTATGCAGCTAATTCTTTAATTTAGCTAAATCAAAAGTCCATAAATACTAAAAAAGAAGTTAAACTGTGCCATTTATAAATGATTTGACGTTTTATACAGAAAATCCTAGGGTTTGATTTAGACTACTAAGATTATTAAGTGAATTTAAAAAGGTCACACAGGGTATAAGATCAAAATAAAACAATCAATGGTATTTTCAAATGCTAGCAGGAAACAATTGGAAAATGGAACAAAAGAAAAAAGCATAAAATACTTAATCTTCTATGGCATAATCTACCAAATATTGCTAAGAGAAATAAATGAAAAGATATACTATGTTCATTGATTGAAAGACTCTATATTGTTAACATGTCGATTATCTCCTAATTGGTGTATGGGCTAATTTTTTTTTTAATATTTTGTTTATTTATTTGACAGAGAGAGATCACAAGTAGGCAGAGAGGCAGGCAGAGGGAGAGGGGGAAACAGGCTCCCTGCTGAACAGAGAGCCCAATGTGGGGCTCGATCCCAGGACCCTGAGATCATGACCTGAGCCGAAGGCAGAGGCTTAACCCACTGAGCCACCCAGGCACCCCTGTAGAGGCTGCTTTAGTAATCTTTGTGTGTAGAAATTAAAGTCTATTCTAAAATGTATAAAAGGATACAAAATACCTGTAATACAAAACCAATTCTGAAAAACAACAAAGCTGGAGGTCTCACTCTTTTGAATTCAAAACTTACAATAAAGCTACAGAAATGAAATCTCATAGAAATGAAAACAGTGTGGTATTGGTGTAAAGACAGAAAGAACAGGCCAAAAGAACCGAACAGAGAGTTCAGTACATACATGTGGTCAATTAATTTTCATAAAAAGTATCAAAGTAATTTAATGAGCAAAGGAAAGTCTTTTTCAGTAAATGGTACTAGAAGAACTGGATAAATACATAGGGAAATGTGAATGTCTGTCTTTTCCTTGTACCACATACAAAAGTTAGTTTAAGATGGATGAGCCTATGCATATAAGCTAAAACTATAGTAGCACTTCTAAAAGAAAATACTGAAGAATATCTTCAGGTACTTATAATAGATAAAAATATCTTAGACAAGACACTGTGGGCTCTAAACATAAGAGAAAATTTTTTAAATGGAATTTATCAAATTTTAAAACTTCTGCACATCAAGAGACAAAATTAAGGAAATACAAACACAAGCCACATATTGGGAGTCAATATTCTAAATACCAATATCTGACAAAGAATATATATTTGGAATACATAAAGAATTCTTAGAAATCAATATAATGGTTAAATAAAAACAATTAAAAGACTTCTGGTTTCTGCTTAGAATGTAGAAAACTGCAAAGAACACTGCTCCAATCCTTATAATACAACAAAAAACCAAAATGCAAGATAAAGATGTTCTTACCCCTTCACAGAACTGAGGTCACAGAACAACCAAGTAATCTAAAATTTTAGGACAGACAGGTGTCCACAGGAAAGATGCCAGTTGCTTACCTGTGGCAAAAATAGCCACAAACCAGTAAAAATTATTTATGAAGAATTAACAAACTGGGGGATATTGAATGTGGGTTTACAAAAGAATGTAAACCCCGGGGAGCAACATATATAGGAGGAGCTCACACCTTCTAGCAGGTTTTTTTCCACAGCCTCTACTGTGCATTCAAAGAAATGGGTGAGAGGGAAGCTGGGCAGCTCAGTTAGTTAAGTGCCCACCTTCAGCTCAGGTCATGATCCCAGGGTCCTAGGATCAAGTCCTACATCAGGCTCCATGTTCAGCGGGGAGCCTGCTTCTCTCTCTGTCTGCTGTTTCCCCTGCAAATGCTGTCTTTCTCTCTGACAAGTAAATAAATAAAATCTTAAAAAAAAAATGGGTGAGAGTTCTAAGAAAGCATGTATCATGGTACAGGCCTAGAGGAGGTAAACAAACACTGTCACCTTTAGGCACTGGCACAAATCCACAAAAAAGGGAACAGGAAAATCCCTCTTCCCTGAAGGGAGAGGCAGAAATATGTCCTCAACATGGAACTACAATGGTGAAAAGCCTAGAGCTCTAAGAAGGACACATCCCCAAGACACAGGGCCTTACCTAAAACTAAAATTTAATCAGAACAACAGAGGATGTCCCCTCTGCTCCCCACCACCAAGCTAACAAGCATCAAGTAACAAGTAACAATGGAATGCTTCAAGAGCACAGAAACAGACCTTTTTTGTGACATAGTGCAACTGGAAGACCTAAAGCTAAGGGCAGAGTGGGGGATAGACAGAGAGAAAAATGGTGAGAAAAACCAGCCCCCACATTAAATGAAAGATATTGGTAGAAAAATATAAAACATGTTGTGCAGTGAGGTTAAGCATAACATGAACAACCTGCAAATCCAACCAAAATCCTCACTGGATTAACTCAAACTCCCACACTAAATCCCTAGTAGAAGGGAAGGCATACCTATTTATAGACATAAAATCTATTTACCACAGTTTCCACTGTCCAAAACAAGATACACAACTTTTAATGCAAAATTATGAGGCAAATAAAGCAGCAAGAAATAAACCTACTTCTAAGAAACAAACTATAAACTGAACCAGACTCAGATATGATGGGCATGATAGAGTTATCTAACCAAGATATAAAAATAACTGTGATTATTATGTTAAAAATTCTAATGGAAGAGGTGAAAAATTTTAAGATCAGTGGGAAATTTCAGCCAAGAAAAGGGATCCAAGAGAAAAAAATCAGGATTTCAAGAAACAAAAACCCCCACAGTAATATAAATGAAGAATAACCTCAACATGCATTATCAGTGGATATATCACTGGTTAAACAAATAGTGAATTTATAGATAGGTGAATGAAAATTACCCAAATTGAAACCTAGAATACAGCATCTAAGTCCTGTGGGACAATTTTATACAATCTAATGTATGCCTAAATGGAATTCCAGAAGGAGAAGGAATAAAGAGAGAAGCAGATTCCCTGGTTTGCAGGGAGCCCAATTCAGGTCTCAGTCTCCGGACCCTGGGAACATGACCCCAGCCAAAGGCAGATGCTTAACCAACTGAGCCACCCAGGTGCCCCAGAAAGAATAATTCTTAACTTACTTTTTGAACTCCAGATCAGTTGGTTTACAAGAAAGACATTATAAGGAAAAAAAACTTTCAGACCAATATCTCTCATGGACTGAATATTTACAAACTAAGCAATATACATAAAATTATACTATATTAGGACCTAGTCTTACTATTCCAGGAACTCAAGGTTAGTTTAACATTCTAAAATCAACCATATATATTTCACCCACATTAGCAGACAAAGGAAGAAAAAGCATATGGCCATCTTAGAAGATACAGGAAAAAAATGATAAAAGTCAAGTCCACTAACTATAAAAAAACAAAAAGACACTTAACAAACTAGGCATAGAATCTGCAGCAAAAATCATGTTTAGAGGTGAAATGTAAAAAAATTTTCCTCTGAAATCAGAAATGATGAATACATACTCTCTACCACCACTTCTTCTTTTATTAGTATTGTGTAATGGGTCTTAATCAATGCAATATGGCAAGATTTAAAGAAAAAAAACTAAAAGAAATAAATATGGAAAGAAGGAAATGACCTGTTATTATTTATAGATGATTACTTGCTGAAAATCCAAAAGAATCTATAAATTGTTAGAATAGAAGAGTTTATAGTCAGTGAACACAAAGTCATGCAAAATTCACTATAAAATTACATTTCAGTAAAATAACAAGAAATAACTAGAAAAGAAAAAATTTAAACTTTACTATTCAGCAATAAAAATAATAAGCTATTAACAGACACAGAAACATGAATAAGTCTCAGAAACATTAAGCCAAATGAAAGATGTCAGAGTCTGAAGAGTATGTATTGTATGCTTCCATTTATTTGAAATTCTAGAAAAAGTGAAGGTAAAATGACCCACATGGGACATATCTTGGTTCTATGAACACTGAAATTTCTGGGAAGAATAACCAAGTTACCCACAAAGAAATAATAGTCAGAATTTCATCACAGTTTTCATTAGTAACAGTGAATGCTTGAAGACAATGAAGCAATCCTTCAAAGTTCAAAGGAAAAACTGATTTCAGGGCCACCTGTATGGCTTGGTTGGTAAAGAATCTGACTCTTGACTTGAGCTCAGGTCACGACCTCAGGGTTGTGAGGTCGAGTCCTGCCTCAGGTTCTGTACTGGGCTCCATGCTGGGTGTGGAGCCTGTGTAAGATGCTCTCCTTCCCCACCCCTCACTCTCTCTCCCCCTCAAAAGAAAGAAAGAAAGACAGACAGAAAGAAAGACAGAGAGAGAGAAAGAAAGAAAGAAAGACTGATGATTTTGAATTTATATGCTATGCACAAGTTAACTAGCATTTCAAGTGAAGCATAACAACAAACATTTCCAACTATTTAGGGACTCAGAAGATTTATCAGCCATTCATCCTCTCAGAAATAATCAACAATAGAATGAACTGCAATAAAATGTTTTAAATGTATAAGACAGTGACATAGAATACAAGAAGGAATGCTAAATGAGCAAAAAACCAAGTTTTAAAAGTTATTAGTACAAATAAAATAATGTGCCTTTATATAATATATCAGTCTAGAAGCATGAGGAACACCAGAGGAGAGAGGTTAAGAGCAGAAAATACAAAAGTAGACTACAAATCCCATCCTTTCCAAGCAAAGAAGAGATATTCTGATTACTCAGACATTGATAGCAAGCTAGAAAGTTAATGGATATTGATAGCAAGTTATAAGGTTAATACATGTTCAAAAATATGAAGATAAAAATGAGAAAAATGGAAAGTCTTTATACTTTTCAAACAAGAAAGTCAGGGGAAGAAATGGAGGAAGAAAGTTTGATAGACAAAGACAAAGTGATAGAAAGAAATAGAATAACATTATAAAATATTTAAATTAGCAGTCAAGTGACTGCTGTGATGTCTCACTCAAAGTTAGCTCCATCTCTAGAAGCAGCTTGCATCCAGTTACTCATCCCATGTTTTTACCTCAATTTAGGACACTTCTGAAGGTCCCATCTTTAGGGCTCCCTGCAGGATTGGCTGAAACCTCTGGGACAAATTCATCAGAGTTCAACTTCTCCTTTTGCTCAGTACTTGCCTTATTCCCTCATAGACATTATTCCTGATTGTTCCCCAATTCATTTTGGACCTGCTTATCTCTGTCTTCTCTATCTCAGCAAATGTTTCTAACAGGACCTGATTTCACATTGTTGGTGCTAAGTAGTCCAAGGATGCAGACTTTAAAGATTGAATTTTGGTAGTCAAATGACTCACCAGTTGCTTAACAATGAAGATCCCATTATTAGTACTGAATGTAGTATAGTAGCTCCTGGCATACTGTGGCAACATATTCTGATTACATATTGTTGCATAACAAATAATTCCAAAGCTTAGTGGTTTAAAATAACTATTTCATTATTTCTCATGATTCTGTGGGCTCAGTTGGGCAGTCTCCAGCTTCAGTGAGGTCAACTGGGGTTGCAGTCATCAAGCAGCTTAATTGAGCTCATTCACATTGTTGGAAGCTTCATTCACAGGCTTAAACTGCAAGATCACCCAGGACTGGTGATCAAAAAACAAGTGGGCTTTTCAGAGCATGGCAGCTGGATTCCAAGAGGGAACATCCCAAGAACAAGTGTTCCAAGAGAGAGGATGTGGAAACTGCTAGGTCAGTTAAAGCCTAGGCAAAAGGCATCACTCATTCCATAGTCTATTGATCAGAATAATCACAAGCATAAGCTAGATTTAAGGGGAGAGGAAATGGGATGTGTGACACATATATATAGGATGCCATGGAATTGGGGTCATGTTAGGAGACTAGCTACTGCATAGTATTACTATTAAAATTTCACTAGTGTTGAATTGAGATGGGATCATAGTAGAAGGAAAAGCACTGATGGGTGCCATGTCTCATATCTTCAATGGGTTTGAGAAAAGCCATAATTACAAGGACAATGTAATCAGACGGATTTTGCTGAGTGCAACCAAGCACTGGAGAAAGAATATAAAAAGCCACTGATGATTTATCACCAATTAAAGGCAAAGTGGGAAAGACCAGAGGGTCTCTGTGGCAGCTTTTGAAAAGAACCTCACCTGCTGCAACAGGACACAGAAAGAGTGGTGAATCAGGTACAGGACTTAATTATAAAGATTACTAGTTGCAGATAAAGATAATTCTCAATCCTGGAAAGTTTGCTATGTCAAGGTCAGGCCCTTTATCAAAACTAGTGGGACTCTGAGTCTTGATATGGAACCATCATCCAGTTGATGCATTGGAGAAACCAGAAACCAGAAGCCTCAGACTTCCCTGGACCATTGGCCCATTATAGTGGCCCACTCACCTCTCCCTAATATAGGCTCTTACACCTCCCTTGCTTGGAGATGATACCAAGGTCACTGTCTTGTGAGACAGTAAGCATACTACTCAGCACCTATCCTCTTACCATCCCTCCCTGGTCTCCAGACCCAATAACTTAGGGTCAAGTCACAACATAATGCAACACATCAGGGAAGTGTTGGGGCTGCTATACCACGAAAGGGACCACAGTCTGAAGGAGCTGTAAGACATAGCCAACATGGAGTGGCACAAATTTGGATCCCGAGGTTTCTGAATCAAGGAAGTCAGAACATAAAATTCCATAAGGAAGAGTTTATGAGCATGGGAACTGCTCCTTTCGATACCGGATTTAAGCTCCCAGGTGGAAATCTGTGTGCTGAGCCATAAAGAAAATTACCATTATTCAAAAAAACAAATCATACAGGACAAGTTTTCTTTTCAAATTGCAGTGAAATAAGAAATTAACAAAAAAATAGCAAAAAGAGTCATGCACTTGCAAATTTTTAAATGCCCTTCAGATAAAAATAAAATTGAAATCAGTTATAATTTAAACCATTTATAATGAGTAAAAATGAAAGCACTAATTATAATAATCTGTGTTATGTAGTCAAAACAGTACTTACAGAAATAGTCATAATTTTAAATGAATGTATTAGTAAACAACAAAGACTGAAAAATAAATGAGTTTAGATTAGGTAACTGGTATTTTTTTTTAAGATTTATTTATTTATTTGACAGAGAGAAAGAGAGAGAGAGATCGATCACAAGTAGGCAGAGCAGCAGGCAGAGAGAGAGGGGGATGCTTCCTGCTGAGCAGAGAGCCTGACGCAGGGCTCCATCCCAGGACCCTGAGATCATGACCTGAGCTGAAGGCATAGGCTTAACCCACTGAGCCACTCAGGCGCCCCTAGGTAACTGGTATTTTGAACTATGAGAAATTGATAGAATACAAACATAACACAAATTTTTTTTTAAAGATTTTATTTATTTATCAGAGAGAGAGGGGGGGGAGAGAGCGAGCACAGGCAGACAGAATGGCAGGCAGAGGCAGAGGGAGAAGCAGGCTCCCCGCTGAGAAAGGAGCCGATGTGGGACTAGATCCCAGGACGCTGGGATCATGACCTGAGCCGAAGGCAGCTGCTTAACCAACTGAGCCACCCAGGCGTCCCCACAAATTTATTTTTTCACTATCCTCTTAAATCCATTCTACAATCTTATTCGTCCCCACTCCGATAAAATATTTGAGAAAAATTCATAGCTTTCCTGATTAATTTTTAACAGTAAAAACAAAACAAAACAAAAAACCAAAAAACCTTCCAGTCACTTCTAATAACTATTACAGTTTTATTTAAATAATTGAACCGTCCATTTTAGTGAAATAGTCTACAGTGGGATTTTAGTTAATCTTTTACTTTTCTCCTCCCCAGCTCAAGTTCATTTCAAGCTGAAATTCTGCAGTAGAGGGTAGGGTGTGTGTGGGAACTTCTGTCTTTGCTTTCTCAGCTCCCCTTCACTCAAACCCACACTTTTAGCTGTGACTTTAGGACCCGCCAGGGTGGGAGTTGGGCAGAGTCAGAGATGGGAGAAAGAGGTAATGGGGAATAAAGGTCCGATTTGATAGGAGAAGGGTACTGTGATGTGAGAGTACTCTCTGGGCTTGCTGAATTTTCACTGCTGGCCTCATGGGGTATTTTCGTGCTTTTGTAGAGATTTCTTCACCAGGAACATCCAACTGTAGCTCTGTTGATGTGGGCAAAGCTGTTTCTGGCCTGGCCACTTAAGATTGTGCCCTCAGACTCAGTATCTAAGGTTTCTTCCAGCCTCTTTTTGGTCCATTCATCCAAATAGTTCCCATTTTATAAGTCAAATCTATCTAGGAAAATACATGCCTCTCTTCAGCAATAGTGGAAGCAGGCACCTCTCTTTGCTCTTCCCCAGGAAGACAGCTCTAGTCACATACTTTTTGCTTTTCATTTTCTATAAATGCTGACCAAAAACTGTTCCTTTGCCCCATCAAACACCAGGGCAAAAGGGAAACAGGGATATAAAATTCTATAATAGGGTCTCTTAAATTCCCTCTAACTTGTTCAGAGGTCAGGAGTAACATCAGTGCCGCCCATTCACCCCACACATTAAATATGGAGGGAAAGTATGACTGGACAATATTGCCAAGTGGCAATAATTCCTTACAGTGTCTTTGTTTCCCTGGCTCTCCAACCTCAATCCTTTTATCCCTTCAAGTTGGGTTTAGGGCCAAGCATCACAAAACTGCTTTTCAGGAAAAAAACAAAAGTAAACAACAACAACAAAAAAACCCCTGCTTTTCTGCTAGTTATTTTGTCAGTTGTACAAAGATGAACTATTCCTTCATTTAGAAATATAGGGCTACAGGGCACCTGGGTGGCTCAGTCATTAAGTGTCTGCCCTTGGCTCAGGTCATGTCCCAGGGTCCTGGGATCGAGGCTCACTGCTCAGTGGGAGGCTTGCTTCTCCCTCTCCCACTCGCCTTGCTTGTGTTCCTTCTCTTACTGTCTCTTTCTTTGTCCAATAAATAAATTTTTTAAAAATCTTTAAAAAAAAAAAGAAAAAATATATAGGGCTTCTTGTCCCCTTTTATTTTGCTTTTGGCCTTTGGATTTTCAGACAAAACGAGAAAACAAATATCTGATTTACTCACCCTGTCCCACATATAACTTAAGAAACCAGAAAAGACTGACAAAATAGATTTTAAAAAAAAGAAGAAGAAGAAAGTTAAAGAAAAGTATAAATACAAAAGTAGAAATTGACTAAATTAAATGAAAACATTAAGTACAATGAGTGAAATCACAAGTTTATTCCTGGAAAATCCCATTAAATTGAACATCTGGCAATTATATTGAAAAGAAAATTAGAAAAGACCAGCAACTAACATTATCAGTGGGACAGGAACATAAAATTACATTAAACAGGGTAAGAATTAAAGCAAAATATCATGGCTATCCTTATGCCACAAATTTAGAAAATTAGGTGAAGAGTATCACTTCATATTAAAATATATATTACTATAATTAATCCAAGAATTATAAAAATAGGAATAGAAGTGTTAATAGTGAAGAAATGAACAAGGCAATTAAAATCTACTCTTTGTGGGGTGCCTGGGTGGCTCAGTGGGTTAAGCCGCTGCCTTCAGCTCAGGTCATGATCTCGGGTCCTGGGATTGAGTCCCGCATCGGGCTCTCTGCTTGGCAGGGAGCCTGCTTCCCTCTTTGTCTACTGTGATCTCTCTCTGTCAAATAAATAAATAAAATCTTAAAAAAAAAAAATCTACTCTTTGAAGGACTTCAGATCCAGGTAATTTAATAGAAGAAATTATCACCTTTAAATAGCAGAAATTTTCTACATTAAAAATAAACTATTTCAGAGCAGGAAAAAATATGAAAATGTTAGTAAATCATTTTATGGGAATAACAATACTCTACTATCAACAAAGGACAAAATTATACAAAAAAAGAGAAATATAATCCAACCTCTTCTCATAAGCATGGATATCATAATCCTGAAGTAAATATTAACATTCTAAACCCACCAGAAAATTAAAGAATACATCATAATCAAGTAGAAGTTATCTCTGTCTTAGATACTTGTGAAAATCAGAGAAAAGTTGCTTCCCTGGATGTGAGAGTGTGTGTGTGTGTGTGTGTGCATGTATGTGTGTGTGAGAGAGATAAAGACACAGGAATTTCAGTACATTAAGAGATTCAGAAAATAAAATATTACTCCACTGACCACTTATTGCATAACAAATACCATATTATACAAAATTCAGATATTGTTTCAATCTTTTGCCTATGAGATTTTGTTTCTTTTTTTCATGTATCTGAACTAATTTTGACCTCTTTCCTCTACTTTATGTGAAGTAGACAGATCTCTGACGAGCCTCTTCTGGTGCAGCTGTGATTGGCAGTAAGCCTAACCATTTCTTACTCTATTACCATATTCACAATGGTTAAAGAGTCATGTTTCTCTATTCTTTGGTAGAAATAGGAGAGGAAACATCTTGAAATGTATGCTTTTAAGGAAGACTCTAACAACGGTTTCCCAGAATACCTGGTTAAATATTAGAAAATAAATTGTAAAGATCAGTATTGGCAGACTACGGAAGAAATCCATTTGATTATATCCAGTGTTCTTTAATGATTCAAAAAATTAGCAACCAGAAGCCAAAAGGAAATATCCCCAATTAATAAAGCATGCTTATATGAAATCTACGGAAAATATCATAGCTTATGGCAAGATGTGAGAAGCATTCTAGCTAAAGACACACGAAAAGGATAGCTCTTACAGCAATGCTGAGTATAATGAAGGCATAGGAGAGAGAAATAACTATCAATATGAGAAAAGGAGATAAAGCTAGCATATTTCTTTCTATAAGCGATATCCAGTGAAAAAAATAGATCTTGCTCAAAAATATAAAATACCTGGAAAATAAAATCCAAAAGATTATACTTCTATTTATCTATCTAATCTCCTCTTTCATGTGAAAGAGAAGATGTCCCAGCAGAGCAAAAAAACATCTGAAAGACTGTCAATGAGCAGGACATCTAAATAAATATGAATACATGTGATGAGCCCTATTCTAATTAAAACAAGAGAGTTTAAGAATAGGGAAATATGTCAATAAAATTGAATAGGGTACAAAAGCAGACTCATACATATGTAAGACTTTATGATTAGGTTGGCCTTTTAAGCAGTGGGAAAAGATTGTGTATTTACTAATTTGTAGGAAAGTAGCTATCAGATGAAAAAAGTAAAGCAAGATACTATTTATTCCTCATATTATCTACTAAAATAAATTCCAGATAGTTTAAAGTACTAAACATTAAGCAAAAATATATATGTGTTAGAGGAAAATACAGAATACTTTAAAAGCTTTGGGATAGCAAAACTCCTCTCAAGGGCGACCCCCAACCCAGAAATCATCAAGTATACATGACAGATTTCTCTCAAAAAACCTTAAAACTCTATATACCGGGGGGAGAGGGGAGATTTTAAAAAAAGATAAAATACACATGGTGGAAATAAATTACTGTAACACATTTAGCAGACAAGGTATTAATAACCAGAATGTATAAAGACAGTTATAAATAATTTAGTAAAACGCAAACAACTCAACACTAAAATGAGTAAAGGATGCCAGATGGCGATTTTCTAAAAGAAAACAAAATATCAAGTAAACATAAAGGGTAGTCAGTCTTGCTGGCAATCATGCTCTGTGTGTGTGTGTGTGTGTGTGTGTGTGTTTGTGTGTGTGTGGTTTTTCCCTTATCAGATGGCTTAAACTGTCAAGTGTAGGAAAGATATAGGGAAACTGACCCATTCATATGCAGTAGAGAAAAGTCTCTAAAGTCTTTTGGGAAGGCAACTAGGAAATATATATTTTAAATCTTAAATCCCTATAGGCTAGCAATTCTGCTTCTAGAAATACATTTTCAAAAAATACTTTCTCAAGTGTCCAATGATATATTCAAGGCTATCCATAACTTTAATGTCTGTATTAGTGTATAACTGGAAACCATGAAAGGCCCATCTATAAGAAAGGTGTGTATGGCGCATAAAAATAATGACTTATATGCACACAAATATGCATATGTAACAAACATGAATACATGTAAGTTCAAATAGTAGAATGATTCCCTTTGTGTATAAAAATTAGAAATCAAATATACACACATACATAAATGCATGGGCAAGGACAGAAGGATACCTGTCAGACTCTTGACAATGTTACCAATTGGGAAAAGAAAGTAAGAGAAGCATACTGGAGCAGTCATTTCAGGGTTTGCTCTCAATACTCCTGAATTTAAAAGATTTTTTACCATGAGAATACATTCATGCATTGGTGGGGTAATTAAAAAAAAAATCAGCAGTAAAGTAGCAAATAATTTTTCCTTTTGGTTCGTGGTCCTCTCTGTTTGTAATGAACAAGCTGACCCCAGTTTGGTCACTCCATTCAGTTTGGCCATTTATTAGTTATGCTTTGAGACAGGAACAAATTTTCAATACATGCAGAGGAAAAAGAGCAGCATATTTCTCAAAGTAAATTATTCACCACAAAAATCATCTCAAAAGCCTTCATTTTAGAAATATATTTACCTACCTTCTGCACTTTCCCCACTAGAATTTAGAATTTTTCTTCCTGAAACTTCTAGTTGCTAAGCAACATTTCCTTCTTTGTGGAGCTGGGTAGCCATATTAACTTTCCATCAGCTTGATCTTTCTTTTCATCCTAATCCTCACAGACCCACAAATAGATATACATACACACATGCGCGTGCGTGTGAGCACGCACACACACACAAATTCTTCCATTGTCATAGTGTTTATTCATTCACTTGTTTCATAAGAAATTAAAAGTCTTAATTTTTTTTTATTGTTGTAAACTCACAACCAAAAGAATGAAGAAAGGATTCCCCTTTCCTCTTCTAAGTGGATAGCCATGTCAGAGATGGCTTTCCCAAGACTAAGAAAATGATTGGTTTGGGAATTAGAGTTTGGGGATGAAGTTCTAGGTCTAATCTACTACTTTAGGAAGAAGGCTTTCAGATGGTTAAGGCCTCTTATAATTTCATCTATTAAGTATTTACTGAGCTACTACTGTGCTCTCTATAATATTCAGGATATTGAGAATGTACTGGTCAATGCAAACAGTCACCACCTTCAAGCAGGTTACATTCAGAGGATGGTATAATATCGACGCATGTCCATGACACCAGCCTGTTCAAGCTGCTCCAGGTCCAACAATAGCTTCCTCTAAGCTAAATAATGGCTGTCAAGGAGGGAAGGTTTGTAAGAGTGTATGCAAAGCCTTATGCCCTACCTGGGTTATGAAGGAGTTATGATTCAAAACTAGCAACCAGAAGACAGGGTAGAGGACGTTTCCTTACTTTGGCCACCAGAGTCTGAGAACTAGCAGTGGAAAAGCCTCAAGCAAGGATCTGAGCCCTGGGATTCCTGGTGAGATTCTGGCCTCTGAGGAGCTTTGGTAGCTCTGGAGGAGCTTTAGTACAGTAAGAGGTGCCTGGATGGCTCAGTAGGTTAAGCATCTGACTCCTGGTTTCCACTCAGGTGATAATCTCAGGGTAGTGAGTTGGAACCCTCCCTACCCCCATACAGAGTCTGCTTGAGATTCTCTCTCTCCTTCTGCCCCTCCTCCTGTTCATGCACTCTATCTCTAAAAATAAGTACATAAAATCTTTTTAAAAAGTGGATAGAGAAATAATTACTAGGCAAATGTAAATACAAAGACAGTGAAGTATATACAAGGTACAATTTAAAAATAGAATCACTACTCAGCCACAATGATGTAATAGCTATATACTAGTATGCACTAAACACCACAGTAACTAGAAACACATAGTGAGAACGGTTATAATTATAAAACTGAAAAAATACCGGAAGATATTTTAATATATCACTTAAAAAGGCTGATTTTCTAATAGTTATTAGGAACATTGGAGTGGAACAGGCAATTACAACATAGGGAAATAACTGCTATGATAGAAATGAATGCAGTGTCCCTAATCCAGTTCCTCTTCTGGTTGATGCTACATACATACACAAAGTAGGTTAAATAAGACTGGTTTCTGACTTTTAGGAGTTCATGAGTAGGGCAGGTGGTTCCATTCTGGTATATACTGTAAGGTCAACTCTTTCTGTTTCTAAAGATTTTCCTGATTTAAAAGTAAAGATTAATGAGTATACCATCAAAATAACCTGTGACATCTATGACCTTACTAAATAGAAAATATTTTCAAAAAAAGAAAACCTAACTTCTTTTTTAGATCATTGATGATGCCTTCATTAAATATTGTTTCTTCTTTTTTCTTCATTAAATATTATTAATTAAGGAAATGTCTGAGCAAAAATATTCCACAATTAATCATTTTTCTCATTTACATATGAGTGTATAAAAACAGGTCCGGGGTGCCTGGGTGGCTCAGTGGGTTAAAGCCTCTGCCTTTGGCTCAGGTCATGATCCCAGGGTACTGGGATCGAGTCCCGCATCAGGCTCTCTGCTCAGTGGTGAGCCTGCTTCCTCCTCTCTCTCTGCCTGCTTCTCTGCCTACTTGTGATCTCTGTCTGTCAAATAAATAAATAAAATCTTAAGAAAAAAATCACAGGTCCTTTAAAACACTATGCAGTTGTAGTTAAAATAACCACAGTTGCAGGATGAGAGTGTGGACAAATTACATCTGCTGCTGAAATGACCTGCTTGACTAACAGAGGTTCTGAGAGACTCCCAGGGTTGTGACTTCATCGCTTAGGTCATCCACTGCTCCTTTATCTCTCAAAAGAGTTGACAATTTCTTCTTTTTTTTAAGATTTTATTTATTTATTGATAGAGAGAGATCACAATCAGGCAGAAAGGCAGACAGAGAGAGGAGGAAGCAGGCTCCCTGCTGAGCAGAGAGCCCGATGTGGGACTCGATCCCAGGATCCTGAGATCATGACATGAGCCGAAGGCAGCGGCTTAACCCACTGAGCCACCCAGGCGCCCCAAGAGTTGACAATTTCTAAGGTTCCTTTCCTCCACCAAATTTAATCACTTTAAAATTTTTTTCTGAACTTGTTCTGATATATTTACTGTTACAATTTTAAAGTGCATTCACTTGTGATTCAAATACGTAATAGTTTTACTAGAATATATTGAGACCTTGAATTTTATAGGAAAAAAAGACCCGTGAATTACCATAATACAGTTTTTTAAAAAAACAACTCCTTGGTAAAATGCCAACTCAGAAAGATGCTTATGAAATATATGCACAAAATTTCTTACAAAAGCCTCTGAGTGAAGCAATTAGATACAAACTTTAAAAAACAGGATGTGTTGTATTATATGAGGCTACAATTTCATCTTTGAATTTCATTTTTTAATTTATTCCCTCCTGACTGCCTTACTTCTTGCAGTTCAGTGAGCACTGAACTTTAAAAACCATTTGGCCATCTTTCAAATCATCGCTGAAAGTTTTCATTCTTTGAGTCTGACCTGGCAAGCTGATATTTAACATCTACAACAGTGATTTTCAGTGAAAGTTATACCACATCCTGGAACGAATTTCATAGATCTGTGGGGCCACTTTGGGTCACTGCAGTGACTGGGAAGTGGTAATTGCATTTAATGGACAGGGTAAGAAATGTTAGGACTTCTGCAAGTAAGGGTCACTGACACTCAAGAGCTGCCTTGCTTGAATCCAATTTTCCAATACCTCACAAGATAATTATGCAACTGAAAGACCAATTTATAGTTAGCTGAGCTTAAAATATTTGACATATAAACACATCTAAAATCTTTAAAGCAGGGGCACCTGGGTGGCTTGGTCGGTTAAGCGGCTGCTTTCATGTCTCAGGTCATGATCCCAGGGTCCTGGGATCGAGTCCCACATCAGGCTCCCTGTTAAGCAGAGAGCCTGCTTCCCTCTCCCTCTGCCTGCTGCTCTGCTTACTTGTGTGTGCGCTCACTCTCTCTCTCTCTCTAATTAATTAATTAATTTAAAAAACTTTAAAGCATAATCACAAAGTGTTTTCTCATGGTTTTAGTATTTTTCAAGAATGCAGCTAGAATGCTGATCATCATTTCAGTGTATCATTTTAGTGAAAGCAATGCTGTTTGTTGTTTTCAGTTGCCAATATAATACACCACCATTGGCCTGTATTCTTATTCTTAGTTCACATGCAAATATGCAACAAAAGAGATCAACACTCTCCCTAACAGACTTAGAGTTGAATATTTTTAAATAAGCAAAGACATAGGACATGTAGGAATCTTACTGAATTTATTAATAAAAGGATTTTTAAATTTTTCATATTAGTATCTCCTATATAATTTCTAATTGTAGCACAGGGTAAATCGAGGTTATAACACTGAATATTAAAACGATTTCTTTAGGAGTTACCGATTACTCTTTTTGCTTTCCCCAGAGTCTGCCACAAGCCTTTGGTGGCTCTTGGTGTTTCTGTTTCTTTCTATTCCTGGGCTTCTAGTGTCAGAGACTGAAGGTAACTGCCTGTAAATGTCTGATATGTTATCCCCACATCAGCTGAAATGAGTTCATTTTTATTGTATACATGGAAGTCTTGTCTATTATCACCTGTTCTAATTCTAGGTTTTTATGTCCCCTGTACCTCTGTTCTATGATTTCCCTGTGTTCCTATATTTAAAGTGTTAGATCAACTTCTCTTATGTCCAAACGTAGTCATTATGGTAACATGCAAATATTTGGCTTCTTCATTATGTTCTCTGTTATAGTCATATTCAATATTTTTATATTGAAATATATATTGTTTTATGAAATTTTTTCCATTTTTTAATGGAGCTGGGTCACTATATTGAGTTTTCAAAAGTATGTATTTTTATGTCTTCTTACCTCTAAATGTAATTAAACAATAGTGAATGAGGCATCTGATTCTATAGAATTGAGAGCCACAAATCTATGTGATTTCCCAAAGACCTGGTGGAAATGGGTGTGGATGTGATTGTGATTGGGGTTACTGTTGTGGTTAACAGCTATGGCAATAGTTATGATTATCTTAGGATTATATGCCAAAGTTAAACCATATCAGCTAAGCACTAATCCACAAGGCTTGAGCAAAAAATTTTGTGAAATTACTTTTTAATTTCACTTTCTCTATTCTCTTTCTTTAACTGTCCCTGCCAATATGTTTTCTCTCTGGTCCTTTATAAAATGTTCATACTTCCCAATCTCATCTCTTGCCTTTACTTGGATGCTAGTCATCCTGCCTGGAATGTGCTTCATTCACCTCCACGTCAGTTTTCCAAGATTAAAGCCGAACGCCATACTAACAGAAAGCCTTCCCTAAGCACCTGTACTGGAAGTAATTTTCTTTAGACTCCGAATTTCCGTAGCACTATTTTAAAGCAAATATATTTCTCTTTGTCAGTCTTTTTACTTTGTATTATGGCTATTTGTAGTACTTCTATCTTTGAGGGCAAGATGTATGCTTTAATTAATCATCCCTCCACTATGTGCTTTGCTTGACTCAATAATAATCTATAATCCATCAGAAACCAGAATCCTGGACACTGTGGATATTAAATATGTTACTTTACCTAGCCTTAAATTTAATTGGGCTTAAACTTGACATATATAATATATATGTATACTATATAAAATCTCCAATGCAAAGATTCAGATGAAATCGAGACGGAAAATATAAATGTTCCATGTACAAATATAAGGTCTTCTGGTAACACTTCCATCGAAACTTAATTATGGTTCAAATTTCTGGAGGATGGTTCCAATAACAAAAAAGCAATTGGTCCTATTAATATCACTGTGGAAAGATCACATCGTTAATAGACAGAATGGATATTTCACAAAGGAAGATGTTATTTGGATTAATGGGTAGGTGGAAACATCGAGTCTTGTTCTTTCTTTAGCAGAATGCTGTAACAAATTGTACTTGAATGCAGAGGCATCTATTTGAACAAATTCTCTTCACAGAATGTCAATGATTTTGTGTACTTCTAATTCCTCTTTGTCTGGAACTTCTGAGCCTCATAAAATAAAAATAACTTATTAGGAGAAAAAGCAATTAAAATTAGACCCCTTAGGTTAATCTAACAAGTTTATAGTGGACCAGCCTTGGGAGAGTATAACCACAGAGATGGTGAATGGGGAATCTCCAGGGGTAGCCACTTCAAGGGACAGTTTGGGGTCTTGTAAAACCCACCGTGAAATAAAAAACAGATTCTGTAAGGTGAGGCATAATCAGTATCAATAATCAAGAGAATGTTACCAAAACTTTTAATGGAAAACATTTTAAAAAATTAGTCATTTTATACTTTAATTTTTTATTATGCACACATTATTTAAAATAATTTAAATTTCTCTCCTACTCCCAAAAAATTAGGATTGCAATTCAGCTTTTTATTCTTCTATTTTGGATATTTTACTCCCACCTACATTAATACACTTATAAAATTTGTACACCTTTTCCGGGGTACCTGGGTGGCTCGGTGGGTTAAGGCCTCTGCCTTCAGCTCAGGTCATGATCCCAGGGTCTTGGGATACAGCCCCGCATCAGGCTCTCTGCTTGGCAGGGAGGCTGCTTCCTCCTCTCTCTCTGCCTGCTCTCTGCCTACTTGTGATCTCTGTCTTTTTTTAAAATAAAATCTTAAAAAAAAAAGTTAAAAAAAACTTGTACACCTTTTCCTTGTCTTATTCACATATTGAATATATCAGTCAGGGCCTACTTGTGGAAACAGAATCCACACAGTTCTTTTAACAGTGTTAATTTAATTTAAGGAACTGGTTAAAGAGTTATTGGATGACTGAAAGGTAAAAGGAACCACTAAAGTAGCAGATAAAGGAATTACAGAAAGCAATTCCTACCTTCAGGGCTGGAAGAACAAAGAGAAAGACTGAGGTTATTACAACTGACTAGCTGGTGCTGGTGGCCCAAGAGCTCAGGAGAGATCTGCACGGCTAGGACTCAGAAATCCAAGAAAAGGGGCAGCCACAAGCTGGTGCCAATACTTGTGAAACAAATGAGGCTAGGTCTACAGGCTGGGAAATAAGCTGCCAGGATGAAAAAACTATTGCTGCCCTAACACTGACATGAGCAGGAAGCAAAACTGGAAGGAGCAAGTTCCCTTTCCTGCCTCTAGTTTTGCCTTCTGCCTCTTGTGCCCTGATTTGGCAGGGAGACAGATGGCAAAGAAGAAATGCAGCTCGCAAAGCTGCAGCCCCAGGATCACAGAGAAGAGTAGAGAAGAGTAGGTTTGAGGCTAAAAGATAAGAGCTAATAAACAGAAAATCAGTAATTATACTTTTATATCTTAATGGACATGCACATTTTTAATGTTTTAATTCTTCATTTTTATTACATTATACCAAATGCAACCCCCCAAAAGGATTAGAATTATAATTAACTTTTCCATTAGTATCAAATTAATGAATGTATAAACTGTGATGCTTTTTCTTTGCCTTGTAACAAATAGATTACTTATGTCATAATTGTATTCAAGTTGAAATACTGGCAAACTATTTCATACTTTTGGTTTATGACACCATATTAGAATTCCTTGATTAAATTATAGCCTTATAATCAATTTCTACAAATTAACTAATCTCCAAGATTTTTCTTCATATAGTCATACTAGTTATAAAAGAATATTATAAAAATTATAACATGAAATAATGTAACTTGGGGCCTATTAGGAAATGGCCTTTATAAATAGAAATATGTAAGTGTTTTATTTCCAACTTTACTCTAAAATATACATATATCTTTTCTGTAAAGCTTTATACTTTGGAATAAACAATAGTAACAGAATTTGTGGAATACCTACTTTGTGCCAGATGCTGTCATGATGAATACATAAATTATCTTCATCCCAAATATTTGAGGGGTATAATTTTATAGCTAAAAGAACCGAGAATTTAAAAACATAATTTCACTAAGGTCAAACAATTAATTTATGGTTAATAATAATAAACTTTGTTATAATACCATTTATATCAATTGCAGTATAATTAATATTAGCTACCTATACAGCTTATTGGTAAGAGTCAAACTTTATTCTTTTATCTAGAACACCACAATGCTTCTTTTGAGTAAGGCTATGATGACAACTCATCAGTGACCTCTCTCCACTCATAACTTAGTTATGTCCTTAGTTGTGAGTTGTGATGTATACTACAGGGAAAGTATAATTTACAAGAAGTATAGCCTTATCCATAAATGATGTAATAATAGAGGCTCAGAGTTAGAAGAAAGCTTAATAATCAGCACCTAATCTATTAAGAAATCTCTTCTCATAATACACTGAAATGTATTAAGTACTTGTTCTTCTTAGGCATGATGCTATATGACTTACAGGCACTATCTCATTTAACCTTTATCACAATAGAATAAGTGAATATAGAACGGTCCTGGATACAAGATGAATGCACAAAATTTAATTATACTTCTACATATAAGTAACAACAACAAAAGAGAATAATAGCATCATTTACAATATTATCAAAACTCACCAACTACCCAAGAATAGATTTAAGATAGAATGGGTGAGATTTCTATACAAAACTACAAAACACTATTAAAAGAAATTAAAGAATAAATATATAAAATGAAATGATAAGCCATGCATATGAATAGGAAAACTCCATACTGAAAAGCGATCAATACAAATTTTCCTCAAATTAACCTATAGGTTCAGTTCAATCCCTATCAAAAACTCAACGGTTATCTTTTTCATTTTTGGTTTTTATAAGATATTAAGCTGATTTCAAAATCCATACAAAAATACAAAGAACTAGGGGCACCTGGGTGGCTCAGTGGGTTAAAAACTCTGTCTTCAGCTCAGGTCATGATCCCAGAGTCCTGGGATTGAGCCTCGCATCAGGCTCTCTGCTCGGCGGGGAACCTGCTTCCTCCCCTCTCTGCCTGCGTCTCTGCCTACTTATGATCTCTGTCTGTCAAATAAATAAAATCTTTTAAAAAATACAAAGAACTAGAAATAGTCAAAGCTATTTTAAAGACTCAAGGTGGAGAGGTGCCTGGGTGGCTATGTCAGTTAAACACCCAACTCTTGATTTCAGCTCAGGTCATGAATTGAGGTTATGGGATCAAGCCCCACATAGGATTCTGCGCAGCACAGAATCTGCCCTTTCCCTATGCTCCTCCCCCTGCTCATTCTCTCTCTCTCTGAAATAAATAAATGAATAAAATCTTTAAAAAGAAAAGAATGAAGGTGGAGAAATTACCAAGAAAGATCAATATGTATTAAAAGGTATATTACTTAAAACAATGTGGTAGCTACAAAAAGATAAACAAACTGAGCAGTAGAATATAATACAGAGTGGCTGAAAGAACCCATACTTGATTTGGCCTTTTTAAAGATTTATTTATTTATTTAAGAGGGTGTGGGAGGAGGGGCAGAGAGAGAGGGAGAGGGAGTCTCAAGCAGATTCCATATTCGTCACAGAGCCTGAAGCAGAGCTCAATCTCAAGACTCTGAGATCATGACCTGAGGGGAAACCAAGACTCCGCTGCTCAAAGGACTACGCCCCCAGGTACCCTCCAAACCATACTTAATTTCTGGCAAAAATAACACTGCAGTCTTTCAGTATATAATAATCAACTGGATAGCCATATTTAAAAAAAGAGATCTATCTTGACTGTACCTCACACCATACACAAAAATAAATTTCAGTTAGATTTTACATTTACAAGTAAAAGGCAACAAAACAAAGGTTTAAGAAAAAAACATAGTGACCATCTTTAAGGCTGTCAAGGAAGCAAGTATCTTACAGTGGGACACAAAGACAAAAAAAATGGATATATTGGACTATATGACAATACAGCTTCTTAATCTAACAAAATACTATTAAAAAAACAAGCTATAGAATGGAGACAGCACATATATAAAACAACTCACATCCAGGAATATAAACAACTTCTTTAATGATGTTTTCACATTTTCACTATATATGTTTTGTTTTATTTTATTTTAAAATTTTTAATTTAAATTCAATTTAGTTAACATATACTGTATTATTAGTTTCAAGGATAAAATTTGGAGATTCATCCGTAGTATATAATTTCCAGGGCTCATTAGGTCAAGTTTCCTCCTTAATGCTCATCACCTAATTTTCTCATCCCTAAACCCACCATCCCTCCAACAACCCTCAGTTTGTTTCCTAGAGTTAAGAGTCTCTTATGGTTTGCCTCCCTGTTTTCATCTTATTTTATTTTACATTCCTTTCCCCTTCATCTCTTTTGTTTCTTTAATTCCAGTGAAACTGTATGGTATTTGTCTTTGACTGACTTACCTCGCTTAGCATAATAATACACTCTAGTTTCATCCACATCATTGCTAATGGCAAGATTTCATTCTTTTGATAGCTAAGTAATATTCCAAAACACACACACACACACACACACACACACCACATCTTCTTTAACCATTCATTTGTCAATGGACATTTGGGCTCTTTCCATATTTTCGCTATTGTGGACATTGCTGCTATAAACTCTGGGGTACATGTGCCCCTTTGAATCACTATGTTTATATTCTTTGTATAAATACTTAGTACTACAAATCCTAGGTCATAGAACAGTTCTATTTTTAATTTTCTGAGGAGGCTCCATACTATTTTCCACAGTGGCAATACCAGTTTGCATTCCTATCAACCATGTAAGAGGGCTCCGCTCCCCTTTCTTCACATCCTCACCAACACTTGTTATTTTCTGAGTTGTTAATTTCAGCTATTCAGACCCTTGTGAGGTGGTAACTCATTGTGGATTTGATTTGTATTTCCCTGCTGACGAGTGATGTTGAGCATTTTTCATGTATCAGTTGCCCATTTGCCTATCTTCTTTGGAGAAATGTCAGTTCATGTCTTCTGCACATTTCTTGACTAGATTTTTGGGTTTCGGGGTGTTGAGTCTGATAAGTTCTTTATTAGATTTGCATACTAGCCCTTTATCTTATAAATCATTTTCAGATGCCTTCTCCCATTCCATAGGTTGCCTTTTAGTTTTGGTGACTGCTTTACCATGCAGAAGCTTTTTATCCTGATGAAGTCACAAAAGTTCATTTTTGCTTTTGTTTCCCTGCCTCAGGAAGATGTGTCTAGCAAGAAGTTGCTGTGGCCAGGGTCAAAGAGGGAGCTATCTGCATTCTCCTCTCCTCCAGGATTTTAATGGTTTCCTGTCTCACATTTAGGTCTTTTCTCCATTTTGAATTTATTTTTCTGTATGGTGTAAGAAAATGATCCAGTTTCATTCTTCTGCATCTTGCTGTCCAGTTTTCCCAAGACCATTTGTTGAAGAGACTATCTTTTTTCCATTGGATACTCTTTATTGCTTTGTCAAAGGTTAGTTGACCACATAGATATAGGTTCATTTCTAGGTTTTCTATCTATGTATCTATTTTTGTGTCAGTACTATATTGTCTTGATCACTACAGCTTTGTAAGTAACTTGAAATCCGGGATTGTGATACCTCCAGCTTTGCTTTTTCTCCTCAAGATTACTTTACTATTCAGAGTCTTTTGTGGTTCTGCACAAATTTTAGGATTGTTTTAACAATATCTGTTCTTCCAATCCACAAGCATGGGGTGTTTTCCCATTTCTCTGTGTCCGTCAATTTCTATCATCAGTGTTTTATCTTTTACCTCTTTGGCCAGGTTTATTTCTAGGTATCTTGTGGGTTTGGGTGCAATTTTTTTAAAAGATTTTATTTATTTATTTGACAGAGATCATAAGCAGGTAGAGAGAGAGAGGGAAACAGGCTCCCCACTGAGCAGAGAGCCCCAGGCGGGGCTCGATCCCAGGACCCTGGGATCATGACCTGAGCCGAAGGCAGGGGCTTTAACCCACTAAGCCACCCAGGCACACCTGGGTGCAATTTTAAATGGGATTGATTCCTTGATTTCTCACTTCATTATTGGTGTACAGAAATGCAACTGATTTCTATGTATTGACTTTGTATCCTGCAACTTTACGAATTCTTGTGCCAGTTTTAGCAATTTTTTTGGAGTATTTTGGATTTTCTATATAGAGTAATATGTCATCTGGAAATAGTGAAAGTTTGACTTCTTCCTTGCTAATTTAGATGCCTTTTATTTCTTTTTGTTGTCTGATTCCTGTGGCGAGGACTTTCAGTACGATGTTAAATAACAGTGGTAAAAGTGGACATCCTTGCATTGGTGCTGTCTAGGGTCCATTCTTAAACACATTCTCTAAACGTAAAAGTTACTCTACAGGTACTTAGCCAGGCAAATTTTAATGATTCTGAAAATATAAAACTAAATCCGGTAAATTTTTAAAACAACTTTAACTTCTAAAAGGTTATATTATGGCTGACTGCCATTAGCTAACCAATATTCATTTCCCCTTTCTTAATTGAATAATCCTATCTTTGTTCAAAGCATCAATGTGTCCAGTCAAAATACTCAGTCTCTCAGTCTCCCTTGCATATGGGTAAGTGCTAACTCTTCTAGTCACTCAGTTATAAATACAGAAACCCTTTTGTACTGACGCTTAAGCAACAAAGCCAGAACATTACTATTCCCTAAAGGAATTAATTTCCTGATTGGAAATTGAAATTAGCCATGTTTCATGTTCATCTGGTTATCATTTCATCTTACCTCTTGAACAGGAAACAGCTAACCCATACTGAAACCCTGTAATATCACAAACAGATTTGTCTACCAGACTAGACAGGTAACATAAATGTATAAATCCAGCCTAAGTACAGTAGGATGAAGAAGTCCGTGATAAGCAGAAGAAAACATGCATAGCTTAAGGCATTAATGTTTAATTTTAAAAGAGCTATTTTCAGGCAAAATAAATCCTGTTTATGGGCTTTATTTATAGCCATCAATTTGCAACCCTCAGTTTCCTCTGTGCTAAGCATTGTGTGATATGCTATGGAGTATATTGGACATCTCAAGCATGGCTACTATCCTTAATAAGATTATAATTTGTTCTGGATGGTAAGATGAACACTCACAAATTATGGTCAGCAACACAAAACAGTATAAAATTATCTATTAAGGAATCTATTATTGAACATAAATATTGTAGATGTTTTCAAACATGGATGAGAATACAGGCTAGAAGAGCTGGGAATGTTTATGGGAGAGATAGCCCTTCATCTAGAGTATGAAGAATGGGTAGAATTTGGATAGACCAAAAGCAATGTGAAAAGTATTAGGAAGTCAGAAAGGGGACCCAGACGATGGTAACAAGCCTAGTGTGTTCATATGAAATGGTAGAGACTAACCTATGGATAAAAAGAAGGAAATATGGGGAAACAGAAGAATTAGGTTTGGATAGGTAAAGTGGGATCAGATCCCAGAAGACATTGGAAAATAAGCAGTTAGGATTCTAGACAGCATGAAAAACATAAATGTTAGGAAAACAAAAGGATACTGAGGATAAAAAATATGACACAAAAGAAAGAAGCTTAATGAGAAAAGTACATCCGGGAAGTTTAAGGAAAAAACAATACATACTTTCCTCAGATAACACTGCTATGCATTCACTTATTCACTAATACATACAATAACTAATTGATAAGCATTTGTTAAGTACCAGGAACTAAACTAGGTACTGAAGTTACAATCTTAAAAATAAAACAAAACCAAATCAAACCATGCAACTGGGTTCTACAGACTGTAGTCAAAAGACCTCCAAATATCTAATAGTCTTCTTTTTGACTAGGGGTCAACCTAAAATCATGCAGTGAGACTATCCATTGAGAGAACATTTGATATAGTTCTGGAAGTGCTGGCCAGATACAAGAAAGGCAAGATATAAGAAATGGAAAGGAAAAGGAAATATATTATTTGTTGATAATGAAGTTGTATTTTTAGAAATGGAAATAAGGGAATCTAATACTCTGGGTCGCTACAAATCTAATACTGAAAACCACCAGCATTTTCATATACAAGCAATAGTCCATTATAAAATATAATAAATGGGGAAAAAATTCTAGTTAAAATTTAGAAATAAATTAAAGATGTATAAAATCTATAGGAAGAAAACTATAAAGCCTGCTGAAAAAAAATAAATGAAACTTTAATAAATGGAAAGACATACTTGTTCCTGATTAAGAAAAGTAAAAAATATAAAGGCGTCTTCTTAAATTAGCTTGTAAATTTAACATGTTCACTACAGTGTCTGGTACCCAGTAAGAATTATGTAAGTGCCAGACAGATTGAAAGATTAAATAAAGATCGATGGATTTGGGGGCATCTGGGTGGCTCAGTGGGTTAAGCCTCTGCCTTCAGCTCGGGTCATGATCTCAGGATCCTGGGATGGAGCCCCACATCAGGCTCTCTGCTCTGCAGGGGAGCCTGCTTCCCCCTCCCACCCCGCTTGCCTCTCTGCCTACTTGTGATCTTTCTCTGTCAAATAAATAAGTAAAATCTTAAAAAAAAAAAAAGATGGATTTTTTTTTCATATGGTGGGGGTAGGGAGAGAAAAACTGCTTAATTCATATGAAAAACAAGTCAAGGAAATCCTGAAAAATAAGTTTTAATTAATTAAAAGTTTGATGTTAGCATAGGTTGAGTGAATAAGAGAAGAATCCAGAAATAGACTAAAATGTCTATGGGAATTTAGTATGTGATAGATGTGCAATTTCCAATGAAAAATATGGATTATTTGAGAGATAAGAGTGCAACATAAGAATGACCATCAGAAATGAGTTAAGTTGTTGTAAGCTGACCTAGGTAATTAAGGTATGTGAAGCTAAGTTTCAGTAAACAATAGTAGCCACTGATAAACTTTGAGAAGATGAACGCAGTTAGATATTCCTTTAATCAGAATGAAAGCAAGCTTACACACATATACACATATACATCACATATGTTAAATAAATGTCCAAGATGCTTTAACCACAGAAGATTCACATAAGCCAAACCAGAGCATTCCTGAGAAAGTATAATCAACATCATACAACCAACCAAACTTTTAAACTAATGGCTGGATTCAGAACTACTTAGAGATTCAAGACTCAAGCTCCAGGACACCTCTGTGGCTCAGTCAGTTAAGCATCTGCCTTCAGCTCAGGTCATGATCCCAGGGTCCTGGGATCC
Organism: Mustela nivalis; assembly: GCF_964662115.1. Classification (NCBI taxonomy): domain Eukaryota; kingdom Metazoa; phylum Chordata; class Mammalia; order Carnivora; family Mustelidae; genus Mustela; species Mustela nivalis. The sequence goes on along the minus strand of NC_139022.1, from coordinate 49,332,309 downwards.
AGTCCCACATTGGGCTTCTTGCTCAGCGAGGAGTCTGCTCCCTCTATACCTCTCTCCTGGCTCATGATCTCTATCAAATAAGTAAAACCATAAAAAAAAAAAAAAAAAGGCTCATGCTCTATCCCAAGGGTCCAGGTTAGAACTTCAATGGATTCTTAAACCCTGTTCATACATGGTGGCTTGAGTGTTTCTAAAACCTTTTGATCTATCCATATATCATAAATACCTTTAATTTCACCAGTGATATTCTATTTCTCATTTTCATCAAATTAATAAACAGGTAACAATTTTCAGCAGAAAACTTAAAAAAAATTATGATATTCATTATGCTGATTAGAACAATAAGGCTTACTGGAGATGGGTCTTAATAGAAGAGCTTATAGTTGCTTCGTAGGAGTAAGGACTTTCTGATACAATGCTAGTTGGCTTGCATTATAGCTCAATGTAAGTAACACACATAATACTACAATATAAATGCTAACGCATTTTCAAAGTAAATTATAGACATTGTGATGGCTGGATGCATGTGTCACTCTACATCAAAATACATCCTGAGGAAAGCATTCTTTTTAATGGAAGATAAGGCAGATGAGGATACCAAAAGAAAATATGAAAAACATTTTAAATTTTCTCTTACTCTCTCCCTCTCAGCAATCAAAAACCCAGAAGCAATGAAAATAAGATGTATTTTGATTCCCCAAAATAAAAAGTTTTGTATAAACAACTTCAAATGACAAATTAAAATTAGGAAAAAGTTTCTGCAACACAAAAGATGACAAGAACTAATGCCGTTAATATAATACACTTGTATGACTCAATTATCAAAAAAAAAATGACCAAAGATTGTGAGAAGACTCATAATAAAACTCAAACAACATGTGAAAAGATACTGAAAATTATTTATAATAAGAAAAATACAAAATAAAACTAAATGAGATTTGAATTTTCAATCAGGTTGGAAAAATACTTTAAGATTTGATAACACATGAATTGTGTGTGTGGGGGCGGAACCAGAGTATCCATACATTGCCAATGGGACCATATACTGGCAAATTGGAAATATCTAACAAAATATTAAGTATGCATACTTTATGTCCCAGTCAGTACATATTTGGGAATTTATTCTATAAATACACACTACATATGTACAAAGAATCATGTATCAGAATATACATTATCATATTGTTTGTAGTAACATAAAAGTGAAAACCACCTAAACTTTCATCAATGGGGTATATGTTAAATGCTGGTACAGTCATACAACAGTAGTCACAGCTGTTAAATACTGCGAATATTCCTAAAAATGGGCTCTCCTGTGTACATAATTAGGTGAAAAATAAATATCAAAAAGTATCTATGATGTTCAAACATTTGAGGAAAATTAAAAATTTAGTATTTGCATATATATACTGGTATACAATAGAACATATTTGAAATGATTCACAATAAATTAGCCATGCTACAGTGGTTGCTTCTGGTAACAGAAAGAGGTTGGTCATGGGCATAGACTTACTTTTACTGTGTACCTCCGTACTCTTAATTTTTTTTTACTGTATCTTATTTATTACTCCTTCAAAGGAGTCAGGAAGGGGAAAATAAGAAGGAAGAAAAAGGGGTGCCTGGATGGCTCAGTGGGTTAAGCCGCTGCCTTTGGCTTAGGTCATGATCTCAGGGTCCTGGGATTGAGTCCCCGCATCGGGCTCTCTGCTCAGCGGGGAGCCTGCTTCCCTCTCTCTCTCTGCCTGCCTCTCCGGCTACTTGTGATTTTTCTCTGTCAAATAAATAAATTTTTAAAAAATCTTTAAAAAAAAAGGAAGAAAAAGACAAAGGGATGGAAGAAGTGTTATTTTAGTTTTATCAAGAGTCAACATTAAGGCGCACCTGGTTGACTCAGTGGGTTAAGCCAATGCCTTCAGCTCAGGGTCCTGGAATCGAGCCCCACATCGTGCTCTCTGCTCAGCAGGGAGCCTGCTTTCCTCTCTGCCTGCCTCTCTGCCTACCCTGATGTCTCTCTCTCTGTCAAATAAATAAACAAAATCTCCTTAAAAAAAAAAAAAGAGTCAACATTAAGATTTTTCAATTTTTCTGTCAGCTGAAATATCCACTCTTCTAGCATCGCTCATCGTATCATTTTTGGATTGAGTGGTAAATTTGAAATATGGTCAGTTCTTTTTCTTTAAAGTCAAATGGGACTTTCTTCTATGTGTCTATAAATGTAAATGCAAAAGTATGTAATAATGCTCCAGTTATGATTAATTTGGTTCTTTTGGGTTTTCTGTGTTGAATGAGACCAATGTACAGTCCATTGTTATGAACAGACATAGGACTTTCATATAGAAAGTAAATAGTTCAGTGATTTTGAGGAAAGGAAAAACTAATCATTTCACAAACATTTTTTTCTGAGTATAAAGTAGTTCCTGGAATGGAAAGTTTACTTTTTTTTTGGTCTGGAAAAAAACAGGCAGTGAGTGTGCTGAGAATTGTTGTAGTATGCCATATATCATCATGAAATGAGATTTATTTTCCCTGACATAAAATGACAGCAATTTTTTCTGTTGCCATGTTCTGTGTTTATTTCTGGTTAAGATTTAATCTTATTTCAAAGCTAAGCAAGTTGCTTATATTGAGAATAAGTGGGTTAAAATAGATAATGAGAACCAAATAGAAAAACTTGCACCTCCTGTTGGATCCAAACTAATCTATTAGAGCACAGCTCGGTATGATGGAAAATTCTCTAACAATATTACCTTAAAAGAGTCCCTCCTTTCAGTTATGTCTGTATTTCACAATATACAAATTACTTAAAATAATAATCTAGAAAAAAACCTGTGATGGTTTACCATGGGTAGAGCTCTGACTATAAGTATTCTCTCAGGGGATATTCAAATTAGTCAAAGAGTTAGAAGACTAGAATAAGACTTACAACTAGGTTTCTAGTTGAAGAAGACATCTGAATATGTGCACTTATCTTCACTTTCAATCATAATCCCACTGAAACAACAGTAAAAGATAAAGTAAAATTTAATTTAAATATTTAAAGGTTAGGGGTGTCTGAGTGGCTCAGTTGGTTAAACATCTGTCTCATTCCTGGTTTTGGCTAAGGTCATGATCTCAGGGTGGTGAGATCATGCTCTATGTTGGGTTCCATGCTCAGCACAGATTCTGCTTGTCCCTTTCCCTCCCCCTCTATCTTTCCTCTCTCTCTCTTCCTCTCAAATAAATAAATAAAATCTTTATAAAAAATAAAAATAAAAATTTAAAGTTTTAGTAAGCCCACATGGAAGAAAAGAAGAGATTATGGCAGTGAAATTTATAAAGATGAAACCCAGATGGATAAGTAATGAGTAACTTTGCAAACCCAAAATATCATAACTCTAAGATTATTCCAAAGGTCCCCAGGTTGCTCAACACTGTCAGAACTCCCTGTTCAATCTGTCAGGACTACAAAGTTGAAAGATACAGGCAACTTATATTCCACCTTAGAGAGAATTCTTTTGACATTTAGCTTGATTTTTTTTTTCAACTGAGAAGTACTGATTCCATTAAAATACCTTAATGGTTGTATATATCTTTTCATAATGGATAAATACATATTTATGTGTGAAGGCTAACAATAATTGGCAGCATGAATGTTTATAGGACTTATTCCTAGGTTCATAACATCCTTGCTTATTAACAGAATCAAGGCATATATTTTACAAATTGTATTTCAAATAAAACTTGCAAAACCCTAAAGATTAAACAATACCTCTTCTGCCCATGTCACTCAGAACCAATTGGGGGAAATTAAAAGTCAAAATGGAATTGTGAAAATAAACTCACCAAGGTTTATACAGAAACCAGACATAAGGCTCATATGAGTACGAAACTGTCTCCCTAATAAAATGTTCATGAATAGGCCTTCTGGTTATATAAAATGATAGGCCGGAATTAGCATAGGAAATGAATAGGTAGACAGGAAATGGAATAGAGAAGAAAAGTTCCTATATTCTAAATTTGACTCTTTCTTGCCCATATTCTGAGCTGTAAATAAGTAACCACAAAACTGGTTTAAACAAGCTGTAATCAATCAAACACAATCCTGGTCCCTATCCCCACTCTGAAAGTTGGCCAATCTGTACCCTTCATGTTTCCCCACTGTAAGGCTGGTTTTTTTGTTTGTTTGGTCAGTTGGTTCTTTGTTTTGTTCAGAAAGACTGTGTCCTAAAAACATATTTCTATCTTCTTTAACAAGAACTACATTTAACTTAGTTTCAGGTATATTTGTGGTGATCTCTTTCTACTTCCCACATTCTACTCTGTTGAAAGAACAGAATAAAATGTCTGAAAGTAGCACTAAATTGACACTTAGATTTATTTTTTTGTTTTTGTTTTTTTAAAGATTTTATTTATTTATTTGACAGAGACCACAAGCAGGCAGAGAGGCAGGCAGAGAGAGAGAGAAGGAAGCAGGCTCCCTGCTGAGCAGAGAGCCCAATGCGGGGCTCGATCCCAGGACCCTGGGACCATGACCCGAGCTGAAGGCAGAGGCCTAACCCACTGAGCCACCCAGGTGCCCCGACACTTAGATTTAATATGTCTTAAAACCTGGATATCAAAAAGCCAAAAAAGTCAGACTTTTTAATACATGATATTTGGGTAATTGGGAGCCCTAGAGAAAAGGATAAAATTATACACTCAACTAAACACCTGAATAAATTCCAAATGAGCCAAATATATAAATGTAAAACATAAAAATAAAAGTATATGGAAGAATTCCTTTATAACCTTGGACTTGGAAAGGTCTTTCAAGGACTCAACATTTGAAAGTCATAAAAGAACAACTAATTTTAAAAGCAGGCTTCCCCAGGGAGCCCAATAACCCTAGGATCATGACCTGAGCTGAAGGCAGATGACTAATGACTCAGCCACCCAGGTGCCCAGATAATAGATAATTCTTAAATACACATGGGAAATGGGAAAGAAATTTGTAGAAAATAAGTTAAAGGCAACAATAGAGAGTTCACAGAAAAAATAAATAATTATTATAAATATCAAGTTGCTTAACCTGATTTATAAATGGAGAAACATACATTGAAATCACACTAAAATATAATTTCTCATTTATTAACTAAATTATTACATAATTTCTCATTTATTACATTACCCAAATTTGGCAATACATCTGGTGGCAAAGCTATGGGCAAGTTACTCTATTCTTAGGAGCACAACCTATGGACCCCTGGGTGTGGTGCATAAACAAAGAGTCTTGGAACACTGAAAAAATAAAGTAAAATTAAAAAGAAAAAAAAAGAAATCTGACCGTACTTGTTAAGATTATAAATGCATTGGGGCACCTGGGTGGCTCAGTGGGTTAAAGCCTCTGCCTTCAGTAGCTCAGGTCATGATCCCAGGGTCCTAGGATTGAGCCCCACATCGGCTCTCTGCTGGGCAGGAAACCTGCTTCCCTTCCTCTCTCTCTGCCTGCCTCTCTGCCTACTTGTGGTCTCTGTCTGTCAAATAAATGAATAAAATCTTAAAAAAAAAAAAAGATTACAAATGCATTTACCCCTTGACTTAAGCTATATGTCAAGGAATTACTCCTGCAGCTAAAATAGTACATATATCAAAGAAAGTATGTATAAGGTTCTTCATTACAGCACTGTTAAAATAACAAACTATTGGGAGTAACCCAAGTATCCATCAGAAGGGAACTGGTTAAAGAAACTATGATACATTCATATAAAGAAGTACTACTCAACAGTATATTAATAAGCAGGTGAAAAGATCTCAAGCCTCTGTTAGTAGGCTTAAAAAAGCAAAATTCATAGGAGTCAACATATTATGCTAACATTTATATTAAATAGAGGGATATATGGGGTACCTGGGTTCTGGAATTGAACCTAGCATCAGGCTCCCAGCTCAGTGGAAAGCCTGCTTCTCCCTCTCCCACTCCCCCTGCTTGTGTTCCCTCTCTCACTGTGTTTCTGTCAAATAAATAAATAAAATATTTTTTTAAAGAGGGATATAAAAATATACGTATTTATTTTGCTTGTGTTTTCATTTAAAAAAAAAACAATGGAAAGATAATACAAGAAACTAGTAAGATGGAGGAAAGACGGAAGTATTAAAGTGAATGGGGGCTGGGAGGGGAAAAATCATCTTGTATTGTTTTGATTTTTGAACCATCTGAATATCTAAAGCTTATTCAATGTTTTAAAAGTACAGAAAACTAGGGGCACAGTCAGTTGAGTGTCTTGACTCTTGGTTTCAGCATGGGTCATGATCTCGGGATCGTGGGATCAAGCCTCAAGATGAGCTCTGTGCTCCGGGTGGAGTCTACTTGAGATTCTCTTTCCCTCTCACTCTGTCTATCCTGCTCAAGTTCTCTCTCTCTTTCTCTCTTCCTTTTAAAAAAATAAATAAATAAATCTTTTTTAAAAAGACAATAAAAATACACAAAACTATGAGTTTTCACCTAGGGCTATTACTATACCCTTTATTATTAGTGATCCATACCATAATAAAAATGTAACAATACATTTTCTGAGCTGTCACAAAAATATGCAGAATGTTTCCATTTCCAGCACTGGATCTAACAACATACATCTTAGAACATGGATGGAAAAGCCCCTATGATACATGAGCCCACCTGAGAAAATACTTAGAAAAGTTGGATGTTCTTGCTGGTTAAGTCCCACATGATTGACATTCCCCCCCTTCTTACATCAATAACACAAAATGGAGATATCTGCCTAACATACTTGGATGACTGCTGTGTGTTAATAATGGCACTGTGTTCCTAGAGTAAGCATTTAGTAGCTGTATCTTGGTCCATGAAAAATTGTGACCTTTATAGATTCTAATGCTACTTTGATTCTGGAGAACTTGCAGTTTTAGAAAAGAGGATAATATCAGAAGCACTTATTATACTTGCAGATCCCCTACTTACCCATGAATGCCATGAGGCTAGCTGGCTTATGCTAGATAAATCATTTCGCCCGAGGTCATGTCATCTTCCCTGAATGAAAAGTCTGCCATATTCATAACTGAAGCACATTAAAACTGGGAATGTAATGACACTTTCATATGGGGTTGGGAACTCTTTGAGACAGAATCTCAAACTTGCTCAAAGCTGAGACAATGGCCATTAGAACTAAGTACCTAAAAACTGCATGGGAATTTCCAGTAAGAGTTTACATTCTCATTGACAAAGATCGTTATGCTTATATACCTGAAAAATCAGAATTTACCACTGATGTATCAAGCTATATACAAAAGGAAATAAAATACTGCAAAATTATATCAGTGTGAAGGCTGGGACCTATTTACATGGACTGATAGCCTTTTAGGGAATTCAGGAATAAAAATTATATATTTTATTGATTTTGTGGCATAGTAATTTATTCATTTAGGATGAAAATACATATAAATGTTTCATGAGCTGTAACCTTAAGGAAGTTTACCAGAAGCCTCACCTGAATTATAAGCAAACAGTGCATACTTTACATGGCGTTTAAGAAGATTCTGAAAAATAAACCTGCATAGTAAAAAGTAAGGAGTCTTATGCTAGAGAGCATCTCCAGTGTGTCATTCAGAGAGGGGGACTTCAAAGAGACCTCAGTAATCTTGCCCAGTGGGTGAGATAGGGTTGGAAATTCAAAGGTTAAGGTAGCCAGAATTTGTGTGGGGTGGGCAGGGAGGTGGGGCGAAGGGTGGGGGATGGGGGGGGGTGGAGACTGGAGAGTAATGAGTTTCATAGAGATTTCTAAGTTCTCTAGAGGAGTTCACTTATGTCTTTGGCCAAATAGTGATCTAGGCATAATGCCTATATATAGGCATTATATATAATATGCATAACATGGGGATATAAAATATATATAAGGAATATATGTATGTTTATAAATATATGTATTTATTCAGAAGATATAAAAAAACATGAACATGATGATTAAGAAATGGAAGATATAAAGGGAAATGCAAATCAAATCAACAATGAGGTATTTCTTCACACCTACCAGAATGGCTAAAATCAAAAACACAAGAAATATTGCTGAGCATGTGGAGAAAAAGGAACCCTCTTGCACTATTGGTGGGAATGCAAACTGTTGCAGTCACTCTGGAAAACAGTATGGAGGTTCCTCAAAAGTTAAAAATAGAACTATCCCTGGGACACCTGGGTGGCTCAGTCATTCAGTGTCTGCCTTCAGTTTTGGTCATGATCCCAGGGTTCTGGGATCAAGTCCCACACCGAGCTCCTTCCTCAGCAGGGAGCAAGCTTCTCCCTCTGCCCCTCCCTGATCGTGTGCTTGCACGCACATGTGCACTCTCTATCTCTCTGACAAATAAATAAATAAAATCTTAAAAGAACATATAAAACTATCCTATAATCCAGCAATAGCGCTACTGGGTATTTACCCAAAGGATATAAAAACATTAATTCAAAGGGATACAATGTTTACAGCGATGTTTACAGCAACTTTATTTATAAGAGCCAAGTTATGGGAGAAACCCAAGTGTCCATGACAGATGAATGGATAAAGAAGATGTGGTAAAATATAACAATGGAATACTATTCAACCATAAAAAGAATGAAATCTTACCATTTTCAGCAACACAGATGGAGTTAGAGAGAATAATGCTAAGTGAAATAAGTCAGAAAAAGACAAGTACCATATGATTTCACTCCTATGTGGAATTTAAGAAACAGAACAAACGAGCAAAGGGAAAAAAGGGGGGGGGGGACTAAGAACAGATTCTTAATTACAAAGAACAAATGGATGTTACTAGAGGAGCGGTGGGTGGGGAAAATAGGTGGGCTTTAAGGAGTGTACTTGCTGTGATGAGCACCATATGGAAATGTTGAATCACTATAATTGTACACCTGAAACTATTATTATACTGTATATTAACTGGAATTAAAATAAAAACCTAAAAAAAGACATCAGGAAAAGACATAAAGTGACACAAATAGATGTTAAAAGATGGCAAAAAAAAAAAAAACCCAAAACCAAACCCATAAACAGGTATTTCATAGGCGGTGAAATATGGATGTCCAAAGAAGATTTTTAAAATGCCCAGTTATTAATTAAGTGCAAATTAAACTCACAATGAAACACATTTTTACACCACACAGCTGGGCAGACAGTTAAGAATGGCAATGAAGGGCGCCTGGGTGGCTCAGTGGGTTAAACCGCTGCCTTCAGCTCAGGTCATGATCTCAGAGTCCTGGGATCGAGTCCCGCATCGGGCTCTCTGCTCAGCGGAGAGCCTGCTTCCCTCTCTCTCTGCCTGCCTCTCCATCTACTTGTGATTTCTCTCTGTCAAATAAATAAATAAAATCTTAAAAAAAAAAAAAAAAAAAAGAAAGAATGGCAATGAAAAGGTTGGGAAAATGAGGCACCAATCATGCCTGTCAATGGGAACATCAACTGTCATTACACTGTACATCTGGACAAGTACATACCCTGTTTCATTAACTCTCATCCAAGGGATACAGCAGTTCTAAGTGAAGTATCTCCATAATAGCAAAAAGCCTAAAATATTCAGTCATTAAAATGACTGGATATAGCTTACATTGGAATGTTTCATGGCATCATTTATCTCTCTAATTCTGTTTTCCTGGATTTTAAGCTGTTTGTTCCAGGCCTCCTCCTGCTCCTTCTTTTCTATCAATTTGTCTTCAAGATCACTAATTCATTCTTTTACTTCATTTACCTTAACTGTAGAGTATCTAGATTAGATTGTATCTCACTGATAGCATTTTTAAGTTCTGCCAGATCCACTCTCATTTCTTCCCTTAATAGTTTTCTCCAGCCTGACTACTGTCTTCATAACTGCTACCCTGAAATCTATTTCTAACATCTTGCTTAGATCTATTATCTATTAGATCTACAGGAGAGGTCAATGTCTCTGGGTCTTTCTTTGTTAGGAGTTCCTCCTCCTAGTCAATCTGTTGAGTTGTGGTTGAGGGGATGTACAGCCAAAACTGTTGGCCACAATCCAGGCAAGGTACACCCTGGGAAGGTTTGGAGCAATTACAAGTCACCACCAAAACAAAAACAAAAACATACAAACAAACAAAAACCAGGCAAAATGAGACCCCAGAGTAAGATTTATAAAGCACAAAAATAAAAACAAACAAACAAACAAAAAGACTGACAAAAAAAAAAAAAACAACCCAAAACCAAAAAACCCCAAAATAAAAGGGGATGAGGTGATGATAGGAAGGTAGCTATAATCTCTTGATGTGGACAAGTAAGGGTATTTCAGCTCTTCCTGGGGGTATTTTGTTCTCTTTGTTAGAGAACTCTACTTCCCAGAGATACAGGGAAATTAAAATTGGTTTATATATAAAGGTAGTATTGAACAGGGAAAAGAGGACTATATTGAAGCTTATATCTATCTATCTATCTATCTATCTATATATATAGATATAAAGGAAAGAAAAAAAGTATATGTATGAAGAAGTTCAAGTTAAAAAGTTACTATGGAGGGTGCCTGGGTGTGGTTCAGTGGGTTAAATCCTCTGCCTTTGGCTCAGGTCATGATCCCAGGGTCCTGGGATCAAGCCCTGCATCGGGCTCTCTGCTAACCCGGGAGCCTGCTTTCTCCTCTCCCTCTGCCTACCTCTCTGCTTACTTGTGAACTCTCTCTCTGTGTCAAATAGATAAATAAAAATCTTAAAAAAATAAAAAGTTACTATGGAATATGTTGTATTAAACATTTCTCAACTGATGGTCCTCTGCTCTCATAGATATACTGTAAGGGCCTGCCCCTCCCAGAGGAACTTGCTTGTGGACACGGGATGTAGGGGTGGGGCAGGCCAGGTGGAAATGTCCAATTGGTGTAGCATGTGTATATCCACTAGGGTGAATTGAGATCCGATTGGCCACCTGTATAGGGGTGGGGCTCAACCAACCGCATAAAGGTTGCTGTGAGGCTAGCGGAGAGGAGAGCTGTGACAGGAGCAGAAGAAGAGTCGGTGGGAGTGGAAGAGTCGACGGGAGCGACCACGAGGGGTCCCACCACCTGCGGTCCCTGCGCTGGCAGTCTCCAGCCTCTGGCGGTCCCGCCTCTGCAGCCTCCAGGCGCCTGAGGCCCCGCCTCCGGCGATCCTGCCTCTGGCGGCCTGCAGCTTCAAGCCACCGGAGGCCCCGCCTCCGGCGGCCCCGAGCCACATGCAGCCTTCAGCTGCGTGCAGCTTCCAGCAGCCCCGAGCTGCCCAGACACCAGCGGTCCAGCTGTCAGCGGTCCCTCGATGCCTGCGGCCCTGAGACTCCAGTGGTCCAGCGCCCCAGCGTCAGCGGTCCCGAGATACCAGTGGTCCAGCAGTCCAGTGGTCAGCGGTCCCCACGCCTGCAACCCCTAGATGTCAGTGGTGCCGAGACACCAGCGGCCCAGCGGTCAGCGGTCCTGACGCCTCCAGCCCCTGGATGCCAGCAGTCCCGAGACGCCAGTGGCCCTGAGATGCCAACGGCCCCTAGCCGCCAGCAGCCTTGCCGCAAAATGCCTCGCCACTCTGAGCCACGAGCGGTCTTGTCTGCAGCGGTGGCTTCCTCTGGGTGGCAGCCTTGTCAGAATGGTATCATGGGGAGCAGAGTCTGTGTCATCCGGGTTGTCCTCCTTGTCATTGTCGCTGTCATCATTGCCTCTTTGTCATCGGGAGCGGCCTCGTCCGGGAAGCGGTCTTGTCCAGAATGGCCTCTTCTTGGGAGCAGCCCTGTCTGGGGAGCAACCTCATGGAGCAGCGGCCTCATCTTGGGAGTGGCCTCTGCGTGGGAGCGGCTCCGATCATTGAGCGGCCTCATCTGCGGAGCAGCCTCATCTAGAGCAGCCTCGTCCGGAGCGGCCTTCTTGGGAGTGACCTTGTCGGGATCATCATCCTCACCTTTTCATAAGAGATAGCCCTGACCGGTCAGTTTGATTCTTGATGCTTGGCGCAAAATAAAGTTTTGTTTGACCTTCGCTTTGTATCAGTCTCATTCCTTTGATCACAGACCCTAACAATACAGATGTGTATATATACAAAAGAATGAAAACCATTCCCTTACACCATACACAAAAATAAACTAAAAATGTATGAAAGACCTCACCGTGAGACAGGAATCCATCAAAATTCCAGAGGAGAATATAGGTGGTAACCTCTTCAACATCAGCCACAACAACTTCTTTCAAGACATGTCTCCAAAGGCAAAGGAAACAAAAGCAAAAATGAACTTTTGGGACTTCATCAAGCTAAAAAAGCTTCTGCACAGCGAAGGAAACAGTCAACAAAACAAAGATGCAACCCTCAAAATGGGAGAAGATATTTGCAAATGACACTACAAAGGGCTGATATCCAAGATCTATAAAGAACTTAAACTCAACACCCAAAAAACAAACAAGTCAAAAAATGGGCAGAAGACATGAACAGAAACTTCTCCAAAGAAGACATGCAAATGGCTAACAGACATATGAAAAAGTGTTCATCATCATTAGCCATCAGGGAAATCCAAATAAAAACCACATTGAGATACCACCTTACCCCAGTTAGAATGGCAAAAATTGACAAGGCAAGAAACAAGTGTTGGAGAAGTTGTGGAGAAAGGGGAACCCTCTTACACTGTTGGTGGGAATGCAAGTTGGTGCAGCCACTTTGGAAAACAGCTGAGCTAATTTTTTTTCCTCAAAAAATTAAAAATAGAGCTACTCTATGACCCATAAATTGCACTACTGGGTATTTACCCCAAAGATACAGATGTAGTGAAAAGAAGGGTCATCTGTACCCCAATGTTCACAGCAGCAATGGCCACAATAGCCACACTGTGGAAAGAGCCAGGATGCCCTTCAAAAGAAGAATTGATAAAAGATGTGGTGCATATATACAATGGAATATTACTTGGCCATCAGAAAGGATGAATACCCAACTTTTGCATTAACATGGATGGGACTAAAGGGGATTATGCTGAGTGAAATAAGTCAAGCAGAGAAAGTCAATTATCATATGGTTTCACTTATTTGTGGAACATAAAGAATAGCATGAAGAACATTAGGAGAAGGAAGGGAAAATGAAGGGGGGAAATCAGGGTGGGAGATAAATCATGAGAGACTATGGACTCCAGGAAATAAGCTGAGGGCTTTAGAAAGGAGGGGGTGGGGGATGGGTGAGCCTGGTTTGGGTATTAAGGAGGGCACAGATTGCATGGCACACTGGGTGTTATACACAAACAATAAATCATGGAACACTACATCAAAAAGTAATGAAGTACTGTATGGTGACTAACATAATAAAAAAATAAAATGACTGGATAAATTGGTTATATTTAAATTATGAACTAGAGAAGAGTAAAAATAAATCAATTGCATATGTCAACATGGATGTATCTTTGTTTTTAAAAATATTTATTTATTTATTTATTTGAGAGAGAGAGCATGATCAGGAGAGGCAGAGAGGGAGGGAGAGAGAATCTTAAGCAGATTCCAAGCTGAGCATGGAGCCTGACATGGGACTCGACCTCAGTACCATAAGATCATGACTTGAGCCAAAACCAAGAGTCAGGCACTTAACTTACTGTGTCCCCAGGTGTCCCAACACGGATGTATCTTTGAAACCAGTATCTAACACAAAATAAAAATTATATCACAAAGGACCACTATATGATTCTATTTATATAAAAGGCTAAATAAGGAAAAGTCAACGTTCATTTAGGAATACACATGCATGTGGAAACCTCTAATGAAAGCAAGGGAATATTATACGGTTGAGACACACAAAGGAATTATGATGTTCTATTTCTGAAGTTGGGTGATGAGGACATGGGTGTTTGTTTTACTATTATTCTTTAAACTATTCATTTATATAACCTATGCAACTTTCTCTCTGTAATATATTTATCAGTAAGTGTGGTGCCATAAAAAAAAGAAATCGAAGACATAAAAATGTCCCTAACCAAACTACCAGAAGTGAATACTAAAATACCTGAAATGAAAATTGCACTGGATAAGGTTGAAAGCAGATTAAACACTGAAGAATTAAAGAACAATTAAAATGGACCAATTTATCAAGAGACCATAATGATCCTAAACATATATACCTAATAACAGAGATCGTAAATACAAAAAGCAAAAACAGATGGAACTGAAAAGGGAAACAGACATACTCAAACAGTTAGAGACTTTAATGCCCTCCTCTCAATAATTTATAGGCAAGAAGAAAGCATCAACAAAAATATAGAATACTTGAAAAACATTATCAACTACATCAACTGAATGAAGCAACACAACAATATCAAAATGGAATAAAGATGTTTTCAGACTTTCAAAGTCTCACATATGTGTCTCCATACTGACCCTTTCTTAGGAAGCTTCAAAAGAGATATTCCATTGAAAGACAATAAACTAAGGAAGGAGGAAACATGGGATACATAAAACGGAGAATTCAATACAATGAGAGGCAAAAGGAATCCACAGGATGAGAGTGAACCTAGAATGACAGCTGAGCTACAGGTTTAGAGAGACATCACTTCAAAATTTGGCAAGAGAATAGTGGGCTCCAAGAGAGCGAAATAAAAGAAGATTAAAACCAGGGAAATATCTATTAAGTTTGAATTCTTGACAGAATTTTTAAAAAAATTTTTAGAGTTAGAGAGCATGCATGTTGGGGAGGGGGCGTAGGGGACAGAGGGAGAGGGAGAAAATCTTAAACAGGCTCCACACCCAGCACAGAGATCCACACAAGGCTCAATCTCATGAGCCTCTGAGATCTTGACCTAAGCCAAAATCAAGAGTCAGGTGCTTAACCAACCGAGCCACCCAGGAGCCCCAGAAATTTTCAAGTTAAAGAGTGTGCAGATGATTTACTGATAGCTGCATAGAAAACTAAGGGAAACTAGAAGAAAAGACATTTACTATCTTCTCTAAGGGAACCAAAATGTTTTACAAGAGAAGAGGGATGCCTGGGAGGCTCAGTTGATTAAGCATCTGCCTTCGGTACAGGTCATGATCCCAGGTCCTGGGATTGAGTGCTGCGTCAGGCTCCCTGCTCAGTAGGGAGTCTGCTTCTTCCTCTCCTTCTGACCCGTCCCCCTGCTTGTGCTCTCGCTAGTGCATTCTCTCTCTCAAAATAAATTTAAAAATCTTTTTAAAAAGTTATGTAAGAAATGTAATCATAGTATATTATATTGGTCAACTATGAGCCATACAGTACCATTGTGATATAACTGTATCAGAAGGACTGTGGAAGAACTATGCGTGTGTGTGTGTGTGTGTGTGTACTTGGTAGTCTGTGGAGGAAGTGGGAGAAAAACATTAAATTCTTATTTTCCACAGAAAGACTGAAGAATTAGGAAATATCAGTATAAGCAGTAAAAGCTCATCATTTGGAGCTATGCAGTTAGAACTATGTGAGGACACCACCAGAGTTGAAAGTAGTTGAGTTTGGACAGTAGGATATCATTTTTCATAAAAAGCTTGTACAACTGTTTAAGTTACATACATGTATAACCTTGCTAAAATTTTTAAAAATTTAAATAATAAATAGTTTGTGAGAAATTCCATGAAAAAGAGATAAGCATTAAAAAAACAAAGAAGGTCAGGGTTTTGTTGGTAGCAGAGCAGCTTCTTTACTTGCAATCTATTGAA